>NW_028089885.1:2027862-2733100 GCF_014824575.4 Sturnira hondurensis | reverse complement strand
TCCACTGAGGAGCTCAGCAACAACAAGGCCACACTGGTGTGTCTGATCAGTGACTTCTACCCCGGAGACGTGACAGTGGCCTGGAAGGAGAATGGCAGCCCTGTCTCCCAGGGCGTGGAGACCACCAAGCCCTCCAAGCAGAGCAACAACAAGTATGCAGCCAGCAGCTACCTGAGCATGTCAGCCAGCAAGTGGAAATCTGCCAGCCAGTTCAGCTGCCACGTGACGCACGATGGCCGCACCGTGGAGAAGGCAGTGGTCCCCTCCGAGTGCTCCTAGGACTCTGAGCCCCTACATTCAGGGTCCTGCTCAGCCAGTTCGCCTGTTCCCCAGCCTCAGCTGGAATCCAGGGACTTCCTCCATCGCCAGTCAGTTCTGACGGGACACATCTCACCCCCGTCCCTCCTCTACTTCTCCTTAATAAAGACCTGATCATTTATCATAAACTTGTGATGTGAATTCTGTGTCTGGATGGGCCTCTAGGTTAAAGGGTCAGTAATTAAAGGAGGGGGTAGTTAAAACCCAAATTCCCCTTTGTCATTGTCCTGCCACCCAATCCCCCAGGGAGCATGCTAGCTCTGTGTTTGGGGGAAAGCCTGATCCTCAGCAGGTACTTGTCCTGCAGGGAGACCCACTGAATGTAGGCTTTGTCCCCTGGGAAGGGAGAAGGGCTGAGTGACCGGGATCTGGGGGCCCTGAGGAACAATCAGGGAGAAAGGAGGAGGGTGACAGGGGAGCCTGAAGCACAGAGGCCAGGAGTTTATGTTCAAATGTTTTGGGGATCAAATTCAAGCTCAAGGTTACCCCACCCAGGAACTAAAGGACCATAACCATGAAGAGTGTGGACATCTGAATTCAGTCAGGGAGAGAGCTCATTTAGGCCTGGGTGATGGACAGAGCTGATGATTTCAGCCTGCATGAGTGGGAGACACAAAAACACAGGGTCACTGAGAAAGAACACTGTCCTGGGTGCAGTGAGGACATCAGGAGAGAGGTCACTTTCAGAGGAGGGAGTGAAGTTAGCTTGGGGCAGATTAGCACAGGGTAAAGTGAGCATGGTCAGGGGGTACAGCAAGGTCTTGTTTTCATGGCGACTGGGAGATTTCAGACCCCCTGTGCACAGCCCCTCAGTTGTCACTCGCTGTGGCTAAGTCCATGGTGCACCTGCAGCCTGGTGTCAGAGACACCCTCCCTCCCAGGCCCTGAGGTGGGGGTGGTCAGCTCACAGATGTGCAGGCCCAGCAGGCTGCCAGCCCACAGCTGCCAGACTCTCTGGCTTCCCTGTGTGAACCTCCAGCTCTTTGGTGACTTGGAGCTGCCCTCAGCACTGCTGCTGGGTGTCCACAGCAGCCCAGGGACAGCGGCTATAAGGGCAGGGAGCTCTGGAGCCACAACAGAGCAGGAGGGGCCTCCTTGGAGCCTCATCACAACTGCCTCTGCTCCAATCACACCCAAACACGTGGAAGGAGGACTAGGGGTCCCAGTGTCCCACAGCATCTGTCTGACCCCTCCCCTGAATCTGAACGTTTGGGTCCCTCCAGGGAAGGGGCTGCCCAGCTCTCTCTCATCTTGGTGGCCCTGCTGCTACAAGGCCTGAGTGTCCCTTCCATGTTACACCACTTTCCCATTCACTTTGTGTGATTTTTTATTGTGGAAAACTGGAGACACAAACATGAAAACGCAGATGAATAGAAATGACCTCATGTTTTTATCAACAAGTCCCCCAAGTCATTGATTCTCTTATCACGCTCAGCCAACAAAACCATAGTAACTCCTATCTTATGCAATATGTTCAAGCAAATCCCAGATGCAACTCTTCATCTGTAAGTATTTTGTCAGGGTGCTGGGAGGCAGGGCCTTCAGGGGTAACTATGTTATCATTGTCAAGCCTCAGCAGAAAGTATCAATAATTTCTGATATCAAAAAAGCACTTTCTCATTAAATGATTCATTGTTTTCATAGTGTATTTTCTTCATTATAGTTTACATAGAGTTATACTTGGTTATGTTTATTGTTTGTTAGTTTGTTTTCTCTCTGTATGGGGATTAGATGAAGTTCCACATACTGATTGGCAGATGCCGGCTCTCTAACTGTGTCTCAATTTGCTCCAGATTTCCGTGCAAGGAGGCAGCTTCGGGCCTGGAAGGGCTGGTGGTGCTGTGTCTCCCAGGGTCAGGGTGTGGTCCCCAGGCTCCCCACACAGTACCTGAGTGGGTTTCTCTGCCTCGTGTCCCTACAAAGTGGTTCTGGCCTCAGAGGCTTCATGAGGTCCAGGTTGGACTGGGGCAGAATTGATCCCAGATGGTTGCTGACTTTGCACCTAGGGTCAGATTGGCCTACTTTGAGTGGCCTAAGCTGCTGTCTTGTGCAATGACTTGCCCACCAGATAGGAAGGAATGCATCATGGGAATTCTTAGCTCTGCCCTCCTCCTGCTCTGAGTGCCCCACAGGCAGAGCCTTCAGCAGCTCTCTCCTCACCCCGCAGGGCGCTTCACACCAGGAAGAAGGGAGCAATGGAGACTCTCCTCTGTTGTCCGCCAGGTCACAGAAAGTCCTTTTGGCCCTGCCTTCCTGTCATGGTGAACGGTTCCTGCTGAGCAAAGTGGCAAAGGACATGGTGTGAATGAGTCTGCTGTGTGAAATTGGCACCATCATTCTCCAATAATGACCACAGTGTGGCTGCAAATGTGGACATTTGTCCCCTGGGAGCCTCTATGGTGGGAAAGGTGCTTCTGGATGCCGTCACCTGACCCCAGGTGATCTCTATGGCTCCTACTTCAGGGTCACACCGTAATGTGTCTCATCTTGGGCAGACCACCTTTTGGCCCGAGATGAGACCCTGGCACAGATTCCCTTCAGTGCAAAGGGGAATTTAGGGCCACAGTCAAGGTGCTGCTCGTATTCCCCTCTGATGAAGGAGAGCCACCATGGCATCACCAGACCCTTCTCAAAATGAGATCAGATGGAGGGACCACAGGGAACACTCGCAAGGTCACCTTATAGGAAGGAAGCCATTTCCTACTAGGGCACCCTGACTTCACCCAGTACAGTCCTACACTAGGCTGTCACTAGAGAAGACAAGGCTGGACTCCTATTTACATGATGTTAGGACATAGAAACTGGCCAATAGACTCTGCACACAGGCCACCTGCCCTTCTTTGGAAGGGAAAGTAGACAGGAAGGATTGTACTCTGCCCTCCCCTCATCATCTTTCCAAGGAATTGGGGTGGTTAGAACCTATAAGCAATGCACCAGCTATTGCCATGGAAACCCATCATCGTGACACCAGTGCCTGCCAAACTCATCCCAAATCCCAGGAGACACAAGGGGGGACAGCATGTTGGACACCAAAACCAACTGGGGGAATTGCTTCCCAAAACCCTGTCCCTATACATGCCCTGTGTCACCCACCCTGCATCTGCTTGTGGGGGAGGGAGTGCGTGTGCCCCACGGAGAGAGGACAGCAGCCTGGGGCACAGGCCTGGGCTTCCTCCATCACAGCTGCAGGTGGGGGGCTGAGGGGTGGGGCAGGGCCTCCCTCAGAGGTTTTTGTATGAGCCTGTGTCACAGTGTCGGGTGTTCGGTGGAGGGACCCATCTCAGCGTCCTAGGTGAGTCTCTCATGCCCTGTCCTTCCCTGCTCTCCCAGCACCTTGGAAAATTTTCCTTTGATTCTACTCCTTTTCTTCATCTTTCCCCATCCAATAGCCAAGATTTCACCTAGGATCCCAGCTACTGGGATTCTGACTTCTCCTATTCCTCTTCCTACTGTCCTACTTGCCCCCACTGGCCACTATCAAACCTTCAGCTCTGGCCCCGGAGACAAAGGAATAGACCGTGTGATTTGTGGACTTTTCTCTGTGTCTGCCAGGTTCAGGCTGGATTCCTGGCCTCTGTTCTTCACTCTCTTTCTGGCCCTGTGTATCAGATTTATTTCTAGGGGTTACTAGGGGTCCCACCTCAAGGAAAAGAGGGGATAAGTAGTATTGAGGCTGTGATGAAACGCAGACTTTTCAAGAACCCAGAACCCTCAAGACCATGGCTAGAGACACACAGGTTTAGAGTTAATGGAAGGACCTCCGGGGTGCGGGATTATGGTCACGGGACAGGAACTATGCAGGCATGGATGGGGCCTGCACACAGCTGCCATGAAGTATCCTTTACCAGTCTTGGGTGGGAGAGCCGTGCAGGAGAGAGAACACAGTGGGGAGGAGAAGGTGCTGGAGAAAGGGTCGTGCAGTGGCAGGGCATGAGGACAGTTGTCCTGCTCTGGCTCCCCAGGACAAATTTCACACAGAGAAGGGCAACCCTACAGCATGAAGGCTCTAGCTGTATGACCAGTTTCCTGAGCCTGCAGCGGGTGGGATAAATGTACAAGGGCAGAGACTGAGGACAGAACAAAAATGTCTGTTGACGAGTCAAGATGCTGTCATGACAGAGAAGGACCAGGAGAGAAAGATTTCAGAGAAAAAGTGACCCCTTCAGACAAAGATCCCAGGAGCTCAAAACAGAAGTCTCAGGTCAGAAATGTACAGAGACTGGCCCCAGAGGAGCTCAGAGACCTCATATCTTCTCTCTAGGGACAAAGAGGACAGACAGCCCCTGTTATGAGGAAAAGTCAGAGGCAAGAGGGTGACAGTCTGGTGTCAGTAGAGTAGAAGAGGGATCGAAGGACATGTGAAGGCAGGGGCCCAGGCTCCCGGTTTCTCAGGAAACTGGGGACTTGTGTTAAGAGCACAGCTAAGTGTTGTGCATGGCAAGGACACTCAGACCCAGAGTGGCCTCTGAGATAGACACCTGACCTCCTCCCCCTCCCCCACCCCACAGGTCAGCCCAAGTCTATACCCTCGGTCACTCTCTTCCCGCCATCCACTGAGGAGCTCAGCAACAACAAGGCCACACTGGTGTGTCTGATCAGTGACTTCTACCCCGGAGACGTGACGGTGGCCTGGAAGGAGAATGGCAGCCCTGTCTCCCAGGGCGTGGAGACCACCAAGCCCTCCAAGCAGAGCAACAACAAGTATGCGGCCAGCAGCTACCTGAGCATGTCAGCCAGCAAGTGGAAATCTGCCAGCCAGTTCAGCTGCCACGTGACGCACGATGGCCGCACCGTGGACAAGGCAGTGGTCCCCTCCGAGTGCTCCTAGGACTCTGAGCCCACACAATCTGGGACCACACCTATTCCCCACCTCTCCATGGTACCCCTGGGATTCCCCCAACCACTATTCTAATACTAGGCTGGTGTCACTGCCTCCCCATTTCTCCATTTTCTCAATAAAACCCTGGTCATATATCATTGTGTGACTTTATGTGTGTTCAGCATCTGATGTCGTCTCCAGGATACAAGGGTCCTCACCCAGACTCAAGGATTGCTTTAGCATGAAATTCTGCTTCTCTGGCCTCCCACCCATCTACTCCCTAGGAACCAGCTGTGTTTTCAGTACTGGGTGGAGCCATGACCCAGAAAATGAACTTGACCTGCACTGCTGGCCCCAGGGACCCTTGTCATCTGGGAAGGGAGAAGGGTTCAATGAGGGGCTTCTGACCACATTTTAGGGTCGGGGGAAAAAGAAAAGAGTCGGGGAGGGTCAATGTAAAGAATCTGGGGGAAAAGATCCTTCAGCCAAGCCTTGTTTTACAGGAACAGCTGTTTAACTTTGCTGTTTTCTCAAGAAACCCACTGGAGTGAACCATTACAAGGTGAGGGTTTTGTTATGGGCTTGTCACCACAGAAATCTGGAGCAATGTGTCCCTTGAGGACCTGTCTCAAACTCCCTCACTGGACCGTAGCTCAGGAACACCCTGACAGTTCCTACAGCAAACACACAGCTCCTTCCGGGAGGGAGCAGGTGAGCACCATCACGAGGGTAGGACACGAGACGAGGAAGGGCACCGTTCCCTGCACTGAGGAGGCAGCACGTCCTGTCCCAAAGAGGGTGAGTGGCCTGGTGTCATGAGTAGAGGGAGGCCTGGTGAGAAAACCTCAAAGCAGGGGGCCTCTTCACTCTGGACACAGCAGGGGCAATCCCTTCAGGGTATGTGTTCCCTGGTGAAGAAGAGAAAGTAGAAAGTCTTCTTTTATTTCCCACTTCACAAAATGAGGATAAGGTTCTCTTCAGCCCTACTAAGGGGACAATTAACATATAAAACAATGACAAAGGACACACTGTGTCTGTATCTGCTGTGGGAGAACAAGGCAATGATCCTCTAGTGTCCACACCAATGTGGTCGCAATGATGGAACTTCTCTGCTAGAGAATCTGCAAGGGGCTCCCTTGGGCCCTGACAGGACCTGGGAACATCCACGGCTCCTTCATATGGACGACACCATGATGGCTGCTCCCTGTGCCTTTCCAAACCCGGGGCTGGAATCCATCCTGACGGAGTGCCCTGAACACGAGTGTAGGATTCAGGGAAACCAGACCCTCATGCTATAAAACCTGATCGTGGAGAGAGAAGGAGTCTCCCAAGTTCCTGGCAGAGGACAGCTTAGCATTCCTTGCAGTACAAATTGAGGAGTCCCTCTGGGCAATCCCAACCTCACAGGTCCACAGGCAAGATGAGGCTGAGACCTCAGGACGCAGCTGGGATCTGTACGTGCATTCTCTCGACTACCGCTCACCAGCATCACGCTCCTTCCTGCTGGGGCTGCAGGACATTCCAAACCCCTGAAAGAAGAGACCTTCTGCTCATTCACATGGAACTTGACCCCTTACAGACACAAATGCCTCCAAGAAATGCATCTCCAGTCCTGGTCTAGGTCATGGAGATAAGAGATCCCAGAGAACTGCTACATTCTCCAACCTGGCAGCCTACTCTTGAGTGCATAGAATCATAGGTCCTGTTACTTGCTGCAACTTGTAGTTGGGGTGGGGGTTATGGGACCCATACAGAGCAGACAACACCCCGGGTTCAGGCCCAGGCTGCCTCCATCACAGCTGCAGGTGGGGGCTCAGGGGTGGGGCAGGGCCTCCCACAGAGGTTTTTGTATGAGGTTGTGTCACAGTGTTGGGTGTTCGGCGGAGGAACCCATCTCAGCGTCCTAGGTGAGTCTCTCCATCCCTTTCTTCCCCGCTCTCCCACCCTTTTGTGCAATTTTCTGCTCTTTCTGCTTCTTTCCTGAATTCAGTCTCAGCCTGTAGCCAAGCTTCCAGCCAGGATCTCAAACTTGGGACCCTGAGCTCCTCCTCTCCCTCCTCTTACTGTCCTGCTTGTCTCCATGGGCACTCTCAGAACTCTTTCTCTGATGCAATGGACAGAGTGACTCGGGGACTCTTCTCTGTGTCTGCCAGAGTCAGGCTGCATTCCTGATGGGCTGTGTTCTGAGTTCCCCGTCGAACCTCTTGTACCAAAAATTTGTTTGAGCAGTAGGTTACTAGCAGTCCTCTCTCAAGAGGAAAGGAGGGTAAGTCGTCCTGAGGTGTGGTCCCATAGAATTTTACGACACCCCTTGGACCCTCAGGACCTTGGGTATAGAGGCACAGGTCAGAGGTGAAGGGAACATTCCTAGAGATGAGAGATTCGTGATCATGGCCTGGGAACGGTGCGGGCCCTGACAGAGCCCGCACACAACTGCCATGCAGTGTCCTTTACCAACTGGGACAGGAGAGCCCTAAAGGACAGAGAACACAGTGGGGAGGAGAAGGTGCTGGAGGAAGGGTCATGCAATGACAGGGCACGAGGACAAGGGGGGCCCCTGGGTCTCTGCAGGACAAACTGCGCACCAAAAAGGGCAGACTCTGCACCAGGGAAGCTCTAGCTCTATGACCAGTGGGCTGAGTGTGCAGGGGGTGTGACAAATGTGCAAAAACAGAGACCTGAGGACAGACTGAAAGACATCTATTGGACTAGCCAAGATTCTACCATGACAGAGAAGGGCCAGGAGAAAGAGATTTCAGAGAAAAATTGGCTCCTTCGAACGGAGACCCCAGGAGCCCAGCAGAGGAATCTCGGGTCAGAAATGTACAGAGACTGGCCCCAGAGGAGCTCAGAGACCTCATATCTTCTTCTCTGAGGATAAACAGAAGGCCAGACACACCTGGTCATGAGGAATAGGCACAGCCAAGAGGATGACAGTCAGATGTCTGTATGACAGATATTCGTCCAAAAGAGAGGTGAAAGTAGGTGCCGGGCTCCAGGTTTCTCAGGGAAGTGGGAACTTGCATTAACAACACAGCAAACTGTTGCACATGAGAAGGACCCTCAGACCCAGACTGCCCTCTGAACTAGACACCTGACCTCCTGTTCCCCTCCTTTTCTACCCGACAGGTCAGCCCAAGTCTGCACCCTCAGTCACTCTCTTCCCACCCTCCACTGAGGAGCTCAGCAACAACAAGGCCACACTGGTGTGTCTGCTCAGTGACTTCTACCCCGGAGACGTGACAGTGGCCTGGAAGGAGAATGGCAGCCCTGTCTCCCAGGGCGTGGAGACCACCAAGCCCTCCAAGCAGAGCAACAACAAGTATGCGGCCAGCAGCTACCTGAGCATGTCAGCCAGCAAGTGGAAATCTGCCAGCCAGTTCAGCTGCCACGTGACGCACGATGGCCGCACCGTGGAGAAGGCGGTGGTCCCCTCAGAGTGTTCCTAGGTCCCTCACTCTGCAACTCCCTTGGTTGGAACCACAGGACCCTGGACAAATCTCCCTACCAAACCCCAATCCATCTCCCTCCTGAATAGAATCATCTATCAATAAAATACCTGCCTGGTCAATCAGACACCATGTTTTCTGCTCATCTTTGCTTTACTCATTTGTGTCCAAAGTCCACCAAATGCAAAGTGGACACAACCCTCTGGCCATGAGAAACATCTTCAGGAAAATAGCCTCCGTGTTTCCCTAAGTGGCAGTTTCACTCCTAATCTCAACGGCCTGTAGAATGTTCCAGAAAGGAGGAGAGGGCAGCATGGCCCAGGAGAGCCCTCCCTTTGCAGCTGTCCTACTACTGCTTTCGTCCTGTGGACCATGTCCAATCCCAAGGCTTGGTCCCCACAGACAGCAAAGTCCTGCTTGAGCGCACTTCCGGGGAATCCTCATTCTTCTTCTTCACTAGCCTTGCATGGCCCCCACCCCATCGGGAAGCTTCTCATCCTCAGGTTTAGGAACTCCCTTCCTGCTTATACACCCCACCACCACTATTCCTGCTCTCCCGGTGAGGACATGTGATGTCTTCAGTTACCAGTCCCTCACTGACACTCTCACCACAGGACCCTCAGTCTCTAGGACCTGGTCGCTCACTCTCACACTCTCTGCAGTGACCCTCACCTCTCACAGGTATCAGCAGGGTCCCCGCTCTATGTGAGGCCCCTCAGAGACAGGACAGGCCTGCTCTCTCCATCCCTTTCCAGGCCGGCCCCTACTCATCCCACCACAAGGTCTAATGTCTAGTGTTCCCAGTGACCTGCCTGCACCTCTATCAAAGTCAGGAATCAAATTCTGAGAATGGGCCATTGACTCTTCAATAATCAGTTCACCTCCTATGGGTGAAATTAGAACAGTAACACACACACACGTGTAGGCCCACATACACATACACTCACACACATGATGTTCATGAAGACACAGGTCCATTGACAAAGATGCCCTTAAAGGGCATCGTTCTGAGAAGCCCTGGAGAAGTTCAGGGAGAAAGGGTTCGGTTGGGACCCCAGGTGCACATGAACAAAGAGAGGCAGCTCACTGCAGTCCCGGCTCTAGAGACAGTCAGGGACCAGACAAAGGGCAGGGACACGCTGGTCCAGATTGAGAGTGAGATGGGAAACCTGATGGAGTTTCTAGGAGGGGGAACAGCCTTCAACAATAGGCTGGCAAGGGCGGGGGGGAGGGGGACGGGAGAGTGTTCGGTGGCCCTGAAGCTGTCAGAGAAGGACCCCAGGCATGTGTGCACCTTGAGTGAGCCCTGCAGATGACATACAGGACAAGAATGAGGGCTGAGCCCCTGGGTGTCAGGTTCCCACTCACAACACACACGTTCAGCCTAGGGCTGCAATGTCTTTGGGAGGCTGGCGGTGCACCCTGTGCGAGTGACTTTGGTGAACTGGGACATCTGGCACTCGGGGTGTAAGGAGGCTCAGGAACTCGCACACTGAGCACTCACAGAAAACACTGTACTGGCACAAGTGACCACCTACCTGACCGTGCAGGGTCCTGAAGGGGCCATTCCACCTCTAATTCAGCCATGGACTCACACAGATTGAAGCTACCCACACTGTTCAGGAGGGGCTCAGTGACTGTCCCAATGAGGCTGGCTCAGCTGAGGCAGGGACACCGCAACATGGGTCTCTGCAGACTGGTCTGGGGACTGGGGGTGAATGTGATACTCCCACACACACACTCCCCATCCCCACCCCTGACCCGACTCCACCTCCTGTGCTGGGGGTGTGATGGCATCCAGGACCTCCCCACAATTCCCAGCTCTCCTCAGGGCTCCCAGCTCCATCCCCGTTCTGTATACACAGCCCTCCGCACCGACTGCACAGTGACAGTGTGCTGGGGGTTCGGCCAGAATGCGGCTCCTTCCCACAGGTGGAAGCAGGTGGAAATCCCGACAGCACTAGCACATTCTCTGCCGTGCCACGTCGTGATAGCCTAGATAGAACTCATGGAGTCCCAAGGTCCAGAGAATGGAACTTCTATCCACAGGGCCACCCTTGTAACTGCCCCCACCCCCCATCTGCCCGATCAGCATGCGTGACAAGGAGGCTGGACCTCGGGCCTCCCGTGCAGCTGCAGGTGGGCCTGGGCAGGGGCTGGAGGGGGTGACAGGAGGTTTGTGTTCGAGGCTGTGTCACTGTGTTATGTGTTCGGCGGAGGGACCTCTCTGACCGTCCTGGGTGAGTCTCCCCTTTCACTCCTGCTTGGGGTCCAGAGTGAACCTGGGCTGGATTGGTCTCCTTTTCTCATTTATGGGCTTGAGATGGGGTTGCAATCCCTCTGGCATCCTGGGACTCCCACCTTTGGCTGTCTGTCTTAGCCCTCTAATTCCTAACTCCTGAGGCACCTGCTGGGGACAAGATGGGAGCGTCCCAGGCTCTGTTTTCTGCCACTTTGCCCTGCGGCCCAGAGATCTGTCTCAGGGGCCGTTGCCTCTTCCCCTCCAGCAGCCTGGTCCCTCAGATCCCCAAGGCTGAGGGCTTAGGAGAGTGAAGAGGCTGAAGGGCCGTGAGAGAAGGGGTCTCTCCATGGTCGTCCAGGGGTATGGGATGTGGGTACAAAGCAGGGGTCCGCTGAATGGTACATGTGTGTGTCACTCTTGACTTCTGTCTCTTCTGGGTAAGTGGAAGTTAGCGAGGGGCGACAAGAGGAGATCCTCACTGAGACCCAGACACGAGGAGGAGACACAGGCACAGGGCAGACAGAGTGGAAGGGAGATTTCCCATGAGACAGCCTCGGGTGCTGGATCTTTCTCCCTCCCCCAGACGGGCTGAACCCGCAGACAGAACAAGTGGCAGGACCTCCTGACAGAACAGGTGGTGGGAGCTCCAGATGGAATAGATCGTGGGACAGTCGGGCCCCAATGACTGCCCAAGCCTAGAACAAGTGCCCAGAACACAGGCTGGGGTCACCTCCTGGGAGAAGTGACCAGGGCAGAGCCGGCCTAGCAGATAGATCTTCTAAGACAGCCAGATTCCCCAGTCAAGCTTACAGGACAGGAAGTCCCACTCAGAACAGTCCCAGACTCAGGCTAAGAACTCAACAGCCATGTTCCATGGAAACCCAGGTAGCCCCCTAAAAGTGAGCCCCCAGTGATAACACCCCTCGATCCCCACGTCTGTAGCCCTCAAGGGTTCTCTGCAGGCAGTAGGGCAGGGGCTGCAGCTACGGGGTCTGGGGACTGTGAGCAACATATGCCATCCCTCAAATGAAGGAGAGCCTGAGCCCAGGACAGACACAGGCCCTCTTGTGAAGACACTGGGCAAAGGAATTGGCTAGGGGTTGTGAGAAGGATAGATGTCCTCGTTCTCTAAGGACAGATGAGCTCTCAAGATAAAGGAGACAGAACCAGGGGAGCAAAGGGTAGGCTGGCAGGTAATGAGAACAGTGGACCTGACACGAATGATGGGCAAAATGGTAGTAACACTCCCAAGAGTCAGGTACTGAGATTTTCCCTACAGGAATTCTCACTCCCATCACTGACTGGACAAAGGGGACTCAAGATGGAACTGGGGTCCATGCCTTAAAAATGGGTGCCTGCTACTGGCATAAATGTCTAAAGACTGAGGTCAGGAGCTTCCAGGATGGATCCTGAGACCCTGACCTCTTCCCCCTCCCCCACCCCACAGGTCAGCCCAAGTCTGCACCCTCGGTCACTCTCTTCCCGCCATCCACTGAGGAGCTCAGCAACAACAAGGCCACACTGGTGTGTCTGCTCAGTGACTTCTACCCAGGAGACGTGACGGTGGCCTGGAAGGAGAATGGCAGCCCTGTCTCCCAGGGCGTGGAGACCACCAAGCCCTCCAAGCAGAGCAACAACAAGTATGCAGCCAGCAGCTACCTGAGCATGTCAGCCAGCAAGTGGAAATCTGCCAGCCAGTTCAGCTGCCACGTGACGCACGATGGCCGCACTGTGGACAAGGCAGTGGTCCCCTCCGAGTGCTCCTAGGACACTGAGCCCCCATATTCTGGGACTCTGCTTACTCACATCTCCCATTTGCCACCTCCCCACTGTGCCCCTGGGACTGCCACCCCTGTCTGCTCAGACTGGACTGGTCTCAGTGCCTCTCCCATTTCTACATTTTCTCAATAAAGCCCTGGTCATTTATCACTGTGTAGATCTATGTGTGTTCAGCATCTGATGACATCTCCAGGATAAAGGGTTACTCATCCAGGTTCAGGGGTGACTCCATTGTGAAACTGCTTCCCTGGCCTCCCACCCACCTATTCTGCAGGAACCAGCCATGATGTCAGTGCTGGGGGGAGGCATGACCCAGAAGATGACCCTGCAGGCCTGGCCCCAGGGACCTGGTCCTTGTCACCGGGGAAGGGAGAAAGGCTAAGTGAGAGGCTTCTGGCCACTTTTCAGGGTCAGTGGGAAATGATGAGGCTGGGGAGGGTCAATGTTAGAAGTTTGGGAAAAGAAGGCCCTTGAGCCAAGCCTCGTTCTTACAGGTACAGCTGTTTAACTTCCCCATTTCCTCAAGAAACCCACAGAGGTGAACCATTTGAGGTGAAGACTTTTGTCATCTGCCTGTCACCACAGAGCCACAGAAATCTGGACCAATGTGTCCCTTAAGCATGTATCTCAAAGTCCCTCATGGGACCCTAGCTCAGTCAGACACTGACTCCCCTGCAGCAAACACACAGCTGGTTCCCGGAGGGAACAGGTGGTGTCCGCCATCGTGAGGGCAGGACACGAGCTGAGTAAGGGCACCTTTCTGGGTGCAGGGGGAGCACCGTGTCCTGTCCCAGAGAGGGCATGTCACCTGAAAGTTGAGAGTAGCAGGAGGGAGGTTCAAAGGTCCTCAGGTCAGGGGTCTTGTGCACTCTGGAAAACAGCAGGGTCAGCCCTCACACACACACACCCTCCCCCCACTGCCTCCCTGGTGACTCAGCACTTTCTTTAATCTCAGGACACCACACCCACTTTGCCTCATCACCAGGGAGCCTTCAGCTGCTCTTCCTTCTTACAAGAGTGTGAGTTCTCTAGTGAAAAACAGAAAGTGAAGAATCTTCTTTTATTTCCCACTTCACAAAATGAGGATAAGATTCCCTTCGGCCCTATTAAGGGGACAATCAACATATAAAACAATGACAAATGACACATTGTGTCTTTATCTGCTGTGCAAGTACAAGGAAATTATTCTCTAGTTTCCACCCCAGTGTGGTCGCAATGATGGAACTTCTCTGCTAGAGCCCCTGCAGGGGACTTCTGGGGACCCTGACACACCTGGGAAAATTGATGGCTCCTGCATATACACGACAACATGATCCTTGGTCCCTGTGCCTTTCCAAACCCTGGGCTGGAATCCACCTTGAAAGGGCGCCCTGAGCATGAATGTAGGATTCAAGACCATCAGATCCTCATCCCATAAAACCGGATTGTGGAAGGAAAAGAGGAGTCTCCACAGATCCTCATGGAGGACGGGCTGGCAATGCTCGCCATACAGGTTGAGGGATCCCTCGGGGCAATCCCAAACTCATATGTCCCCAGGGAAGATGAGGCTCAGACCTCTGGGTGCAGCTGGGGTCCACTGGTACATTCCTATGGCTACTGCTCCTTAAGGTCATGGTTCCCCTGGTGGACTTGTGGAATCTCCAAACCCCTGAATGAAGAGACCTTCTGCTCATTCAAGTGGAACTAGACTCCTGATGGCACAATGTCTCCTAAGAATTTGGTCTCCAGTTCCGGTGAAGGTCATGGAGACAAGGGATCCCAGAGAACACCTACATTCTGGAGCCTGGCTTTCCAGGCAGCCTACTCATGACTACAAGGAGATACTGGTGCAGTTAAATGTTGCAGCTGGGAGTGGGGTCGGGGTTTCAGAGACCTACACAGAGCAGACAGGAGCCTGGGACAGAGGCTCAGTCTTCTTGCATCACAGCTGCAAGTGGGGGGCTCAAGGGTGGGGCAGGGCCTCCCACAGAGTTTTTGTATGAGCCTGTGTCACAGTGTGGTGTGTTCGGCGGAGGGACCCATCTGACCGTCCTAGGTGAGTCTCTCCTTCCCCCTCCTTCCCTGCTTCTCCCAGCAGCTTGGAAATTTTCTGCTGTTTGCAACCTTTTCTGAGTCTTGTCACATCCTGTATAGCAAAGCCTTCACACAGCATCCCTACCTGGGGATCCTGAGCTCCCTCTGTCCCTCTTCTTAATGTCTTTCTTGTCTCCAGTGGTCACTACCAGACCTTCAGACCTCGACTGCACAAATGGGTGGATGGACAGAGTGACTTGTGGGCTCTTGTCTGGGTCTGCCACGGTCAGGCTGGATTCATGAGGGGCTCCAATCTGTGTTCCCCTTCCAGTCCCGGTGTTGTAGATTTATTTCCAGGGGTTACTGATGGGCCCATCTTCGGGGGGGAGAATGGATAAATAGTACTGAGGGAATGATGATGTGCAGACTTTAGAAGGAACAAGAATTCTCGAGGTTATGGCTAGAGACACGCAGGTGTAGAGTTAAGTGAAGGATTCCAGAGTGTGAGGTTATGATCACAGGCCAGGAAATATGCAGCCTTAGGGGGCCTGCACACAGCTGTCATGCCGAGTCCTTTACCAACTGGGAGGGGAGAGCCCTGCAGGAGAGAGAACACAGTGGGGAGGAGAAGGTTCTGAGGGAAGGGTCATGCAATGACAGGAGATGAGGACAAAGCAGGTCCCTCACTCCCTGCAAGACAAACTTCACACACAAAAAGGCACACTCCACAGCATGAAGAGTCTAGTTGTTGTAGGATCAGTATCCTGAGTGTGCAGGGGGTGTGACAAAGGTACAAGGACAGAGGCTGAGGACAGACTGAAAGGCTTCTCTTTGACCCCCTAAGACCTGCTGTGTCAGGGAAGTTCCTGGAGAGATTTCAGGGAAAAACTGATGCCTCTGAACAAAGAACCTGAGACCAGCAGAGAAGGCTCAGGTCGGAATGGTACCGAGATTGGCCACAGAAGAGCTCAGAGAGCTCATATCTTCTTCTCTGGGGACAAATAGAGGGACACACACACCCTGTTATGAGGAATAAGCATAGCCAAGAGGGGGACAGTAACATCTCTGTATGACAGATAAGGGTCCAAAGGACAGGTGAAGGCACGTGTCCAGAGTCCAGGTTTCTCAGAAACCTGGGGAGTTGCTTTGCAAACAAAGCAATCTGTTGCACCTAAGAAGGACCCTCAGACCCAGACTGCCCTCTGAACTAGACACCTGACCTCCTGCCACTACCCCACAGGTCAGCCCAAGTCTGCACCCTCAGTCACTCTCTTCCCACCCTCCACTGAGGAGCTCAGCAACAACAAGGCCACACTGGTGTGTCTGATCAGTGACTTCTACCCCGGAGACGTGACGGTCGCCTGGAAGGAGAATGGCAGCCCTGTCTCCCAGGGCGTGGAGACCACCAAGCCCTCCAAGCAGAGCAACAACAAGTATGCAGCCAGCAGCTACCTGAGCATGTCAGCCAGCAAGTGGAAATCTGCCAGCCAGTTCAGCTGCCACGTGACGCACGATGGCCACACTGTGGACAAGGCAGTGGTCCCCTCCGAGTGCTCCTAGGACACTGAGCCCACACATTCAGGGTCCTGCTCAGCCAGATCGCCTGTTTCCCTCTTCTCCACTGGAATCCAGGGACTCCCTTCATCCCCAGTCAGTTCTGACGGGACACATCTCACCCGCGTCCCTTCTCTACTTCTCCTTAATAAAGACCTGATCATTTATCATAAACTTGTGATGTGAATTCTGTGTCTGTATGGGTCTCTAGGGTAAAGGGTCAGTAATTAAGGGAGGGGGTAGTTACAACACAAATTCCTCTTTATCACTGTCCTTCCACCCAGTTCTCCAGGGAGCATGCTAGCTCTGTGTTTGGTGGAAAGCCTGATCCTCAGCAGGCACCTGTCCTGCAGGGAGACCCACTTAATGCAGGCTCTGTCCCCTGGGGAGGGAGAAGGGCTGAATGACAGGGATCCGGGGGCCCTTAGGAAGAATCAGGGAGAAAGGAGGAGAGTGAAATGTGAGACTGAAACACAGAGGCAAGAAGTTTATGTTCAGATGTTTTGGGGATCAAATTCAAGCTCAAGATTATCCTGGCTGCACCATAACCATGAAGAGTGTGGACATCTGAATTTGGTCAGGGAAAGAGCCCTTTTAGGGCTGGGTGATGGACAGAGCTGATGATTTCAGCCTGAATGAGAGGGAGACACAAAAACACAGGGTCACTGAGAAAGGAAACTGTCCTGGGTCAATAAGGACATAAGGAAGGAGGTCACTTTCAGAGGAGGGGGTGAAGTTATCTTGGTGAAGATTAGTTCAGAGTAAAGTGAGTGTGGTTGGGGGGTACAGCAAAGTCCTATTTTCAGGGTGCGTAGGTGATTTCAGACCCCTGTGCATAGAACCTCAGTTGTCACTCACTGTGGTTCAGCCCCTGCCTGGTACACCTGCAGCCTGCTGTCAGAGACACCCACCCCCGTCCCAGGCCCTGACGGGGTATAGTCAGCTCACAGATGTGCAGGCCCAGCAGGCTGCCAGCCCACAGCTGCCAGACTCTCTGGCTTCCCTGTGTGAACCTCCAGCTCTTTGGTGACTTGGAGCTGCCCTCAGCACTGCTGCTGGGTGTCCACAGCAGCCCAGGGACAGGGGCTATAAGGGCAGGGAGCTCTGGAGCCACAACAGAGCAGGAGGGGCCTCCTTGGAGCCTCATCACAACTGCCTCTGCCCCAGTCACACCCAAACACGTGGAAGGAGGACTGGTGGTCCCACTGTCCCACAGCATCTGTCTGACCCCTCCCCTGAATCTGAATGTTTGGGTCCCTCCAGGGAAAGGGTCGCCCAGCTCTCTCTCATCTTGGTGGCCCTGTGCTACAAGGCCTGAGTGTCCCTTCCACGTTACACCGTTTCCCATTCACTTTGTGTGGTTTTTTATTGTGGAAAACTGGAGACACAAAAATGAAAACGCAGATGAGTAGAAATGATCTCGTGTTTTTATCAACAAGTCCCCAAAAAGTCACCGATTCCCTTATCACGCTCAGCCAACACAACCCTATTAACTCCTATCTTATGCATTATGTTCAAGCAAATCCCAGATGTAACTCTTCATCGGTAAGTATTTTGTGAGTGTACTGAGAGGTAAGGCCCTAGGGATAACTACGGTATCATGGTCAAACCTGAGCAGAAAGTATCAATAATTACTGATATCAAAAAAGCACTTTCTCATTTAATGATTCATTTTTTTCATAGTGTATTTTCTTGATTATATTTTACATAGAGTTGTACTTGGTTATGTTTATTGTTTGTTAGTTTGTTTTCTTTCTGTACGGGGATTAGATGAAGTTCCACATAGTTTTTGGCAGATGCCGGTTCTCTAAGTGTGTCTCAATTTGCTCCAGATTTTCATGCAAGGAGGTGGGTGCAGGCCTGGAAGGGCTGGTGGTACTGTGTCTCCCAGGGTCAGGGTGCAGTCCCCAGGCTCCCCACGCAGTACCTGGGTGGGTTTCTCTGCCTCGTGTTCCTACAAAGTGTTTCTGGCCTCAGAGGCTTCATGAGGTCCAGGTTAGACTGGGGCAGAATTGTTCCCAGGATGGTTGCTGACTTTGCACCAAGGGACACAGGTCAGATTGGCCTAGTTTGAGTGGGCTTAGCTGCTGTCCTGTGCAATAACTCGCCCACCAGATAGGAAGGAATGCATCATGGGAATTCTCTGCTCTGCCCTCCCCCTGTTCTGAGTGCCTCACAGGCAGAGCCTTCAGCAGCTCTCTCCTCACCCGCAGTGCGCTTCACACCAGGAAGAAGGGAGCAATGGAGACTCTCCTCTGTTGTCCGCCAGGTCACAGAACGTCCTTTTGGCCCTGCCTTTCTGCCATGGTGAACGATTGCTGCTGAGTGATGTGACAAAGGACACGGTGTGAACGTGTCTGCTGTGAACAGGCAGCCATTGTCCTCTTGGTATGACCACAATGTGGCTGCAAATGTGGACATTTGTCCATGGAGAGCAGCAGTGTGGAGGCTCCTCTGGATGCCCTGACTTGACCCNAAGTATTTTGTGAGTGTACTGAGAGGTAAGGCCCTAGGGATAACTACGGTATCATGGTCAAACCTGAGCAGAAAGTATCAATAATTACTGATATCAAAAAAGCACTTTCTCATTTAATGATTCATTTTTTTCATAGTGTATTTTCTTGATTATATTTTACATAGAGTTGTACTTGGTTATGTTTATTGTTTGTTAGTTTGTTTTCTCTCTGTACGGGGATTAGATGAAGTTCCACATAGTTTTTGGCAGATGCCGGCTCTCTAAGTGTGTCTCAATTTGCTCCAGATTTTCATGCAAGGAGGTGGGTGCAGGCCTGGAAGGGCTGGTGGTACTGTGTCTCCCAGGGTCAGGGTGCAGTCCCCAGGCTCCCCACGCAGTACCTGGGTGGGTTTCTCTGCCTCGTGTTCCTACAAAGTGGTTCTGGCCTCAGAGGCTTCATGAGGTCCAGGTTGGACTGGGGCAGAATTGCTCCCAGGATGGTTGCTGACTTTGCACCAAGGGACACAGGTCAGATTGGCCTACTTTGAGTGGCCTAAGCTGCTGTCCTGTGCAATGACTTGCCCACCAGATAGGAAGGAATGCATCATGGGAATTCTCAGCTCTGCCCTCCTCCTGCTCTGAGGGCCCCACAGGCAGAGCCTTCAGCAGCTCTCTCCTCACCCCGCAGGGCGCTTCACACCAGGAAGAAGGGAGCAATGGAGACTCTCCTCTGTTGTCCGCCAGGTCACAGAACGTCCTTTTGGCCCTGCCTTCCTGTCATGGTGAACGATTGCTGCTGAGTGATGTGACAAAGGACACGGTGTGAACGTGTCTGCTGTGTGAACAGGCAGCCATTGTCCTCTTGGTATGACCACAGTGTGGCTGCAAATGTGGACATTTGTCCATGGAGAGCAGTAGTGTGGAGGCTCCTCTGGATGCCCTGACTTGACCCCAGGGGATCTCTATGTCTCCTACTTCTGGGTCACAACACTATGGGCCTCATCTTGGGCAGACCAACACTTGGCCTGAAATGAGCCCCTGGCACAAGTCCCCTTCAATGTGAGGGGGATTTAGGGCCACAGTAAAGGTGCTGCTCATGTCCCCATGTGAATGAAGCAAAATAACACTGACAGCACCAGACCCTTCTCAACATGAGACCAGGTTAAGGGACCAGAGAGAACACTCAAGTTGACCTTAAAGGAAGGCAGCCATTTCCTACAAGGCCACCCTGACTTCACGCACTGCAGTCCCATATTAGGCTGTCACTGGAAAAGATAAGGCTGGCTCCCTGATGTGATGGTGGGGGACATAGCAGGTAGCTGATAGACTCTGTCCACATGCCACGTGCCTCTCCCAGGAAGGGAAAGATACAGAGGCGGGGATGTGTTCTGCCCTCCTTTCATGCCACCAGCAAATTTCGGTGATTTGAACTTATGAGAGATGTGTCGTCCATTGCCATGGAAACCCATCCATGGGGACACCAGTGCCCTTCAAACTCCTCCCAAATCCCAGGAGACATAGTAGGGACATCATGTCAGACACCAAAGTGAACTGGGAGAATTCCTTCCCACAGCACTCTTGCTGCTCATGGCCCATTTCACCTTCCCTGAAGCTGCTTGTAGGGGAGTGAGTACATGTGCCTCATGCTGAGCAGACAGCAGCCTGGGGCACAGACTCGGGCTTCCTCCATCAGTTGCAGGTGGGGGCTCAGGGGTGGGGCAGGGCCTCCCAGAGATGGGTTTTTGTCTGAGTCTGTGTCACAGTGTGTTGTGTTCGGCCAAGGAACCCATCTGACCGTCCTAGGTGAGTCTCTCTCCCATTCTTCTTGCTCTCATACACTTTGGGGCAATTTTCTGCTGTTTGTGCCCCTTTCCTGGGTTTAGTCTCAGCCTGTAGCCAAGCTTTCAGCCCCGACCTAAAGCCTTGGGACCCTGGGCTCCTCCTCTCCTTCTTCTTACTGTCTTGCTTATCTCCATGGTCACTATCAGATACTCACATGTGACCCCGCAGACAGAGGAATGCACAGAGTGACTTGAAGATCCCTCTCTGTATCCCTGGGTCAGGCGGGATTCATGACAGCCTCTGTTCTGTGTTGTCTTTTGAGTCCCAGTGTTCCAGATTTATTTCCAGGGGTTACTAGGGGTCCCATCTTTGGGGGACAGAATGGGTAAGTAGTATTGAGGGGGTTACAATGTGTAGACTTCTCAAGGAACAAGAACCCTCAGGGTCATGGCTAGAGACACACAGGGGTAAAGTTAAGGGAAGGAGCTCAGGAGTGTGGGGTTATGATCACGGGCAGGGAAATATGCAGGACTCTGGGCACCAGCGCAGAGCTGCCATGTAGTGTCCTTTACCAACTGGGATGGGAGAGCCCTACAGGAGAGAATACACAGTGGGGAGGAGAAGGTGCTGGAGGAAGGGTCATGCAATGACCGGGGATGAGGACCAGGCGGGTCCCTCAGTCTCGGCAGCACAAACTTCACACAAACAAAGGCACAATCTACACCATGAATACTCTAGCTGTGTGACCAGTGTGCCGAGTGTGCGGGGGGTGTGACACATGTACAAGCACAGAGACAGAGGACAGACAGAAAGACATTTCGTGGACTAGACAAGATGCTACTATGACAGAGAAGGTCCAGGAGACAGATTTCAGAGAAAAACTGACTCCTTCGAACGGGGACCCCAGAAGCCCAGAAGAGGTTTCTCGGGTCAGAAATGTGCAGAGACTGGCCCCAGAGGAGATCAGACAGCTCATATCTTCTTCTCTGGGGACAAACAGAAGGCCAGACACACCCTGTTATCAGGAATAAGCACAGCCAAGAGGGTGCCAGTCAGACGTCAGTGGAGCAGAGGAAGACACCAAGGACACGTAAAGGACAAGGTGTCAAGGCTCCGATTTCTCAGAAAAGTGAAAACTTGCGTTAAGAGCACACCTAACTGTTGTGCATGGCAAGGACACTCAGACCCAGAGTAGCCTCTGAGATAGACACCTGACCTCCTCCCCCTCCCCCACCCCACAGGTCAGCCCAAGTCCGCACCCTCAGTCACTCTCTTCCCGCCATCCACTGAGGAGCTCAGCAACAACAAGGCCACACTGGTGTGTCTGATCAGTGACTTCTACCCCGGAGACGTGACAGTGGCCTGGAAGGAGAATGGCAGCCCTGTCTCCCAGGGCGTGGAGACCACCAAGCCCTCCAAGCAGAGCAACAACAAGTATGCAGCCAGCAGCTACCTGAGCATGTCAGCCAGCAAGTGGAAATCTGCCAGCCAGTTCAGCTGCCACGTGACGCACGATGGCCGCACTGTGGACAAGGCAGTGGTCCCCTCCGAGTGCTCCTAGGACTCTGAGCCCCCATATTCTGGGTCTCTGCTTACTCACATCTCCCATTTGCCACCTCCCCACTGTGCCCCTGGGACTGCCTGCCTGTCTGCTCAGACTGGGTTGGTCTCAATGCCTCCCCATTTCTACTTTTTCCTCAATAAAACCCTGGTCATCTATCACTGTGTGACTGTATGCCTGTTCAGCAATTGATGACGTCTCTGGTATGAAGTGTTACTCTCCCAGACTCAGGGGTCATTCCAGCATGAAGTCCTGTGTCCCTGGCCTCTCCCCCACCCCTTCCCCAGGAACCACCTGTGATCTCAGTACTGGGGGAAGCCATGACCCAAAAGATGTTCTTGTCCTGCTAGGCTGGCCCCAGGGACCTTTGTCACCAGGGAAGGGAAAAGGGCTGAGTGAGAGGTTTCTGGGCACGTTTCAGGGTCAGGTAGAAATGAAGAGTTTCCGGGAAGGTCAATGGCAGGAATTTGGAAGAAAAAGGCCCTTGAGCTAAGCCTTGCTCTTACAGGAAGAACTGTTTAACTTCCCTGTTCCCTCATGAAACCCATTGGGGTGATCTTTATAAGGTGAGGATTTTTCTCATCTGCCTATCACCACAGAGGCGCTGAAATCTGGACCAATGTGTCTCATAAGCATGTGTCCCAAAGTCCCTCACGGGACCGTAGCTCAGTGAGACACTGACTGTCGCGCAGCAAACACACAGCTGATTCCCCTAGGCAGCAGGTGGTGTCCGCCATCAGGAANAGACTGGGTTGGTCTCAATGCCTCCCCATTTCTACTTTTTCCTCAATAAAACCCTGGTCATTTATCACTGTGTGACTGTATGCCTGTTCAGCAATTGATGACGTCTCCGCGATAAAGGGTTACTCTCCCAGACTCAGGGGTCATTCCTGCATGACGTCCTGTGTCCCTGGCCTCTCCCCCACCCCTTCCCCAGGAACCACCTGTGATCTCAGTACTGGGGGAAGCCATGACCCAAAAGATGTTCTTGTCCTGCTAGGCTGGCCCCAGGGACCTTTGTCACCAGAGAAGGGAAAAGGGCTGAGTGAGAGGCTTCTGGGCACGTTTCAGGGTCAGGTAGAAATGAAGAGTTTCCGGGAAGGTCAATGGCAGGAATTTGGGAGAAAAAGGCCCTTGAGCTAAGCCTTGCTCTTACAGGAACAACTGTTTAACTTCCCTGTTCCCTCATGAAACCCATTGGGGTGACCTTTATAAGGTGAGGATTTTTCTCATCTGCCTATCACCACAGAGGCGCTGAAATCTGGACCAATGTGTCTCATAAGCATGTGTCCCAAAGTCCCTCACAGGACCGTAGCTCAGTGAGACACTGACTGCCCTGCAGCAAACACACAGCTGGTTCCCGCAGGCAGCAGGTAGTGTCCGCCATCAGGAAGCAGGACACGAGCTGAGGAAGGGCACCGTCCTGGGTGCAGAGGGAGCACCGTGCTCTGTCCAAGGGAGGCTTAGCCCCAGGAATTCTGGAGTAGAGTGTGAAGGTCAGAAGAGCTCAGGGCAGGAGGCCCGTGGGCTACAGCCGGCTCTGCTCCCCCCTCCCCAGGACACAGCACTGCCCTGGAGCTCAGGGCCCCACACCCACTAGGCCCAACCCCAGGGGCCACTAACAGTTCTTCCTTCACCCCACAGTGTGTGTGTTTCTAGGGAAAAATAGAAAGTGGTGGTTTTTTCTCCATTAGCCACCACCCAAATGGAGGCAGAGACAACGCAACCCAACTAAGGGGACAACTAACATACAAAACGATGACAAATGACACATTGTGTCTGTATCTGCTGTGGGACTACAAGGCGATTATCCTCTAGTGTCCACGCCAGTGTGGTCGCATGATGGAACTTCTTTGCTAGAGCCCCTGCAGGGGGCTCCTGGGGACCCTGACACACCTGGGAACATCCATGGCTCCTGCACAGGGATGACAATGTGATCCTTGCTCCCTGTGCCTTTCCAAACCCAGGGCTGGAATCCAGCCTGCAAGGGCGCCCTGAATATCGATGTAGGATTCAGGACCTTCAGACCCCGATCCCACAAAACCCGATGGTGGAAGGAAAAGTAGAGTCTCCAGAGATCCTCATGGAGGACGGGCTGGCACTGCTCAAAGTACAAGTTCACGAACCCCCATCGGGGCAATCCCAAACTTGCATGCCCCTGGGAAGATGAGGCTGAGACCTCAGGGTGCAGCTGGGTCCACTGGTACATTCCTATGGCTACTGCTCTCTGGGGCCCTGCCTCTTCCTAGAGGTGTGTGAGAGTCACCCTTCCCTGAGTTCACCCAGGGGATCATGTTCCTTCAACCCTCAAAGGAAAGACCTTCTTCTCACTGTGTCGTAGCTTTACTCCCAGTGGCATAAATGCTGTCCAATAAATCCATTCCCACTCCTAAAGAAGTTAATGGGAAACAGGATGCATGAGAACTACGTTCAGCAGCCTGGATTTTCAGACTCCTTCTATTGAGCACAAGCATTCACCTATCCCGTTACGTGGAGGAGGTGGGCATTGGGGGGAGGCTATTACATTGCTTACACAGCAGACATGTGCCTGCAACAGTGACCCCAGCTTCCTCCATTGCAGCTGCAGGTGGGGGGCTCAGAGGTGGGGCAGGGCCTCCTAGGGAGAGGTTTTTGTATGAGGCTGTGTCACAGTGTTTGGTGTTCGGCGGAGGGACCAAGTTGACCGTCCTAGGTGAGTCTCTTCTTCACCCTTCCTCCCATGCTCTCCCAGGGGTTTGGGCAATTTTCTCCTGTTTTCACTCCCTTTTTCTTACCCTCTACCCAAGCTTTCACTCGAGACCCCAGTCTCAGGTTATCACTTCTTCCACCCCTGTTCTGTCTGTCCTGTCTGGCTCCACTGGTCTCATCAGCCTTCACCTCTGACCCCTCTGACAGGCAGAGGAAGGCAAGAGATGACCTGTAGACTCTTCTATCTGTCTGCCACGGTCAGGCAGGGTCCTGGACCTGCTCTGCTCTGTCTTCTCCTATGGGATCCTGTGGGAGCAGCCTGATTCTGGGGGGTCACTTGGGTGCCCAATTAATGTGCAAAGATGGACGATGTACACTGAAAGGTGACTCCAAATGCTCTGAGCTGAGTCTGGGGACAGACGGGTCGGTTTTCAGGGAGGCTCTTCAGGGCTGGGGGACTGAGGATCCAGGGCTGGCAACGGGGCAGGGAGGAGAGGCTCCATGGAGCTGCGATGCACAGTCCTCGGCCACTGTGGGACCCAGAGAACCAGGCAGCAGGGGAGGGGGACTGCAGAGTGGGGAGCTAACTGCTCTGGATGCTAAGAGTGAGGTAAGGAGAATGGAGGACAGGGGACAGTAGGAGAGTGGACTCAAGGATTTCAAGGGAGATGCTCCTCAGAAGTGCAAACCCTTGAGGAAAAAGATCGCAGACACCTCCGTGTTAGATCTTAGGACAATCAACTCGCACAGGTGAACCTCAATCCAGCTCTGCAGATGGGAGAGACCCAAGGACAGGCGGACAGACTCTCCCTCCTCAGTGACTACCCTACCCATTGGAGAGGATCAGGAGAGAGTGACTAGAGTAGAAACAGACCCTTTAGGACAAAGGCCCAAACAGATGGGAGGGTCACGAATGCTTCAAGATTGTCCCAGTTGAAGGTCAGAGTGCACATCATCCTCTCTGATGAAGGGCAGACCCCTCACACAGACTGCGTTAGAATGTCAGGAGGACACAGAGCAGAAGGATATAGGTCACATGTTTGTGTGAATGACCAGTGCCTAGCAGGGTCTGAGGACAGTGTTGCAAGGTGTCCAGTCTCTTGTTACTCCACAAAGGAGGGCAGTTGTAAGGGCAGACACCCAATCTGGTTTCTGTGGCATGGACCTCAAACCAGAGTAGTCCTAACATTAGGGACCCAGATTAAATCCTGGGGAGTGTGCACCCCACATCCAGATGGAGATCAGAGGCTCCCAGGAGGAATGCTGAGCCTCTTACCCTCTCCCTCTCCTTCACCCCACAGGTCAGCCCAAGTCCGCACCCACTGTCACTCTCTTCCCACCCTCCACTGAGGAGCTCAGCAACAACAAGGCCACACTGGTGTGTCTGATCAGTGACTTCTACCCCGGAGACGTGACGGTGGCCTGGAAGGAGAATGGCAGCCCTGTCTCCCAGGGCGTGGAGACCACCAAGCCCTCCAAGCAGAGCAACAACAAGTATGCAGCCAGCAGCTACCTGAGCATGTCAGCCAGCAAGTGGAAATCTGCCAGCCAGTTCAGCTGCCACGTGACGCACGATGGCCGCACTGTGGACAAGGCAGTGGTCCCCTCCGAGTGTTCTTAGTGCCTTCAGTCACCACCCTTGGGGACTGGATCCTTATGGTCTCCCAGGAGACTCTCCCTTTCCCAATGTCTATTATTGTCCCCGCACTTAACTCTCATTAAATCTTTCTTATTGTCCATCAGACATCAAACCCTCTGCTCATTTTTGTGTATGTACTTTGAGCCCAAATTCAACTGTCTCTAAAGGTGAATACAATCTTTTCGACGTTATGGGGAAGGAACCAGTGAAGGAGTCTTTATGTTTCCCTGAGGGGGTCTCACTCATACTCACAAGTGCCCACAGAGTGTTCCTGAACATAGGATGGGACAGCACGATCCAGGAGAGCCCACCCTCCACACCTCCTTCACTACTGCGTTTCTCCTATGGACCATGTTTACTCCCAAGACCCGGCTTCCTTGGTCTCCGTGAACACCAGAAGTTCCCTTCCCTGGAATCTTCAGTCTTCCCATTCACATGCCTCCATTGCTTCCTACCCACTCTGGGAACTTCTCATCTTCATAGTCTAGGGCGTTTCTCCTTGTTTAGCACCCACCCTCCTGCCTGCCTCATCTTGGACACTACCATGTGCCCTGTCTCTTTGACCTTCACTGCCACAGTCACTGCAGAACCCTCAGTCCCTGGACCCTGGTCACTCTCATGCACAGTGTGCCTGGGATCACCGCCCCAACGTGTCACTAGGTTTCCATGGGAACTCATGGCCACTTCTTCTCTCTTTCAACCCCTTGGAGACTAGCCCACCACAGATCCCACCACAAGCTCTAATGTCAGAGTAGCCAAGGGTGGCCAATGAGGCCACAAGTTTAAGGCCAAGAATATGATTCTGGGAATGAGCCATGAACACGTCTCTGAGCTGACTCACTATCTTGGGGCCCCAGAGTGGGACCTGAGAAACCAGGAGATTATTGTTCTTGTAGCTGGCACAGGGTGGGGTTCTGAGCTGTCACACAGGCACGCACACACGCATTCTGACTCACCACGCAAGTACACACATCATATACATGTTTGCACACACAGTTGACACTGCAAACATGGCCCCGTAGATCATGTGTCCAGGACATGTGTGGCATCCAGAACCTCCCTATGGGCCTCAGCTCTGCAGACGGCACAGGCTCCGTCCTCTCTGGGTTGTAAAGTGGACTTCTCACTTCTCCGACTTGACATTCCCTGAGGAGCCAGAGACACAACTCCTTCTGGGACTGTATGGTCCCTGGGATATAATGGGACACTCAGATACTTCCTCCTGTTCCCTCCACTACTGGGGATGGATAGAAGTTACCAGGCGAGGAAGCAAAGTTTCAGGTGGGGAGATGACCACCCTCCCTCACTCTCTCATCAGCCGGACCAGCCCCCATGACAAGGAGGCTGGACTTTGGGCCTCCTATGCAGCTGCAGGTGGCCCTGGGCAGGGGTAGACGGGGTGACAGGAGGTTTATGTTTGAGGCTGTATCACTGTGTGCTGTGTTCAGCAGAAGGACCTATCTGACTGTCCTGGGTGAGTCTCTTCCTTTCCCTCTTCCTAGGAGTCAAGTGAAATTTGGGTCCGTTTTTCTCTTCTTCCCAGCTAGCCTTGGCCTAGAGTCTGAATCGCTCTGGCGTTCTATATTATTCACCGCTTTTGTCTGCTCTTCTCTGGTGCCTTGTTTGGCTTCTGGGGCACCTGGTGAGGACATAATGAAAGGATGCCAAGGACCCTGTCCTGCCCTTCCTCACTGTGACCCCAAGCTCTCCAGGGGACCTTCTCTTCTGGACTCTGGGCTTGATGGGGCCTTCCTTCTCCCCTGAGGGGAGTTCACTCTCACCCAGAAATACCCAGAAAAATATTGCAGAAGAGAAGGTAGGGCAGAGGACCCAGGATACTTGTCCTGGGCCACTTTCTCTCTGATGACTATTCTTTTGTTTTTGTTTTTTCTTTCAGTTTTATTTTGCATTGGTTTCAGGTGTGTAGCTTAGGGCTTAGTCAACTATATACTTCACATAGTGTTCCTTCAGTATTTCCAGTACCCACCGGCACCATACCCAGTTATCGCAGTGTTATTGACTATATTCCCTAGGCTTCACTTACACCCCTGTGGCTATTTTGCATCTACCAATCTATACTTCTCGGTCCCGTCACCTTTTTCACCCACTCCCCCACCCCCCTCCCCTCTGGCTACCACCAGTTCACTCTGTGCATCTCTGAGTCTGTTTCCATTTTTGTTTGTTTGTTTTTCTTTAGATTCCACATATAAGTGAATTCACATGGTATTCTCTGACTTATTTCACTGAGCATAATACCCTCCAGGGCCATCCACGTTTTCACAGGTTGTAAGAATTTATCCTTTTTTACGGCTGGGTAATAGTCCACTGTATATATGTACCACTGCTTTTTTATCCACTCATCTACCAGTGGGCACTTGGGCTGCTTCCATAGGTTGGCTATTGTAAATAACGCTGCACTGAATATAGGGATGCATATAGTTATTTTGAATTGGTGTTTTGGGTTTCTTCAGATGAACCCCAAAAGTGGAATCACTGGGTCATAAGACAGTTCCACTTTTAATTTTTTGAGGAAGCTCCGTACTCTTTTCCATGGTGGCAGCACCGGTCTGCATTCCCACTTCCAGTGCACGAGGGTTCCCTTCCTCCACATCCTCTCCAGCACTTGTTTGCTGAGTTATTGATAATTGCCATTCTGACAGGTGTGAGGTGATATCTCATTGTGGTTTTAATTTGCATTTTTCTGACAACTAGTGACATTGAGCATCTTTTCATATGTCTATTGGCCATCTGCATCTTCTCTTTGCAGAAGTATCTATTCAGGCCCTCTGCCTATTTTTAATTTGATTATTTGTTTTTCTGGTGGTCAATAGTATGAGCTCTTTATAGATGTTTATTATTAACCCTTTATCAGATGTATCATTGGTGTATATGTTCTCCCACTGAGTAAGTTGTCTCTTTGTTTTGTTGATGGTTTCTTTTGCTGTGCAAAAGCTTTTTTAGTTCCATTTGTGTATTTTTTATCTTATTTCTCTTCTTCAAGGAGATGTATCAGAAAAATGTTGCTGAGAGAAATGTCAGAGATTTTCTTCTAGAATGTTTATGGTTTTGAGTCTTACATTTATGTCTTTAATTCATTTTGAGTTTATTCTTGTATATGGTGTAAGCAGGTGCCTAGTTTCATATTTTTGCAAGTATCTGCCAATTTTCCCAGCACCATATCTTAAATAGAATGTCTTTACTAATTGTATGTTCTTGTGGTCTTTGTCAAATATTAATTGGCCACATAGACATGGATTTATTTCTGAGCTCTCTGTTCTGTGCCACTGATCTCTATGTCTGTCTTTATGCCAATACCCTACCATTTTCATTACTTTGGCCTTGTAGTATAGTTTGATGTCAAGTAGCACGATACCTCCAACTTTGTTCTTCTTTCTCAATATTGCTAAACTTATTTGGTTTCTATGTGTGTGTGTGTGTGTGTGTGTGGTTCCATGTAAATTTGGGGGTACTTTGTTCTGACTCTGCGAAATACACCATTGGTATTTGATAGGAATGGCACTGAATCTCTAAATTACTTTCTACAGTATGGACATTTTAATGATGTTAATTCTTCTTATCCCTGAACACAGTATATGCTTCCATTTCTTTATCTCTTCTTTTATTTCTTTCTTCAGTGCCTTATAATATTCCAAGTACAGGTCTTTTACCTCCTTGGTTAAGTTGATTCCTGGGCATCTTTTATGCAATTGTAAATGGGGTTGTTTTCTTAGTTTCCCTTTCTGTAGTTCATTATTAGTATATAAAATACAACTTATTTCTGAATATTAATTTTGTACTCTTCTACTTTACTGAACTCATCGATTGGTTCTAGTAGCTTTGTGGTGGAATCTTTAGGGCCCTTTATACACAGTATCATGTCATCTGTGAATAGCGATCATTTTACTTCCTCTTTTTCAGTTCGGATACCTTTTATTTCTTCTTCTGGTCTGACTGCAGTGGCTAGGACTTCCAGCTATGTTGAGGGAGAGGGGCAAAAGCAGGCATCCCTGTCTTGTTCCTGATCTTAAGGGAAACGCTGTTCGTTTTTCTCAGTTGAGTATGATGCCGTCTGTGGGCTTGTCATACGTGGCCATTATTATGTTGGGGTGTGTTCCCTCTAGTCCTCTTTGCTGAGAGTTTTTATCATAAATGGGTGCTGGGTTTTATCAAGTGCTTCTCCTGCATCTATTAATAGGATCATGTCATTTTTTTATTGCTATTCATTTTTGACCCATTTCCAAATCCTACTGCCTCCCACTGGCCTCCAGGTTAATGTCTAAGCTCCCTTCTCTGGGATCCTGGGGCCTCATTGTCTGGGACTGTGGGCAAGACAGCCTCTCCCCAAATAGGAGGAGAATCTGAACCCAGGACAGACAGATGCCCTGAGGAATGATAAGACCTCAAGGCTGATATCCAGCAGCACCACAGAGCACAGCGGTGGGGTGGTGAGTTATGAGGATGTGAGAATCCAAGGAGAGGTTAAGGCCGAAGAGAAGCCCAGAAGTTCCATGATTAGGGTGCTGAGATTCTCCCTACAGATTGGTAGGGCTCTCTCCCACCCACCCACCCACCCCTGTCTTCCCCAGCCCCGCTTCCTGCACCAATGGGCTCTCAATAAAATGCCCTCACTGTGTCAGTCAGGAACCACACTCCCTGCTCATTTATTTTGTCTCATATTTCATTTGCAACCTCTCATGGTTCTTGGGATGGGGTAGGGGAACCTTGGCATCCAGTGGGAAAACACCCTATGGGGAGAGGCATACAGTCTTCCTGGGACACCTCACAAGAATCTCACCAGGACACAAGGAGTCTGGTTACCGATCAGTCCTCTGCCCTCTCTGCTTCCCCCGGTTCCTCCTCCAGCCCACTCTGTCCCTCCTTCCTGGTCAGAGCTGGCCATGCCCAGTGACCTCCAGGTAAGCCCTCCCTTTCTGCTGTGGTCAGGACCCTTCCCCGCCACCCCCACCCCTACCCCTCATGCCCTCTCTTTCCTCGGGCTGGAACCCTCGCTCTAGCTCCCGGCCCTCGCCCCTGGAACACCCTTTCTTCTGTGCTCAGCTCAGCTCCTGCTCACCCTCACCACCTCCCTGTCTGTCTCTCAAGTTGGGCCACCCATGGAATCCGGGACCCTCCAGCAGCCTCTGCTTCACAGGCCTTAAATCTGGGCCCATGTTGACTCTTCACCTGATGGCACGTTCAGATGTAAGAGGACTGGAAGGAAGGCGGGAAGGAAGTTGGTTACCACATGAAGACCAGTCGGGAGGCTTTGGCACTTGACATAGATAAGCTCTGAAGGACGTTTCTGAGGACTAGGATAGGGACACCTATGGGGACCCCTATGGGGACACCTATGGGGGACCATGGTCAGTTTCCCAGGGGTTTGAGAAACCTTCTCCTATATTTCTCTCTGTTGCTGCATCCTACCCAGTGGTCAGTCTGGGCTACTTCTGGGGCCTTCTCAGCCCAGGCACAGCCCTCCTCCCTCCCTGGTCCCCTGCAGTCCTTTCTCTTCCTGGGGTCACGGGGTGGGCGGAAGTTGTTGATTTTAGCTTCAGCCTGAGGCATTTCCTCCCACTGGCCCCAGCTAAATGCTCTCCCAGTCTTACCTTCTGAACACCTTACCACACTTGAAGGAAGATCCTGCTCTGGTCCTCAGACTGCAGATGAAGACTCCAAGGCCCAGAGACCCTGGGCGACGCTCTCAAAGTCGCAGCAGGCACTAGACCCACAGCCGCCTGCCTGGAGATCTCAGCTCCTGACCCCCGTTCCCACTGCCCTCAGTGTCCTGCCCACCTCGGCAAGGCCTCCTGGTTAGTCCCACCTCCTCCTTGGAGAGCTCGGGGCCCACCTGTACCTCGATCCCCACCCCAGGACCCATGGCCTTAGGGGGCAGAGTTGTTGGGGCTGATGAGAGACCAAGAGGGACAGAAGCCTCAGGTCAGAGAGACTGGCTTTCTCAGACCCTTTCTCCTTCCTCCAGGTTAAAAATCAGTGCCAGGGCACCTGGTGGGGCAGGGGCGGGGGCATGAGGGTGTCTCCTATTCCTGGGGATCTCACCTGAGGTCGGGTCCTGGGAGGCACAGGTCACCATAATATTCACCCTTGGTTGCCCCAACTCGGGAAGGCCAGTCTCTGGCAGGCGGCTTCCCTGGTTAATCCCTCCGTTCCCTGGCCCAGCTGCTCTTCCCCAGGAGACAGGACTTCTAACAACACCTTCAGTCGAGGACTGCTCTCTGAGGGAAAAACACGCGGAGCTGTGGGTTTGGGGCTCCCGAGAAAAGGGGCCCAGGGCCGAGCACAGCAGGTGGTCCAGGGCTGGCAGGTGAATGGAGACACTGACTTGCGCGAAACTCCCAGGGAGCGGGCCAGGACAATGCACCCAGACCAGTAAGAACACCAGGCTGGCTTCCCTTCCCCCCACTCCTGACCCCCTCCGTGCCATCCACTCCCACCCTTGCCCTTTCCCAGTGAGAAACTTCCAGGCCCCTGTTTCCTCCAGTATCATATCTGCTGCCCTAGGAGATGTCACCAAATCTCCAGGGGGAGGTGCAGAGGGGCATCCAGCAGAGTGGATGTGGCTCCGGGGAGGGACCCTTGGACCCGGAGATGGACAGACTCACCTTACAGGGGAGCACACACAGCCCAGGTGGCAGGGTTCGCTTTGTCTCCCAGATCCACCATCAGCTCCGCCGCCTCACCCCTGTGAAATCTCAGCAACACCCCATTCCCTGCTGTCACTGTCAGTGCTTGCTGCTCCAGTCCCCTGCCCCTGGGGCCCTTGGGAAACCGAGGCTGGCGCTGGGGCTGGAGAAATGGCAGGCCCACAAAGGACCCCAGCCCCACCCACGTCCCAGGCCACCACCACAAATCAGCAGCAGTTTTCCAAGAGCCAAGTGTGCCCAATCCCAGTGGGGGGCCCAGTCCTGGCCTTGCCTGGCCCCCGCCGCCGCCGCCGAAGTCATGGCAGATGCCGCTCAGGCGCCCTGGGCTGCAGTCACAGCTGCCTCGGGGCCCTGCGCCTTCTCTATGAGCCGGCAATCCCTCAGTCCCCGCACCACTGACCGGGCCTCAACACCTCCCAGTGGCCATCACTGAACCCCAGACGCGCTCCAATGGGGAACAAGTAACCCAGGCCCAGTGAAGCACCTGGACTCGGGCTGGCCCACCTGTGACCTGACATGGTCTTGAGGATTTTATTTCTCCGTAAGAAAACAATGAGATGACTGAGTGTGTGAACAACCCTATAGGGGATTATGTGAGGAAGCCCCTCTAAATCTGGGACACAGGACACCAACAGAGCCTTTGACCTCTGACCCCCTCAGTTAGCAGGCAGCCCCAGTGGCTTCCAAGGTACTTGGTCACTCCGGGGTAAGCCATCTGGTCTGTCCAGGTTGCCCCTCCTGGTACTCCCCGGGCCCGACCTTGGGTACAGCACATCTGATGAGCCCCTTTCCCATCACCCCTCCTGTCCCTGTGGCCGTGAGCCCACTCTGGTGCCCTCACCAGACCTCATCTTAAATGCTACCTTCTCTCCCCTTGCGCCTACTTCCCTCCCGCCCCTTCCAGCACATCTCTGGGACTCCAGGACCCCTCCCTTTCTGCCATCTCCCCATCTCTCCCCTACAATGGCCAAACCACCAGTGACCTTCAAGGGGCCAAATTCAACTGCCCCCTCATTGTCTTCCCCATTGTCAGCCTCTGGGTGGCCTTGGGCACCACACACTGTCATCTCCATCTTGAAACTCCTCAGCCCCCCAAACCCTCTCTTGGGTCTGTGTAGCCTCCAGCCTCCCTGCCTCGTTGGCCCCGCCATGATCAGCAGGGGCATGGGAAGCTGGTCCCTTAGCTGTTCTTCCCTTCTCTGACCCTATAAGGCCAGAAGCTGGCTGTATCTAAAAAATGCCTCTTATTTCTTTACCCTCACAGTCTCTTAGGCTTGCCTTGGCCTTGACAACCAGGGCTACAGACTGGGTTCAAAATGGTGGGCGCCTGAGGGCAGGGGCTACATCTGCCCTGGTCCCCCAGAGGAACAGATGGGTGCTGGGCAGGGCGTGGTCAAGCCCTGATGACTGCTGCCCAAGTGTGGAATTGTCCCCAGCCCTGTTCCATGGTGGCATTGTCCCCTGCTCTGCTCAAGTGTTATCTCGCCCACTTTGAGAACAGCGACCCTGGCCAATTGCTGCTCCTTGAGGGAAGTTCTGCTCTGACGTTAGACGTGCTTCACCTCCTGTGATCCCCAGGTCACCAAAGAGCCAGGCGCTCACACCCGTACAGAGTTTCCAGGCCCCGAGGCAGCCTGCTCATGTCCCACAGTTGTACAGGGCCACACAAATGGCAGGTACCCAGGCTTCCTACCCAGGGTCCACCCAAGGCCACTCATTTTTTCCGATGCCAGACTAAGGAGGACCCGCCACAGGTGCTCAGGACCACACAGACTGCCCACCCTGTGGTCATCTCCACTCCCGGGGGACTGTGCCTGTGCCAGGCCAGGGGAACATGCTGAGCACATGGATGCCAGAGGCCTCCTTAAGCCCCAGGGGTCGGGGGGTGGGGGCGGGAATGGGTGGGGATCTAGGTTCCTGGACCTGTAGGAAGGAAGTCAATAACCCTCTGAATCCACAAAGTGGAGCAGGAACAGGTATTGTGTCCCCATTTCACTGGGGCTGTGATGGGGGTGAGCTGCTCTGGGTCACGAGGTGAGTTGGTGGCTGACCTGCCCCCAAGTTCTCTCCACAGCTCCTCAGACCCGTGTGACGTGTCATTCACTCAGTCACTCATTCATTCACTCAACAACGCTCAGTGAGCATGGCTGTGGGCACAACGAGATGAGAATGACCTGTCCTGCCAGGGCTCATACATCCAGAGGGCAGTTCTGGAGACCCTGGATGACTGCCAGCCCTGTCCCCAGGCCCCTGGGGTCAGCCCCCAGGCCNGGGGGGGGTGGGGAATAGGTGGGGACCTAGGTTCCTGGACCTGTAGGAAGGAAGTCAATAACCCTCTGAATCCACAAAGTGGAGCAGGAACAGATGTTGTGTCCCCATTTCACTGGGGCTGTGATGGGGGTGAGCTGCTCTGGGTCACGAGGCGAGTTGGTGGCTGACCTGCCCCCAAGTTCTCTCCATAGCTCCTCAGACCCGTGTGACGTGTCATTCACTCAGTCACTCATTCATTCACTCAACAACCCTCAGTGAGCATGGCTGTGGGCACAACGAGATGAGAATGACCTGTCCTGCCAGGGCTCATACATCCAGAGGGCAGTTCTGGAGACCCTGGATGACTGCCAGCCCTGTCCCCAGGCCCCTGGGGTCAGCCCCCAGGCCCCTGATGCAGCACAAACCTTTCCCTGTGCACAAAGGACAAGGTTTCACCCACAGAAAAAGTCACCCCATGTGGCAGTTGCCCCCAGCTGCCAACACTGGGCACCTCTCCAAGCATATCACACTCCCTCATGGACCCTCCAAGTCCCTGTCAGGGCTGTCATTGCCCATTTCACAGAGGGACACTGATTGTGATGGTCACACTGGGGCTACCCTGCCCAGCTCAGGGCCAGGGCAGCCCTGGGGGTAATGCCCCCAACGCAACAGGTGGGTCCATTTTTTGGGGGGCGGACCCTCCTGGGACAGAAAACAGTGGCAGATCTGGAGATGGGGGACTTGGCTTGGGCCCGCCTGCCCCTCTGTGCAACCTGAACAGGCCTCTCTCTCCTGGGCATTGCTGGTGGCCAGGGCGAGGGCAACATTGAGTCAGATGGGGGAAGGGAACGGTAGCTTCCTCCACAGCCAACCAAATAACCAGAGCTCAGAATAGTCTTGGGCAGAAGGGCCCTGGGGGAGGGGAAGGGAGGATAGGTGAGTGCTCAGGGCCCTGGGAGAGGGGAGGGGAGGAGAGGGAGGTGGCTGTTCAGGGCCCTGGGGGAGAGGAGGGAGGTGACTGCTCAGGGCCCTGGGGGTGGAGAGGGAGGTGACAGCTCAGGGCCCTGGGGGAAGGGAGGGGAGAAGAGGGAGGTGACTGCTCAGGGCCCTGGGGTGGAGAGGGAGGTGACTGCTCAGGGCCCTGGGGGAGAGGAGAGGGGTGACTGCTCAGGGCCCTGGGGGTGGAGAGGGAGGTGACAGCTCAGGGCCCTGGGGGAAGGGAGGGGAGAAGAGGGAGGTGGCTGCTTAGGGCCCTGGGGGTGGAGAGGGAGGTGGCTGCTCAGGGCCCTGGGGGAAGGGAGGGGAAAGGGCTGCTGGGGCCCTGGAGGAGGCCTGGGAGCTTCTCCTGGGAAGAGCTGGCTGACCCTTCCTGTACCAGGACCCCTATGAGACCTGTAGAAGCATCCCCCAAGCAGGCACAGCACTCACTGAGCGGAGCAATGGTGGGAAGGGGGTCCTGCCCCCATCTGTGACTTCTGGAGACATACACTCACCAGGAAACAGAAAAACAAGACCTGAATGTCCAAAATGAGGCAAAGCCCACTTTTCAACACAAAGGCCCCAAACCAGGCTTCCAGCCACCCTGTCAATACAGCCTCCAGGAGTGTCCACACTACAATCAACTGCTCACCGTGGCACCCACCAGTTTAGTGACACACAACACAGCACAATGACAGTCACACCTCTCAGAGTGGGATGTCCTTTGACACATTCCTCCCAACATATCAGCCTCCCTTGGAGACCTCTACCACCCCCAGGCCTGGTGCTGCCCAAAGCCCATCTGGGGCCAGATTTCACACGCACTTCCTCCTAGCAGGAAGCGTGGGAGGGACAGGGCCCACAGCACGCAGGGGAGCATCCCAAACCAGCACCTACAGAGCAGGGCAGCTGGCTCTCCCCCCAAAACACTGCCATGCAAAGTCTGCAAGAGACACCTCTTGCGGTGGCCTTTGTGAGAACTCTCTCCCTGGGGGGCGACCTGGGAGAGCCCCTGCTCCGTACGATCACCTTGCAGAGCCGCAGCCCGGCCTGCAGCATCGGGTCGGGCAGGGCCAGGGTTTGGATCAGCTTCTCTGAAAAGCCAGTTGGTCACTTGGAGTCACAACGGACTTAATCCTCTTTGGCCCAGAATCCTCAGTGACGGTGTCCCCTGAACCACCAGGTCCAGAGCGAGCTCTGGGGGTGGCCTGGTCCTGGATTTTCCCAGACTTTCCCAGTTCATGCCTGGGTCCAGTATTAATAACACCCCTTCCATTCCCTGAAATGGAAGATAAATGTTGGTCACCTAAGCTCAGAGTGACTGATTGCTGAATGACTAAATGACACTCCCTGTAATGGGTTAAAACGGAGGGGGACCAAGGCCTGTCCCTAGGCCCTGTGTCAGCTGTGCCGGACACTGTGTGGCTCCCGCCTTGACAGAGGGGCCGAGATGGGGGCCAGCGGCCTCACCAGGGACCACATTCAGGAGGCCACCGTGAGGTTCCAGGTCTCTGCAGGCCCTGCCTTGGTCCCCTGGGTGTGAGCTCACACCATTTCAGCCCCTGAGAGATCCAAGTGTGACCCGGATGCCATTTCCCACTCAGTGACCACACAGCGTATGGGGAGGGTCAGCAAGGGACTGGTCTCCTGGGCAGCCTTTGTCCCTGAGGAAACGGGCAGAGGTCAGTGGGACTGTTTCAGGGCAACCAAGACAGAGGCCAGGGTAGGGCTGAGTAACTTCCGTGACCAGCGTCACAGAGCTGGGGTCAGCAGATGCCTTCATGTCCCTCTGGGGACAGAGTAGCGGTGGTCACCATGACCCCCCCAAGGCACCTGCCAATGGGTCTGTTTCCACACAAGTCGCCCCTTTGTGGTGGCACCCACTTCCTGTGGCCACATCAACAGCCCAGGTCTCTCCTGCTCCTCAGCATCCAGCCTGGGGACATCTGAGGACGGGGTTGATGTCCCCTGAGTGTTCACGGGGCCCAGGGTTGTGCTGGGCACCAGGGCCCAGACCAGCCACAAATCCTCATTAGGAGGGGCAGTCCCAGCCACCACCACCCCCCCACCCAGTGCCCAGCCTGCGTGGGGAGATATCGGGGTCTCCTGACTCTCCTGAGAGGAAGGAGGAACCGCAGCCAGACCCGGCCTTGCTCCCAGCGGTGGAGAGAAGGCTTCGAGTGCTAGGTGGCCAAGAACAATTCTCTGAAGCAGAACAGGCTGGGAAATGCAGGACCCTAGACCAGCCAGGTGAGCCCCCATTCTACTAGGGACCAAGGCCCAGCACGAATGAGGCCCCTGTGCAGACACCACCCAGAGCAAAGCTACCCATTGAGCGTCTCTCTCGGAGCCCCCGCTGTGTGGGGCCACAGCAGTGGGCAGCCCAGACACAGCCCTGCTTAGAGCTCACTCATTCGGGGAACGTGGGGTCAGCCCCACAGTGTGGTGGTTCCCTGCAGGAGACAGGGCCCTCGCAGTGGGGAGAACAAGGTCACGGGGGTAGGGGGACAGGGTCAGAGCCAGGGCCAGGGACCCTCCTGCCAGGGTCTAACCAGTCAATGTCCACACAGCTGGAGGGGGCGCAGGGCCAGGAGGAGCCCTGACTCAGGGCCAGGTCCCTGCAGCTGGGGTTGGTGGTTGAAGGCCTCAGTTTCCCCCCAGTGCAGCTGGGTTCACAATAATGGAACCACACTCCCTGGAGGGAAGGACTGTCGGATGGAAAATGGACCTTCTGCTCATCTCTGTGGTTAACTGTTGCTGCCGTTGTTGGTGGGCTGTGCCGACCCCAACCCGCCTCAACCCAGCACCCCGGACTCCAGCGGCCCCACACCCTTGCCCCAGTGCAGCTGGCCTGGCGAAACCAAGAGTCCCCGATGCCCAAAATAGCTGGGAAACTCCGACCGGTCCCAGCCTTAGCAGCAGGTGTCCCCAGTTCCCCAGGGGGGGCCGGGATTGGGGGGGGTGCTCCAGCTCTGGAAACTTCCACCAGCCCAGCTGGAGAAGGGGCCCACATCCCAACACGATGGCCACCAAGCTCCTGTGGCCAGGCCTGAGCAGGGCAAAGTCTCACTCAAGATCATGGTCAATTCACAGTCAGGAGAGGATCTTCTGCTCCAGAACAGTGCTCGTGCGGGTCGCTCTTGCCCTTTTGGCACCTTCTAAATGCCAGGCGCAGAGCTGCAGCTGCTGTGGGCACAACCAGACACCCGGGGTTCAGGGGGGCCCTGCGTGTGCAGGGCTGGCCAGGGCTGGTGCAGGACACTGTGGGTCACACCTCAACTGTCACCCCCAGGCCAGGGACACTTCAGGGTGTCTGGACCAAGTCAGGGGAGGGAGAGAGAAATGTGGACCGTCACAGTTGCTGCCCTAGGAGCCCAGGGTCTGGGGTAATAAGGAAGAACCCAGAGCTCAGCTGTCCCCCACAAGGCCACACAGCGTCCTCCCCCAGTGGACAGGACCTCAGACTGATCAGTCACTTGCCTGTTTGTCCCTGCACGAGTCTGTCCATCTGTTTGTCCACCCATCTACCTACCCATCATCCATACTTTCATCCAGTCGCCCACCAAGGCCCCCTGAGACTGGGGACCTCATCTGTGTGGGGTTCTCAACCGTCATGTCCCAAGCAGAGTGGGACAGGCCCAGTCAAGGCCAAAGTGAGGCCTGGAATGTGCTTGCCTCACCATGGCAGGGGCGGGTGTCAGGCCCTGGGTGCCCGGTTCCCTCCGAGTCTGCCCCAGGCTGGCCCTCGATGCTGAGGACAAACACAGGGCGGTAAGGTCTGATGCCCCTGCCCAGAGGGTGACCAGAGTCCCTAAGCACCCCAGTTAGGGTCTTCCCTGATCCACCCTTGAAGCCGACCCCTCCTTCTGTTTTCTCTCTGCCCTTCTCCAATCAGACAGGTCCTCAGGACATTCCAGGGCTCCAAGGTCCTACTGGGAGTGGAGATGGGGGTCCATGTACCCAGCCACAGTTTCCTGGGTTCACCCCCAAGGTTGGCATATTCCCTCCACCAACGGGGCTTTACCAGTTCATTCTCGGGGGACACTGCCAGTAGCTCCCTCGGCCCAGAGAAGCCAGGAGCCAAGCCTGCTGGCTGCAACCAGATCACCCTGTTACCTGACACACGAGATGTACAGGGTCTGGTGGCCCAGTGCCCTGACCGGGGGCCAGAGGGAGTGTGCCCCCTTCAGCCGTGATCAATTGGCTCATCACCTGCACTCACTCCCACCCCGCTCAACTCCCCTGTGACAGGCATATACCTGCCCCGCCCAGGTCGGGTCTTGGACTCACCCCTGCTCAACCCAGAGCTCAGGCTGTGGGCCAGACCCTCCCTGCCACAAACATTAATGGAGAAGACACAGGATTGGGGACACTGGGGGTCCTGGACAGTCAGCAAAGGTGGTTTGGTGGCAGCACCAACTTGAATCACCTCAAAATAGGGCCTGAGAACTAGATGCCCAGGGCTGAGGGACAGAGAGAAGAGGGGCATCCGGGGTGGGGGAGTCTGCACCAGCAAAGGCACAGCACCCCTCAGATAGCACACAGACGCCCGGTGAAGACCCCTGACCCCTCCACCTCAGTGACCCCAAACTTCTGCCTCCCATGTCACCTGGCCCACCACCCTGCTCACTGCCCCAGGAGTCCTTGAATTCTGTGGTCAGGCCATGCCCTGGTAAGGAAGGAAGATTGGATGAAGCCAGTAATGCCAGGCAGAGGGGAAACATGCAGAGGATGCTGGGATTCTGACCCAGGGTGAGGCCCTAGGGGATGCACAGGGTTCTCCAGGGGTGAGGTGTGGGTACAGGACACAGAGGGGGCAAGGCCAGAGGTAGAGGCCCCGGAGGCCTTGGCATTGACCAGACCTGTGCTTGCAAAAGCTGCTGCACCCTGAGACACTGTTGAGCAGCTCATTGTCCTTGTGCCGTTTGTAAAACACAGGAGACGAGTTATCCGGCTAAGCCACTCACATGTTCTGCGAGCTGACGGCCAGAATCATCAGCCCATCCCACAGGCAGGAAAACTGAGGCTCAGAGTGACTAACATCTTGAGAGGGAGACAGAACCAGCTCCTGGGTGTCCCAGTGCCAAGCCTGGTCTTCCCATCTGACGGATGAAGAAACTGAAGCCAGCCTGGGCTCACACAGTGGTAGCCTGCATGATGCACTGCCAGGAGCCATGTGCTCACTTGGGGCAACTTCCCCCCACCATTCCCCAGCCTTGGCTCCATCTCAGGAGTGCAGAAAAGAGGCCCAAGAGTGGACCCCATGGCCACCCCTTCCCAGGGAGGAGGGTGGCTGGCCAAGAGCCTGAGGAAGACTTGGAGTGGGAGACCAGACCTCAGAGCAGACAGGGTGGGGTCTCACCCACACACAGCCCTTCTCAGCCCTTGACCTTGACTGTAAGCTGTGACCTTGCTTCTCCTCTGTGGGCCTCAATTTCCTCCCTGGCAGGGTGGGTTTGGGATTAAAGAAGATGCCTGTGGCATGCCTGGCCCATGGTGACTCTCACCAACCCCCCCGCCATTGCTATCATTTCCTGGGCTCTCACTGGGGCCTGCCTCTGACATGCTGTGTGACCCCGGGCAACTTCCTTCTCCTCTCTGGGCCCCAGCCTTGCCTTCTGCTCAAGGAGGAGTTGGGTGAGGGGACCCAGGGGCCAGAAACTACAGGAAAACTAGAATTCCTGAAGGAAGGGTTTGCTTGGGAAGGCCCTGGGCCTAGAGGGGCCGTGATGCCTGAGGCGGGAGCAGGCTGAGGGCGGGTGGGGAGAGGGGGGAGGATCGGTGTTGGCCCAGGCTGCAGCTGGCCACCCCTGGGAATCCCCAAGCTAAAGTTAACCCTGAGCTGGTTGAAACCAGAACTCAGGGTGGCAAAAGGGGAGAAGTAAGGGGAAGAGAAACTGAGCCCATGGTCAGCAGGGCGTGGGGCCAGAGACAAACAGGACCAGCTGTGGCCCAGAAATCAGATTGGGCAGTTTCAGAGCTGCGGCCGGATGTTTGTGCAGCTCCCAGGTGGGGGGAGTGGAGCCCTCCTGCCACGGCCGGCCCCTCCGGGCCCAGTGCTGCCCCCTGGCTGCCTCCCTCCTCTCCCCTGAGTTCCATCCTGGGCCCTGGGATCCTGGAGGGCCCTACCTCAAGGGATCTCAAAACCACCTGAGGTGGCCCTCATTGTCAGCAGGGTCCCAGGGAGGGGATGAGCAGGGTCAGAGAGCAGGTTGACACAAGAGGGAGGGGCCGGGCTCTGGGGCCGCAGCCCAGGCCTTTCCTGCAGCAGAACGAGCGGATGAGTGGGCGGGCGGGCGGGCGCAGGCATCCTGGCTTCCCAAGACCTCGTGATTCTGAGGGGCCTCAGGGACACACAGTGCAGCCTTTCAGGAGGGAACTTGTCCCCTGTGTCCATGACCTGGGAAGGCATTTCCCTTTGAGCCCAGCAGGCCCGCTTGGTAGAAAGTCATGGTGAAGGCATCACAGGGCCAGCACGCGGGGATGCCAAGGTGAGCCCTTCAGTGCGTGTCTAACTAGCCCGTCTGCTCGTGGTGGCCTGAGGCCTGCAGCTCCCAATTGCTCTGGAGCCGGGCAGAAACCGATGCCAGGGCGGGGGACAGTGGCACCTGGGCAGGTGACAGGAGAAGGAAGGCCTCTCTTGAGCCCATCTTTGTAGAAAGGACACAACTGCATTCAGAAAAAAGTCTGGAAGGACCCTGGTCAACACACTGACAGGAGTCCTCTCCGGTGGGGAGAGGGGCTGTTTGCTGTACTTGATTCTTTTTTAAAAATTTTTTTTTATTTATTTATTTTTAGAGAGAGGGGACGAGAAGGAGAAAGAGTGGGAGAGAAACATCAGTCTGTGGTTGCCTCTCATGTGTCCCCTACTGGGGACCTGGCCTGCAACCCAGGCATGTGCCCTGACTGGGAATCGAACCAGCAACCTTTTGCTTCACATTGTAGCCCGTGCTCAATCCACTGAGCTACACCAGCCAGGGCTGCTGTACTTGATTCTTCACACATCTCCCAGCCTTCTTATTTCTCCAAGGATGTGTAGTACTTTTACCACCAGAAAACAAAATAATGAGCTGACTGAAGATGAATGATCCACAAAAAAATGGTCTCTGAGGTTTGAATGACATCTGAAAGGGCTTGAATGTGTTAGCCCAGAGAAGTCACAAAACGTGACCCGTGTGAGGGCGTCTCTCTTTTTCCACACCTGTGCTTGTACCCGAATCTATTACCAGGGCCACGGTCGGGGGGGAAACGACAGGTAATGTTGTTTTCTATTGTGAGCACTCGACTTTTATCATTTTGTGCAATGATTATACATTTAATGTATAGTGATGGAAAACAGAAGATTTTTTCTCACTAAAGTAAGTATATTTATTTCCGTTCACTTGACACCCAACACACATTTGTCTCATGTTTGCTGCATCAGGACAGGCCAGGTGCAGGGTCTGGGATCACAGGGATGACGAAGACAGAAGCGTGTCTCTTGGGCCGTGGGACGGGGGGCATGCCTAGGGAGAAAGGTCATTGAAGTACCAGTGTGGGCTCTTACTCCTTGGGGCTATTAAAAGCCCCTCAGGGCTCCATCCCCAGCTCCACACGGGGGCAGGAAGCGGAAGGAAGGTTTCTGGCCACTGGAAAAACAAGAGAAGGGAGCTCCAGGGGTGGCGAGGGCCCGGCAGCCAGCAGTGAGCACAGCCGATTGGGGAAAAGCAGCCCTTTAAATATGGTTAAAAACAGAAGAGTGAGCAATTGCAACCAGAGTTTAAACACTGCCTTCAAACAGTGATACGAATCCCCCTGCAGATAAAGCAGAGTGGCATGGGGCTCGGCTCGTCCGGGGCTGGTGGGAGTTGCGAGGGGAAGGAGCACCAGCTGAGGCAGGCCCGAAGCCACCTGGAGAGATGTCCCTGGTCCCTTGGACAGGGAGACCTAGTTATGTATTGCTCAGAGCTTGGTGCGTGAAGGCAGGAAGACCTAGGTTGACAAACTCCTCTACCGCATAGGTGACAATGCACCCTGACGGTCTCTCTCCTGGTGTTCTGATCTAGTCGATGTTGATAATATTAGTTGCTAGGCTGCATTGTCCATTATGGGGAACGTGAGAGAATATAAAAAAAATCCCTCAACAATACCTGGTTTGATGAATAGTAGACACTCGTTAGAAACTGTTACTGGAAACTCACCCTACGTTATCTAGCTTGTTCATTCTAATTATATTCATGTTAGCTACTAGTCATTTCTAGACATGCCATTTCTTTCCTTATATTCATAAAATCTCTGTTTACAGAAACTCTCCACTGAAGCTCATGGCCAGTGTTCTGTTCCACAAGTGACGCGTGGACAGACACCATACCTCAGTGGTTCACTCCTCACTTTCCTCCCCGAAAAATACAGTTTTAAACACAATCCGGTGACCCTAGTGCTGTGGCCTAGAGCCCCAAATGACAGGAACTCGGCCATCTCTCCAGACTCTGCTTCCTGGCCCAGACCCCCCCTTCCAGAACCCTCACTGACCAAGGAAAACCCTTACTGGCCCCAGGAGGTGCGGCTCCTTCCCAGGTCTGCAGACTCCTCGTCTCAACGCCAGCCCACTGCCTGGCAGCTTCACGATTCTCAATAAACACTTTGAATGAGGGAGAAAGGGAGGGAAGGAGGGGAGGAGGGGAGGAAGGAAGGAAGGGAGGGAATGGACGTGTGCATGGCTGAATAACTTATTGATGGGTGGATGCGTGGGTGGGTGGAAGGATGAGTGGGTGGGTGGGTTGGTGGGTGGATGGTTGGGTGTATGGTTGTATGAGTGAATGGAAGGATGAATAGTTGGGTGGGTGTATGAGTGGATGGGGAGATAGGTAGGTGATTGATGGATGTCTGGATGGATGGGGAGGTGCATGGATGGATGGATGATGAATAGATAGGTGTGTGAGTCAGTGGGTCGGTGGGTGCAAGAGTGGATGGGTAGTTGGGTGGTGAGTGGATGGATAGATGTCGGCTGGGTGGGGAGACCCTAATCATGAAAAATGTAGAACCTTGGTGCCTGGCAGCTCTTGGGAGAAGAACTGAACCCAGCCCTTGGGTTCCAATCCCACATCTGATGCTGACTTGAGTGGGACCTCGGACAATTTCCTTAATGTCTCTAAGCCTCGTCCTCTCATAGTCAAAGAGCATGTTGGTCCCCACCCTGCACACCTCGCAAACTGCTGGGAAGGATACGGAGGGACACACGTCCGTGAAGGTGCTGTAGAAACTGTAGAGGGCTTCTCGGGTGCACTGCTGGTGTTGGGAGGACCTTGCAGGTCATCAGGCTGACCGCCCCACCCCCCAGGGCTGGATCACAGCTCGTGGTAAGAGTCTGAGCTTGGAGCCCAGACAGACCTGAGTTCTAGTCCTGGATCCACCACTCTCCAAGTGTAGCTACCACCTTGAGCTGGCAACTGTCCTCTGTGTGTCCTCCTCTGTGATGTGGAGGTGACAAGAGTGGCAAGCAGCCTGCAGGGCTGTGTGAGGAGTGACATGCGGACAGCCACGGGGGAATAATTTCATAAAGCACTCGGCACAGCACCAGGCACGGGTGGAACTAAGGTCTGCCTCCGGCGTCACGAAGAAGAGACTGAGCCCCGCTACCTGCAGTTCAGGGCCCTGGAGGCCACCTCATCCCGAGGTGGCGAAACTCTGAAATGTGTCTGTATGAACGTGCGTTGTGGGGAGAGTGCCAGGGCTTTGGGCAGAAAGGGGGCCATGACCCAGAAGGGATTAACCATAATCCAAGGCCCTCGTCTAGGAGACTGAGACTTGCAGCCCCCCCAAGAGCTTGCGGTGGGTCCAGGGACAGCAAAGCCCGTGCATTCATCCCAGTGAGGGACCCTCCCGGCCCAGGAGCAGGGCCCGCCTGGGAACACCTGGCCTGAGACAGACCACCCCCACCAGGCAGAGGCTGCAAGCGTTGGGGGTTCAACTTTCCTTTCAAATTCGTCTTTCAAGTTTGTTACAAGAGAGCTTTAACAAAAACTGAAGTTGAAGGAGGAAGAGGCAGTGGCTGGTGGCAAAAAATGCCCACCCACGCCCTTGAGGGAACCTTCGGTTCTCTAGTCCACGAGCTTGTGCTAACAAAAGTCAAGCGAGAGGCCAAAACAAGGGGAAATACAGAGTTTGTCAAACTCGGAGTGTGCCGCAGGGCCTGGGGCCCATCATCCAGGAGGGAAATTGCCGGGGCCAGAAGAGATTTCTCTCCAGTCCAGGGCCCACCCTGTCCGAGGTTCCAGAGCCTCCAGGGCCCCGAACTCCAGGCCCAGGTGGAGGCAGCAGGGTGTGAACGAGCAGCGAGGACACAGGTGTCCATCCAGAGTGCGGGAAATCACCTTGTTGTTTTCTGAGTTCCTCTTAAAATAGAGTATTGGTCTTGGTCTTTAGTTTAAAAACAATAACTCCTCGCTGTAAACAATGTGGAAAGCGCAGAAAAACAAATAGGAGAAGAAACTCACCTGCATACTTCACCCAGAAGAGCCACTGCTAATACTTTGATGGATCTCCTGTTTTAATTGTAAACTGTAAGGAGCACAAAACAAACAAATAAAATATTATTTATTTTTTAATCGCAGAGTAATAATCATAGTGGTGATAGTTGTACAATGTTGGGAATGTATTAGGTGAACCACTGTTCCCTTTTAAATGGTGAATTCTGTGTGATGTCAACGTCCCATCATTAGCCTCCCAGACCCAGAAGGTGGCCAGGACCTCGGGATCCCGAGTTCTCCACTTTTCCTTACAGCTTCACCTCCTCCGCGCGCGCCCCTAAGCCCCCCACTCCTCAGCTCCATCTGCGTGTGAACGTCACACAGGTTGTTAGGCGGCGTCTTGGACACGCACTCTCGTGGGCAAGGAACCCACCCCTCCCTGCGCCCGGCCGTGGTCCACGCTTGGCGGCTTGTCCCGGAGCAGGGTCCGGCAGCACCGCCTGGAGCTCGGGTGACGGTCTCTGATGCCCTGTGTGTGCGCGACGCCTCGTTTCCCTTCGCTTGGCTTTCGAAGACGGAGACAGCTTAAGTTTTTTACTGATTATGAGAAGATATACAAAGACTCTTTTAAAATGAAACAGGAAATTAAATATAAAGAAGTTTCCAGCACAGCCTGCAGATCCATGCTGGGTGTATGTAGTATGTGTCCTTCCAGACATGACCTTGAATTTCACATTGATGATACTTAGATAGGTGGATGATAAATGACAGGTAGACGACAGACAGGTGGAAGGGGAGTGTTCCTTCTGCCCAGAGCGGCACCCCACGCAGCTGTGGGTCACCCGGGCACACAGCACCCCGTGAACCTGCGGCTCCAGCAACACTCAGGCTGCCCGTCCCGGGTCCCGCGGGCAACACTGTCCCACACAGGACACAGCCCGTGCCCGGCTTCCATCCCTTCCATCCATGGCCCCACCGCTGACTGCAGGTTGACCTTCCTCCCACAGATCAAAGGCCGTGCTTGCCTAAGGCTTCGAAAGAAAGACACAGACCAGCTTCCAGACCTTCCAGAAAGACAAGAATGCACCACCCCATCCCAAGCACCCCTCAGACCTGGGACGGCCCCCTGGGTCCTAAGGAAGGAACGGCGCAGGTGTGGACAGAGAGGAGCCTGGGAACCCTGCTCTCCCACCTGTCCCGCCCCCACCCCGGCTCTGCTCTGAGGCAGAGGCAGAGAGGGACCCCAAAGCCTCTCCCCGGCTCCTCAGAGTTCCCCCCACCAGAGACCTGAACCAGGCCCAAATCCCCTTCCACGTGGAGGCCTTGGACCCCCCACACCCAGTTGCTGTGTCTGCCTGGCAGCACCGAGCCCCCCCCCCCTGCCCCGAGGGAGGAGAGGGCTCAGTGCTGTGAACGCGTCCTCTGGCTGCTCTGGGGGTTTCGAGGGTGTGAGCGCTGGGAGCAAGGGACTCGGAATGTGGCCCAGGGTCAGCAGGCTGTGCCGGGGGCCCGTGGGGTCTGCCCTGTGGGCTGTGGGAGGGCAGGAGGGGCCCGGTGGTGGTTCCCACAGTTAGGGCCCAGGAGGGGGATTTGTCACTCCTGTCCCAGATAACACATGGCCTCTCAGGTTCTGGGGACAGAGACCCCAGTCTGACCTTCTGGCACAGCTGCCCCTGACGTGGGGGGTTGGACAGACCTCCAGCCCCAGCACCTCCAGTAGCAGAGCCTGGTGCCCCCACCCCTGAGCCTGGTCTCAGAGCCTGGAAGTCAGGCCTGTCAGGGGTCCCGGCTGCCCAACCCAGCTGCCCCAGAAGCCAGAGGAAGGGTTGGGGGTCACTGGGGAACCTGGAAGGGACAATCCACTCAGCTTGCACAAGAGAAACCAAGTCCCACAAGCGGCTAAGGACTCAGGACTCAGGGCCTATTGCACCCCCACACGGCACCAACATACCCTTGGCCCTAAGGGGGCCTTCCTCTCAGCTATTTGAGCCCTGTGACCTGCATCCTGAGGCTTAGAATTGGCCACTTGGAGCTGAGGAGCCCCCCTGGTCCACAGTCAAGGCCAAAGAGCTGGCTGCCCCCTCCAGGCCTCCTGGCCCAGCCCACTTGGCCCTTCCAGGCCCGGGTCTTCCTTCCTCTGGGCCTTCAGACACTCAAGACTGAACGTCAGCCTCCCAGTCTCTCAACTGCCCACCTCACACCCTAACCAAGGAGACCCAGGGTCAGGGGCGGCACCGGGCTGGAGCAGGCAGCCCCTGTGTGACCTCCCTGCGAGTGGGTCTAGTCGCACCCTGACCAGACAGAACGTGAGGGGACCCGGGAATGGGGTCTCAGTTGTCAGGAGCATGGTATACAGTGTCTGAGAGGACAAGCTGTCTCCTCCTGCCACCCCTCCTTCCAGGTCCCAGAGAGCACAGTGACCCCACTGCCCTGTACTCCACAGTCACCCACAGACCCAGGTCCCTTCTGACCAACCAGGCCCCACCCGGGCTCTCCCCAGGCCCAAGGGGCTCAAGTGCACCCTGAGGAGAGGAGCTCGGGCCTGTCAGGAGCTGACCTGGGAGCAGAACAGCCGGGTGGCGAGGACCCCAGCCCAGCGGGCACCACACACCTTGCAGAGGTGACGCCTGCACAGAAATGTCACCACCTTCACCTGACTGTCCTCCGTGGGCCACAGAGAGGTGTCCCACCTGCACTCCTGGTCAACACACCCCAAGTGTCCCTGCGCAGTGCCCCCTCACTCAGGTTCAAGTGCACACATTCACATACGCACACACACACAACTCATGCACTTTCACACTCACACAGGAGCACACCCAAAGTGACAGTGCCCTCTAGTGGTACCTGTTGTTATTTCTCTAAAAGGTCACACTCCTCTCAGTAATAACCCCAGGAGTGTTTATCACAAATCCCTACTGCAGGAGTCTGAAGAACGTTCTCTCCTTTCACAGGGAGGCATGTGACCTGGCCAAGGTCATGCAGGAGGTAGGTGGTGGAGCCCTGGCCCCCTGACTCCTAGACCAGTGCTCTCACCCCTTCCTACTTGGCCTGGGCGCTCAAGTTTCGGCTCCCCAGGCCCTGCCAGAGCACAAGGGCTGGACCCTCTCCCAGGGGAGGGGCTGTGGCAGAGGGGCTGATGGGGGTCTCGAACCCCCACCTTTCACATGCACAGGGTGCACAGTCCCCACGGAGGGAAGAACGGACCCTGGGGGAGAGGAATTTCCAGACCAGAGAGTCCCTGAGGCAGGGCTCCTCCATGCTGGATGGGGGGGGGGGGGTGTCAGCAGGGAAGGGGGTCAGGCTTTACAGAAACACAAAAAGGCCCAAAACGTTGATATATAAACGCAGAAGCAACAAATGCTGACCTGGGGTCAACTAGCTCAGGTGTTTTTATGAAGGGAAGTGACTCCCCTTGCCCCTGTCCCCACCCTGCATCTCAACCCCCAACCCCATCCCATGAGCTCCCTCCTTCCCCAGAAAAAAAAAAAAACAAGCACTTTTCATTCCACAGGCAGCTACTGCGCAGCTGCAAAGCCTGGTGCTGCTCTAGGTCCTGGGAAACCAGCAGTGGCCTCTAAGACCAAATCCTGGAGCAGAGTTCCAGTAGGTGACACAAGCCAGAACAAACAAGACATTATTCTATAATTGGACAGAGAAGGGGACACTGTTGGTTTAGGTGGGTGCTCAGGAGAGGCCACCTCGGAATGACACAAGGGGACTAGCCAGGGAGGTGCCTGGGAGGGAGTGTTCCTGGCAGCAGGAGCAGCACATGCAAAGGCCCTGGGGTGGATCATGCCTGACAAAGGACCGGAGCAGCAAGGTCAAAGTGGCCAGATCCAAGGAAGTGGGGGGAAGGCAGGAGAGGGAGCCAGCGGGCCCCTGGGGCCTTGAAGGTCACGCTGGGCACCTTGCATTTTGTTCCAAGTCTTCAAATGTACCTGAAGGACATCATGCCAGCAACCGTGCTCCTTCTAACTTCCTACGAATGTAGGAGTAGGGTCCTACCACATCAAATACAGAGAGCTAGATGGCTGTGTGAGAGCAGACCGCACGGTACTGGCCTGTCCCCAGTGGGTGGATGCAGGGGCAGCTCTGGTTCTTCTCTCACACACGTGGCCCAGGGGACCACTGCGCATCCTCCACGCAAACACCAGCACTTCAGGAGTGTACATACCCGACCTGGAACTGGGGGACACAGGGCGTCTATGTTAGGGTCACCTGTGAGCTGCAGCCCACTCTCTGGAGCAGCAGGATTAATGTACAGCCCAGCGACAGGCCACCGTCCCATTCCCCGAGTCAGCCCTTCCTTGGGTTGTTGACACCGAGAACTTGGGATCCCCAATAGTGGCTTCATCCACTTGTGGCATAAAATGAGGACTCAGGTAGAGCGCACAGGCATCACTCGGCAGTCACTAAGTCCCACCGTCCTGGTCCCTACACTGTTCCTGTCTCATGTGACCCTGGACTCTGAGACTCAGTATCCTGTAGCGTCCCTCGGAGGTCCCTGAGCCCCTCCTGCCTTCCTAGTCCCCACTCCTCTGATCTTGGAGCCTTCCAGCATCTCCGTGCGCTTCTGGCGAGGGGACAGCGACCCCTGGCGGCCGATGTGAGTGAAGCGGTCCCAGAGCTTGATTGCACAGGATTAGAGGAGGACTAGACCCAGCGGGGCGGATCCCCAGAGTCCCTCCCCAGGGCCCACACTCTGGGAAGAAGCTGGTCCAAGGCTGTGCCAATAGCAGGGACAACTCCAGGTCGCCTCTCAGTTGGGGACAGGGTGACCCAGCTACTGGGTCCTCAAGGACAGAGAGGGAGAATTCTGAGTGGTCACTGGAGAGAACCAAGACCTTCTAGCCATGACCTGGAAGCTGTCCAGATGGCCAAAGGAAGGAGGAAAGCGCTCTTCTCAGTCCAGTGGACCTGCGCTTCTCTCGATTAGAATCAGCTCCTTGGCTTCTACCTCCCTGGAAAAAGGTACAGGAATTTTGCACCTTTAACCAGTTCCCAAGGGGATTTACCTGTCAATTTGGGGAACACTGACATCTTCACCACACTGAATCTCTCAATTTGTGACTATCCTCTCTCCCACTGAGAGGTTTTAATAATAGATTTTAATCTTCCCCATAAACAAATGGCTCGGACAGCTCTCTAGATTAATTTCCAGTTAACTCACATTTTCGGTGTAACTGTACACTTCTTAAATGTTTTCTATTCACTTGCTGATGTATAGAAATACAGTGAGTTTCTATACTGAAATTGGGTCTGGTAAATTTGCTCTACTTTTTCATGGATTTTGTTCATTCGTCTGTACATCCTGTAGGTTAGGTATCTGTACATCCCTACATACCTAAGTGTGTCACCTGTGAATGATGACAATTTTGTTGCCATCTTCTCAGTTCTCACGCGTTCCATCTCTTTCCTGGGCCTCACTCTGGGTCTCCGGTATCAGGAGCAACAGCAGGAAGGGTAACAGGCATTCTCGTCTTCTCACACGGAGATGTTTTCCAGCATTTCATTTTGAAACACGGTGCCTGCAATAATTTCCTCCAAAGATTCTCTTAGCCGATGAAGGAAGTCCCCATGTGTTCCTTATATGATAAGTGGGTTTGTAAAACATCATTTGTTGGGTTTTATTCGCTGGTTTTTTCTGCATCTTTTGATGTGATTTCTCTCTCTTCGCATTTCAAATTAATGCATAGAGTTTCCTAATGTTGAGCTGATCTTCCATTCCTGGAATGCGTGAACCAGGCTTGCCCATTATGCTGTTCTGCACTATTGCTGAATTCAGTGTGATACTATTTTGCTCAGAATGTTTTCATCTCTATTCCTGAGTGATAGAGTGCTGTTTTCCTCTTCCCACTGCCCTTGTCAGATTTTGCAGTTAAAGTTGTGTTTGCTTTATGAAATGAGATGTTGTTTATTCTCTAAAAGAACTGCTTTAGTCTCTGGAGACATTTGAACAAGGTTGGAATTGCTCACCAATGAAGCCCTCTGAGCTGGTTTTCTTTGTAGGAAGATTTTTGACTTCTGAGTCAATGCCTTTAGGAGAATTGAGATTTTCAAGTTCTCCTTGAGTCAAATATACATGTTCGATCAAGTTTTTCTAGGAATGCCCTCATTTCATCTCCAATTATTGGCATAATGGTATTATAATAGACTCTGGTTTTTCATTTGAGGTATTCCATGTCTACAAAACTGTCCCCCCTTTCCTTCCTGATGTAATTTTTGCCTTCTTTCTTTGGTTCTTGGTAAATTTGCCAAATCGTTTCAGTTTCAGTTGTATCGTAAGGGAACCAACTCTCTGTTTTCTTGTTTTGCCATCTCCACTATTCGTAATCTGTTTTTTCTTTTTTGTGTTTGTTCTTCTCTTTCTGATTTCCTTTATTCTATTTTCTTTGAGATTACTTTGTTGTTTTCTAGCTCTCTGAGATATATACTTAGCTCATTAATTTCTGGCTCTTTGATTCTCTATAAGATTTCTAAACACATTTTAAGGTTATCAATTTCCCTCTATGTGCTGCACTAGCTGCATGCCACAAGGATTTTATGTAGTGATTTCATCATTGTTTGGTTCAGAACGTTATCTAATTTCCGAAATGTTATTTACTTCCCTAAGCTGTTGGGAGCATATTTCTTTATTCCCAAACATGTGAAGCTGTCTATTATCTCTGTTATTGATTTCTATTTTATCATTGATTTCTACTATTTTGCATATAGAATATATGCTGAATGATTTCAGTCATTCAAAATGAATGACTTCAGTCATTGCTTAGGCTTGCTTTATGACCCAGTGTATGGTCAATTTTTGTCAATGTTCTTTTTTGACTTGGAGGAGATATCCACACTGAAAAGCTGGGTGTATGTTCCAGATATAAGTCCACTGGGTCAAGTCATTGAAGTCTTCCAATCTGTTATTATCTTCTTCAAGTTATTTCAGGTAATGCTTCTTGGCCATAAAGCTTTTAAATCTGATCTCAGCATGACCACACCATATTTCTCTGGGGTAGGAATTTTATGGTATCTTTGTCCATCCATTTACTTTTAACTCAACTGAATAACCTGACCCACCCCCCATTCCTGGAAAGAGTGTTCTTCTCCAAATGACACTCTCCATGCATCATGCATTTGTGGAGTGTGTACCAAGCATCCCATTGAGCAAAGGCATTTGCCCCTTACATTTTCCATAGCCTGCTTGCTTTGGTAGGATGGAAACTCATGGCCTTTCCTCTCCGGTCTTTAAGGCTGGGGCAGAACTACCAGGCACCTCTCCATCCTTTAGGAGCATGTAGGCAGACCGATGCTTAGTGTTTTCAGTGATCCTGTGGAGCACACCAAAAACCAAAATAGCCTTAAACAAGGAAGGAATTATGGGCCCACCTAACTGGGCATTTATACCTGGGGCACTCAGGGCCACCTCAATGCAAGAGACCCTGGCCCTGCTTCTCCCTGCCATGCTCTGGTCCCCACATGGGCTGGCTTCCCTTCTGGAGGACTCACCCCTGCACCTGACACCGGGTAGGAGGTCGTGAGCCTGGTTTCCCAAGGGGTCTACTGGTACCACCTGAAAGTGGCCATCGGCAGCGCTGCAGTCCACGTAGGCAGGACAGCAGTGAAGGAAGGACACCTCTCCCAGGGACAGAAGACTGAAGAGACCATTTCAGATCTGCTCAGTCTGCACTGAGCAATAGCAAGAAATTTGTATCCACAGTGATTCATAGTAGTCACCAGTGGTTTGGATAGATGGTCAGTGTTATGGGCTAAATGTTTATGTCCCCCCCCCCAAATCCATATGTTGAAGCCATCACCACCAATGTTGTGGTGTTTGGAGATGGGGTCTTTGGAAGGCACTTAAGTTTAGATAAGGTCAGGAGGGGACCCTGGTGGTGGGACTAATTTTCGTATGAGAAAAAGAAGAGAGGGAAATCAGTCAGTATCTCCATCTCTATCTCAGTCTATCTCCATGCACAGAGAAGGGCCAGGTGAGCACTCAGTGAGAAGGCAGCTGACTGCAAGCCAGGAAGCTCTCATTGGGACCCAAATCTGCCCACACCCTGACCCAGGACACCCCAGACTCTAGAACTGAGATAAATAAATGCCTGCAGCTCAATCCACCTAACCTACCGGTTTTGTTGTGGCAGTTCAAGGTCTCAGAAGGATCAGTAGTCGGTATCTGAAAATATATGGCACAGAGAGTCAAAAGAGGTACAGGATGGGTCTCTTGGAATGGGCACTACGTAAAGATATTCATATTCCACGTCACTGAACAGCATTTGAACACTCTCTGCAAAAGAGGTCCCAGTAATCAAGTAGACAAAATGACACACTGCACGATGGCAGTCGACCTCATTCCCAGCCATGCCAGTGTTTGCCCAATGGGGCTCATGAACAAAGAGACCCTGGTTGCAGGCATGAGGACTGGGCATGAGCTGGTGGACATGGTCTTCCCCTTACCAAGGCTGAGCTGGATGCTGCTGCCACCTAGTGGCTAATCTGCCAACAGCAGAGAACAACAGGGAGCCCCAGAGCCATTCCTTGGGGGAATCAGGTAGCCACCTAGTGGCAGGTTGATTTCATTGCAACTCTTCTGTCATAGAAGGGATACAAATTCTGGATACGGATTTGTTTTCACTGTTATGCTTCTTCCCGCACCAACATACCTAGACTCTTGGGATTTCTTAGCCACCATCATGGTATCCCCCACAGCACTGCATCTAATCGAGGAACTTATTCCACAGCCGAAGAAGTGCAACAGGGATTAACTGGTCGTAGCATACACACCATTGCCCTGAAGCAACTGACCTAGTTAAAAGTGAGAGTAGCTTACTGAAGACTCTGTTACAGCACAAGTTGAGAGATGACACCCTGAAATAAAAATACTGTAGTTCTGCCTTGCAGGATGCAACTTATACTTCTAATCAAAGATCATGAAATGGTACAATCTCTCCCAGAGACATAATACTTGAGTCTGGGAATCAGGAAATAGAAGTAGGAATGGTTTCTTTCATAATTAGTCTTCATAATTCGCTCAAAGAATGTTTGCTTTCATCCTGGAAGCGTTGAGATCTTCCACTTTGGAGATCTTCATTCCGAAAAAGGTAACACATCCAGCAGGGGGCGCGGCAGTGATGCCACTGAGTTGAAACCAACAGGCAGAAAAAGAGGCTGCTCTTCTGGTGGAACTAATTGATCCTGATTGCTAAGGAGAAATTGGGCAGCAGCTACACGAGGGGGCAAGAGGACTTTGTCCAGAACCTAGGACAGTGAGCATTTTAGGACTTCTTAGCACTCAGAGCCTTAAAGAACAAATGTTTAGATCCACCACCAGGTAAAGAGACCCGTGACCAGCTGAGCTTCTAGCTGAGGACAAGAGAAATATTGAATCGATAGAGGAAGAAAGATGTCATGGACATTAACTCTGACCTCATGACTAAGGTTGCTATATTTAGCACGTAGAAATACAAATGGCCGCTTAAACGTGAATTTCATATAAATAACAAGTAATCTTTTTAGTATAAGTATGTCCCATAAAATATTTGGGACATATTTATACTTTAAAAAAACATTCATTATTTGAGTGCCCTGTATTTTATCTCAACCCTATTCGTGACCAATACACAAAGGAGAACTGCAGTAACCTTTCACCTTTTTCCTTTCCTTGTTATATGTATACATGTATTTGTATCTATTACCCATGTTCTGTTTTCTTCTCAGTATTACTTTGTATATAAGTTGGTGGTGGTTAACAGAATATTCAGTGCAACGGTGACTGAATTTGAGGAGAAATCAATATGATTAGCAGTGTTTACAATGACTCGTGAGAACATGTCTCCTCATTTGAGGGAGAGGATGAGATTTTTGTAGAAAAGGATTGCTGTTTCTCAGATGAAAAGTTTTGCCAGCTGGTGCACTGCTAGGCTTTGCCAGTAGAGGGTGCTAGAGGGACACTGCAATGCAGCAGCGGCACGAAAGCACCTTGCTCATTTTCCAGCTTTCCAACACAGCACACAGTAGGGTTCTTTTCCGGTTTTGCCACAAGTTCAATACACTCCCCGAGCTTCAGTTTCCTAGTCAGTGTCACTGAACGGTCACTATGCCCAATGGTATGCTGGTAAATGTTGAACAACCAACCTGGAAGCTGCTGGGGGAGCCTTCATTTGTAGCATTTGCCATTTTCATGCCCATGATGTCAATCTTCCCACCGAGGCCAATTTAAAGCTACGAAGGTGCATGAGTGAACGCAGAGTCAGGAAGGGACAAGTCCAAAATCAGCTCTTGTGAGCTGGTGCAGCCGGCTGCACACACCACTCACTGCTTGCAGCTACCCAGTTCCTCACCTCCCTGTATGGGTAGACAGCGCCATCTAGTGGCAAAGCTGAGCAAATCTCAGTCCACCTGGAGAAGCACCTAGAATGTGGGGACAGAAATACAAAACCCCCGCCCTTCTACCCCCATCTCCCCAAGGTTTCTCTCCTCTCTCTTGTTCAGTCCCAGGATTCCTTACCTCCAGGAAGGACTTAAAGCCTGAGGAGACTCCCACAAAGGAGCCCCTGCTGGTCGCCCCCCATGTTGGGGACAGGGTAGGGCTGTTCCTGGGATGGAGGAGAGAGTGACCTTGTAAGGCAGTAAATCGCCACGTCCTGAACAGGCCACCCCTGCAGACCTCCAGCCTACCCCCGACTGAGAATTACCAGGACAGTGCCTCAGTCTGAGGCAGTGACACAGCACCCCTAGGCAGGGGTCAGTCAGCCAGCACACCCGGAAACACCTGTTCCTGACGAGTGTTTCTCCCAGGACCTGGAGTCTGGCCCGAACCCCTGGGCTTTTCCTTGGTCCAAGACTCCCCTCTGATTTTACGTGTAACCCTTTCCCCCCAGATCTCAGAGCCCTATATCCTCACCTACGGTAGGGTAAGTGGGGAGGTGAGGGCAGCCTCTGTAACAGCAAAATTATGACACTTAGCCCCTGGCTTCCCAAGTTCCCAGCAGATTGCCGACCACCATAGTTTTATATTTGCTTCTCTTCCATTGTGTATTCCTCCAGAAAGCGTCTGCTTAGCCCAGAACTCCATTTTCCAGATCCCTGTAAGGGTAACAGGGGGGAAAGATCATTAATCAAACATAAATCCCATCTGCCACTTGCACAGACCAGCTCCTGCTGTATACTCAGGCAGCCGCCCTGGGAGCTGCTCCAGCAGACCTTGCCAGCCCCCCACCCCGCCTGCAGCGCTGGCCACTGCTAGGGACCAGCTCTGGCCCAGGCCCCGCAGCCGCACGTCCCTGCCCCTGACAGGCTCTGGGGCAGGGTGAGTGAAAAGATCATTCATTCAAACATCGACCTTCTGGTACAGGTAGAAACCAATTTCCATCCACCGAAGGGGGAAATCTACAGAGTGGACAAGGCTGGTCGTTTTGGGGTAGTCTTTAACGAAGACGGGTGGGAAGCTGTCCAATATTTTGCATCTGCTGCTCTCAAAATCTCCAGGCTCACCCTTCTGCTTCGTTCCATGGCCTCTGGGCTCTAATGGATGAGGCCCCCAGCACTGACCCTGCAGAGGGCAGCCGGCCAGCTGCCGCAGGGAGGAGCGGAACACCAGTGTGGTGGCCACACATCCCAACTGCGGGTCCGCCTGATCCGAACTGGGGTTAACCCAGAGGGACTAGATCAGCCGTGAGGACACAGGCAGCTTTCTTCGGGGTGGCCATTGTGGGGAGGGGCAAGAACTGGACGGAGATGCTCTGACGCTCCCCGAGGGGTCACGTGGCAGGCGAGGTCCTCGAAGACGGTCGAGGTCTAATCCCAGCACAGCGATGTTAGAGGAGCCTGCCGGGCAGAGCACAGGAGAACCAAGAACATCTGAGGGTGTTCCAAGCTGCAAGGACTCGGGACCGAATGCAGACACTTTCAAACACCTCTGGCCTCACTCCAATGACGAGGCCTGAGCAGGCACCGGCTGCGCTGCCCTGGCGCCAATTTTCCTTTCCCTCTGCCTCTCCCCAGGGCTTCACGTGGAAAGAGTAAGGTTGTACACGCAGCTCTCCCTCTTCAAAAAATGTTCTGTCCCCCCGTTTCCTGGATGGAGGAAGTCAGCCTGTCAGCTTTCCACGTTCTTAACGAAGTCTTAGGGAGCGGACAAAACTTCTGGCTTCAGGGACGGCCTCAGACAGGATGGCCCCCCATGTCATGTTTTCTCGAAACAGATCATCCCGTCTGTTTTAGGGCTTTTCATATGGGACGTCTCATGGAAGGTGGGACCGGTGGCAGCCTACAGGAATTAAAGCCAACTTTCCAAGACAAGCCACTGCCAAAGAGGTTGGGTTCTGGTTTTTCTGAACGATCCTTCCCAGGAAAGGTAAGGAGCTGGTCCCTGGGCAGCAGCTGGTCAAGCCAAATGGCGCACAGGACGCGGCTCACAAGCACAAGGTCGTGGCTTCTGACTTGTCCCACAGACAATAGGCCTCTTGGCCTTGGGTCACAGATTTGGGCAGTGTTCCCTGAAAACCAAGGGAAGGCTGGGTGGTGGTATAACAGGGTGCGGTCAAGAGGGGGGCCCCAAATAAGGATTTGGAATGCAGTCCAGAACTCCAGGTGTCCAGGAAATATTAGAAAAATATATATATGGGATGTCCTCATCCCCACAAGTCTGAGCTGGGGGAATGGGACACATGGAGCAGGGCCACTGAGAGCTGTTTTGCATAACAACAGCTTTGCAGCTAACCTCTGGCCTGGTCATTTAACATACCTACAACCTTTAACTGGTTTCACAGATATGCTAAATAGCTGTGGCCATGCTTTGAGGGGGGGGGGGTGGGATGGAAGTGACTTCCGCCCAAGATGCACCTGGGGAGCAGCTCGCCCTGGTTACAGAGCCCGTGTGAGAACCTGGAGATGATTGGCTCCAGGACATGGGGCCAGGCCAGCCCAGACTCACTGTGGCAGCCCAGTAAAGCTGGAAGGATACGGGAGTGCTGGCGGGTGTAACCAATTGTAGGAGGAGTCGGAAATGGGGCTGAAGAGGAAGATTGGTGCTGGGATTTAAACCCGGGTGTGGCAGCCATTGGAAAGAGAACCACCCGGCTTTGGTAGAGTGGGGACCACGGGGCTTTGGGGTGCTCCCTTTTGCCATGTGACTTAGGAAGCAGGAGAGACTTTGCCTGGAAGAAAAGGGGTGAAAGGACTCTTGCTGGGGGAACATGAGAAAGTGCCACATGGCTTTGGATTAACTCGAGATCCTGGCTGCGACACAGCTGACGGTGCCAGGAGCCCGAATCACGGACTTCTGCTTCTTTTCCTGAGATGCGGTACCTCAGACTAGGGCAGAAGGAGAAGGAAGAACTGTGTGCATCTGTGAGTATTCTAAAAGACTTGAATATTTTAATGAAGACATTGAGTCACTACTTGAAGTCTGTATAGCTTTAAATAAACATTTCCTTTCCTTTTCACAGATCTCTGGCATTGAGAGACGTCTTTCCTCTGGTGGCGGACAAGCGAACCCAGTGGGAGGTCCTTTCGGTAACAGTGTATTATAATCTCCCTTAGCTCTGTTCTGTAACGGGGGGACGTCTGCAATTAGATCAGCCCCAGTGGACGCCCTCTCCGCTGGGAGGAAATTGGCATGAAATCATTAAATACTGTGAGATGGAGTGAAAGGATCTGAGATGGGGGGGAACCCAACAAAGAAGGGAGAAGGGTGCCTTATGTCTTTAAAGGTGCAGGTATTTTTTTTTTATTTCAAACCAGCCTTTCTTCTCAACCCTTGCACAGCTGGCCAGCAAATCTGGAGGAAGACTAGACTGTGATGCCTCCCTTATAGCCTTCGCAATCACCACAAAAATCTTCTGAGTTAAATGCATGAGCCCCAAACCATGAAAGTAACTCTGGGTGCTGACCTGGGAGGAATCCTGAATAGAGTCCTTGGGCGGGGGGGCAGAGGGGTGGCAGGGAATGGACTTGCCTTCAGTGTCTTCAAGGAGCCTAAACCTGGCCTGTGCCGAATGAAATGCTAACTGACAGCCTGTGGACATGGATACGGGTTGATTACTCTGGCCCCTCAGCTAACAAGCCCCCATGTCTGGTCCCTTGTAAAAGGTGAACATACTCAGGGTGTCAAACATCACTTCATCACAAATAAAGTATGGTCAATCACAAAACACCAAGCTACGATATTCCATCACTGGAGGGAGCTAGAGACCAGTAAATCTAATCCAGGCTCAAGGTGATGTACAGAAAAGTTGCCACCAGGCGGCGTGATTGCCAGGAGAGGGCTATCCTGCAAACAGCTGGTTTCCTCATCCCCTGGGGCCTGTGGCGGGATGCGGGATGAATCCAATCTTTCTGGGCTAGCTAGGTAATGAGTGTTCTGTATCCCCAAAGGACTCAGAAAATTAAAATTCAAAATAACAAGAGCTTTAGTTAACAAGTTAATGTGTGGCCAGCCAAAAAAAATTTTTGTTTTAATTAAAAAAGAAAGTAGGAATCACTGGGACGTCTATTCTCAAGTCTTCCTGCAGTGGGAGTTCATGTAAGCCTCCAGCTGGGCATCCGCACCCACCAGCTGGGGAGACGGAGCGTTCCACCTCCGGGGAGGCGACGCGAAGTGGCCATCCACTCCCCAGCAAAACGGGTGAAAATGATGTCTTAATATATGTGTTTCTATACTCATACATTTTTCTAATACACAGAAATATGTTTGTAATCTATAAAGACATTATTAGAATTTTATATATTATTTTAAAATGTATATAGTACATAAATTTTAAGAAATATATAGGCTTTATCTATAAACATTTAAAGTCCTATATGCCTAGTCGCTGTGTGAGTAAATTTAAAGACTTTTTTAAATTATTTAAATCTCTTTAAAGGATAATGTAATAACAATGTTTGGCAACAACATCACAGAGGCTGAGAAGGGAGAAACAAAAGCGTACTATTGGGAAGTTCTTTACGTGAAGTGAAATGGTAGCATTGGAAGGTAGATGGGATTAAGTTCAAGGTGGGTACTGTGAGCCCTGAAGCAACCGCGGAAATAACTCAACAGCGTCACAGCTAAGAAGCCAGCAAAGGAAGTAAAATGAAGGTGTCAAGGTTCACACAGACACCACCAATTAATACAAAAGAACGACCAAAAAAAAGAACATATGGGAGACATGGAAATAGCATGATGGCATATTTAGACACGACCATGTCAATGCTTCAGATAGAGATTATCTGATTAAATAAACACTCAAGATCCAACTATATGCTGGCAATCATAAATATACTTTAAATATAAAAGTATAAATATAAATATATAGAAAACAATATGGAGAATACTCAAAAAAATAAAAACAACCCTGGCTGGTGTAGCTCAGTGGATTGAGCACGGGCCTGCGAACCAGAGGACTGTGGTTCGATTCCCAGTCAGGGCACATGCCTGGGTTGTGGGTCAGTTCCCAGCAGAGACCAGTTCCCAGCAGGGGATGCACAAGAAGCAACCACACATTGATATTTCTCTCCCTCTCTCCTTCCCTTCCCCTCTGAAGATAAGTAAATTGAATCTTTAAAAATAATAATAAATAAATAAAAATAAAAACACACTTCTGGGTATTTATCCAAAGAAAACAAAACACTAATTCAAAAAATATATGCACCTCTACATTCATTGTGACATTACTCACAATAGGCAAGATATGGAAGCAACCTAAGTGCCCATCGATAGACGGTTAGATAAAGATGTGGTGTGTCCATAGAGTGGAGTGTTACTCCGCCGTGAAAAAGACTGAAATCTTGCCATTTGTGACAACAGGGATGGACCTAGAGGCTATTACGCTAAGTGAAGTCGGTCAGACAAAAACAAATACCATATAATTTCACTTAAATGTGGAATCTAAAAATTTTAGAAAAACAGAAACAGATCCCTAGATACAGAGAACAAGCTGATGGTTGCCACAGGGAAGGGGTGCGGGGAGATGGGTGAAATTAAAGAAACTGGGAGAAAAGGAAGGGAGGGAGGGAGGGAGGGAGATTGCAGAGCAAAGGGCATTGCTAGGTAAAAAGGGGTCACTTCCTAACAACAAAAGGGTCACTTTGTCTAAAGGACACAGTGCCTATGCACCATGTTCTGTATGGTAGAGCTACTTATTGGGCGTGTAAAACTGTAAAACTAATTAAAGATAACTTAGTGAGCAATATAAAGAGAAATTTTCAACTACAGAGTGAATTTGATTTTTACAAAGTTGCTCTCAGTGATTTAAAAAAATGACAAATTTAGTTGCCTGAAATCAGAAATAAATGTCAAAAAATTGTAATTACTTTAAATAGAATTTGAGTTTGTACTTCGGCCAGCTCTAAAACAGCTTGGATTCTTGTACCAAAAAGAAAAACAATTTAGATGGAAAAATGTCAAAAGGAAGTATTCCCATTATGGAAATTTGTTAGAAAATTATGATAACATGCTACAAAAAGATATTTTACAAAAAGTCGAAAATTTTTCAATTGTCTCAAAACAATTGCCCATAGAGCAAGCCCTTCCTAATAATATCAAAAGTGGATACACTCGACATGGGAGTTTTCAGGTACCTTCCGTCGAGCCGGGTGACATGACACATGGCCCGATTAATATTTTGAAACATTATGTCTCAAAGAACACCCAAACCCATGAATAAATGTTGCCAATTCATAACCTAAAAGATCAAACTTTTGGCATACATATTTTTAACCTTCTTTATATTTATCAAAGCTTTTCAGGTGAATATGGAAAAATATCAATAGTTTTTATCATGGCAAATAGTGCTCCGACCATGTTAGGTCAGAACACCAGATTGAATGGAATTTTAAAACAGGAGACTCATGCTTCCCTACTGCTTTGTCCCACCCAGTGATACATATTGAAAGATATCTGTGCCTAGTTTTTATGGCGGACTTTACAAAAAGTGTCATGGATGGACACAGTTGTCGAAACCAGTCCGTGTACGCGTGCAGAGATGGACCACTACTCTACGAAAACGTTGAAAACGTAGAAGGCGGTGAATTCGATGATGTGTTTTTGCCGATGCTCACTGGTTGATTATTGGAAATTTTACAAAGAATGACTGTGCTGTCAGTTACAATTTACATATTTTACGATTTTCCTGAAGCAAAAGGAATGCTTGTCGAATATTCACTAGTCAAAGGCAATAGATGGCATTCGGCCTTACTTATATTTCTCACGAATGTGTGCTATATACAGATGAGCTAAATTTAAAGTTATTGTTTGTAACCTAGCCAGCCAAGTGTAGGGATTTATATTCAAACGGAAACTTCATAATACAAATCAATAACAGTGATTGTGCATGTTCTCCAAACATGAGTCAACATGTCAGAGATTTTCACTGTTACTGGCTGTGCTATGTAATTGGAGGCCAAAACTCCCAGAAAAGTCTGAAGAGCTCTTTGCGAGATTGACCAATTTAGAAATGCATTTTAACTGTGCACCCCAATGTTCAAAGCAGCACAATTTACAATAGCCAAGAGCTGGAAGCAACCTAGGTGCCCGTCAGTAAATGAATGGATCAAAAAATTATGGTACATATACACAATGGAATTCTATGCAACAGAAAGAAAGAAGGAACTCCTACCCTTTGCGACAGCATAGACGGAACTGGAAAGCATTATGCTGAGTGAAATAAGCCAAGTGTTGAAGGACAAATACTATATGATCTCACCTTTAACAGGAAGCTAAACAACAAAACAAACAAGCAAGCAAAATAAAAACAAAGACAATGAAATACAGAACAGGGGGACAGCGACGAGAGGGGAGAGGGGAGGGAATTTCAGGGGAAAAGGGAAATGATTTACAGGAACTAATATAAAGGACACATGGACAACAACTAAGGGGGGTGGATAGGGGAGGGAGGTGGGGAGCACGGGGTGGGGGGCTGGGATGGGAGTAAAAGACAGAAAACTTAAACAATAATTTAAATAAATAAATAATTGAACAATAATTGAACAATAATTTAAATAAATAAATAAATAAAAAGACATGCGTTTTAACTATGTAATGCCTCTTTGAAGTCAATGTTAACAACACTGAGTGGACCACAGGGGCTAGGGGACGACTAAACTTGGACAGACATAATTTTGAAACTAACATGCTTTTGCTTCAAAGTCAAATCAATTCCCCTAAAAAGATGAACCAGTTTTGTCATTGACTTAAAGGAAAATAAAATGTTGATAGCATAGTTAGCTACTGGAAAATTTTTAAGTATGTTTAAAACAACTTGGTTTGTGCATCTACATTTTGAACTGTACATTTTATTAAATTTAAGGACACATCAAGTATTTCTGGTGAGAAGTCAGTGTGAGACTTGAGATGTGCAAAATACACATCAGATTTCAAAGACTTACTGACGGGAAAAAGTATATGAAATATCTCAACAGTTTTTACACTGATTACATACTGAAATAATAATATTTTGGAGATATTAGTTAAATAAAATATATTACTCAAATTAATTTTACCCACTTCTTTACTTTCGTAACATGGTTACGGAAAAATGTTCAATTGTACCTGTGGCACTCATCGCGGAAAACTAACCAACTATTTGCAAACAGCACACCTGGTAAGAGGTTACTGCCTGAAATGTATTAAAAATTCATATAACTCAATAGCATCAAAACCCACAAATAACCCAATTTTTAAAATGGGCAAAGACTCTGAATAGAAATTTTTCCAAAGAAAACACACAAACAGCCAACAGGTATATGAAAAGCTGCTCAATATCACTAATCAAGGAAATGCGCATCCAGGCCATGGGTTAGGGTGGCCACTCCCAGTGAGTCACGAGGTGAGTGCTGGTGAGGATGTTGGCGCACTATTGGTTGGGATGGAAACGGTGCGGCCACTATGAAAAATTGTATGGAGGGTTCCAGAACACTGAAAACAGAACCGCCAAATGCCCCAGGGGTCCCACTTCTGAGTGTACATTCGAAGGAAATAAAATCTCTATTGCGAAGTGACATCTACACCGCCACGTTCATTACAGCATTATTTACAGTAGCCAAGATATAAAAACAACTTAGGTGCTTATGGACAGATGAATGGATGAAGAAATGTGAGGTATATACAGAGCAGTACACATAATTTTGCAAAGACATGGGTGAACATAGAGGGCATTACGCTAAGTGAAATCAACCAGACACAGAATGACAAACATTGCGTGATCTCACCATGCCATATTTTTAAAATATTTTACTGAATGTTAAAATCTTTTTAAAAAGCTGAACTCATAATAACAGACAGCAGAATGGGGGTTACCAGAAGCTAGGAGTCAGATGGAGACAGGAGATATTGCTCAAAGGGTACAACCTTTCAGTAATAAGATGAGAAAGTCCTAGAGACCTGACATACAGCCTGCTGACTAGGGTTAATAATAATGTATCATGCACTTAACATTTGCCAAGTGGGTGGATCTGAAGTGTTCTCACACACACACACACACAGAGCAGTAACTGATATCTTCATTAGCTTGATATGGTGACTATTTCACAATATACACATACACCAAAATATCAGGTCATTCACCTTAAATGGGTACAATTTTTATTGGTTAGTCTCAATAAAGCTGTAAAGGTAAAATAACCCATGGCTCATAATGTGCGTCTTCCAGACAGCCCTGAACTAAACTGGCACTATGGAACTCTGCTCAGGGGACCGTAGCCCTCCCACTGGCACAAGGAGCAGTCTCCCTGCCTCGTGGTCATGGACGCAGACTAACTGGTTAATTTGTAGAATAAAATGTGTTCATATATGTGAAGTGCACAGAAGGAGGCCTAGCACCTAGCAAGAGCTCTGTAAGTATTAGCTATAATTATAAGTATTAGCATTGTTGACCTAAATTTCTAAAACTACAATTTAGCAGAGAAACACACCAAGGAGAGTAGCTGCTTGGCTTAGATTGAAAATTCACCAATAAAAGTCAAACTGTGAAAAGCTGAGGACCCTCATCGGTTGGTCCAAAGGGTCCATGACCAGGGTGAGCCGAGTGGGGCATTTTCCTAGGAGTAAAATTTAGGGAAGCAGCCAAAAAAACCTCAGGACTCAAGAGAGATAACATTCTAATGTAATATTTTAATAGGTCTAAATGATCTGTAGAAACACATCAGATCTTTTTACATTTGTAGCCTATTTTAATAGGCCAGAAATCCACAGTGAGCAAAACATCAAAATTATTAATAAATGACTGGCGCAGTGCTACTGGTCTCTCCCTTTGCCTCAGGGTCCCGAAATGGCTCGGAAAGTCAGTTACTGATCCCGCCTGGGCAGCTTCCTGCTAGCCCCGGCCTGGACCCAACTCTTGGTCTGGGATGAAGCGACCATGGCCAGCAAAGCCAGAGCGTCGTTGTGCCTGGACTGGCAGCAAAGACGTGCAGCAAACAGCACAACGAGGGAGCAAGGAACTCGCTGCTCAGTGAGAATCTGGCAACACAGCACCCCGGCCCATCCGGGACCTCCCAGGCTGCCCCGCGGCCGTTCCCAGGATGCCCTGCGGCCCCCAGAGCCGAAGCCGGAAGTCAAAGTTAAAGCCGTTGCAGCCTCCAGTGGAGCCAGCCCTGCCCTGCTAGCCCGGTCGCCCAGCCATGTACTTCCCCTGGTCTGGCATCGCCTCTAACTGGAGTGCTGTGGACTCCGGTGTCAACAACGCAGTAGACATCCTCGTGATGGTTTTGTACTTCCTGTTGGTCCTGGGCATCGGAATGTGGGTACGACAGGCTCCACGGGGGAGGGCAGGGCCCTGGGCACTGGGGCGCCCTTGACCGTCCCTGCCAGTCGCCTGGTCCCCACCTCCACCTGCAGCACCCTCTCATCCCCACTCCTGCTTGTGCACAACCCTCAGCCCAGACCTCTCCACCCTCCCTTTATCTCGTTACTATCCACCCTTCCAGGCAAGAGTGAGTTCAGGTTCTTAGCAGCCAGGTTGTACTTGACCAAACCCACCTTCCCTCCCTGTCCCAGATAAACAGCTGGGTCAAATTCCTCTGTGCCTGCTGCCTGGAACCTAGACAGGAGTTAATGCAAAGTCGTTACGGTCATCGTGATGATGGTGGTGACAATGACAGGTGCCAATGGTGAGGTCTTCAGTGTCACAGCCTCACAACTGTAGTGTGATCAACCCATTAGCTCCTCCAGTTTCACAGGTGGGGAAACTGAGGTTCAAAGAAGTTAAGTAACAAGCAGGAAATGGTGGAGTTCAGAATTGAACCCAGAGCTGCCTGATGTGACTTAGGAGCTCAACCATGTTTGCCTTGCTAGCAAGACCTCAAAGGCCACACACATATAGCTTTAGGGATCTTACATGTTCTCTTTGAACTTGAGTAAAGAGCTTAAAGTTTCTCTTCTGTTACAAGGTTGTCTTAATAAAGTAGAGACTGTGTCTCTCTTAACCCCATTCGCTCACTAAAGCTCAGCATGTTAGCACTAAAAAGCAGTCCTTCACCGCACTCCCCAGGACCAGACCCTGCCCAGGAGGGGACGGCCCTTGTGCCAGGGAAAGGTCAGATTGGTGTGAAAGTGTCAGCTGATGTCATGGTACCATTGTCCCTTGGCTAAGCTGCCAGCCATCAGGCCTCTGCCTGGCCTGCTTCACCACGCAGAAGTAGCTGGTAACAATGCCACCACTCACTAACGGGTGGCAGACTTGTCACTCCATATGGTCCCCACCCAGCTGAAGCTTTCATGCATGTGTGACCTTTAACTGGGGTCACGTCAACAGGTCACAAGTAGGACCTTGCTGTGAGGAATCAGGACCTTTGCAGTACAACCACTGGACACTTTTCAGGCCTTACAGTGAGTCGTCACACTGCTGGTGGGCAGAGAGAGCAATGGAGACACAGTCTCCACCCTCTGAAGGGAATTTTGTACTGGAAGAGAGAATATAGGCCCTTTATTCCGAGTGTAAAAAGATCTGATGTGTTTCTACAGACCATTTAATCAAACAGAAAGAACTGGCATCAGTTATGAGAAACATCCCTCTAGGTAGCCGAGGCAGGGGCTCTGATAAGTACTTGTTTTGGGATCTTTTCCCCAGTTTCTGTTACTGAATTGAGAAGCCCCCACCCAGCTTTCTTCCTAGCCCAGATGGGGCCTAGGTCTGGCCAAGGTCAAAGTACTAGTAAGCCATCTGGTCACTTCCAAAGGAAACCTGCTGTTCCTTCTGTTCTTGTTGGAGCCATAAAATACGCACAGTTATCCAGAAGGCTTTGATCTTTTTTTTCTCCGGTATATTATTATCTTTTTGGTTCTTTTTATAAACCATATATTGTTTTTAACTAGGAGAGTATAACATGCTTATTTTAAGAAGCAAAAAGATGTGTAAGTATCTGAAGAATAAGTCACTAGTCTTCCACCCCATCCCTCTGAGGTGACCATGGACTGTGGAGCCTTCCTCCCCCTCCTCAGTGCTTATGCAAACCTATTGACACAAATGCAGAGTTTCTGTGTTTTTGTCTTTACAAAAACTGTGATCATATTCCTATGTTATTCTGCAGCTTGCCTTTTTTCACTTGCTAAATGGTGGAGAGAGTCCCCCCGGGTCAGCAGAGAGCTCTAGCTCCTGTTTTTATTAGCTGCATGGCCGTCATACCACTGCATGCGCTGGTCTGATTTTCTGTAGTAATTGACACTTAGGTAACTGCCAGGTAGATTTTTCAGTTTTTAATGTGTTGGTGCTTTTACTCGGTGTGGCATGGATTCCGAAACTGGAATTGCTGGGTCAGAAGGCTATGTTTACTTAAAATTAAGTGACAGTCAACAAAACGTGTTACAGTGTACATCTCACAAGCAGCATATAGGCATGCGCTTTTCCCCACGCCCTCCTCACCAGCCTTGCTCATTGCTGCTTGTGTAATTGGCCAGTCTGATGGGTGAACAGGGCATCTCATTGTGGCTCTAATTTGTGCTTGCTGGGATCCTAGCGAGGCTGGGCATCTTTTCCATTGGTTTTCCTCTTCGGCGAATAGCCAGTTTATTTGCACATTTTTTTTATTGTTGTTATAAACTTGTCTGTCACTTTAATTGTTAATATGTTTTTTCCAAGCTATGATTTGTTTAGGCCAGTTTCTCAACCTCAGTACAAGTGATGTTTGGGACCAGTTAATTTCTCTCTTTTTTTAATAATATATTTTATTGATTATGCCATTCCAGTTGTCCCATCCCCCCTTCATTCCCCTCCACCCTGCACACCCCCTCCCACCCACATTCCCCCCCTTTAGTTCATGTCCATGTGTCATAAGTTCTTTAGCTTCTACGTTTCCCATACTACTCTTGCCCTCCCCCTGTCTATTTTCTCCCTGCCATCTATGCTACTTATTCTCTGTACCTTCTCCCCCTCTCTCCTCCTCCCATTCCCCTGTTGATAACTCTCTATGTGATCTCCATTTCTGTAGTTCCACTCCTGATCTAGCTGTCCTCTTAGTTTGCTTTTGTTTTAGGTGTGGTTGTTAATAACTGTGAGTTTGCTGTCCTTTCACTGTTCATATTTTTCATCTTTTTCTTAGATAAGTCCCTTTAACATTTCATATAGTAAGGACTTGGTGATGATGAACACCTTGAACTTGACCTTATCTGAGAAGCACTTTATCTGTCCTTCCATTCTAAATGAAAGCTTTGCTGGATAGAGCAGTCTTGGATGTAGGTCCTTGCTTTTCATGACTTGGAATAGTTCTTTCCAGCCCTTTCTTGCCTGTAAGGTCTCTTTTGAGAAATCCGCTGACAGTCTGATGGGAACTCCTTTGTACGTGACTGTCTCCTTATCTCTTGCTGCTTCTAGGATTCTCTCCTTCATTTTAATCTTGGCTAATGTAATTATGATGTGCCTTGGTGTGTTCCTCCTTGGGTCCACCTTTTTTGGGACTCTCTGAGCTTCCTGGATTTTCTGGATGTCTATTTCATTTGCCAGATTCAGGAAGTTCTCCTTTATCATTTGTTCAAATACATTTTCCACTTGTTGCTCTTCCTCTTCCCCTTCTGATACCCCTATAATTCGGATGTTGGAATGTTTAAAAATGTCCTGGAGGTTCCTAAGCCTCTCCTAATTTTTTTGAATTGTTGTTTCTTCATTCTTTTCTGTTTGGTTGTTTCGTTCTTCCTTCTGGTCCACTTCATTGATTTGGGTCCCAGTTTCCTTTCCATCACTATTGGTTCCCTGTGCATTTTCTTCATTTCACTTAGTGTAGTCTTCATTTTTTCATCTATTTTGCAACCAAAATCAACCAGTTCTGTTGGCATCCTGCTCACCAGTGCTTTGAACTGTGCATCTGATAGGTTGGCTATCTCTTGGTTGCTTAGTTGTATTGGCTCTGGGGCTTTGAATTGATCTTTCATTTGAGCCATAATTTTTGGTCTGGTTGAGCCTATTACATGTGAGGGGCAGAGCCTTAGGTGTTCACCAGTGCAGGGCAACCCAGTGGCTGGGTTGTGATGCTGTCTGTGGGGGCGGGGTCAGAGAGGGAGCAATGGCACTTGTTCTGCTCTCTCTCTCAGATTTCTGTCCCCTCTACTACTTCCCACAGCAAACTGGGCCCTTCTGGTGCTGGTTCCTGGGTGGGTGGGCTTGTGTACATTCTAGGACCCTGTGGGTCTCTCCAACGAACTCTCCTGTGAGGCTGGGAGTCTCTCCCGGCACCTCAACCTCCACAAGTGTTTTCAGTCAGTGCTTTTAGGCTTTATTTCATGGTGCTGGGACCCTGGATTGCACAGTCTGTCTCACTGCCCGTTTTTGCTTAGTTTATCTGCATGCAAATGTGGGACCATGGTCAGCCTGCCGCCTGTGCACCCTCTGGGTCTGCACATTTCCTCCCTGTGCCCAGGGTCTGCTAGCCCCACACTGTCTGTGCGCCCAGGTCTGCCAACCACTGCTTTTCCTGCTGAGACCCTCTCTGCCCCTCTTACCAGTCTGGATGAGTGGTTGTTGGACTTCCGTACAGTTCAATTTTCTGTCTGTTGTGGTTGTGTTTTTGTTTCTAAATCTTTGTTGTCCTTAATTTTGGTTGTGTGAGGAGGCACAGTATTTCCACCTATGCCTCCATTTGGCCGGAAGTAGGGGACCAGTTAATTTCTTATTGTGGGGTCTGACCTGTATGTTATGCAGTTCCTAGAAGCATCCCTGACCGTACCCATTCACAACCAAATAGACATTGCCACATGCCCCCTGGAGGGATGGGGCAGAAACCACCCTGGTTGAGAACCACCGGTCCAGACTCTATTTAAATGGTGCTTTGTTGTCGTTTGAGTTTTTGTTCACTTAGAAGAAGCCAACTGTCTCCCTTTTTCTTTACGTCTTCTAGATTTCCCGGTTGGCTTTTCCCCACTCCAAGTTTGTACAAATATTACTGTAAGTTTTCTTCTAATATTCTATAGTTTTTGACATTTAAATCTCTAAAACGTCTCGGATTTACTTTTATATGTGAAGTGAAAGAGGAGTTCAGCTTTCTGTACTTCCAGTTATTAAACCAACCACCCTTTTCTCGGTGAACAGAATTGCCCGCATTGGCACATTCGGGTCTCTCTCTGTGAGTCCATCAGCTTCTGTCGGCTGAGCACCCACAGGGAGCTGGGGAGTCGGTCTGTTTTGCTGATGCCTTGGCTGCTGGTGCCTTGTGTCTGGCACAGTGTTAAATGGGAAAAGCTTTTCTTTGTTATTTTTCAATTACAGTTGGAATTCAATATTGTTTTATATTAGTTCCTGGTGTACACCATAGTGGTTAGATTATTATGTAATTTAGGAAGTGGTCCCTTCTATAAGCCCAGTGCCCAGCTGGCACCATACATAGTTATTACGATTGTACCGTCAATTTGTACTTTTTAATCCCTTCACCCTGTTCACACAGCCCTCCAACCCCCTCCCACCTGCAAATCATCAGGTTCTTTCTCTGCATCTGTGAGTCTGTTTCGGTTTTGTTTGTTTATTTTGTTCTTTAGATTCTACATATAAATGAAATCGTACAGTATTTGTCTTTCTCTGTCTTGCATTTCACATCATTTAGCGTAATACCTTCTAGGTCCATCGCTGTTGTGACAAATGGCAAGGTTTCATTGTTTTTATGGCTGAGTAGTATTCCATTGTATGTATACGCCCCATCGTCTTTACATAGTGGGGCTCTGATGGACACTTAGGTTGCTTCCACATCTTGGCTATTGTAGCTAATGCTCCAGTGAACGTAAGGATGTGTTCTTTCTTGAATTAGTGTTTTGAATTTTTTTCAAATAAATAGCAAGAGGCGGACTTGCTGGCCCATAAGGTAGTCCTGGTTTCAATTTTTTTAGGAACCTCTACTGCCTCTCGTAGTGGCTGCACCAATTTGCAGTCCCACCAGGAAGGCTCCCTGTCCTCACGTCCTCGCCGACACCGATGCCAGCCACTCGTACGAGTGTGAGGCGATATCTCGTTGTGGTTTCAACTTACATTTCTGTGATGATGAGCGACACTGAGCATATTTTCATACGTCTGTGGGCCATCTGCGTGTTCTCCTTGGAGAAATGTCTCTTCAGGTCCTCTGCCCATTTTTTAATTGGATTGTTTTGGTGTTAAGTTGTATGAGTTCTTTATAAATTTCACATATTAGCCTCTTTTTTGGATGTATCATGGGTGAATACCCTGTCCCGGCCATTAGGTTGTCCTTTTATTTCGTGAGCGGTGTCCTTTGCTGTGCACTTTTTACTTTAATGCAATCTCATTTGTTCATTCTTTCTTTAGCTTCCCTTGCCCGAGCAGCTATGTCATAAGAAATGAGCTGTGTCAGAGAGTTCACCACCCATCTTTTCTTCTAGGAGTTTATGGTTCCAGGTCTCACATTTAGGCCTTTAATCCATGTTGAGTTTATTCTTGTATGTGGTATAAGATGGTGGACTAGTTTCATTTTTTGGCATGTACCTGTCCACATTTCCCCGAGCCATTTATTAGGTAGGTCTGCTGCGTCTCCCAGTCTTCACCAGGTGGCCTTATGTAGTGGGTGACCTGTGGGCCCATTGGTGCGGTTTCCCTGATTACCTGACCTACATGCCCCAGGTGTGTCCCTTCTGTGGGTTGTGTGTGCCCTGCTGTTGCAGTTGAGCCTTGATGGCTGTTGGTACATTGGTAGGTGGCATTGACCTTCAGACTGAGTGGCTGTGAGTACTGGTCATGACCACAGCGTACTAGCTGCTATACAAGGCTGATCTCGTAGAGTCGGATTTGCCCCAACAGGCTTTGGGGCTTGCTGAGACCACTCTTTGGGTAGGCCTCTTGTGGATCTAATCTGGTGGTGCTTGTTTTGGTCTGAAGTGGCTACCAAGTATGTTGGCTCTGGTTCCTCTTGGGTGGGGCTCTGATGCAGGCCAAGGTCAGCTGCTGCCTGTAACCGACCCAAGGCTACCTGGCCACCTAGAAAGGATGTTTCTCATAACTGATGCCAGTTCTTTTTGTTTGTGTACATGATCTGTAGAAACACATCAGATCTCTTTTGGGGCCTGTATTCTCTCTTCTGGTATAAAATTCCCTTCAGAGGATGGAGACTGTGTCTCCATTGCTCTCTGCCCACCAGCAGCGTGACTCACTGTAAGCCCTGAAAAGTGTCCAGTGGTCTTACTGCAAAGGACCTGATTCTGCACAGCAAGGTCCTGCTTGTGACCTATTGACATGCCCCCAATTAAAGGTCACACGTGCATGAAAGCTTCAGCTGGGTGGGGACCATGTGGAGTGACAAGTCTGCCACCCGTTAGTGAGTGGTGGCATTGTTACCAGCTACTTCTGCTTGGTAAAGCAGGCCAGGCAGAGGCCTGACAGCTAGCAGCTTAGCAAAGGGACAATGGTGCCATGACATCAGCTGACACTTTCCCTGGCACAAGGGCTGTCCCCTCCTGGGCAGGGTCTCGTCCTGGGGAGTGTGGTGAAGGACAGCTTTTTGTTGTGGTCTTCAGAGGAGGTGAGCACTGCATTTACCTACTCTGCCATCTTGGCCGGAAGTCTAAAGGGGAAAAACTTAGATTTTTTTATTGTTTGTTTCCTTTCTTACTATTCTCTGCCAAGAAATTTGAGCAGGTATCGGATGTGCCTTCCACCCCGTGAAACTCCCTGCTGTGGTTATTGAATTCCGGAAAGAGAGCAGAGCAGAGAAGAGGCAGAGACACGGGCTTAAGCCACATCCTTCCCAGAATCTCCTCTTCTTCCTGTCAGGTTCTCTCTTTAATGGAAAGAGAGGATGAGTTTATTCATCTTAGAATATTTTGTAAATTTTTTTTAAAAGTTTTAATGCACCTCTGTCTACATACGACTGATGTCCTCTTTAGAAAAGATCAGGCTCTGCACATAGTAGGCCCTTGCTAAATATTTATTGAATGGTAGAAATGAGACTGACTTAATGTGACTGACAGAGAGCTGTTTCTTGGGTTTAAGGCTTTATGATGTGAGGGGGGCCCCATTATAATGCAGATACCTCAGATGGTGGTGATATAATAAGTTCACTCTTCCCACGGAAGAGCAGTCCATCCATGGGCTGTCACCCTTGGGTTGTGCTAGTCATGGGCAACCCAAGAAATCCCCAGCCAGTACTGCCTTTTGACTCTACCAGGCTCTGGGAACCAGAGCTGGGGACGCCAAGTGGAGAGGACACCCTTTGAAAGACTCTACAGTGACGGTGTGACTGCTCTCCTGGAAGAAGCCAGGCATACATTCAGACCTGCCATCCCTGATCGATCTGTGCAGTCACTAAACTGCACTAAACCTCCTATCTCTGAGGCTCCGCCCGGAACCATGGCCCTAGTGCACTAGTTGGGAAAAATAAAGCAGTATTATTCTCACAAGAGTGCAGAAAAATGGACATCCCCACGCAGCATCTGAGCTGGGAGAGACTGCAGTACTGGCTAGGTATCCAGGAGCCCTCCTCTCACTCAGGGGGTGCGGGCTTCTGTTCCTGAAAAAGAAAGAAGGGAAAAGAGGATTTGGGAGCCCATAAGAGACCTACGTCTCTGTAGCAGTTTTGTGTCTGTATTCCATTGTTGTTTGTTTTGTTTTGTTTTCCTTTGTTTCTTTAAGGCGATTATATCAAGCAGCCGTGGAACGGTAGAAGACTTCTTCCTGGCCGGCCGGAATCTAGCGTGGTGGCTGGTGAGTGCGGTGGTCCACTCTGGGGGCTCCATAGTAACTCGTTTATTACTCTAATCTGGGTGTCTATACGCAAAATAATCTGAAGTTTTTAAGGCAGGAAAGCATTCCATTGGTGGTTCCTTTAACTCTTAAAGTAGTTTGTTACCTAAATGTTTTCATTTAACTCAGTTTAGTTCAATAACCATTTCTTTGGTTACCGAAACCTGCTTGAGACGCTCTGCCCTCACGGGACTTGCATGTCTGTTTTCTTCACCAGGTTAGGGAAGTTTTTCCGTCCCAGTAAAGCCAGTGTGTACCAGGAAATGGCACCAGCCTCTGGAACCACACAGCCCAGATGGGAGTTAGACACGCCTCCCGTGAATTACACAGTGGGTTGCGGTGCAGTGGGTCCAACAGGAGGGGCGGGGCCAGACCCTGGTGTAGGACTGGAAGGCCTCACAGAGGTGAGGTTGTTGGAGCGGTATTTGGAGGTGGAGTAGGCAACTCAGAGGTACAGCTCTCTGATTTGTCTTTGAATCTTCTTTTTTGTAAACCTGATTTAGAAATTGACTGTGGCAGAGCAGTGTTTGCAGCGGCCCTCCTCCCTTGGTTTATTCTTCAGCAGAGAATTCTGGCAACACGATCTCTTCCTGGGCTGCGAGGTCCCCAGTCTCTTGCCTGAGCCACTCCAGGCTCTGAAGTCCTCCATTCTGTCCCCGGAACAGCGGCCGTCTGCTGCCCGTGTTACTGTGCGTCACTGTGGCACTCGCGGTGGCTTTCACATGGCCCGAACACGCCTTGGCCTCCCCGTGCTCGTGCCGTATGTTACGACTTACTGACTTCTGTGCTGTGACCCCTGTTCTCATTAATAGGGTCAGTGCTTAGTGAGCAAAATATATTGTGGTATCATTAAAGGAAAGTGAAACAGAAGAATAATTCTGCCACTCCAAATTTCTCTTTTCTTTTATATTTTTGTTCAGTCAGCAGGTGTTTGACGGATATCAGTCGCTCTTGCCGGGGTCCTCCACATGGCTGGTTCTTCTCCTTCCTTTTTAAATTGTTCATGGCGTATTCTTGCAGTCAGTTCTCGGTCCTCGATTCACTGGGCCTGGCCGTGGAGAACCTCTGGAACTCCCAGTCCTCCCTGCCTCCCCGTTTCGCCACCCAGCTCTCCTTTCCTGCCGCCTCCCCGGCCACTCATCCTCAGTCTCCCGGGCTGATTCTCTCCCAGCTCCTTGGCTTCCTAACGCTGGCTCCCCCCAGGGCCAGCGCCCGACCTCTCCCCTCTGGTTACTCACACACGTGGCAACCCCCTCTAGCCTTATGGCATTAAGGCTAACGCTTACAGGCTAATTACAGGCTAACGCTTCCCGGATCTCTCCCTTGACTCCAGATTCATGGGCCCGGCCACCTGTGCAGCGCCTGCACTGGACCGGCGTCTCAGGTGTCTCCGACTGGCCGAGTCCAAAAGGAGCCCTGGACTTTCCTCTGCAAATCTGCTCTCCCACCTTCTTTCTGTCTCCTGAATGTCAGCTCCATCCTGGGGCACAGCTTGACAAACATGGAGTCATGTTAGACTCTTTATTCTCTCTCACACCCAACATCCAATCCAGCAGGGGGAGGGAAATGTGTTTGAAGTCTGACCACCTCTCATCAGCTCTGCCTCCAGGTTCAGATTGCCGTTGTCTCTTCCTTGGAGTGGTGGTAACGGCCTCTTTTCTGAGCCTTCCTTCCACCCCTGCTCCTCTGTCTCTAGTCTCAACAAAGCAGGGAGCCAGTTAAGGCTTGAGTCAGACCCTGTCATTTCTACGCTTAGGACCCTCTGGGGGCCCCCTGTCACCCAGATTGAAGACCCTGCTGCTTATAATGGCCTGTGTTAGGCCACAGGTGATTTGCCCCTCCTTACCTCTCTCCCCTCACCTCTAGGGCCTCCTGTCCGCAGTCCTAGCCAGTGTCCTTGATCAGTCTGCTGTGCTCCTGCCTCAGGGCCTTTGCCCCTGCTGCTTCTCCTGCCAGGAGGCTTGTCCCCACATGGCTGAAGGCTTGCTGCCTCCCCCAGCGTTCCTCAGGGCTCCTCCCAGACAGTCTATCCCGACTGCCCAATTGCTCAGCACTCCCTATTCATTTTCCAGCCTTCCTCTTTATTAAGCTAGACAATAACCCTGTCATTTATTTTGTTTATTTTCTTCTTGCCAAAAGAACGTTATTGTCATGACAGCAAGGATTTCTGTCTATTTTACTCACTCACGTTTCCCCAGGATGCTGCCTGGCGCACCGGTGGCCGTACATGACAGCTACAGTATTCATGAGTGGTGACTCTTTAACCTGCCTTTAATGTTGTGTTAGTGTCTTCCGAGGTCTATATTAACCTAGGTAGATAGATAGAGATATTTTACACAGGGGGGGGGCAAAAGTAGGTTTACAGTCGTAAACACATGAAACAGAGTTTATTACAGTATTATTATTTGTTAATTATTATATTAGTTTGGCCAAAAAGTTTGTTTAGTTTTGTCCGTACAATGGCTCTACTAGTGCTTAGTTGTCTTTAACTTCATCCAAAACAATTTTGTGAGATTATATTGTGACAGCTGTCATATCAGCGTGCATTTAAAAGAAAATCAAAAATTGGCGAATTTTTGTGCAGCCATTTTAATATTGGAGTTGGAAGAAGATATATAACACTTTTGGCATATTATGCTTTATTCCTTCAATCAAGGTAAAAACAGGACTGAAATGCAGAGACAGATGTGTGCAGTGTGTGGAGAAGCCACTGTGCCTGCTCAAATGTCAGAAGTGGTTGGTGAAGTTTCTTGGCACCATTGACATTTTGGCCCAATAACGCTTTGCGGTGGGGCTGTCTCATGCACTGGAAGATGTTTAGCAGCACTGCTGGCGCCTACCTACTAGAAACCAGTAGCAGCAGATAGCCGATGTACTCAAAATGTCCAAATCAATAAAGTTGGTGAAAATGAAAAACGTGTCTTCCATTTTATGGAAAAAAATAAATGGACCTTTTGGCCAGCCCAGTATTATTCCCCACACGAACAGCTGTGGCCACTCTTGCCCCACCCTGCGTTTGGGCGAGGCTGCAGGGCAGTGCGTCACAGGACACCTCACGTTGTGTTCACGTTGTAATCAGGCGCTGTGGCCTGTGTGTGAGTTTACAGTGTCGTTGTGAACACAGTGCACGTTCCCAATGGGGAAAACCACTACCGTTTCTGAGTACTGAGTATGTGCCTCTTCTGAGATTCTTCCGCCTCACGTTTGCGTTTGTCGCTGCTAAGATGTTGGTGCCTGTGCATGCTGGACAATGTCCTATGACTGCACTTTCCTTTCATAGTTTCAACAACACAGTCTCTCATTTAATGCTTTTGATATCATGTGCTATTTGATCTTATGTTAATATTGCCAGTGCTGTGTGTGTTTGTTTGTTTGTTTGTACGTAAAAGCTTTGATATTTTAAGCCTCTCTTGATCATTTGGTTTTAAATGTGTCTCATGTCAACAGCACAGTACTCGGGCTTTTGGTTTAATGGAGTGGCTGTCTCCACTCAGTTAAAAAGCCATTATTGGTTTAGAAGGGATTTTGTTCATTTTAAATGCCTCTGGGATTTTTTTTTGAAAGTAACAGGTGTTGGTTGTAAAAAAAAATTTAAAGTTACAGTCTAAGTGTAGACCTCAAAATTTTCTCCCAGTTCCATCCCTATACCCATAATTTCAGCCCTAATAAGTACTCTGTCATATATGTGTGCGTATCCATATGTACATATATGTGTGTATGTATGTGTACACACATGTATGTCTCCAGAATCTCTCCCATGCATATATAAACATATATGTGCACAAGTATAATGTACACACATAAATTTTAATGAGATTATATTGTAAAGTTTTTTATTTTTATTACTCAATAGAGCTCCTTTATTCTTTTTTATGCTACATTGTATTTTGTTGTTTTCCTGTACTTCAACGAGTCCGTTATAGATGACCAGTTAAAATGTCAAAGTTTTTAAATGATTCCCAAACAGTGATGGAGTTTCTCTCTGAGTGTATTTCTGCATCAGGGAATTACCGGTGAGTCGGTGGGGAGGGCGGCTACGTACGAGCGCTGTTCTGCCTTGTTCACCTTCTCCCTCTTCACTCGGCTTCTCATCTGTGGTCAGGGTTCATGTAGAAGAAACACGAATGGGGATTATGGCCAGGGAATAATGCCTTTTGAAAAATTGTATAATTCGGTTTGAGTTGACATTTGTGACATTAGTTCTTGGACTGGGACCCAAAGTTCTGACGTGGAACTGCCTTTTGGTTCCCAGGCAGGTGCGTCCCTCTTTGCCTCCAACATTGGCACCGCCCACTTCATGGGCCTGGCTGGGACAGCAGCAACATCGGGGGTCGCCGTCGGGGCCTTTGACTGGAATGTAAGTAATTTGTCTCGTAGCAGCCGGCGCCCACCGTTCCCACAGTCCAGATAGAGCTCACAGACACAAAGACTCACCTCCAACCCTGAGGAGACACTAAAGAGAAGCCATGCAGGAAAGGGACCAAGTTTTCAGTTTCTCCAAACACTGTGCTAGTTTCTTATCTTCTTGGTAAATCAGTGAAGAAACAGCGAATCTTTACCTTCCAGGGTCTGTGGCATACACTAAACAACACTTAGTGTTTTAGGAGAGCGGTTATGTAGAGAAAAGATCATCTTAGTATTTACATACCTATACATGTGTGTGCATACGTACACAGGCATATAATGAAGTATAAAAGCTAAAAAAGAAATATGTCCAGTAGAAGTAACGCCTGCTTCAGTGTGGTTGCTAGGGTAATAATATGGGTGTGATCATTTATAGTTTTAACTTGAACATTTCACCTAAAATGTCATGTGGTGTGCTTGAGTGTGATAGTGTTATGCTACAGAATCACATGCTTATGATTTTGTAATGAAGAGGGGTGTTATTTGTGCCAGACCCTATCTCTATGTACGTGTATATGTGTGCATAAATATACATGTGTACATGTATCTGTATGCATATATTTGCAGTATATATTGAGAATGGGCTCACCTGAGCTCAGTGAGATGTTCAACTAGTTACTACAAAACTCCTAATTAATCTCCTTAAGGATACCAGATTTTAACTATAAAACTTATAAAGTGGATTATCTGTTTGACCTGTGGGTTACATGTGTTGTGGGACATAGAATTGCTCACCTAAACTGTAAGTGTATTTACCAGTCTTCTGTCAATCAGCCTATCGTCATCTGACTTCTGGACAAATCAGAAAGCTCCCTGCTTTCCAAGTCACCCTTCTCTCTGACAGACTACAGAAATAGGGGACACTTGTGGCAGTCAGGTCCAAACCGAGTAAGCCACCCTGGACTGTACAGCCATTTCCTCTCAGAATTGACGAGTGTTTCCTTCACATACTCAGTCTGCCTTACCCCTTCTTGGTAAAGAAAGCCAGACCCAACCTTTTACTTAGGTTCAGTAACATGTGTGAAATGTTGGTACTGTCCCTCTCCCATTTCTCTGAATGGTTTCTGATTTGTCTTCTTTTTAAGCTGTCTTTTATATTTATTCCTATCAGGAAGTAGGCAAACAATTAATAATAAATACTTTGAAATTGGTCTCAATGAACCACCCCTACAATTAAGAATGCACCCCTTTGTAGGCAAAGATCAATGTGCCTGTAAGTTCAGTTCACCGGACGGAAACATTTACACTCGGGCTGTTATTCGAAGGCCCCCAGTAGTGATACCTTAGTCAGGCTCAAAACGGATAGGGAGTTCACCTCTCCGTTCCTGTGTAAATACTGAGTGGGTACCTTTTTCTGTCCTAGGGTTGTCTTTGTAATGCTACTTCTCTATCCAATAAATATAGGACATTGAAGAGCTCGACCTGTATGGGACCCTGATGTTTTTCTTTTTGATTTCAGGCTCCATTTCTGCTCTGTGTTCTTGGTTGGATATTTTCTCCTATTTACATTAAGGCTGGGGTGAGTGTCTTTTATCAGTTCCTCAATTTTCTACAATACTTTGTCTTACAAATACTGCCTTTGTACATAAAAGCATCCTGGAAGATAAGTCCAAGTTCTTGGCTTCTGATCCCTGTACTGACTCCCCTAAATCCCAAGAAATGCCTCCAATAGCATTGTTCTGCTGGGCAAACAGGTGCCAGTAACTGCCTGCTCTTTTACCCTGGACTTTACTCAGGAGTTACCTCTTCAAGGTTGTATGGGAAACATTTTATTTTAAAACTTTATTTTAAAAAATAGGCCTAAATAAATGAAGAGAACAATTATGTTAATGATTGGCAGACAGTTGCCTAAAAATGTTAGTTCAACCCAGATTGGTCTGTTAGTGGAATGCAGTTCCAAACAGGACTTTTAGGAACCAATGGGCTGATTCTAAGGGCGCAAAGACTCGCCCGGCTGAAAGGATAGAACGAAGAGACCATCTAGGCTGCACATCCACAGGGACATGTGGAGTGATCAAGTGACATGTGGACACTTGTCATCAAGATGGCAAAATCGGACTTTTCCACCACCTTCCCCTGAAGAATACCAATTTAGACAATCACTCACAGGCAGAGGGCATTATGGAAGTCCGTGAGTCTAGTGGAAAACTTCTAGCACACTGCTAGATTAAAGAGGAAAAAACACTTTGGACACATTAAAGAGAATAAGGGGAATAGTTCACTTTATCTGTGCCACCCCTCCCCAGGGTGACACAGCTTAGTACCAAGAACGAGCTTCTCAGCCTGAGTTTTCTCCCGAGAGCCTGCAGATAAGAGCCTGGCTGCTCCGGCTGTGTGGCTGCTGCCAGAGAGACATAGTGCCTTCCCGTCTCAGGCCCTGAGGTGTGCTGCCTCACTGGGCGCCAGGAGGTGGCTGAGAGAACAGCAGTCAGGGCTCCCAGATGGCGTCAGAGGAGCGGGGATCCTACCGATTCCTCTGCAGACTGTCAGGAAGCCTGCCAAGGACCTGTTGGGGCCTTCTTATCTGCAGAATCCCCTCCTGGCCCGTGGGTACCCCACCATTCTGCACATCTCACCTATGTATATTTCTACCCTGTCCTCATTGAGCACCCTGATAGTGGCAAGAGGGAGCCTTTGCACGAAGCTGGTGGGCACGTGCAGAAAGCCAGCCTGACTCTGGCTTAGGAGAGAGCATGCAGACTTGAACCTTCAGCATCACGCATGGGGAAGCAAGCAAACAGGAGGCTGGCAGCACTCAGCCTGGCTCTGCAGGATCGAGAGAAGACAGACCTTTTTTAGAATTCCCCCATGTGAGGGGACAAGAAGAGTGGAGGAGGGTTACTCACAGAAAAGGTCCCAGAAAGCTCCAGAATCCCCAGCAGGGGCGACAGAAGGTGTTTCTCTCCAAGGCCAGTCAGCAAAGACTGGAGGAGGAGGCTCTTCCTCGAATGCCAAGACAGCAGTGCAAGACAGTGAGAATGCGAGAAGTCAAGGGTAAGCACACCACCAAAGGAGCACGACAGTTTTTCAGTGACTGACCCCAGAAATGGAGGTCTGAGATTTGCCTGACAAAGAATTCAAAACAGTCGTTTGAAGGAAGCACAGCAGCTACAAGAGAATACAGGAAGACAATCCAGCAGAATAAGGGAAACAATAAACAAAGAAAATGAGCTGTTTGACAGAGAGAAGTCATAAAAATAACCAAACAGAAGTCCTAGGGCTGCAGAATACAATGAATGAAATGGAGAATACAATGGTGCCCTGGCTGGTGTAGCTCAGTGGATTGAGCACGGGCCTGTGAACCACACGATCGCGATTTGATTCCCAGTCAGGGCACATGCCTGGGTTGCAGGCCGGTTCCCAGCAGGGGACTCACGAGAGGCAACCATACATTGATATTTCTCTCCTTCTCTCCTTCCCTCCTCTCTAAAGATAGATAAATAAAATCTTTGAAAATAAAAATAAACAAAATCTTAAAAGAAAATACAATAAAGAGTGTCAGCAGCAGACTGGGCCCAGCAGAGAAAGAAACTGTGAAGCAGAAGACAGGTCAGGTAAAGTTGTGCAGGCGGAGAAGAGCAAAGACAAAGGAGCGAAGGAAGCCTGCGTAAGCCATGGGGCGCCGGGAGAGAAATGATCCACACACTATCGGACTGTGAGTAGAAGAGGAGGGGGGATGAGGCAGAAAGTTTATGTAAATAAATAATGGCTGAGAACTTAACAAATCTGGGAAGAGAATTGGATACCCCAAATCATGAAGTTCATAGGTTCACCCCAAAATTTCAATAAAAAGTTATCTTCTCCAAGACACATTATAATAAAACTGTCTAAAATCAAATACAAGAGACACATGTTTAAGGCAGCAAGAGAAAAAATTCCTCCCTTGCAGAGTGACACCCATAAGGCTATTGGCGGGTTTCTTGGCAGAAACCACACAGGCCAGAAGACGGGGATGATACAGTGAATGCGACAAAAGGAAAAAACTGCCAAACAAGAGTACACAAAGTTGTCCTTCAGAAATGAAGGCAAAATACTTACCAAATGGAAGGACGAAGGCATTCATACCACTAGAACTGCCTTACAAGAAATGCTTAAAGGAGTCCTTCAAGCCTAAATGGATGCTAATTAGTAATGTAAAAATATACAACACACTGGTATAAGTGAGGATATAGTCAAATTCAGAACACTCAAATACTGGTATGTTCATCAACTTAAGTCTCGTATAAATGTTCAATGATAAAACTATTAAAATGACCATCTACATAATACATACATAATATAAAAAAGGTAAATTATGACATCAAAATACCAGGGGGAAGTAAAAGGGTAGAGTTTTTGTATCAATCAAAGATACCCACTTAAAATAGACCGTTACAGCTATGAGATGGGGGGTTGGTTTTTGTTTTTAAGATTTCACTTATTTTTAAAAAGATGGGAAGGGAAGGGAAAAAGAGAGAGAGAGAAACATCAATGTGTGGTTGCCTCTTATGAGTCCCCCACTGGGGACCTGGCCCGCAACCCAGGCATGTGCCTGACTGGGAATCCAACCGGCAACCCTTTGGTTCACAGGCTACACTCAGTCCACTGAGCCATACCAGCCAAGGCACTGTGAGATGTTTTATGTTAGCCTCATGGTAACCACAGTAGCAAAAACCTACAGAAGATTCACAGGAGATGAAGAGGAGGAAATCAAAGCGTACCGCTACGGAAAGCAATCCATTCACAGGGGAAGAAAATAACAGAGGAACTACAAAGCAGCCAAAAACAATTAGTGCAATGGCATTATGAAGTCCTTACCTATAAATAATTACTTTAAACATAGATGAATTAAATTCTCTCATCAAAAGGCATAGGGTGGGTGGCAGAATAGATTTTTCTAAATAGCATGGTAACTATAGTTAATAATACAATATAATATACTTAAAAGTTGCTTAGTGAGTGGATCTGAAATGCTCTCACCACAGAAGAAATGTTTATTCCGTGAGGGGATGGAGATGTTAACTAACCTCACTGTGGTAATATTCACCTCACAATACATATATGTATCAAATCCTGCTGTATACCTTAAACTTACGTGATGTTTTCTAGCAAAGCTCCATAAAGCTGGAAAAAATAAATAAAATGTATGTAGGAGAGCAAAAGTATGTGAATTGCAAAGACATTCCTGTCAAAGAAAAAGAAGGACTTGCCCTACTTAATCTAAGGGCTTCTTGTTGACGTGAGGATGGCAAAGGGACACTTGCCCATGAGGCAGAGGGAAGCCCAGGCACATTCAGCGTGTGACAGCGTATGACTGTGACAGCGTAGTAGATCAGTGAGGGAAGGAGGGCCATGACTGTCATGTGAAAAGACAAAATTGGATCTCTGTTCTACACAATAATTTTAGATTGATTAAAGACTCAAATGGGAAATACAAATTTTCATATTTTTACAAGAAAGTATAGTCTATTTGTATGGCCTTGAGATAGAGAGTTGTAAAATAAGATACAAAAATTCCAAATTCCTGGCTGACCAGCCAAAAAAAAGAAACTAGAGGATGTCTGTCCTGCGAAGACAAGAGCACACAAGGGTATTTGGAACAGAAGGTGGGACAGGCTTCATTTAACAATTGTTTGCTTGCCTCCCATGCACAGGCACCGTGCTCAGGCCCAGGAATCTGCCGAACAGAGAGGGCACACTTCCCACCACCAGGAGCACACAGCCTGAGAGGACGGAAGCAGGAGTGAGCTGGATTATCTGGGCACCAGCACACACAGGGCATCGCTCACACAGAGTCAAGTTCTGTCTCCAGCACATGCTGTACTTGTAGTGTGTGATAAAACATTTCATCTTGCTCTGTGACTTTTTCAAAGAAGTCATTTGTCATCATGAAACATTTTCAATTAGCTGGATCTCCTTCTTTCTGCAGATTGCACCGGAAGCTCAATCCCAAGCTTCTTGAAGACAGCAGTATTTCCCCTCCTTTCTTATTTCTGTCATCTTCACAGGTACTGGGTAGTAAGTACAAAGCCAGAGTTGGTGACCCTGCATCTTGCCTTCCTGGGCCACTCCCACCATCAGCTGAGTCTCTGTGACAACCAGCACGTGGTGAGCAAGGCCCGTCCCCGAGGCCTGCCTCTTCTGGCGCTCCTACAGTGACTTCTCTTGTTCCTCGTACAGGTGGTGACAATGCCGGAATACTTGAGGAAGAGGTTTGGTGGCTGCCGGATCCAGATCCTCCTCGCCACTCTGTACTTACTCCTCTATGTCTTCCACAAGATCTCAGTGAGTTGTTTCACAGTCAGTCCAAGAAGGAAAACAAACAGAACTCAATGGACAGGACTGGGCTGTGCCTGTCCCAGTAGGTCACCCTGGGGCCCCATACGTTACTCATTGGCCTCTGCTGGGAAAGCCAGGGCAGAAAAAGAAGAGCTTCATGAGAGTTTACAAAAGCTGAAAGAGACACCAAACCAGAGACATCTTCTTTGCCTCCGAGCCTGGGTTACAGGCCCCACCTCTGTATTCCCAGAGAACCTTGGGCTTGCCTGTGTCATGTCATTAGGTAATGTCACTCCTCTGCTTAAAACAACCCAGGAGCTTCCACCACCCTTGCAAGCACACCTGCATCCCTTGGTATGACCAATAAGGACTGTCTTATTCTAGCGCCTGCCTCTCTGGCCTTGTCCCCTCTCCTACAGTCACCGTGCCATAGCCACACCAGCGGCCTTATTGTTTCTCAAATCCTGCAAGCTTATTCCCACTTGAAGTCCTAGACACCTGCTCTGCACTCTGTCTAGAATGTTCTCCCCCCATGTTTTCCAAGTATCTCCTTGGAAACACCTTTCATGGATATGGCTGTCAGCCTCTGCTCCATTACTCTGTCTTTATTTTCTCTGTAACACTTGTCACCACGTGAAGGGGATTTATTTGCTTCCTTGCTCATTATCTGTCTTCTCCACTCCAGAACAAACTTCTTGAGGCCCAGGGCCTTGCCTGGCTTATTCACAGCCTTATGCCCCCTGTGCTGAGAACACGTGCAGCACATAAGACACTCAATAAATGTTTCCGGAAGGATCGAATAAGTGCCACTCACCGTGTCATGTGAAAAGTGCCTGTTTAGTGGGTCTGTGTCTGTCACTAAGTGTCAGCTACTTGAAGACAGTGCCTGGCTTTTCATAACCCTGTATCTTCAGAATCCTGCTAAATACCTAATATGTTGCTGGTGCTTGGTAAACCTTTAGTACATGAATGGATAGGGGGATGTTGGGAGAATCTGCCTATTGTACGTCTGGCTTTGGAGACCAGAATAACAAAACAGGAAGTTGGCTGGTTAAATGATGCGCAGATGCTTCGGAATCTAAGCCAGGGATCAACAAACCCAGCCCAAAGGCCAGTCCTCATAGTGGCCTGCTTTGAACAGCCCTTAAGCTAAGAATGGTTCTCACTGAGCTAAAGGACTGTAAAAAAACAGAAATGGTATGTGGCCTGCATAGCCAACAGCATTTACCATCTGGTCCTGTACAGAAAAAGCTGGCCAACGCCAAGGGAGCTGTTCCCTTTGCCTTCCCCAGTGCAGACCTTCCCCGGTGCAGAACTTCCCCAGTGCAGACCTTCCCCGGTGCAGAACTTCCCCAGTGCAGACCTTCCCCGGTGCAGAACTTCCCCAGTGCAGAACTTCCCCGGTGCAGAACTTCCCCGGTACAGAACTGCAGGAATAGCTCGCTCTCTGAGCAGGCTCCCCACTCTGATGCTCCAGGGAGGAAGAGGCTAAGTGGTATTAAATGGATTAATTGGGTTAAACTAAGCCCTGAAGGTGCTGACCTTGGCTGAACTCATGGGGCACAAGCCTTGTTGCCCAGCAGAACTCGGGTGACCCTCACCCAGTGCCCCCTAGTGCTGCAGTGCTGTACTGACTGCAGGTGGCTTCCGAGGGCTGCTGTGGGCTGAGCTGCAAATGGAAAAGCGGCCCGGTGCCTTGTTCTCATTTCAGGTAGAGATCTGCACTGGGGCCATGTTCATGAGGCTGGTTCTGGGCTTGGATATTTACCTGATCACCATAGTCCTGCTGACAATTACTGGTATTTATACCATCACAGGTGAGGCTACTCTGACCGTACAGGTATTTATGTTAACACAAAAGCTCAGCCCCCTAGGGGAGTCCTGGTAGACACTGAGGCAGGGGTCCTCAGCTTTTACATTTTCCTGAAGTCTGTAGAGCACATTGCTGAGGCCTGGTGAAGGGAGGGGACACAAATAGTGAAACTAATCAGGGCAGGAGTGCCACAGTGGAGCCGCACCCCCAGACATCAGCTCGGGTGGGCGGGGCTTTCTGACCAGCAGGGTCAGCAGCGATGCCAGTTTAGGTGGTGGTAGGCCGGATACAGCAGGCTGCTCAGTTAAAGAATGGGACCACAGCCCTGGCTGGTGTGGTTCAGTGGGGTGAGTGCTGACCTGTGAACCAAAAGGTCACTGGTTCAGTTCCCAGTTAGAGCACATGCCTGGATTGTGGGCCAGGTCCCCAGCTGGGGAGGTGTGAGAGGCAACCGATTGATATTTCTCTCACACATCGGTGTTTCTCTCCCTCTCTTTCTCCCTCCTTTCCCCTCTCTCTAAAACTAAGTCAATAAAAACTTTTTTTTAAAAAAAGAACCCAGCAAAAGAGGAGATTAAAGAGAGAGAACAAGGTGTACCAAGACCAAGTGTACGTAGTTGTCCTACCCACTGAATTAAAGGGACAGACGGTGCCAATGTGGAGACCTGAGGAAACCGGAGTGTAGATTAGGATGCCAAAGCAGCTTCCAGCAGAAAGAGCCAAATGTGCTTCCGTTCCTCTTCCCCCTGCCCCTTCAGGTGGTTTCGCAGCTGTGGTGTATACTGACACTGTACACGCTGGCGTTATAATTCTGGGATCAGTCTTGCTAATGGGCTTTGGTAAGTAAATCTGGAGAAGATTGGGTTCTGTGGATGGTATCTTTGAATCTGGTTGCTGCCTAGAGCCATTTCAGCTTGCTGGTGGGGAGACCGAGGCCCTCAGAACCCAAGATCATCACCTAAGGTTGTGCTGAAAATTGGGGAGGAATCTGACACTTAATGAGAAGAAAGGAGTCCAGGGGTGAGAGTGGCGACGACAGACTCTGGTGCTTTGTGACGGGCCGGGGTGGTCCGCCTCTGCCCACGCTCTTCTTCTGCGCTCGGAGCCCCTCTGCTTTGCATCCACTCAGTCAGACCCACCTGTGCGTGTCAGTGGAAGATGCTGCCCCGGAGGTGTGATTCTGTGGTCATTCGGTCTGCACACCTTTCTCCCCTGGCCCTGCAGCAACCGCCACACAGCTTATTTTTCTCTGCACACACGCCTGGGTTGTTCATCGGCTGTGTCACATGCGTAAACCGTACATCCCAGGTTCAGAACTCCTTAAGAACCAGAGCCATCGTATCCCTCATAAGGTGCAGTGTGAGGCACATGGTAGATTATTCATTCATCCAAAAAAAGGGGGGCATTAAGGGAAATTGGGAAATAAAAGGGCAAGATAAGAATCCAACAAATTATTAAGTAATAAGAATGAAAATAATAGCTGGTACAAATTGGCTGTCAGGTACCGTGTAGGCATTTGTCTGTGTTGCCTCTTTAACCATCACCAGCACCATGAGGCATCACCGCTATTGTTACCCCCATTTTACACACGAGGAGACTGCGGCTCAGCTAAGTAACTTGCTCACAAGACTCACCAAGAGCAGAGCCAGAACCAGGTCTCTCTGACACCGAAGCCCTGCCCATGAACATACGTGTTGCAGTACCTGTCATGGCAAGCGCTCTTACCTTCTCACGGAAGTCTCCCTGCACCAGCTGGGGCAGGAGTGCGACTTAGGGAAGTTGGTGTTGCCCACTGCTCCTCGGGTAAGAGATCGGTCTTGCAGAAACCTAGAAGGAGAAGTTCTTGGCCCAGGTATTGAAAAAATCCTGAAGTGATATGTGAGTACAGAGGAAGGATTATGGTTTCCTAGATCTCATTGTGCCCCATGCAGTGAGGACAGATCAAATCAAACAGAACACACTGTCCTCGGCCTTACTGATCAGTGAGCATGAGTGTGCCCTGAAGTACACTCGGTGCGGTGTTGCTGGGGGAAAAAATGCACGCCGAGCATGACCCAAGGAACTCTTCAATGAGCTGGGAAGCGATGGCTTCTGAATGACAAAACTATAAACTAAAACACACTAAGCCATTATGATTAATTGTGTGCTGGTGTTAAACATCAACACTTTTCTTATCCTCACCTGAGACATGCTTATTGATTTTAGAGAGGGGGAAGGGAGGGAGAGAAACAGCCATGTGAGAGAGAAACATCGGTCAGCTGCCTCCTATGCACGCCCTGACCGGCAACCGAACCCGCAACCTGGGCATGTTCCCCGACCAGGGACCGAACCTGTGATCTTTCTGTTTACGGGACAGTGCTCCCCCCAGCTGAGCCACACCAGCCAGGGCAACATGAACATTTTTCAAACCGGCCAAGGCCCCCCCCAGTAGTTGAAAATGACATCCAGTTAAACTTTAGGAGTGGGTGGGATATTCCATTCAATGTTAGAAATTATATTTCTTAATAATTATATTTTCTTTCCTGTTGTAGACTGAATGTCTGTGTCCCTCCAAAATTCATATGTTGATATCCTAATCCCCAGTATGATGGTATTAAAAGGTGGGGCCTTTGGGGGCCTCTGCCCTCATGAATAGCATTAATGTCTTTATAAAAGAGACCCCAGAGAGCTCCTCTCCCCTGCCACCCTTTGGGGGCACGGTGGGTGCAAAGAGGGCTGTACCTGGACCAGGAAGTGTACCCTCACCAGACGGCCAGTTGGCCAGCACTCTGGTCTTGAACTTGCCCACCTCCAAAACTGTGGGAAGTAAATATTTGTTGTTTATAAGCCACCTAATCTATGCTATTTTATTAGAGCAACCTGAACAAACTAAGACATTTTCTCAGAAATTTAATGGGATTTTTTATTGAAGTATTCATGTTAGTTCTTTTGACAAGTAAACTATTATAAAGTAATAGAATAATTGCTTTCTTTTTAAAAAAAAATCTTTTATTGATTATGCCATTACAGTTGTCCCATTCCACCCCTTTCATTCCCCTCCACCCTACACACCCCCTCCCACCCACATTCCCCCCTTTAGTTCATGTCCACGTGTCATAAGTTCTCTAGCTTCTACATTTCCCACACTACTCTTGCCCTCCCCCTGTCTATTTTCTCCCCCCCATCTATGCTACTTATTCTCTGTACCTTTTCCCCTTCTCTCCTCCTCCCAATCCTCTGTTGTTAACCCTCCATGTGATCTCCATTTCTGTGGCTCCGCTCCTGATCTAACTGTCTACTTAGCTTGCTTTTGTTTTAGGTGTGATTGTTAATAACTGTGAATTTGCTGTCTTTTCACTATTCATATTTTTATATTCTTTTTCTTAGATAAGTCCCTTTAATATTTCATATAGTAAGGACTTGGTGATGATGAATTCCTTGAACTTGACCTTATCGGAGAAGCGTTTTACTGTCCTTCCATTCTAAATGAAAGGTTTGCTGGATAAAGCAATCTTGGATGTAGGTCTTTGGATTTCATGACTTGGAATACTTCTTTCCACCTCCTTCTTGCCTGTAAGGTCTCTTTTGAGAAATCCACTGACAGTCTGATGAGAACTCCTTTGTAGGTGACTGTCTCCTTATCTCTTGCTGCTTCTAGAATCCTCTCTTTCATTTTAATCTTGGCTAATGTAATTATGATGTGCCTTGGTGTGTTCCTTCTTGGTCTACCTTCTTTGAGACTCTATGAGCTTCCCAGACTTCCTGGAAGTCTATTTCATTTGCCAGATTTGGGAAGTTCTCCTTTATTATTCAAAAAAGTTTTCCACTTGTTGCTGTTCCTCTTCCCCTCTGATACCCCTATAATTCAGATGTTGGAATGTTTAAAAATGTCCTGGAGGTTCCTAAACCTCTCCTCATTTTTTTGAATTCTTGTTCTTTCACTCTTTCCTGTTTAATTGTTTCGTTCTTCCTTCTGGTCCACTCCCTTGATTTGAGTCCCAGTTTTCTTCCCATCACTATTGGTTCCCTGTGCATTTTGCTTCATTTCACTTCATTTTTTTCATCTAATTTTCGACCAAAATCAACCAGTTCTGTGAGCATCCTGCTCACCAGTGCTTTGAACTGTGCATCTGATAGTTTGGCTATCTCTTGGTCTCTTAGTTGTAGTGGCTCTGGGGCTTTGATTTGTTCTTCCAATTGAGCCAAAAATTTTTTGTCGGGTCGCACCTGTTACACATGAGGGGCAGAGCCTTAGGTGTTCACCAGGGCGGGGCAACCCAGTCGCTGGGTTGTGATGCTGTATGTGGGGGCGGGGTCAGAGAGGGAACAATGGTACTTGTTCTGCTTTCTTGGATTTTAGTCCCCTCTGCCGCTTCCCACAAGCCAGCACCTTTTCAATGGCTGCTTTTAGGCTTTATTTCCCATTGCTAGGGCCCTGGGTTGCACGGTCTGTCTCACTGCCCCCTTTTTTGCCTAGTCTATCCGCGCGCATGCATGTATGTCCACTGTCAGCCAACTGCCTAGCGTGTCTCACTGGGTCTGCTCCTTTCCTCCCCGCCCCTGGATCTGCTAACCACTGCCTCCTCCTGCTGGGACCCCTCCTCACTGGCCACCAACTCCGCCCCTGTTACCAGTCTGGCTGAATGATTCATTGTTGTTGGACTTCGGTACAGTTCCATTTTCTGTCTGTTCTGGTTGTGTTTTTGTTTCTAAATCTTTGTTGTCCTTAAATTTGGTTGTGCGAGGAAGCACAGTGTCTCCACCTATGCCTCCATCTTGGCTGGAAGTCAGTTTTCTTTTAAAATACAAGATATACAAGGACTTATATATCCAAATGAGTACTGTCCTTCAAACTGGTCACCATGGGAACCCATGCCAATTTTAGCTCTTCTTTTCAGGTAATGTATACATAAACTACACAAATCAAAAGAGGACACAGTGGATCGCTCATTGCCCTCAGTTTCTCAGCCTCAGTCCCTAGAGAAGCAGTATTGGAAGTTTGTGTATAACCTTGCGGAGACAGTCCTCATGCCTATAAACATTTTTGATCATTGAGATATACATTCGAACAGAATCAAAACAAAATTTTGTGCCTGTTTTTCCACCACTGGTACTATATCATAGGCAAATTTCTGTATCAGTGAATAGAGATCATCTTTTTTTGTTTTTATATTTGTAATAAACTTTTTACAGAGAAGTGCGCAAGTCAAAGAGTGTAGCTATATCAAAGATTACTGCATAAACACACTCCGGTAACCAGCACCCAGGCGCTTTCCGATTAGCTGAGCCTGAGTCTCAAACCCATCCGTCAGTCACTGCCCAGGGTACAGGAAGCATGGGTCAGGCCTGGGTCCCATAGCAGACTAGAGTGGCAGGCAGCTTGACAGGGCCCTCCTGCAGCCACAGAGTATGAAATGTCGCTGGAAAGGGGGCTTCTGCCACCATACACAGGCACAGGGGTCCCCAGGGTCCCCAGGCACCCAGCCACAGATGCCCACTATGTTCTTTTCATTGCACTTTCTAGATTGGACAGTTGGTCAAACTGAGTCTGTCTTTGCAATATTGGTTCTTCAGACAAGTGTCGTTATACCATTTATGGGTACTGATAAGTTTCATATTGTTTCAAAGCCTTTAAGGAAGTAGGAGGATACCAGGAGCTACTGCACAAGTATTTAAATGCGAAGCCAAGCATAACCCAGGAAGGAAACTGGACCGCCAAGCCAGAGTGCTACCTCCCTCGGCCGGATTCTTTCCACATCTTCCGAGACCCCATCACTGGAGACATCCCCTGGCCTGGCGTCGTCTTCGGCCTCCCCATCCTCTCCTTGTACTACTGGTGCACCGACCAGGTAATGAGACGGTTGCAGCGGAGCAACCGCCCCGGGGGTTGCCGGCCCCTGGTGGGTGCCAGGCTGCACCACAGAGGGCTGGTGCGTACTCGGTGGTCCCGTGCCCCTGCCGATATTTATGTATTGCCTAAGTAACTTTGCATGAAATTCTATTTAAATGGAATTTCTTCCGCAGGCCCATCTATAAAACATCAGCTATTTTCATTTTGTTCCTTCACTATCACTATCGAAAACAGTTTTAGGGATGCAAAAAATAAGTCAGTTCTCCTCAGTTGAGTCAATAAGTTAAATGCAACCAGTCAGTATTTCAGTTGGAATTTTTAAGGACTTGAACTTACTCTAAAAATTATATGGCTCTTTCTCAATGGTAGATCATTAAATAAAGTGTGAAATATTCATACAGTGAAAAGGAAATAAAGAAATAAGAAGAAAGTACAGCTACATATAGTAACACTGAGCCTTCAAAACACGGATTCTGAAGGCTGGGTCCTGTGTGACTATGTTTGTGTAAAGTTTAACACCACAAGGCTGCTATGTTGTTCAGGTATTCAAATTAAGTGGCAGAAATTATAAAGACAAGCAAGGAAGAAATAAAATAGTCACGCAAGTGGTTATTTGTAGAGTAAGGGAAGGGGTTGAGGTTTAAAAGAGGCACATATCTCAGAATGATTCACAGCTGCCAAAAAGTGAAAACCACCCCCATATCCATCAACAAATGAAGAGTAAACAAGATGCACGTCCGTGCATTGGACTGTCATTCGGTCATAAAGGAATGGGGTTCTGGGACGGGCTACAACCTGGAGGGATCTGGAAACATTACACCGAGTGAAAGAAGCTGGACATGAAAAATACCTGTTACGAGATTCTTTTTCTGTGAAATACCCAGGATAAGCAACTCCATAGAGAGAAGATCAGTGAGTGCTTGCCCAGGGGCGAGGGGAGGCGGAATGGAGGGTGACTATTAATGCATGCAGACACTCTGCTGGGGTGAGGGAAAGCACTGGGACTAAAGAGAGGTGGCAGTTGTCCAACGCCAGGACGCACCGTGCTCCGGAGCCGTTCACTGCCAGTGGGCAGTCACGTGCAATGTGAGTTCCGTGTCTCTTCCTCTGTACAAGAGTCACTCAGAGAGTCCGGGGTCTTCCATCCCGTGATTCGGATGAAGGTTGCAGGGTGCACTCTGTCACGTGCTGCGGTCTGCTTCTGTGTGTTGTGACACAATTGTAAAAGTTCAGCCGTTTCGTGGAAGGAAAAATTAGGGTATATAGCTAACCCAAGTTTGAACATGAAGAACGAAGGCAGAGAACTTGCCCAACCAGATATTTGAAAATCTACAAAGTTGCTGTAAGGAAAAGGTTGAAATTTCCCAGAACAGACACGTGGCCTAAGGCACCAGAATAAAAACCTCAGAGACAGACTCGTGTGCTCCTGGGAATTTAACACACATTCAGGGAGGCTCTACTCATCACTGGGGGGGACGCATACTTCTTGGTACTCTTTGCGGTGACAACACTTCATCCCTGCCTGGCCCTTATACAAGGTGGACCTCAGATGGACAAAAGACTTCAGTGTATAGGGCAAAGCTACACAGTTAAGAGAAGGTAATGTCAGAGAGTGTGTTTGAGATGGGAGTGTAAATCATATCAATGTGATCACATTACAATAAGGACGTTTTAACCAAGAATACCATGGACAAAGTTGACAGATGGCAGATTAGAGAAGCTCATTAGAAATGTTGATAATGGACAAGAGAAGAATGGAAAATCCACAAGAAAAAGGAGCCCCAACAGAACTGTGGGGGAAAAAACACCGATAGGCCCCGTATAGGAAGGGAAATTCAAACAAATGTGAGTGTGAACAGGCATAACACCCAGTGACACTGGGGAAGTGCAACTCAAACCCACAACAAGACTGGCAAAAGTCAGAAAGCTTGGTGACACCAAGCGCTGGAGAGGGGACGGATGTGCAAGAGCCCTCATGCACTTCCGGTGGACTGTGGGCTGGGGTGTCTGTTCCAAAGGGCGGTCTGGCAGTATTTAATACAATTAAGCACACAGTGCTCTGTGACCCAGCAGGGATGTCCCTCAGGGTCTACCTAAACCATCCTCGTGCGAGGTCGCAGGTACCACGTGTGAGACATTGACCGCAGTGCTGATCCTGCCCTTGTCTGAAGCGGAGAGGTGAGGCGGGGGCGGGCACTGCTGCGGAACCGCAGGCAGCAGCGAGAAGCAGTGGACGCACTGGACACGCAGCGACACTGACGGGCCTTCGGAACGTGCTGTGTGGAGGCAGGAGACCCCAGGTGAGACCAAGAACACAGTGCGTGGGTGAGCTCTGCAACACAGCTGTCATTCCATAATTTGTTTTCTTTCCCTTCTACTGATTATGGGTTTTGATTATGCTGCTTAACTTACTTTAATAGTTTTCTATCCAATTCTTCTGTAACCATAACTTTAAACTAGAGTCCCAAACTATCTCCCAGCACCAAATGCCCAGGAATGCTGAGCAAAATACAACACACATCTTTCTATGATCACAGAGGAGCTCGTGGGAAAGGAAGAAAAGCCCAGAGGCCCAGAACAAAGAGACGATTGAAGTCAAGAGAGCTTCGCTGGCACCGACAGTGCCCTGACCGCACTGGTTCTCAAAGACCTAAATGCCTGGGGGAGAACAGGAGAAAGGCCCCGGACTGATGAGTGGTGAAGAGTTAGCCCTTCATGCAGAACTGGGTTTCCCGAAAGGCTGTCACCTCCCTGAAAGGGTAGGCTAGGGAAAAGAGTCCACCCACGGGCAAGGAGAAACAGCGGCAGAAAGAGAAATTTTAAGTGCCTCAACCTGAGTTCCAGAAAGAGGAAAAACGTCTCCTCTGAGAATTGGTAAGGGCAGGCTTGCCTTCCTTGTATGTTTGGGTTTTTAATTTACCCTATATGGGCAGAGAAAACCCCATGGGAAGAAAGGACATGAGCTCATCCAAAATTCGTTGCACACTGACCTAGCGGGGTAACCGCAGATTCTCTCTGGAGAAACGCCCTCTGGCCATGGTTCTGCAGGGTTCCCATTAATAAACGCCTGCTCATCATGAGCCCCCACCCACCCAAATTAGAAAACATGAAAGAATCAAACCACCTTGAGCAAGAAACAGCAGAATTAGTACTCTAAACTTCAGAAAATTAAAGTATTGGATAACCAAATACAAAGCACGCATTTAAAGAAATAAAAGTGGGACTGAAAACATTAATACTGTTCTATCAAAAAAAGAACAGATTTGAAGACTCAAACCCCTAGAAATGAAATATGTACGTATTGAATTGTAAAACTCAGTAACTGCTAAAATAGCAGATTAAACACAGGTGAAGGAAAAAAATTAGTAGTCTGAAAGAGAAAACTGAAGAAATTGCCCAGAGAGCACAAAACACAAAGTGGGAAAAAGAAATGGCATGACATAAAAGAATGAGAATCAAAAGACATTTCAGCGGCGTTCCAAAAGAAAAGAGACAGGAAGCAATATTTCAAGGAGAGTGCTGAGAATTTTAGTTGTTGAAATAGCAGGAACCATCAAAGTCAGGAATCCCAGCAAATCTCAAGCAGAAATGATTCAAACCTTCACGCAAAGTTACATCATAATGAAAGTTCCGAACATCGAAGACACAAAGACAATTTTGAAAGCCTCTGGGAGTAAAGATTACCCCGACTGACAAGTCAATACAGTTACAACGGACAACAGACGACTCAGTAGCAACAATGTAGCCCCAAGGCAGAGGGGCAAAATTTTCAAAGCTCTAAGGACAGGGCAAAACCAAGAGCAAAGTAAAGATGCTACAGTCCCTAGAGAAGGACTGAAAGGTGTACGTGAAGGAAAAGGGAGAGAGACACTGACGGGCACGCGGGCAAAACAGAGGTGTCAACTCCTTTGACTCGAACCAGACAGCACTGGCTGATTATTGCTGAATAATTATGAATATAGAAGGTGAAACAGGACAAAACTAAAATTTTGGAGCACAGTTTGGGGGTAAATCTAGCAATGGACTTTAAATTGTTCAGAATGGTGGGGATGTGGATTTTCTTTAGACCTCGAAGTTGTATCCACATTAAAATTTTGAGGGCAATTATTCAAAACATCGGAGTAGAAGATACAACTTCCTAACTAGTAAAGAAAATGATATGAGAAGAAATTTTAATTTTTTTTAAATGGCAGATAAATTGACAGTCGGAAAACTGTTCATCTCTGTCCCACCACCGTTTTTAAACAATCATCCTTTTACTGTGTAACATGTAGACGTACTTAAGACATTTCTACCCAGAATGGTCTCATGCCCTTATCATCACCGCTTCCTCAGAGTACGTCTGTGCCCTTGCCCTGCTTCTTCACCTCCTCCCCGAGGGACCATCAGACCATCGTGGGGCTGAGCGTAGACCAGGAAACGCAGCGGACTGTGCCCCACGGCCCCTCCCCCACCTGCTCTGCACGGACACATGTCGGCCCCCAGGCCAGTGGCAGGGTGCCCGGAGAGCCCCTGAGAAGCAAGCAATACCTGTGGCAGGAGGCAGGACCACATTCAGGTTCTTCCTCCTACTATAAAAATAATACCTTTGGAGCCCTGGCTGGTGTAGCTCAGTGGATTGAGCGCGGGCCTGCGAACCACACAATCGCGGTTCGATTCCCAGTCAGGGCACATGCCTGGGTTGCAGGCCAGTTCCCAGCAGGGGACTCATGAGAAGCAACCCTACATTGCTACTTCTCTCCTTCTCTCCTTCCTTTCCCCTCTAAAGATAAATAAATAAAATCTTTAAAAAAAATAAAAAATAAAAATAATACCTTTGGAAAATAAAAGACAAAAATGAAAATCCCGCATTAATCCCCACTAATTCTGTCACCCCAGGATTAACCACTATTATCACATGGGTTTATTCCTGTGGACATTTTCTAGGTACAGAGTCGCAGTGTATATGCTATTGTTGCATCCTGTGCCTTTTAGTTGCCATCAAAAAAGTGAGCATTTTTTTCGCCTTATTTAAATGTTCCTCAGGAACATGCTTTTCGTGCATCCTTAACGCCCAATTGTTCTTCGGTGCACTGGACCGTGGCCTTGCGTCTCCTTAAGTGCTCCTCCACCCGCCGGAGGTGCTGTGCTGTTCGGCCTGAGTGCACACTGCCCCTCCCAGCAGGGGCTCCGTGAACCGTCGTGAAACATCCTGTGGAGGAGATTTTTACATTTTAAAGGCCTCTGCTGCTCCATTTACATTTAGATGGATGAAGTTGGGTCCCAGTTCTGAAATGAATACTCAGTTGTTTCGAGGGAGCCACCTTCACTGTGACCCATGTCACAGGGCTCTTTCCCTTGTACCCAGCAGAGATGGTCTGTGGCCTCTGGGAGGGAGTCTCATCCTTGCCAGGGGAAAGATTGAAAGCACTGTGCCGCCATGATGGGTGTATGGTGTCGGCAATGAGGCCAAGGTCATGCATGCCATCCCTGTCCCCTCCAGCAACTGTGCACTGAGCAAAGTGTGCTTACTGGTCATATGCATCTCCTCTGGCCCTCAGTGCCTGGAGTTGGCTGGGTGATAGGGCTGAGAAGCTTGGCAGAAACCCACCAGAGGGCACGTCTGGCTGCCGTGGCAGGTCAGTTATTCTGTCTGTGCCAAGGCGGCCTGGGCTTTCTATACTCCGATAAAGCTATCACCGCCCTCACCCATCTGTGTTTCCTGGCAGATTTTTGTCCAGCGGTGCCTGGCAGGGAAGAACGTGTCTCACGTGAAGGGCAGCTGTATCCTGTGCGGGTACCTGAAGCTGCTGCCCATGTTCACTGTTGTGATGCCCGGAATGATCAGCCGCATCCTGTACACAGGTAAGTTCTTGATTTGGATGTGTTCACCCTAGTCAGCTTCTGTCTCAGACATCCAGGTAGGTCTCCTACCGTGTACTGGTGCCACGGTGCCCAGCTTGCTGTCTGGGGAGGTAACAGGTTTGAAGTAGGGATGCAGCTGAGCAGAAGTCTGGCAGAGACCATGGAGGTAGGTGGCAAGAGAGAAATTGCAGACAGAAGTTCAGGCAGGGATGAGCCAACCAGCGCTCTCTGCAGCCAGGGCCCAGTCTTTGTCGTGGCAGGAAGTCTGCATTCCTCCCCTGGCATGCCAGGCAGCACCCTGGCGGGCCAGTGTGCCAGGTGCTGCACTGGGGATATGACAGATGTGTCCCTGCTCTAACAGCCCCAGAGGTGGCCTTCGGTGGCCTCATTGCACAGATGAGGGATGTAGGAGGTGGAGCTCCACGTAACCCCCAAAGTAGGTCTGACTCAAAGGCCCACGTTCTTTCCATTAAATGCTATGAAAAAATCCCCTTTTCCCTAAATGAGCTCTCATAATTCTGTGGATCTATCTCATCCCCTAGTTTTACTAGCTGTACTGTCCCCCAGGGTCCCGGGTTTGTTTATCGAAACAGCCTTTATGGAGCATGTGCTCTGCCAGGTGCAGCCACTGGGACAGAGCCAGCAACCTCCTTGCGAGCCTCCTGCTGCAGAGTGAACGCCTCTTCCTGCCCGGAACTGCAGGAGACGTCTCTGACCCTAAGTCATCTTTCAGTCTGCCCTGGACGTGTCTATCTCTTTTTAATCCTATCTCCTTTCCAGTTATTTTTAAAGATTTTATTTATTTATGTTTAGATAGAGGGGAAGGGAGAGAGAAAGAAAGAGGTAGAAACGTCAGTGTGTGGTTGCCTCTCATGCAGCCCCTACCGGGGACCTGGCCTGCAACCCAGGCATGTGCCCTGACTGGGAATTGAACTGGTGACCCTTTAGTTTGCAGGCCAGTGCTCAGTCCACTGAGCCGCACCAGCCAGGGCTTCTTTCCAGTTTTAACAGAAAAGGAGTGTTCTGTTTCAACATTCCCACGTTTGGTCTTTGGCTGTTGGGCAGCGTTCTTTGGGGTCTCAGAAGTGGTACGTCCTCATTGAATAGAAAATAGGCCCCTGTGTTCTCCAGGACCCAAGAGGCACCTGGAGCTCCGTGGCCCTGCCTCCCTGCCCCCACTCCATACTGTGGACCACTCTGCTCACTGAAGAACAAGACTGGGCAGAACTGCATGTATTTTAGACTCTAAAAGCTGCTAAGGGAGGGAGGAAAAGAGAGTGGGGCAGAGCTCTTCCCTATAGCTGGAGTGGGCCTCTGGGAAGCCACACCAGCCTTCTGACATGAAATGAATGGAGTTGATGGGATGCACTGGGGAGAGCCCTCGGGGTGGAAAAGGGCCCAGAACCACTTGTCCCTGATCCTCAGAAATGGCCACATTCACAGATCCACTTATACATGCCAAGTGTATAAAGCCAGAAAGCCATTTATCATGAAAGCTTGGCACTTGCCCACGTTCCTGGAAGAAGATGCTTTTCCAGTAACCCGAATGCTTCTGGCCCTAGGTCCTGGATCTCTCCCGTGGCCAGAGCTGGGGGCCAAATACTGACAAGGTGTGATTCTCTAAATCTAGTTTTCTGTGTCGGCCTTCGTATGACTTGGGATTTTGTTTGAAAATGATGTGCACTTTTGGCTCCTCTGTCTTCTGAGCTGGTGTCATGCGCAGGACATCAGGTGGCAAGATTGTCACCAGCAGCACCAGGCCTCTGTCCCACCAGCTCGTAACCCGCATAGAAAGAGTATTTCCCTCCATGTGGTCTCCATTTCTATGGTTCCACTCCTGGTCCAGCTGTCCTCTTAGTTTGCTTTTGTTTTAGGTGTGGTTGTTGCAACAGGGGAGGGGGGTGGAGAAGGGGAGAGAAGGCACAGAGAATAAGTAGCATAGACGGTAGGTAGAAAATAGGGGGGAGGGCAAGAATAGTATAGGAAATGTAGAAGCTAAAGAACTTGTGACACATGGACATGAACGAAAGGGGGGGAATGTGGGTGGGAGGCGGTGTGCAGGGTAGAGGGGAATGAAGGGGAGGGAATGGGACAACTGTAATGTATAATCAAAATATATTAAAAAAATAAAATAAAATAAAGAGTGTTTCCCTTCCCAGTACTTCCTGGAGAAATCCCACGTGAGTCCTAGCAAACTCAGTTGAGTGATAAGCACTCATTCTTGTGATCAAGGGGAAGGAATTTCCAGGAAGACCAGGCCTGGCTCCTGGGCCCCTGTAAACCAGGGCGAGTCAGACCGCGGCTGTGTTTCCCGAAGCAGGAGGGATGGAGAGTGGGCAGGTGAGAAAGGAGGGTCGCTGTAGCCACCCCCTTGAGGTTTCATATCCTTTCTCCAGATGTTTGGTGACCACTTCTCAAGCTAGATAGGTGTTCCTAAGAAAACAGCTTGCTTTACCCAGAAACCTAGGCAATATCTTGCCTCTTTCCAGTCTGGGTTGATTTGTTATTTTTTTCTTTTTTAAGTATATTTTATGCTATTACAGTTTTCCCCCTCTATTCCCCCTCCACCCCCAACCTTCTAGCATCCCCCCTTCATTCATGTCCATGGGTCGTACATATCAGTTCTCTGCTTTCCATACCATTCTTAACCTCTCCCCGTCTGTTTTATACCAATTATGCTTCTTATCCCCTTTACATTTCCCGCCCCCTGCCCCATTCTTCCCCTTCTCCTCCCCACTGAAAACCCTCCATGTGATCTCCATTTCTCTGATTCTGTTCCTGTTCTAGTGGTTTGCTTATCATTTGTTTTCGGAGGTTTTTTTTTAGGCTCAGTTGTTGATAGTTGTGAGTTTGTTGTCATTTTAGCGTTCATAGTTTTTGATCTTCTATTTCTTAGATAAGTGCCTTTAACCTTTCATATAATAAGGTCTTGGTGATGATGGACTCCTTTAACCAGACCTTATCTGGGAAACACTTTATGTTGTTGTTTTTCTCATATGATAACTTTAGACCCTTTATTTAAGCTCCTGAAGGGTATATCACATTTCCTCCCTTTACTTCCCTTTATCTAAAATTTCTTCCCAAATATTCTAAAATAGCACCTGTATCAGGGCTAAGGTAGTAAGGTTATGAGTTGTTCACACATTAGCGTGTGGATAAATAACCTGTTTGTTTTCCCAACAAGTAGCTGGGGTCATTAAAAGGTTGGTCAAGGCCATGGGGCTTGCTTTGGGTCAAGCAGTGAATTGGTAGAAGTACCAACTCACTGGACTCCTCAGCGCCTAACTCTGCTTTTGTGTCTACCCCAAGCTCCTCAAGTGTGTATAGGGTCATGAATAGGAGCAGTTGCCAGTGGACCGAGACCCTACAGAATTAGGAACCTAATTTGCGTCGCCTATTTGCATCCCTTTCTCTGAGCTCAGACTTCAGAACTCTAAGGCCAATGTGTTGGTGTGACTGTATCCTTTTTTGCAGACAAAGTGGCATGCGTCACACCTTCCGAATGTGAAAAGCACTGCGGCGCCAGAACCACTTGCAGCCCCATCGCCTACCCAATGCTGATAGTAGGGCTGCTACCCAAAGGTAAGAAATGGGCCCCACCATCAAAGGCCATGGAAACCGTGGATGTCTGTCCCCACTGACACCCCACTGCCCTCAGGCTGTGAGAGCTTATCCACCAGTCTGCCCACCCTTCTGGGTGGAAATGTAGGCTGTTGACTGAGAGAGTTAGTTGCATAGAGGAAATCTTTCATGGCCTGAAGGAAGGAGTTGGACCTCTTCCCTCTTCATTCTTCGTACACTCACATTCTGTGCTTACGATTTGCGTAGTCCACTTCCCTGGCTTAGCTCATGCCTTGGTGCTTTCCTTCTATAGGCGGGCTCCACACTGTGCTAGACAATGTCCTAAGCCATGAGAATGCAGAGATGGGAGAAACCTAGTCCTGTTCTCAAAGAGCTCACAGCTACTGGAATGGGCAAGGAGATGGGCAGTTCACCCACAGGGAGGTGGCTTTCACTGCAAGATAACAGTGAGCCTGTGCACGCATTTCACCTGCACCTTGAAGCCCCATGGAAATGCCCACCATAGTACATTGTTTTGAATTTCCATATTAGCTCTGAAGATCAATAGGCTGGAAAAGTTGAGACTTTTCTGTGAAATACAATACAGAGGGAATCTGAGTGAGGGAAATGCTACCCATCCCACAGTTCAGGAAGGAAGTCGTCCAGATTTCCATCTGAGCCCATCTTCAAGGGCCATGGGTAAGAGTGGGCTGCAGGGCACCTGAAAGAAGGCAAATCCGAGGATAGTAGTGTTTGCCTGGCCTGAGTGCCCTGAGTAGCCCAGTAAATATCGAGGGGGCCTTGCTTCAGTAGACCTTCAGTTCAGAGCCTGGTCACCCTCAGGCTCTCCCGACAGAGCAGAGCCCCTGCCACGTGATAATAATACTAGATTGTCGTGCTTATAGCTAATATTTGTTTAGTGCTTGCTCTGTATTGGGAATTGTGTTAGCCCATCTACTTCATTTGTCTGAATCTTAACAACAGCCTGTGGTAAGTACTTTTATGCCCAGTTTACAGATGAGGACACTGAGGCACAAGGAACAGCATCACTTGCCTGCAGCCTGCACTTTATCTGAGCCTCTGGCTCTGCATCTGTAAAGCAATGAGGGAGGGGTCACTGGTTTCCCTCTCCCAGGCCTGAAGGGCCGACTGTGCAGGCTGGTGCCTTAGGGAATGTTCTAGCACAAAGTAACACTCAGGAGATATTCGCTCCCATTGTTATATAAAGGCACAGCAGGACACTAGTAAGTCTGGTCACAGAGCAAGGACAAATGTAATGCGTTAATGTATCTTAGATGGAACCTCACTCCAAATACAATTTAGTAGATAGAAAAGTTTCTTGGGAGGCCTCAGGCATCTTCTAATGTGGACAAAGAGCTGCAGGTCCAGGAAATGTCCCTTCTCTTCCAGGTGCACGAGGCTTGATGCTGTCCACGCTGTGGGCCTCCCTCATGTCCTCCCTGACTTCTATCTTCAACAGCGCCAGCGCTCTGTTCACACTGGACATCTATACCCAGATACGGCCTATGGCCACGGAGAAGGAGCTCATGGTAACAGGAAGGTGAAGGATTCCTCTGATCACATTAGTTACTGCTGTCAGCGAAACGATGGCCACAGGGTTATCACATGAAAAATTTCGGCTGTAATACTGTAAATGGAATCCTCCTGTTTATATACAGTGTGGCTACAATTGTCACCGCCACTTTGCAGTGAAGATGCATTGCTTTCAAAATCACATAGGAAATTATTTTCATTTGGGGAAAAATTAAGTACTTGCAGCAATAAAAATGAGCATAGCTTACCGACCCCCAAAATAGTCCTTGAGAGGACAGTTACATACAGAATCTCATTTTCTCACTTTGTCCTCATGACAGCCAAAAAGCTAAGTGTTACTGTTCTTACTCTCTTTGGAAGCGCGGGGGGCGGGGGGGTGGGGCGGGGAGTGGCGGAGAGAAGGGAATTGGTCCGCCTGAGGTCTCACAGTGAGTGGGAGAGTTCGTCTGCCCCAGGGCCATGCTGTTAACCATGGTGCCACACAGCACCGTGGAGGCCCCGAGCGGGGAACACAGATACGTGTGTGGAACGTGGTCCCTCTCTGGATTCCGTGCGTCGCCTGCCCTTGGACCTCGTCCAGCACGACCGCGTTCAGTGGGACCCGCATTGGGTCCATGTGCTTCCTTTATCTCGCATCAAGGACCGCATCTCATCTACTTTGTCTCTTTAAACCCTGCTTTTGAGGTTGAAAAGCACTTTTCTGAGAACTTTAAAGAGACAAGTACTGCTTTTACTTAAATTTTTATAGGCAGAGAGAAAAGAACAATTTAAATTCTTTTTATGAAACTCAAGGTATTGATGCCAAAACCTAACAAACATAGCACAGAAAAAAAAATTTAAACTAAAGACTAATCTCACTTCTAAATACCAATGCAAAAGTTATAAATAAAATAATAGACACAAATTCAACAGTACATTAGAAGAATGTTGAAATACCTCATTACCAACTGTGATTTTTTCCAGAAGTATAAGAATGATTTAATATTAGGAAATGTAGTAATATAACTCAACATATCAATAAATCAAAAGAGGAAAATTATGTTTCTATTCATAGGTGATGAAAAGGTATTTGGTAAAGTGGGTGTCTTTCAACATAATATAAATATAAAACATAATATATCATCTAAAAGCCTACATTATACTTAATGAAAAAACTAGAAAGGAACAAGGCAAGAATGCCCCCCTTACAGTTATATTTATACTAATATATATGTTTAAAATTGTATTTACTAAAAGTAGACCCTCAGGTGAGGTTAGAAGACAAGGACTTTAAAATAACCATGATTCATATTAAGAAGAAGAAGGAAAGATATACAAAAATTAACACAAAATTTGAGAACTTCACAAACAAATTAGAGCTTATGAAAGGGTTTTAAAGACGTTTAGAATTGGAAAGCAGATGTCTGAAGTTAAGATTTCAGTGGGCAGGTTACAGATGGTTGGGCGTGGCAGCAGGCACAGCCTGCGGGTCGGAGGCGGAGCCATGGCCAATGCCACACTGAAACGCAGGGAGAGGAGCAAAGGGCGCACGTGGACCGCAGTCGGAGTCATAGGAAGAGAGGAGCAGTTGGTCAGAAAAACAGTGCATTTTGACATGGTAATGTTCAAGAATTTTCCAAAGCTGATTTTCAACCATTCAGAGATTTGAGAAGTTCAACAAATTGCAAGCAGGGTAAATACACAAGAACCGTACCTAGACAACATTATAGTCACACTGCTGAAAACTAAAGAGAAAGAGAAAATCTTTAAGTAGCCAGAGGAAACTAAATTACATTGCCTTCAAAAGAGGAGCAAAGAGACAGCAAAATTCTCAACAGAAATTATAAAAGCCAGCCCTGGCTGGTGTAGCTCAGTGGATTGAGTGCAGGCCTATGAACCAGAGGATCGTGGTTCGATTCCCAGTCAGGGCACATGCCTGGGTTCCAGGCCAGTTCTCAGCAGGGGATGCACGAGAAGCAACCATACAATGATGTTTCTCTCCCTCTCTCCTTCCCTTCCCCTCTAAATAAGTAAAATCTTTAAAAAAAAATAGTCTCCAAAAGAAAGGTGAAATATATATATTTTCAGATAAATGCAAGTTGAGAGTTATAATTTTGGGTATTAACCACTTTTTGGCTGAGTTCTTATTTGCAAACATTTTCTCCCTTTCTATAGGTAGCCTTTTCATTTTGTTGATTATTTCTTTTTCTGGTCAAAACCTTTTTACTTTGGTGTCATCTAAGTAAAGGATTACACTCATTCGCTATTGCTTTTGTTTACTTGTGCTCTTGGTGTTATATCAAAAAAAATTGCCAAAACCAATGTGAAGCAATTTTTTCTCTATATTTTCTTCTGGGGGGCTTACAGTTTCGTGTCTTATATTGAAGTCTTCAATCTATTTTAAATTGGGTTTTGTGACTGTTGTAAGATAGAGGTCCAGTTTCCTTCCTTTGCGTGTCAATATCCAATTTTCCCAGCACCATTTATTGAAGGGACCTTCTTTTCTCCATCAGGTATTCTGGACTCTCTTTTCACATATTAGCTGACTGTACATGAACGGGTTCATTTCTGGGCTTTCAGTTCTGTTCCATTGTCTGCGTGTCTGCTTTTGTGCCAGCACAGCACTGCTCTGATTAACTTTTGTTAATCTTTTATCTTTTGTTATTGTTGTCATATACTTTTATATCTGCATACATAATATGCCCCACAGTACAGTTATAGTGATATATTAGTTGCCTTTTAAAGAAATTAAGAGAATAAATATATACATAGCATTTTATATAACCCCTATATTTTATGTTTTCTGTCTGTTTTTATCAAAAAAATGTTTTTATTCAACCTTTATTTTTGAAGGAAAGTTTTGTTAGATATAGAATTCTGAGTTGACAGTATTTTCACCACTTTAAAACTGCTCTCCCATTCTCTTCTGTTCCTTTATTTCTGATGAGAAATCAGTCATATTCATAGTACTTCTCTCTGTACTTAAGGTGTCTTTTTTCCCTATGGCTTTCAAGACTTTTTTCTTCATTTTTGGTTCTTAGTTGTTTTGTTATGATCTGCTTACAAGTGTGTGTGCAGCGTGTGTGTGTGCTTATCCTGACAGTTATGCCAGGCTTCGTTTCTTTGCATATTTTTCTACTCCATCTCTCCTCCTTTGGGGGAATTCTACACACATATTAGCTCTTTTTAAAAAAGATTTTATTTATTTATCTTTAGAGGGGAAGGGAAGGAGAAAGGGAGAGAAATATCAATGTGTGCTTGCCTCTCATGCATCGCCTGCTGGGAACTGGCCTGCAACCCAGGCATGTGCCCTGACTGGGAATCGAACTGCGATCCTTTGGTTCACAGGCCCAAGCTCAATCCACTGAGCTACACCAGCCAGGGCCACAGTAGCTCTTTTGATAATGTCCCAGAGGTCACTGAAGCTCTATTTATTTTTTTATTTTCTCTGTGTTCTTCCGTTTAGTTTTCTATCAGTTTGCCTTTAGGTTCAGTGGACCTTCCTTCTATGATTTCCAATGTGATAAGGCCAACCACTGAAATTTTCTTTTCCTTTTTTTTTTAAAGATTTTTATTTATTTATTTACTTTAGAGAGACAAGGGAGGGAAGGAGAAAGAGAGGGAGAGAAACATCGATATGTGAGAGTTATATCAATTGGTTGTCTCTCACACATCCCCAACCAGGGACCTGGCCCTCAACCCAGGCACGTGCCTGACTGGGAACTGAACTGGTAACCTTTTGGTGTACAGGCCAGTGCTCAATCCACTGAGCCCCACCAGCCAGGGCAAATTTTTTATTTCATATATTGAACTGGAATTTTAATTCTGGAATTTCTACTTGATTTCCTTTTAAAGTTTTTATAGTTATAATTTTGCATAGGTTCATTCTTCATCATCATTTCCTTTAAGTCCCATAATGTAGATTTAATAGCTGCTTTGAAGTCCTCATCTGCTCATTTTAATACCTGGGCCATCTTGGGGTCAGTTTCTATTAATTACTTTCTTCCTTGACTTTGGATCACATTTTCTTGTTTCTTCGCCTGCCTCACACATTTTACTGTATATTGAACACAGTGGGTAATCTATCATAAAGACTCTGTCATGTTCCTCTGGAGAGCATTGGCTTTTGTTCAAGCGGGCAGGTGGATCACTAGCTAATAACAAACTTATGGAGCCTGGTTGTACACTTTGCTAGGGTGTCTGTTTCAGTTTCGTTCTAGTCTTATGGCAAATTCTGAGCTCTAGGATATAATGTCCCAGACAGGGTCCAACCTTTTGGCATCTGTGGGCCACAGTGGAAGAAGAGTTGTCTTGGGCCACCCATGAAATACAGTGTGACATGTAATCACAAAAAATCTGATAATGTTTTAACTAAATTTATGATTTTAATTTGGGCCACATTCATAGCCAGCCTGCGCTGCATGCAGCCCACGGGCCACAGGTTGGACACCTCTGGCTGAAGCATGGTCCTTTAGGGGTTTCAGTGAAAATCCTGAGGTGCTTAGATAGCCATTCTAACTCCCTGAGATTCAAACTCCAAATTCTGTCTCCCCGCTGTAGGCAGGAGTTGGCTCTTTTCTTTTTCTGCCTTCCAATGGTTGCTTACTGGCAGAACGTTTGGCGATTTTCTTCCACGTGCATAATTCAGGGGTCAGCCATGGATTTAGGGGGGTTATGCACAACTTTGGACCTCCTTGCTCTAGGCTCCCAACTTTCTGGAATTCTCCCGAAATATTTTCAACCAGTCTGCATCCCCAATGTAAGAGTGAGGCTTTCTGTTTAACTTCTAGCCACCCCCCACCATGCAGACGAGGGAGGGGCTGGGGCAGAATGCTGGAGAAATGTCGGTAGCACCCACTACGGTTCCATTCTTCCAAGGATTGAATCCCAACCCCTCTTGGCTGCCTACTCTTGGCTGTTCTTCAGTGTTTTTGTTTTGATATTTGACCCTGAAGTTATCATTGTCAGCTGAGGAAGGGTCGTTGCCACGCCAGCCCATCGGCACTGGAGCTGAGCTCACTTCCTTGACTCTCCTTCCACTGTCAAGGTATCAGTGCTTCCTAACATCATTCGCTTTCTGAGTCTTTCTCTCAGAAGTATAATGTCTACGCTTTTGTCGACACAGAAGTAATAAGATCTGTTCATCTTTGGGGTGACATTTCACCTAGTGTTATTTTGTATGTAGAGACATATTTTAAAATCTTTCACTTAGAAAAGGCGATGAACATTTGGAGCCTTGACTCAGTGCCTTAAAATTTTCAGCAAAATTTAAATAGTAAAATAAGCTTTGGAACTTGTTGAAATCGTTAAAATCGTGTGCCATACTAATCTGGCTGAAATGTGTTTTTGTTTTGTTTTTAGCTCAGGGAGGGTTTGCTTTTATTTTATTCATTCATTCATTCATGTATATATTCATTTGTTTATTTTATTATTGTTATTCTATTACAGTTTTCCCAATTTTTTCCCTTTACCCTCCTCCGCCCAGCCCACCCCCGACTCCCACAGTCAGTCCCCACACCGTCGTCCATGTCCGTGGGTCATTTTTACATGTTTTTTGACTAGTTTCTTCCCTTTCTTTCCACCATTCTCCCCCTCCCCCTTATCCTATAGCAGCTGTTAGTGTCTGAAATGTTTAAAAATGTATTACCTCTCAAGAAATTAATATTTCCCATGTATTATATTTTTTAAGCATGACTGCCCCAAAACCACGCTACATACGTATGTGGTAAAAATGTACCCATGATTCAGCGACAGGCAAACAGACACTGTTTTTTTGTTCAGAACTTGAAAGACTTTGGTCGGCAGCTGTACGGCCCTATTGGTGTTTAGGAGCATGCCTGTCTCCTCTGCCCCACACTTGTGAACGGGCACCTGGATTTAACCTAAGGAATGGTTGAGTCAGTAGTTTATGGTTTGTAGATATTTTCTTGGCAGGGGAAAGAGTCACAATCGCCACTGACTGCTGGTTTCATTGGCAGGTTTTTCGTTATCATCTTACTTGCTCTCACCACCATCCGGGTGCACCTTGTTCAGACGACGCACAGCGAACAGCTGTTCAACTACATGCAGGCTGTGATGAGTTACCTGGTGCCACCCATTGCCGCCGTCTTCATGCTTGCCGTATTTTGCAAGAGAGTCACTGAGCAGGTAGGTGGGGGTTGGCATGGTCACCCCAAGGCACAGTGTAAGGGCCTGCCTCCACATCGTAGCTGTCTTGGCCAGAGTTGCCCTGGGAGGGTCTCTGGTGCCTCAGGCGTTCACGCCACTGCGTCATTTGCTTTCTGAGAGACGATTTCCTCCTGGGAAGATTTGGGCCATGCTCCCACTTGGGCATATGTAGTAAAGGCAAGCTCTGCTTGGTTTTCCTCACTTTGCAACATAACCCACTTTCAACCATGCCAGGGACAAAGCAAAGCATGCGCGTGATCCTCCCTCACACACATCTGGCTGTAGGGAAACAGTCTTCTCCTGCCTCTGCTTGGATGTGTCGTGCCCAGAGATTCCACCACTCACAGAGGGATACACAGCCGTGGGCTCCTTCCACCTTCCCCACAGTGAGGGCCTTCTGCCCCAGCCATGCTTTAAATAAAGGTCCCAATGAGTGGTTCAATCGCTCTTTCATAAGACTTTGAACACACAATTGCCAAAGTAGTTTTATTTATTATTTGACTCATATTTTTATGTTTCCCTTAACAACACCGAGTGACTGGACCTTGTACAAGTTCGTGAGCACAGGGCCTGAAGTGCCCCTGATCTGGCCCCTTCCAACCTCTCAACCCTTGCCCTCTCCATGCACAGCCCCTGCCCACCCCCCTGCTGATCTGCAGGGCTGATAGCCTAACACTCTGTGCCTTCTGCGGCCTCCCTTTATTTGCGTAGACTGTTTGCTTTGCTGTGATTATCTCTTTTTCTTCTCCACCCCACTGACGCTTCCCCCAAGGCTCATCTCAAGTGTTCAGTCCTCTAGATCACGCTGCTAGTGCTCCCTGCTCTACCCACCTCTCCGGGACCCAGTTTACTACCTATAATGTGAGGAGAGAGTGGCTGGGCTCCATGGATGCCAGAGCCTCTTCTCTTCACTGTATCCTGGAAAGAGCACGGGCAAGGGGGGCAGGCAGTTGGGAGAATCTGCCCTCCACCGATGATACCAACCTTAAGATGTTGGGACCTATCACCAAGGAAAACTGGGGGTCCGGGCAATGGCTCTCCTGCTACCAGTGATCCATGGTTACAAGTACACTGTGGCTGCCATCTTCACCCGAGAGAACGTCCCCAGACCCTCTCCCCTACCCTGTTTCAGAGGGCATGCTCGTCTGGCTTCTGCTGCCCGCCCTTTTCTAGGTCTCTCCTTTCTACGTGTCTCCTTCAGTAAATGGTTCCTGTTGATCATCCAGCTGGCTTCTGGTTTGAGCTCTTTCTCCAAGATATTTGCCCAAATACTGGAACCTCTGTCTCCTCCGACATCCATCCCCCACTGGTTCAAGATGAAGTTCTCACTCTTCGAGAGTGTACAGCATAGTTGCAGGAGACAGATGATACCCAGCAAACAGGCAGAGGTTTCTGATAGTGATGTAGTGCTGATGGAAAGATGAAAAAGGGGCATGGAGGGTGGTGGGCTGAGGGGGTGGAGGACATTAGCCAGGGTGGTGGTAGACTCCTAAGAAAATGACCTTGAATCTGAACTCTGAAGGATGGGCTAAAAATATTAAGATCTATGGAGAGAACCATGCAGAGAGAAGAACAAGTGCAAAGGCCTAAGCCAAGGGCAAAGTAGGCAGTGTCCACATGGAGGAGAAGGTCACACACAGTGGCCAAAGTGGAATGACCAAGGGGAGAGTGGCAGAGCCAGGCGGGGTCACTAAAGAGCAGAATTTCAACTTGATTGTGATAGTGAACTGTGAGAAGCTATTGGAGAGTTTAAGCAGAGGCATGGCCTTCTCCGATACAGGCTTCGAAGAGATCTCTCTGGCTCCCGTGGGGACATTGGGAAAGCAGGAGGCCAAGGAGGGAAACAACTTGTGTGAGAGAAGGCGGCGGTCTGGGATTCAGGCACTGGCCATAGGGAAGGTGGGGGAGGCTGGATTGCAGATACTCTAGAGGTAGAGCCAGCTGGATTTGCTGCTGGGTTGGCGGCAGGGCGGGGTGGAAGGAAAAGGAGCAGGACCGATACCTGGGTGTGTAACCTGAGCAACCAGGGAGATGGAGGAGCCCCTGAGAGCAATGAGGAGGACCAGGGTCTTTTAGGGATACACGCCCATTCAAGACAACTGTTTATGATCTAACCTAAAAATATGTCCAGTGTTTCTGAAGTTCTCTGAGTAATGTAAGAGAGTGCAAGTTCCTCCAGGTCTTCGTTCAGCCCAGGAAGGAACCTCCACACTGGCGCTCACACAGCACTTCTGCGTGGTATTTGAAGCCCTTATTAGGACCAGGGTAACTTTAGAACTCAGCGAGGGAGGGGAGGCTGACAGTGGTTTGCCCCATCACCCACCTTCCTCTCAGATGACTCTCTCGGGGCTCCTCCTTCGGCAGGGTGCCTTCTGGGGGCTGATTGGTGGACTCCTGACTGGCTTCATTCGAATGGTGTCTGAGTTTGTGCAGGGACCCCAGACCTGCTCAGCAAACAGCAAGTGCCCTCCGATCATCTGTAGCGTGCATTACCTCTATTTCGCCACACTCCTCTTCTTACTCAGCCTCTTCACCATGCTGGGGATCTCCTTATTCACAGACCCCATTCCGGATAAACACGTAAGTGCTGCTGTCAGGGTGTTCCAGGGCCACCCAACAGTCCCAGTGGGCGGTGACTTCGCTCTGCTGGCTTTGGACGAAAGTGGCTGAATCCTGCCTTCATTTTGAAAGTGGGAGGGCCGGAGCCACGCGTAGGGATTGGATCAGATATAGGCAGATAGCACAGAAAGGACCTGCCTTAAAAACAAAACTAAATTAAAAACCTTTTCAACTGTCCTCTGCCAATCAGGCATTTACTTATAATAAGAAGTTTGGCTTTTAAAATACAAAATTTCCTTGGAAGTGTTAGGTTCCCTAACCCACGTATGAATTCATGTAATCAGGTCAGTCCCAGCTGCCACCACCCAGAGGGAATTAAGCCAACAGGAAGGGGGAGGGGACAGTTATTGGCAGGGGCCTGTGACCAGCATGGGGTGGGTGCCTCTCAGCCTCTCCTGGCTGGGTGCCTCTTCCCAGCAGGCAGTCATCAGTCACCCCAGTCAGAAAGCCTGGGCTCAGAGCAGTTAAGTCCCTTGTCTAAGGTACCAAAATTAGTAAATGACACATGTGTGCCCCAACCTGGCTCTGCTACATCGCCACCTGCAGCACGGCCAGCAGGCTCTGCAGGTCAGGGCCCTGGCCGAGCCAGAGAGCAGCAGGAAGGTCCTGGGTGTCCAAAGCTGCTGGAGGAGCTCAGAAGGGAGAAGATTTTGGAATACTTACCTGCCTCTCTCTTGCCTTTGCCTGGGGTATAGGTAAAAGTCATGAACTTGGAAGGCAGCTTCAGGGTCCCCAGCTCACCGTTGGGCATTCCCTCTGGCCCTACTCACTGCTAAGTGGTTCCCATGTGATTCCTTCCCTTCCTGCACACGGAGCCCAGCTGGAAGAGGGAGAGAGTCTATGGGTGGACAGTCGGGATAGTTAGGGGTGCAGGCCCACCACACCTCACCCTGTATCCATGACAGTGGGGGACTTCCCTGCTCTGGCACCGTGAGAAGTCGAGGACGATGGACTTAATTTCCTGTTGCTCAAGGCCTTAATCATTTAGATTGTGTTCTTTTCTACCCTTCTCTTACTCTCAACATTTTGGTTTTGTCTGCTGCTCGGACAATCAAGTACTTGTTGAGTGTTTCCCACCTGCCTAGTAGTGGCCAGGTGCTCGAGAGAACACAAAGTAGCTGCTGGCAGGGGCGGGGTGAGGAAGAGGAAAGTCAGCACCAATGTCCAGGCACCGGGCCAGGCCCGCTGCGCACCAAGGAGACGGGACAGCTGGCGAGCCCAGGCTGCCCCGATGCACCCCGGACCTCGCCCGCTGGGGCTGATGGTGTGGTTGGGGAGGCAAATGTGCACACACAGCATCATCAGGAAGCAGAGACTAGATCCAGTCTCTGTCGTGAACACAGAGAAGAGTGTTGGAAGTTTAGTTCCAACACTCTGAAGCCGACAGGTGGGCCTTGGCAGGTCTTGGAGTGGGGCCCCGCCCCACTCAGTCACATCCTGAGGGGGCACTGAGGTTCCTGTGTACCAGGCTAGTTTAATAATGGGTTAGAGTTCATTCCAGGATAGGTAGGCTTGGTGGAAATGTTCGCTTAGCTGTGCTTCTGCTCACCCCAACCCCTGTTGGGGGGAAAACAAAAGCAACAACAACTGGCTGGATTTTGTTACTTCCCACAGTTTCCATATATGTTTTCAGGAGGAGAACAAAACCACAGACCAGAGGGGAAGGGATGCTCCCCTTCTGCACCTACAAATGCCTTGTTGAGCTCGAGCAACTGAGCTCAGCCACGGGGCCAGGTTAACCAGGTAGACCAGGTAAAGCCTCTTTGGAGCTGAGTTAGCACTCTTCTCTGGCAGCCAGGAAAGAAATCAGCTCCTGAGTCTGCCCAGTCCCCTTCATCCAGTGAGAGGGCCTCCTCCACCGGAAGGAGTAGACCAGGGGTGACAGGTGGCTACCCCCAGCCAAAGGGCACAGGTTTCTGGACCCTCAGAACTGGAAGGAGCCCTGAGCGAGTTGCCTCCCAAGCCTTATCATACAGCTGAAGGACACGGAGACCTGGGCAGGTCGTGTCACCCTTTGCCAAGGCCACACGACCACACGGTAGCAGAGCCAAACCTGAAACCCAGGGTCGCCAAGTGCCAAGCTTTCCCCACCCCACACTCCCTCGGTCTCATGTTGGAGTCTAAGGACCAGATCCCTTTTCATTCCATCAGGACCCCAGTGCCCACCTGCCAGCCTTGCCACCAAGAGGTCTGTGTGACGGGGCCCTGAGTGGTCTCATGCCTCTTCTCTCCCCCAGCTCCACCGGCTCTGTTGGAGTTTACGGAATAGCCGAGAGGAAAGGGTAGATCTGGATGCAGAAGTACAAGAGAAGAGACACGCACTACGAACACAACCAGGTGAGGAGGAGGAGGAGCCAAAGCCCTGGGCTGGGTCCTGTCCTGTGGGGCAGGAGTGACCTACGCTGCCGCCCAGCACCCCCTGCNCAGGACCCCAGTGCCCACCTGCCAGCCTTGCCACCAAGAGGTCTGTGTGACGGGGCCCTGAGTGGTCTCATGCCTCTTCTCTCCCCCAGCTCCACCGGCTCTGTTGGAGTTTACGGAATAGCCGAGAGGAAAGGGTAGATCTGGATGCAGAAGTACAAGAGAAGAGACACGCACTACGAACACAGCCAGGTGAGGAGGAGGAGGAGCCAAAGCCCTGGGCTGGGTCCTGTCCTGTGGGGCAGGCGTGACCTGCGCTGCCGCCCAGCACCCCCTGCCCACCTGAAATATGGTTCCAGGCAGAGGCCCTGTCTTCCATCTTTCTTACCATACCTTCAAGGGTTTGCAGGGCTGTTGAGGCTGCGATGCCTCTCCACCATTCATGGGGAGTGATCTGGGCTGGGGAGACCCATGTGGGAGACATCAGCAGATGCTCTAGGCCACCCCTGAAGTGCAGGGGATGGGGGGAAAGAAGGGGACTGGCATGAAGCAAGGGGACAGTCCAGGCCATGAGGAGGAGCCAGCAAGGGGCAGAAGAACAGACGTGTTCAGTGACCTAGAAGCATTGTGGGGGCGGGTGGTCCACTGAGGCAAATGCTGATGGGTGAGGAAAGCTTCCTGAGAACTAGCCACTGGGTTTCGCTGCACAGATCGGGTGCCTGGACTGGAGCAACGTGGTGGAGCAGAGGGGAAGGGGGAGGGGAGGCTTACACAGGGATTCGAAAGGACAGAGTTTCTCGGAAGGGAGGCAGGCGGTGGTCTGTGAGGGCGGGAAGCAACCCCACCTAAGAAAGCACTGGGGGAAACAGGCCCAAGGACAACCCGATTTTGGTCCAACCAAGAAGAGCGAGGATGTTCCAGGCAGAGGCTCGGGCCCTGCGGACCTGGGGACCAGAGGAAGGGTTCAGCAGATTGGGTCAAAAAGAAGTCTTCAGGGCCACAGGGAGGGCGGCCTGGGCTACTGGAGCCCTGACGCACACAGGGATAAAGGCCTAAAGAGATTAGGCCTGAGTCTGGGGCAGAGAGTGGGGGCGGGGGGAGGCTGTAGTTTGGGGGAGGGGAAAAAGGGGCGAAGAAGCTGCATGAGGAGAAGGCAGTGTTCTAGGGCCTCCTCTCCGCTCTTGCCAGGGAAGTTTGGAGCCCAGAGGGGCCTGGGCTCCCTCCAGACCCTTGCAGAGGAGACGCGGGGTTGGGTGCGCTCCTTGGACCTCTGGGGGGCCAGTGCAGGTGGCGGGTGGCCTCTCTGAGCAAGGCTGCCTCACGCACCTGGAGCATACGGGCTCCCTGGGCGTGTCGCTTCTCCAACTGGGCAAACCGGTGCACAGGGTGCCCAGTGTGCCAGGTGCTTGTTCTTGGTGCACCTCTCAATTCTCTTCACCCCCAGTCCACTGTCATGGGTGGCTGATGATGACAGTGGCTAACATTTGTCACCCACTTGGGATGGCCAGGCACTGTCAGAATTCTCCTCATGTGTGAGAAGTTCAATGTTATTCTCACTTTAGAAATGGGGACGGGGAGGCACTTAACAGTTAAGTGACTTGCCCCGGGGTCCATAAGGTAACTAGTCAGTGGTGGAGCTGGGATTTGAACACAGGCAGTCTGATTCCAGAGTGTGTGCTCTTGGCCACTGGCCGACCCCACCTCCCATCACACTGCTCTTAGACTGACGTCAGACGATCCGTTGCCTTTCACATAAGCCATCTCTTTGGGCCGTAGCAGCTGCACACTGGTGTTATAACTCGGGCATCACAGAGCACGGGGCCGGAGTGTGCTGCTCAGGACTTCTCAGCACTGATAGCAGACGCTGCTGTCCATGACTTGGGGGCTCTCTGGCTACAGCCACCCTTCCCTTGTAACAAGGGCTCCTCCATCTCTGGCCATTGGGCCCCATCATTCCTGGCACCCCTTGAGCCTCACGATGCGGTTGGCGTGGAGGCTGCCCAAAGGAATAAGACACAGAGCATGTTACAGCACACGCTGCTGGGCGCCGGCTCTGACTGAAGCTCTCGTGTCTCATCACGAAGGAGGAAACCTTCCCCAGGCAGCGCTGGGTGCGGGGAGGGTGGGAGCTGCGCCGGCGCTGGCCGTGGTGCTGACCGCACCCGAGCAAGCCCCGAGGAGCAGCCAGTGGGCTGTACCGACAGGAGCGAAGCTGAAGCCTCAGAGTTGGGTGTTTACACAGATTTGGCCTAGAAAAATGAGTGGAAACTTTCCTATAATTCCCAGACTTTCCTCCTTTGCCTCCTGGAAAATGCTAGTGATCCCCCCTCAAGGGCCTGGAGAGCCTTACTTTGGGCCCAGCTGTAAGACATGCCTGCCTGGAGAAGACATTCCCTGAGACATTACCAAGGAGGGCAGTGTCTCTTTCAAGAAATCAGGAGATTCCTTCCGTCCTCTGGAGAGTAGTGACTGGGGAGGGGACTACCAGAGGGGCAGCCACTTGCCCCAGACCTGCGGAGCTGTGCTTGGCTGTGTGCCCGAGACAGAGAAGTGTGGGCATGCTGAAACAAACTTGGGGGAGCCCCCGACACTCTGCCACCCAGTTCAGGGATCTGGGCCCAGCCGAAGGCTCTGCCAATAGAAGGCAAGTATGGCCCCAGGCAGCCCTGCTCTGCCCCCCCCCCCACCCCGACACGCTCCCCTCGTCCCCTGTCCCACCTTCCCAGATGTCTGAGGACAGTGGCAGGCGTTCCGTAGCAGGGGCTAAGGACTGGCCTTCATATTAGAGCGAGGCTGTCAGTCTTCCTGCCGGACTCACCACTGAGATGTGACACCTGCTCTCTCCTCCGGGGTCCTGGTCTGCACCTCCTGACCCCCGCCTGTTCCCTCTGTTCCAGATGCATCCAAGGGGCCCCAGAGCTGCCTGTGGAAGGCCTTGGATGTGTTCTGTGGCCTGGAGCCAAAGCCGGGCCCCAAACTGGCTCCGGAAGGGGCAGCCACGGAGAAGGTAAAGAAGCATGGTGCCCTGTCTGAAGAGCCCGAGCTCGGTGACACGTGGGAAGGGGCGAAGTGCCATGACACACTGGAATCCCCGTTCTGGAGAAGAGTCACCAACGTCAGCGGGTTGCTCTTGATACTGGTCACAGTCCTGTGCCACGTCCTCTACCACTGAAGCCACTGGGGCCCGGGGCCGTCTGGGAAGAGCAGGAGACTGCTGCCTCTTCCAGACTCGCTGGCCTTTGCGGGGAGGAAGTGTTTCCTACCAGGAGACCCAGGGTGTGGGACCAAGGATCACACTAGTGAAAACCCTCCCTCATTGTTCCTCACCGAGTGCGGGCAGCTGCAGGGCAGGTGTGCGGAGGGGCAGAGTGAAGTCGTTCCGGTTGCGGAGACTATGCAAATGAGAACATCTGTTCCTTTACAGAATGAGTCATTTTCCCCAAATGACTCTACTGCATAAACACTGACTTTCACTTTAAATTGAATTTTGGCTTTTTATCTCTGATGTACCAGGGATTTTCACTTGTGTTTACTGTCACCATTTCTTTCACACCCAACCTTCGTTTGCTGTGTCCCCTCCTCCTTTTTCAATGTGTGCCCCTGCTGGCAGAGGTGCCCTGTAGGGTAAGTGCCACCCCCGTGCTGGGCTTCCTACCTGCAGGTGTTGTGCCCACCAACAGCCACACAGGCCAGCTGGAGTCAAATCCACCTGTGGACGAACATGGGCTCCTGCTGGTGAGGTGGGGGGCAAGGCCGTCTCTGCTTAGGGAACAGGCCCCGCCCCCTTAAGCACTGCCTGGCTGCTTCCCGGCCAGCCTTGCCAAGCCCCTCCCAGGCCCTCCCAGTCTGCAAGCTATTGGGATGTTATTGGGGGTTGGGTCCAAGGATCAGTTTCCCTTTCACTGTCAAACACAGGCTACTCCTGGGCAGTGTTTCTACAGGTCCCCTCCTAATTCTTTTCAGACCAAAATAAATTATTTGCATCTTTAGAAAAAGTTTTGAGTGCCTTGACGTAATTTGGGAAGACCCACCGGCATCCCAAAAATCACACTCGGAAGGCGCACTAACGTGCCCGTGGCTGGTTCCTCATCCCCGATTTAATCCTTTGGCTGGGATTGCTGAGTAGCTCTTATGTGCCAGATGCTGCAAGGAACAGCTGTGAACAGAGCACATGGCCCGTGGGGGAAAGAGAATGAAACACCAGCGGAGCTTAGGTTCCCAAAAACAGGCAAGGTCTGCAGGTCAGGCCCCTCCCCACCCAAGTGACTGCCAGCATTTGGACTGCTGTTTTCCTTCCTTCCTTGGCCTTCCTGGGCCAAGAACATTACCACATTCAAGCCACAGAACCACCCTTGTGGAAAGACGAATTAACCGCATTTCACAGGGGAGGAGACCGAGGCTCAGCAGGGGTCCTGATAAATACAGAGTGTGCCTGAGGCCTGAGCAGCCCTGTCTGACACCCAGCCGAGCTGACGTGGGGCCCTCCACACACGTGGGCACTGCAGGAGTGCCCAGCAGGGAACCCACCTGGCCTCGGGGGTCAGGGAGAGCCTCCTGTGACTGAAGAAAGAGGTCAGTCAGCTGGACAACAGATGGGACAACCCGTGGGAAGACACAAGGCAAGAGTTCCAGGCATGTTTGAGGCTGCCGAGACACAGCCTGTGCAGAGGAAAAAACAGATGAGAGGACAAGGTGGGCAGGGGCCTGACCTGAGGCTTTATGTGCTTTGGAATCCTAAGTCCCTGGGATTCCAAAGTCCTCCCTTTGGAGGAGAAGTGACAGGGTCAGAATTGCTGGCCGCTGCAGAAAGATGAAAAGGGGCCCAGGACACCCAGCAGAAGGCGGTTAGAGCAAGGGAGCAAGTTAGCAGCAGAAAACTGAATGAAGGGCACGGCATCCCTTCATGCCATGAAGCGTCCCTTAGAAGTAGCAGGACTTTGGTGACTAGACTTCTGGAGAGAGGCCAGGGGTGACTCTCTGGCCTGAGCACACGGCGAGGCCTACACCGATTCCGGAGACCAGCCACACTGGAAAAAGAGCAGGTGTGGGAAGGTCCAGCACTGTTTGGGACACGCTGAGTCAAACTCCCGTCTGCATCTATTAAGATGATCATATGGTTTCTGTCCTTTATTCGGTTTATGTTACATTGATTCATTTCCTGGGATAAATCCCAGTTGGTCATGGTGTGTAATGCTTTGTAAAAGAATTTGTCTGCATTTGATTTGCTAACATCTGGTTGAGTGTTGGGGTCTATATTCACAAAGGGTACTGGTCCGTAGTTTTCTTTTCCTATGACGTCTTTGGCTTGGACATCAGGTAGTATCAGCCTCACAGAATGAGTTGGGAAGTGTTTGGGGGAATACTTTGTGAAAGACTGGTAATTCTTGCCCGGGGACACTGAAGGGTAGATGTTAAGTTGGACAGAAGGATCCAGAACCCATGAGAGAGGCTGGGGCTGGAGACCCAGATCTAGAGGGAAGAAGGCAGCAGGCAGGCCCAGCTAAGAAGGGAACCTGGCAGAGGAGGCCCATGTCAGGCAGATGAGGCTGTCTGAGAGAGTGGGAGGGAGGCCTAGATGGCAGTGGAAGAAACAGCCCGGTCGTGGAGGGAAAGAGGGCTCCCGAGGAAACCGGGAGGCAGCGGCCCTGGGAAGGGACACCTGTGTCTGGGCCACTGCACACAGTGCGGGGCCTCCGCAGCAGGGAGGCAGAGCCCTCAGGTCCGAGCCCTTGGGTGAGGCAGTAGGGGTGGGACCAGCCTGCTGGGGGCTGAGGTGAGATGGGGACCTGAGGAACTGGAGCCCTGGAGCCCCGTTTTCCTAAAGGAAAAAATGTTTCCCCTTAATGGGACCCTTTTTTGAGAAAGAGGCTCAACCTGACCCCATCTGGGCCCAGCAGCTAGTCCTTTGCAGGACAAACACACTCTCTTGGAACTATTTAGGCTAACCCTCTAATTCTAGGGACACAGACCTGTCTGGGTTTCTTCTAGGAGAGTGAAGGCCACAGTCCCTGAAAGGACAGCCAGCCGGCGCTCGCTGGGGAATTCTGGGTCTGCTGATAACGTTTTCCCGAGGAGGAGGAGGCATGCCATGAGCCAGGGAGGTTCTGTCCCACAGGAAAAATGGCTGCTGGGTGGGGATGTAACAAGCAAGACATTGTTTGAAACACAGAGCCTCAAGAAGTTCATGGGCAAAGAGTAAGGCTCTAGCTCAGCCCAGACAAATGAGTCCAGCCCGAGTCCTACAGCTTCTCCAGCTGAGGTCAGAACTGGCTGGAGGTCAGTCATCCTGCCAGACTAGGCAGGGGTGCGGGGGGAAGGCTACGGGGTCCCTGTGTATACCTGGATCGCCCCTCTCCCTGGCTCTTCAGACTCCTCAGCCAATTTCTCCTTGGGGGAGGAGCAAGGCGGGTGAAGGCACAGGTGGAGGCAAACCAGACCCAGGCCAGGCTGAGAGCAGGTGGGGGGCAGCGGCCTCAAGCCTGCCTAGACCTTACTCAGGTGACTTCCTGCCTTTAGAGGAGAATGCGGCTGTTTGGAAGGAAGACTTTAAGGAGCATCCCTATCTGGATGGCTCATCCCCAGAAGGACCTCTTACAATTCACCCTCCTCCAGCAAGAGCACCCATGGGTGACACCTTTGACCTTCCTTTTTGCTACCCAGTGTGGGAAGGGAGCAGCCCCGGCTGAGCAGGGCTGTACCCAGGCACACCCCGAGGGCCGGGTCGCTCCAGCGTCTGGAGCTGCAGTGGTGCCTGGTCCAGCTGTTTCTCCTCCAGCCCAGTCCCTTCCCCTACCTCTTGTCTTTGGAAGGCTCAGGCCTGCCCTCTGCCTTCTGAGAGGACTCTGGGTCCCAGCAGGGAGCAGAGCTGCCTCCCATGGGCTCTGTGTTCAGCCCGTGCTGCCTCACCTGGCCACCTGTGACCTGGTCCTTCTGGGCGGGGTGTTTCCCCTTTGGCAGGAGACAGAGAGAAAAATGTGACCATGTTCCTTGAACATCAAGAGACGTGCAGACCCAAGAGAAAGAAATCCAGCCCATTTATTCAGGCATGGACCATACCAGGTCTGCCCTCGGAGGGCCTCAGGGTTTCCACTCAATGACTTTGATGGCCACCTGGGCCGCCCGCTGCACAGCCTCACTGGGGTCCATCTGCAGGGCACGGAAGATGGGCACTTGCGCCTGCAGGAACTTGCGGCCCTCTGGGGCCTCCGCCAGCATGGTGAGGGCCTTGATGGCGTTCAGGCGGGCCTTTATCAAGCTTGAGCTCAGCAGGTTCAGGAGTGGGCGGATGGCTTCTGCATCCAGGGCCGCATACTTTCCTGTGGGTTACCAACACCGGGCGTTCCCATGGGGGCCTCTGCCCTCCACCCCAGTGCTCATCTCACTTCTGGCTTGCACAGCCCTGGGGAGGCACCGCCTGCCACCAAGCTCCCTCCTTCACCCCCATGCAGGCCCTTGCACCTCCTCTGCCTCCAGCCCAGGTCAGACCCCATCAACTCTGCCCCCCCGCCACCTCCTAACTGGCTTCTCCGCTTCTACCCGGTACCCACTCCGAAAGCCAGGCCTCATGAGGCAACACGAGTGGGCTCTTAAAAATCGGTATCCAGTCATTTACTCATGTGGCAAACATGTCTTGAGTACCTACTGTGCACCAGGCACAAAAGACACAAAGTGCTTGCCTTCACAGCACTTGTAGTCTATGGGGGGCACAGACATTAATGTGGGAAGTAGACACCCCTCCTTAACCCCTCACTGCCTCATCCTATCCCCCACTCCACCTCACCTGCTAAAAGATGTGGCTGTCCCCCGTCCCCAACCTTCCTGCCCTGAGTACTCCTGTCTTTGCTACTGGAACCTGTCCAGCCCCACCTTTGCCCTGCTGACTCCCACTGTCCCTTGAGTCAACATCCATGGCCCCCTCACGGGAGGCTTTGCCCCTGTCCGGTACCCAGTACGAGTGGCACTTCTCCCCCATGTCATTCATCAGTCTGTCCCTCCGACTAAGTGCAGCACCAAGGCCGAGAGCTCTGGGTCCCCACCACCCAGCACAGCTCCGGGCTGCCAGCTCCAGAAAGGGCGGCCCAAGCACCCCAGGAGCCCTCTGGCCTCTAAGAGCTCCCACGGGAACCCTGGGTGGAGACTCCGCGCACTGAGGACGCCCCACCCGCACCCGTTGGCCCACATCCTCACTGCATAGTCAAAGTGGGGTGCGGACTCCAGGAAGGCGCCAACCTCCTTCCCTCTGGGGTGTCTCAGATTCCCCCACTGGAGTCAAGGGGGGAGTGGCTGGGAGGCCTCCATGCTGGGGTCTTTGCAGGGCGATGGTTGAGAATCAGAGGCCCAGCAGTCCTCTGAGGAACAAGAAGAAAGCCTGGAATGTGGGGCTGGTGCAGGCGAGGGCGGGCCACGGGGACGGTCGGACGGCCTTTGGAGGTCACCGTGGGGGGATGGCCTGCCCTGGCCTCCAGGTGGGAGAACCAGCCCTGGTCCCTTCTGCCAGCCCAGGGTTTAGTGATTGCGTACAGAAGCCTGAGTGGCTGGAAGTCCCAGGTTGAGGAGATAATCTCATACTCTGAGCACCACCCCCGGCTCCAGTTGAGAAAGTAATTTCAAACCAGAAATGCCATAGAAGCAAGGGGGCCACTGTTTGCTCAGGCCACAGGATAACTGAATCGCAAATGGCAAATTAATCAATGAGAGGCCTGGGACAGAGGCCCAGGGAGGAGCTGGGAGGGAAGGGTCAGTGATCCTGATGGGAGTGACCAAGTGACTGTGGCCAGGAAAAAGAGGGCGGGCGGAGCCCAGGACCCAAGCTTGAAAGGACTACAACAGCAGTCCAGATGTACTTCGGCAGGGCAGGGAGGGGGCGAGATGAGGCATTCTGGAAAGCTGGCCAGGGTGGCCAACGTGCTCGGAGGCTGCGGCGACCTGCTCCCCCCACACGTTAGCTCCAGTGCCCACACAGGGGATACCTCCCACCTGGATACCCAGCCCACCGGCTGCCTCACCTTCAGTGGTCACCGTGGCGTACATGAGGGCCCCAGCTGCATTGGCCTGCACTTTCTCCACCGGGTCTTTCAGCAGGTGCACCAGGATGGGGATGACGTCATACTGACACACCTGTTTCTTGCCCTCCAGAGGGATGCTAGGCCAGAGAGGGAACAGCTATGTGGCTTTGCTTGGGGGTAGGAAGGGAGCAGGCCCAGGACCCCCCGACAGGGAGACAGTACAGAAAAGGAGTTGTGGCGGGGCCATCCACGGTTGCCCAGGCCCACCGAGGCCCTGGGTCCCAGGGTCCAGGGGAGCATTGCTGTGAGGTTTGAGCCTCATTCTCACACCCAGAAAACCTGGGGGCATGGCCTGGAGCCACTGAAAGTGAAACCACCCAGGAGCCAGTGGGTGACGGAGCTTTGTCCTAAGGTCTCATGGGAAGAAGAAACCAGACATAAAACAGGGAAAGTCTCCATAAGAGTCCCAGTGGCCAGGATTGACTGAGGCACACACACAGCAGCCACCTTCGAGCGAGATGACATTTTTGGTCACTGTTCATCCTGGCATTGTATGAAGCTGTGAAAGTGGTGGACTTTCAAAGGTCTCCCCAACGTGTGGTGGGGCCAACACTGCCCCCCAAAAGAGAATGGTTTCTTGAACCCGGAAACATGGGCCCTACAAGAGAGTCACAGTGCACATCCCTCCCGCAGCGAAAGACCCTGAGCTGCTTAGTTAAACCAGCCTTCCTCAAACTTTGCTGTCCACAGGGCTTTTGTGCTGGCAACACCCTTAATAACACCTTAAAAGACCCAGATGCCCTGTGTCCCAGTTGGGGAAACAGAGGTTGGCCAGCCACTGGCTGACACTGTGAGGCCACCGAGCTGTCGGACCTGCTAAGGCAAAAACAGGTTTTCTTGCCTCAGCGCCCTTGGCACCCTGGACTCTGGCTGGGGCGGCGGGGGCAGGGCTTTGGGGGGACGCTGCCCCGCATACTGTGAGATGTGGAGCAGCATCCCGGGCCTCTATCCACTCTAGGCCAGGTGCTGCATGTCTCCGGGGTGAGGGCAGTGGGGCGGCAAAGCCCCCCCACTGTCACCCCTGAACCTGCTGCGAGGCCAGGGGCAGCTCGGTGGTTACCTTCCTTAGGCCTCAGTGCCCGGCCCGGGGCTGACCACTCCCGCCCTCCCTGCTCCGTCTGCACGGCCGGGCCTCACCTGACCGCAGTGAGTGTGGAGGCAGCTCTGGTGCGGATGTTGTCGTTGTTACTGAGCAGCATCTCCTTCAGGAAGGGCACCGCACGGCTGGCCAGAGCCTCACTGGCATCCTCCAGCAGGCAGGCCGCCAGCGTGTCCAGGAGGATCTCCTGGACATTTTCCTGCTCTGTGTGCAACTGCCACACCAGGGAGGGGATCAGGCCGCTGTTGACAATGCCCAGGGCCCCTGTGGGAAAGGAAATGGCACTGACTGTGGGCTTCCACGCACCCCACCCCATGCTGGGTGTCACGCAGGGGCAGGCGGGGAGACTCCCACAGAGTCCTGCAGGAGGCTGGACAAGACAACTTGCAAATGCCCCCACCGCCAGGCAGGGGGACTGGGCAGCCACAGGAGGCCGTGGATAACACGTGGGGATGGATGGGTAACCACCAGAGGACCCGGGAAGGTGCCAGCCTGTGGTAGCCTGTGACTTGGGGGCATCAGCCCAAAAGAGGTGCTCAGCAGCTATCTCTTAGAGAGCACAGCCGCTCACCGCTGGGGAACCCAGGCCCACAAGGAGACCCCGGCCCTTCCACGCCCTGCACCACAGGGAAGCATTGGGTGGGGGACCAGCCAAGCTCCTCCTTCCCACCTGCAACGTCTCCAACCTGCTCCAGGCCCTAGACCAGTCTGGCTGGCCCTGGGAGATAGGTGGAAGAGCTTGAAGTGGAGTCTGAGGGGGAAGATTCAGAGTGAACAGGCCAGCATCTTATCCACCAAAGAGCTGTGTCCCCAAACAGAGGTGAAAGGAAACCCATAGATTCTGGTCAAGGGGTCTTGAAGGAGCCTGGTGCCCCCAGGGCAGGGCTCTCCAAAGCATGGCTAGGGTGCCGGGGCTGGGAGGAGCACAGCGAGGCGAGCCTCCCTCGTGCAGGGACTCCACCTCGCTCCTTCCAGCCTCAGTCCCTCTGCGGGGGGATGTCGGTGAGTGTCTGCCAGGAGGAGAACCCAGAACTGTCCCAGGTGGCCCCCCTCGGGGCCCAGTTCCTGAGTGGGCAGAGCAGCACTCACGGGGAAGTGAGCTGGGCTCTGCCAGGGAGGGCGGCCCTCACTACTGCCCTGAAGCCCACCCTGTCCCCTGCCTGCCCATCAGCTCACACCACGGGCCCACGGAGAAGCCACCTATGGGGGAGAAGCCACCCCACAGAGGTGGCCCCTGGTAAACACCTTCCTCTTCCGCCCTCCCCAGATAAACCCTCTAATTTACTCTAGAGAGACGAATAAACAGGTTAATTAGCCTAAAGGTCTCTGAGTGCCAATTAACACCAGGGATTTCCTCTTTGAAGACATCACCCCTGTCTTTCTACATCACTCTCAAAGGACATCAAATGGCAGCCCCCAGGGCGAGAGGGGCAAAGCGAGAGGGACGCAGAGGCCAGGCAGCAGGCCAGGGGGTCCAGGGGCTCCCAGTCGCCCTGGCCAGCTTCTCGCTGGGCCGATGGAGCAGCTCGTTGCTCTCAGTCCACTGACAACAGGAAAGGCAGTCTCCTATTGCTCAAGAGTACTACTGATTTTTTTTAAAGATAAAATACACATAGATTTCAAAAAAGAAAAGAAAAGAAAGAAGGCTGGACTCCTTAATGTACCCAGCAAATTAACCTCTCTGAGCCTGGCTTTCTCATTACTGAAACGAGCCTACCTCGTAGGGCGCTGTGTAGTGCCAATGGGGTAGTGGTGGGAACGTGCTCTGTGTAAGGGACTGTCACTCTATGCCCTGGACATCTGGGCCTAGCACGGCAAGGGTCTCCAAATTCCACCAACACTGAGTCCCGGCCAGAAGCAAGAGTCGGTGGGATGGGGACGAAGGGTAAAAAGTGGAATAGCAAGACAAGAGTCATATGGTCCCCGCCCTGCAGGAGTGCCTGTCAATGGTCCCCACGAGCCATTGCACACCGGACCCTCACCCCCCGACAGCCCTCCCTTCCAGACGGACCTCTGACAGGTGCACACCTGGGCCTCCTGCCCCTGCTCTGCTTCCCCGTGCTCCCTACCTGCCCCAGGCTTGGGTCCCTCTCAGCCACAACCTAGATGGCACCTCCCCAGCTCACAGTGGGAAGGTGACAATTTCCCTTTCCAAGAAGGGTTTTGCTGGCTGATAGAGGGAGAGGGTTCCTAGTGGAGGGCAGCTGAGCAAAGGCCTGGAGGTGAGGAATTTGTGCATCATCCAATCTGGGCTTAACTGTGGCTCCCTTTGCCCCGGGGTCTGACCTTCCAGGAACAGCCCATGGAGAACCCCGGCTGCGGGAGCCACAGGCTGGGGCAGGGTGAGAGGCCGCCAGCAGGGAGGGGGTCGAAGTCAGAAAGTTGCAGTGTTGGAAGTCACTGCCACTGCGCCCCACCTTGATGAGGACACGGAGCACCCAGAGGGGCAACTCTAGTGCCCAAGGTTATGCACGCAGCGGCCAGCGCTGGGCCGGGCCCTCCGGTCCCCGGGTGTTGCTCCTCAGGTATTTGACTTGGGCCTCTGCTCCTAGAAATGCTGGGCACCGGGACCCGGCCTCTTTTTGAGACAGAGGGAGAAGATTAAAAATAAAATGTGTGCCGGGTGTGCCTCTCTGCTCGTTCACTTTGCTTCTTTTCAGCTAAAAGGAGAGTCGCAGGCCTGGCTATTTATAACTAACCCAGATCTGCAATAGTTTGTTCAAGAGTGGATGTTGCGGGGGCTAGTGCACAGACCCCAAGAGACAAACTAGAGAGACCCCCACCTGGCCCGCCACAGCCTGGGAATTGGCCAGCAAGGGCTAGGGGGACTGGACAGGTGTGGCGCAGAGCCTGGTCAGCCAGGGGGGGACCATAGACAACAAGACACCCTCCTTCCCACCCTTGAGGAGTGGGAGACTAGTGGGAGAGTCAGCCAGGACCAGCCATTACAGCACAGGTAGACACAGGTGTAGATGAGGAATTCCAGGGTCCTAGGGGCTCTTGATGTGCAGGAAGACCCACAGCAGCTGGGCCTCACAGGGCAGAGGGGTGAAGGCACCAGCCGCCAGTGTTTGGGAAGGGCCCTGCCTCAGAACAGCTGGTGTGCTAGCTGTTCATTCGGTGGCTGATGCACCAGAAAGCTTCACCGGGATGGAGGGTCACAATGTCCATAGCCTGGTCCCCCACTTTGACCGTGGTTTGCTCATTTCCTCGGGGAGGGGTTGACAACACCTCCAGGGGCGACTCCTTGGCCAGCTGTCCCTGCTGGGTTGTGAGGTGCCAGATAGACTCAGTCACCAGGGCCCTAGTCCTCTTCCTACCACAGAGCCCCACCTGTCGTCTCTGGTTCTGTTTTCTGGCCAGCGAGGACTCAGGACAAAGGGCTGGCCCCAGCCCTGGGGACCACACATCCATGCCTGGGCAAAGGGCCACCACAACCCATAGTGGCCCACCTGTCCAGCTTTAGCCTGGTGTGGCCCCCACGCCCTGAACTCCTTGGCACACTGACCCCCACCTGTGCCCGCCTTTGCTCATGGGGACGCTTCTCTGTCCTCAGCTCACACAGCCTTGCCCGCAATAGCTCAGGGCACGGCTAACCACAGCTTCCTTCTTGAGACACTCCCTCCCCATGACTCTGGGACATGCCACTCCCTGGTTTCCTGGCCACCTCTCCAACTGCTTAGTAAGGGCCAACCCTTCCTCCAGCCTCCCATGGGGGCCCCCTCTTTGGGCCCCCTCCTCTCCCACCCTATCAGAACCAGCACCTTCTCTCCATGGCTGCAACCACCACACTGCCATCCCCTGGGACGTGCTATCTGTCGCCCAGTGACCCTTCAACCCTACCCTGAACCTGGCCTGCTGCACTGACTTCTCTGCTTCATTCCCTCGGGCTGACTAGCTGCTGTGTTGTTATTGGATTCTGCATATTAGGACAACACACGCTCTGGGAACGTGCCTCCTGCCAACACGAAACAAAAAAAACTGCCTTCCTCCCTCTCCGATCCAAAAGGCTAACCCGGAAACTCCCGATCGGTGTTCCTCGCCCCCTCTTTCTCCCCCTTCCCCTCTCTCCAAAATCAAGAAGCATGCCCTTGGGTGAGGAATTTTTTTAAAAAAAAACCTCTCTGGTGGGACTTAGGCCAATGTCCCCAGTTCTACACCAGAGTCATCTTCCTGGTGTGACTGTTCCTACCCCCACAGAGCCTTGTGTTTTTGCACCCGCACATGCTCACTGGCTCTGCCACATGGGTCTTCTCTGGGTTCTTCCAGGCCTCGTGCCCCTTCACACCCAGTGCCTTCCTCACCTTGCCACATGTTTCTCTGCTGCCCCCAGTCACCAGCCACTTCCACTCATGGCACCCCGGTGCCCAGTGCTTCCCCTGCCACACGCCCTCAGAGCCCTAGTGGGTCTCCCCCATCAAGCCATGAACAACTGGTGGGTTACCTTCTGCTGACTGACTGCCTGTGTCCCGCAGACAGGAGGGTCTAGCAGGCAGGGCTGGATCTGTCTGAATCCTGGAACTGTGCCGAGTGAGGAGGCAGTCGTCAGTAAGGACTGCTGTGTGAAGGGTTACAATCATGGGTTGATACCGTGTGAACTCTCACTCGGAGAGGTCCACCAGGGTCAGGTGAGGGAGGCAGCAGCCAGCCCCCTTAGGCCCCTCAATGGGCTAGCCACTGACCTCACACCTGCACTGCTGTAGAGGGTCATCTCATGCCTGCTTCTAGGTTTGCCCCGGCAAGCAGCTCGACCCTGAGCCCTGATCCTGCAACAGAGTGGACATTCATCTTTGAACATGTGCCAATGTGCATTCTTCCTCAGAGCCACCTTCCAGGGACAGTCTATTGGTGTCCCTTTTTGAGAGAAGAAAAAACTGAGGCTCAGCCAGATAAGTCACCCAAGGGTGCACAGGTAGGAGCAGCAGAGCTGGGCCTGTGCTTCACCTACAGCCCCCTCTCCCCTCTAATCCATCCTAGGGCAGGGCCTGTGTCACTGTCTTCCTGGTGTCACAGCTGTTGGCCGGTGTGGTCCTCTGGGCAGAGGTCCAGCCTGACCCAGCCTGGTGCTATGGAGGACATGCACACAGAGGAGCCCTGGACTGCTGGCCACATTCCTTTGGCCCTCATTGGTCACCTCCAGCTAGCACTGTGCCAGGTCTCAGTTCACCTCTGAATGCCCACCAATAACCTCTGTCCCGTCCCTGACAGCTTAGGCAGCCCCTTCACCAGCGGGTCATAACCCTGAGGGCAGGGAGTGCAGGGGTCTCCATTTCACAGGAGAGGAACCACACCCGAGAGGGCCTGGGATGAGGTTGACATGCCACCCTGTCCAGCTGGCAGAACCAAAGCCCTGTCCCTGTCTTCTGACCACAGACCTGGGCGGGGTCCAACACCCCATCTACCTCTACCAATGGTCAGCTCCAGTGCTTCTATGCCCATGAGTTGGGGTGCTCTTTGTAAGATGACTGTGACAGTGTAGAGTGATAGGGCCTTGTTGGCTGGGAGCTTCTGCATTTTACCAGGGATGCTCTAGAGTGTACAAAGCTTCGGGTTACAAGGATGGAGATGTCTTTTAATCATAGGAGTGAGGAGGCTCCTGGCTCTGAGGCCCACAGATGGTCTCCCGCTGAAATTTAAAACAGAATTTGGCAGACTGCCCTCGGATGCATTTTGCTGAGCATCCCAAGCCTTCTTCGAACTCCCTTCCCAAAGGCGTCAGTGGGACCCTAGCCTTTACTAAACTGGCTCCCTCTCATCTCTGTGGTCTAGGGGGACAGCTACCAGGCCCTTCTCCCTCCACTCCCTCCTAAGGCAATCTTCCGTGTCAGGCTCGCCAGGGACCCTGAAAGGGGCAGGGAGGAGGGCAAAGGATGACGCTGCACAAACCAAACCGCTGTAAACCTTTAAGGTTTGCACAACCCTTTCACACATTCTAGCGGACTGTCGCGACAATTCAGGGAAGTGAGTGCCACTAGCTCCACTTTACAAAATAGGCCCAAATAGGTCAGTCGGTTGCCCAAGGTCGAGGAGCTCAGAAAAGGCCAAGCTGTGTTTGATTTCAAACAGAAGGAGGCGAGCGGGGACAAGGGCCACCCACTATTTGGTCTCCGGATCCGCGAGAGGCGGTTCCACTCGGTCGGCTCCCAAAGCTCTCGGTAGTGAGGTCCAGGGACTCCAGCACCGGTAGCGCGTGCTGGACTGCGGCGCGCGATGAAGTGCGGCCCCGCCCATGCCTGCCGCCATTGGACTTTGGACCCGTCCGTCATCCACTTATACCCAATGGGCAGGGAACCGGCGCTTGTAGCGGGGAGGTGGCGCCCGGCGCGTGGTCACCGGCGGGCGCTCAGCTCCCCCGCCCGCAGTTGGCCTGGCAACGCGCTGCGCTCGCGGCTCCGCCCCCTGCCGGCGGCGGCAGCGCGGGGCGGGTGGACCCGCGGGCGGCGGGGGGCGCGGGAGAGCGGGCGGAGGGAACCAGGGCGGCCAGAGTGTGTGCGCCGCCCGCGGTCCGGTCACGTCCCCGCACGGGCGCCGCCGCCCGCATAGTGCGGAACGAAGGTGCCGCGGCCCTTGTTTGCCACCCCGCCAGCCCGCGCTGCCCGCGCCGCCCGGAGCAGCTCGGCGGATGCACGGTGCCGCGGCCAGGAGGTGAGTGAGTGGACCCCGCGGCTTGGGCGTGCAGCTGAGCTTCAGGGGGCCGGGGGCGCGGCCAGCGGGTCTACCCCACCCCCACCCGGGGCCCCGCCCGGGCCTTTGTGCTGAGGAACCGCCCGAGCTGAGGGTGCCGGGCTGGGCGAAAGGGATGCCCGGCCGGGGCGTGGGGTGGCGAGGGTGGAGATGCCCTCGAGGTGTGCAGAGGGTAGCCGTGGGCCTGGCAGGTGCTGGGGAAGGGGCACCGCCGGACCAAGGAGCGGGCAGAAGGTGAAGGCTGCGGACCCAGGATAGTAGACAGCAGCTGCTGGAGATGCCTAGCGGCGCCCCCGACCCAGCAATCTCTGGTGTGGAGCAGGACCAGGCCAGGCGGCTTGCGGGAGCAGCGCTGAGGCAGGGTCTCCCTCTCCGGGAAGCGGAGAAAAGGCGACCGGGGAGGCGGGAGCGTCGACGCGTGGCCTTGGCTGAAACGGAGGAAAGGGCCACGGAGGCCTGGGCCCGAGGACTGACGGCTCAGTTTTCGGTCACTGCTCTTGCAGCGGGCAGGTTGCTCGGAGGCATTTAGAGCAAGATGAGTATCGACCCACTGCGATTTTGATATGTTCCTGGCTCAATATTTTTTTCCTTAAAAGGCGGTGGGGGTGATCGAGGGGAGGGGTGTGAGGGCCTCAGGGCTGGGGCTCACAATCATGCCGGAGATCCGGGGGGACTCTGCCTTCAGGGCGGTGCTGAGCCTCTGGGTAATGGCAAGAATCCGCCTAGGCCGAGATTCTGTCTGTTTTACGATGATAGAAAGGCAGTGCGAGACCAAGGTTCCTTGGAATCCGTGTGTGAGAATGGAGGGACCTGCCTGGTAGGTGAAGTTGGCTGGGCTTGGGGAGGCAGCCCAGCCCCTGACTGGCTTTTTCTGCCCAAGTGATTTCCCTGCCCTGGGGACCAAGTCCCGCTGCCTTGGCTCTGTCTGGAGGTGGCTCCTTGGCCATATTCGATTAAGCAAATATTTACTGAGCTTTTGTTCCCCCCAGGCTTGGAGCTGGGGTGGGAGTGGACTGGGCCTGTCCTCCAGGGACTGACTCACCACCCCACAGGGGAGCAATGTCTCTGTTCAGATAACCCAATCCTGATTGTGGGTGCGAGGTCTCAGGAGGGACCTCAGACACGGGACCTGAGACGTGACCCAGTCTAGGGTCAGACAGGCCCATGGGCAAAGTGACATTTGAACTGGAGCTTGAAGAACACAGGCACGGTTGGGGAGGGCATTGCAAAGGGGAGAAATGGACCCAGACACAGAGATGGAGCTCGGGCAGTTGAGTGTGGCAGGAGCAAAGGGGGTGGTTGGCAAAGCATGGGAGGTGTGGCAGCAAAGGTGGGGGATGGGGCGAATAGGGGCCAAGGGGCCTGGGGGAAGAACCCCATTGCTTGTCAGCTGTGGCTCTTTCAGTGAAGGTTGCAGTCCTCTTCTCTGTAAAGGGGAGAAGGTGTGTGACCCAGGCTGGGGCGGGCCTGGGAAAGAGCTTGAAAGGCTTGGGGGGGGTTGCTCCTTGCAGCCTAGGATTGCCCTTCCAGGTACTTTATCCCTTGAGCCAGGCCAAGGAACTGTGTGACCAACCAGCTGGCCCCCTTCTTAGCCAGGGTGGAGGATGGTGTCTAGCTGTTGTCCCTTTAAGGTGTGGACATCAGGAAGCAGTAACTGAGGAGGCCTAGGACTCTCCATGCAAGGGCTTGAGGGTGCGGGACGCCCGGCCACACTCCTGCTCAGACAGAGTGACGTGCCTTCAGCCATGAGACACTGGCACTTGGTTTCAAACTCCTCTTGTGCTTTCCTCTAACGGACCTTGGTTTCCTGAGACAAGGCGACAAGGCGTGCATTAAAACGTAGTCCCTCCCCCTCGGAAGGCCGAGTCACCTTCTGCCGGAGATCTGCTTGCTTGCTTGCTTGCTTGCTCCCAGGGATGTTTTGCTCTCCCTCTGAAGAGGCTGTTTGTTACTCATCTGTTTCTTGATCCTCCCAGCCCCACCCCCAGACACACACCCACTTTCAGCTTTTGGGTGAGGCCCAGATTGCTGCAGCAAGAGCAAGCAGCCCACCTGCCCTCATGGAGGTGCTTCACTCTGTGCCTGCTGCCCACCCTGTTCCGGGGTCCTGCCATGGACTCTAAATTTGGGACACAGGGAATAAATTCCTCCCTCCGTTCCAGTGCTCCTGGAGTCCAGGAGGAAAAGTTCCTTGGTCTGGAACTTAGGAGCTTCTAGGGCAATCCCAGGTACTCTGGGTAACCTGGTGGATTTGGTAGGGCTGCCCAGGGTCCCTACAGGGAGGCTGGTGGCACGGAGCGCTGATAGCAGGAAGGCTGGCCTCAGACTCAGGGCGTGGCCTCTGCGTGGTTGTCTTGTGTGTGCGGGCGCTGACAGTGTGCCGGGCCTTCCTCCCCTGGACTTGAGGACGAGCAGCCCTGCACTGCCCCGTGCGAGCCCTCTGGAGATCTCCACCGTGCAGCCAGGGGCCATTCTCACCGAGGCTGGCCAGGGTGGGGCTCACAGGAACTCTGAAGGAGGAAGATTAGCACACTGCTCTCCCACAGCCCCCCAGGAAGGAAACCTCTGGGGTGACCGAGTCCTCAGAGGCAGGCCTTTGAGCGCCATGGTTGGCAGGAAGGAGGGCGAAGAGAAATGGACAGGCACTGAGGCAGATGCTGTATCAGCCCCAGGCAGGAGCATGAAGTGGTGGCCTGACACAGCTTGTGCAGACTGGGCAGGGGAGAGGGCAGGGCCCCAGCTGAGGCACCAGAAGGCCTAGGTGAGGACCTGGTCATGCTTCCCCCTGGCCCAGCCCCGTTCTCTTGGAGCCACCTTGCCCTCATCCATAAACAGAGCCAAAAGTTCCTACACAGGTCCCCCCGCCCTCACACCTGGCCCTTGTGAGCTCCCAGGGACTGCCTGACAGATCCAGGAGCACACAGGTAGAGACATCAGCCCTGCATACAGAGCCGAGAAAAACAGAACTTCATATGCTTGGTTCATTCAGTCATTCCTTTGGCTAATATTTACCAGCTCCTGCTGAGGGCTAGGCACTATGCCAGGCACGGGGTACCGCAGGGAACAGAGCAGACCAGTGTCCACTCTTGTGGCGCTCACATCAGACGGCGGGGCAGGGGGGTGGGGCGACACAACAGCTGTGTAGCTGAATGCCAGGTAGGGTAGGTGCCGAGAGAGGGAGGGAGGAGTCTCTGGTGGAGACTGTGTTGGTGCAGTGCCAGGGCAGAGCCATGGGCGAGCCAAGTGGCTGACAGAGAAGAGCACCAGGAAGGGGACGGCAGGTGTGAATGCACCAAGGCCAGACAGCCCTGCTGGAGGCCCCGCCACAAGTCCAAGTGGCTGGAGCTCAGCAGAGGGCTGTGCTGGGGGTGGGGCGCTGTGGAGCATGTCAGGTGGGGCTCTGCAGGCCCCACTGCGGCTGGAGCCCAGGGCAAGTTTGGAACAGAGAGCTAATTACACTTTTGAAAGACCTGTCTGGCTGATATGCATGGGGGTCAGACCAGAAGGCTGTCAGGGGAGGTTGTGGCACTGGGGGAGGAGGCTGCTGGCCCAGTAGGGTGGGAGCAGTAGAGGCAGTGAGAGGCTGTCAGCTGGAGAAGAGCAGGAGAGAGAGCTCTGGGAGGTCGGAGTTGGCATTGGCTGAGAAGGAAGATGGGGACTCATCCGTGAGAGGCAGAGAACTAGTTGGGTGAGAGCCCCTGTGGGACGTGGGTGAACGTGGCAGTCAGGGGGAGAGCAAGTCTGGGGACAGAAACCTGGAGTCTTTGGCATCAAGTGTGTGGGAAGCCAGGGACCAGCTGAGGTCACTTGGGGATCGAGAGCAGGGGGGACCAGGAGAGCTGAGCCGGCCTCGGGGCCTCCCCTGCCCAAAGCGTGAGCTGAGAAGGGTATCCAGAAAAGGCGAGAAGGACTGACGAGCGAGGGAGGCAGGAGGAGCACAGTCGAGGTGGCCACTCAAGATGTGTGTACTCCCGGGAGGGTGGGTCCCCTGCAGCAGACACTGGTAGACCTGGGGTACGCAGGGACTGGGTAATGTGGGCTGGACAAGCTACGTAATTTGTAAGGCCCTTGTTCGAAATGATTGAGCATTTGAAGGCAGGGACAGCAGAGCATCGCACCCGGTGTGAGGCCCTCTGTGACCGCCCGTGCTCATGCCTATGAAGCCTGGTTGGCAGTGGCTGCAAGGACCATGCCGCCAGCCCAGCCCCCTCTCTCCCCTTCATCTGCCTCCCTCGGCCAGGTGGGCTGTGTGTGGCACCTGAGGCCACCGGGGTGAGTCAGAGCCACCCTGCAGGCCTCACCCTGGCCTCCTAAGGTGGTTTCTTCCCCCTCTGTCCCTCGACCCCCTGTGGCCTCTGGCACGAGGCACAGCTCAAGAATCGAGGGACATCGAGTCCCATCATCAGGACCTAGGCGAGCGCAGTGGGCAGCTTCTCACAGCAATGGCTTCCTTGAGTTCATCTCGTTTCCAAAGAAGCCTGCTACATCACAGAGTCTTGAGTTATTTGGTTCTAAATTAAGGTATAACTCTCATTTAGAGACGTCCCTGGAGAATCCATCAAAAAGTGTTAAGAAGCAAGACTGAAAAATCACGGTGCGGGGAGGGGCCTCACGAACCCTGCCAGGCCCCGTGCTCCCTCCAGGAGCCTCCAGCCAGCAATCACCGTCCTCCTGAGGGCCTGGCCAGCCCCTGCAGCCGATGGTCAGAGCACGCCTTTCAGACAGAAACCCTGTGCCGCTGACCACCCTGCCCCCTCCCCAGTAGGGAAAGCAGGGACTGGGTAACGTGGGCTGGACAAGCTACGTAATTTGTAGGGCCCTTGTTCGAAATGATTGAGCATTTGAAGGCAGGGACAGCAGAGCATCGCGCCCGGTGTGAGGCCCTCTGTGACCGCCCGTGCTCATGCCTATGAAGCCTGGTTGGCAGTGGTTCCCTGGGTGGGGTGGGGGGCTGCCACCTTGGGAGGCCACGGTCCATCGTGGAGGAGAGAGGACTGGATGCGCGTTTTCCCCAGAGCCCAAATGCAAATCCAGGCCTTCGCAGGGAGGCAGGAGAATCTGTTGCTCCTGACTGCAGAGGGCAAGTGCCTCTCGGTGGGGGGTGGGGGTGAGAGCGGGCAGAAACTCCCGTTATCTTCCCAAGGCCAGCTCTGCCAAGAAGGGGCCTATTTTTACCTCAGTTTCCTCCTCACAGTTACAAAGGCTGACACTTGGGAGATGGGTGACTTTCCTGAGTGGGTGACCCACTGGGCTCCAGGGAAGGCGTCCAGAACCCTGGGGGCTTGCTTTTCAGCAGCCCAGGGCGCCCACCTTCCTATAGGTCGTCCACTCCACTGCCCCGATGGTCACCGGGACTGGCGGTCCTGGAGGGCTGGCTGGCCGGCCCACTCTCAGGGCCTGGCCCTGCCTTGGGCTGCTGCAAGCCCTTAGTCTTTTCACTGGAGGGACCAGCCTGACCCTCAAAGCTTCCCTTCTCACCAGCAGTTCTCAGACAGGGCCCACCCACATCCTCCGGTGTCCAGGAGAAGGGTCCCCAACCTGTTGGTTTTGTTTTCATCCAGAGGGTCTGTCTGGGCCCTCCATCTAGAACAGCACCCATGCCCCCACCCACAGGTACCCTGTACTCCTTCCTGCCTCTATTTCTCCCCCTTAGCACTCATCACAGTGTGATTTACTGCCTGTCTTACTCATCTGTGTAGGTTCCATCTGTCCCCACCCCCACCCCGGCCTTGGACCTGAACTAAGCTCTAGGAGGTCAGGACCTTCGTTTGCTGTTCACCACAGAGAATCTGGGCCCGGCACCCAGCCCAGCCTGCAGCAGGGCCTCAGGAAGTGGCTTCTGAAGTGGGGTGCACACTAGCCAGTAGACAGGCCCAATGTCACCTGTTGAGCAACTTTCACTCAGAGGGCTGGGCTTGCCGGTGGCTGTAGCCCTCACATCAGAGAACAGCTCCTTCGGCTCAACCCTCTGCTCCTGAGACATTATGCCTTAGGGTCCCAAGAGGTATGTCTTTGGGTCTAAGCGTTGGCCAGCGAACGCAAACCACCCATGTTGGACATCACTGGTTAGGTGTGGTCAGGCCCGACTTCGGTTCACCGTGGAGCCAGAGGCTGCTGAGCTCCCCAGCTTCTCACACTACCACACAGGCCCAGGTCCCCACCGCCCGGAATCAGATACCTTGGGCTGACACCCGGCCCCTCCGTGATGTGGAATGAATAGGCCAGGCCTTGGTCAACCTTAGGGGACCACATAGTCACGATGTACAAAGGCGTATCCCAGGAAACTATCCCGAGAGGGCAAGGCATGATCCTGGCAGTAGGAGAGGGACATAGTGCCCACGGTGACCACAGGAGGGTGGAATGGCCTTTCCAGACAGCCCCTGTGCCCAAGACCAGCTCAGCAGGGCAGCTCAGTGCAGGGGAAAGGGCACTGGGCAGAGTCGGGAGACCTGGATCCTAGCCGTGGCCCCGCCTGTGATGCTCATGCTGGTGAACCGTCTTCCCTCTCTGGACCTCAGTGTCCTCCACTTTACATCGGGCTGGGTCAAAGGCGCAGATAGTTTTTATTTCTTATACTAACTCTGGAGTGGCTGCCCAAAGCACACACAGTGCTGAGAAGGATTCTGAGGCTGCCTCATGGTTCGGAAGGAGAGCGGTCCTGGTGGCTGAGTGATGAGTGATGCCTGCAGCAGGTACGGGAGGCAGGACGTGCTCCCCTGGGGGGTGGCCTACCCCTCCCGGCCCGCCCTCACTCTTGCCTAGCAGCTTCAGCTCATCCTCCCTCTCTGAATGTGGCCCCTTTTCCCAGACACGTGCCCTGGCCCCAGACCAGGGGAGGACTCGCCCTCCCCTCAGTGCTTCCCCAGCAGTTCGTGAGCCTTACGGCAACTCGGGCCATCGGTAAACGTCTCTTCCTACAGAGGCCTCTCTCTGTGCCCTGAACAAATGCATGAGCCTCGTGCTAAGCTCTGCTCAAGCACAAAGAAGCCCACCTGGAAACGGGAGACCAGACAACCACAGAAGCATGCTAAAATGTGTGGTCTGGGCTCTAAGCATTAGGGGAGTGGGGACGGCACGGGAGGAGGGGCTGTGAGCAGGGCAGGGTGGTAGGGAGGTGACCGGGCCAGGGAAGGGGGGGTCCCCACGTGATGAACCTTTCTCTGAGGCCATCCACCTCTGTTCTGAGGTCCTGGCCCATGTGTCTTCCCCTTGCCCTGCCCACCTCTTTGTGGCCCATCCTGTGACCTCAGCTGTCCTGGCTGTGTGTGGCCTCTGGCCTGTCCAGCCTATCCCCTCATGCTTCCTTGTGGCCCCATGGAGTGACCACCACCACCCCTGTCGGCGTGCATGGGCTCAATGGTCCTGTCCCTGAGCTGGGCTTTGCTCTAACACGGTCGCCCCCTCACCCACCCTGCTGCCTCTGATATGCTGTGCAAACATATTTCCCGATGAAATGCTGGGAAGAAAAATAGAGTGTTGCTTCCATTATCCAATTTCTGATTAATCAAACTCTCTTTGTCCTCGGCCAAAATCTATTCATTTCCCTTAAACACTGGGCCAGTGCCAAGCATTGATTTCCTCTACGATAACACCACGCACGCAGGCACACGCACACATGCCCAGCCCTGCCCTGTAGCAGGGAGGAGGACACTGGAGCACTGACAGGGCCGTCCTGGTGACCTCCGCCACCCGCCTCCTCCAGGAAGCCCCACGGCCACGCTGCGCTCACCACCCTTGCTGCAGCTCCTGGAGTTGCATGGCCAGTCTTGGTCCCTGTGTGGCCTCAGTCTCCAGGGGCATTAGCCTGCTCTTGCTGGCTATTCCGGGGCTCTCCTGGGGCAGGGCAAGGGATAGAAGACCAGTGCAGAATGGGCAGGGAGGGTGTGAAAGGCGCAGCCACTGAGGCTGCTGAGGACTGGAGCAGAAGGGTGATGCAGCTCCAGGCTCTGGGTGGGCCAGTGTTGCTGGCATAGGAAAGCCGGAGCTGGGCAGGGAGGGCGGGGGCCAGGGCTTGTGAGTGGGCCGTGGGTGGGGGTAGTGGCATGCTTTCAGTGGCAACAACAGAAGCCCGGCCCTAATGGGTTTACCAGATGAAGGAACATTCTAGACTGGGGTTCCGAGGCAGGGCAGTATCTGGGTCTGCCCAGGCGAGGCAGGAGGCAGCCACACATCCACCACGTCCATTTGGGGGAAGGCCGAGGGCCTTTCTAGAAGACTTCCCAGAAGTCCCAGCTGTCCTCTCCCTGCACCAAGTTGGCCCCTCCTGCCAGACACTTCTGGGCCCGTGGGACGCAGCAGTGACAGACCAACAGCCCCTGCCCTACGGAGCTGGCATTTTATGAGCATGAGGGGGGCGATCAGCACAAACACGTTAGGCAGCATGTCGGAAAGCAGCAACGCCGGAGGTACCGCATGTGGGAATGAGCAGGGAGGCTTCTGTGGAGAGGCCCCTGAGCCATTGGGGGGAGGGAAGGAGTGGCTGTCTGGACAGAGCCTACCTCCCAGAGGAACAGCCAGTGCAAAGGCCCTGAGGTGGGAGTGGGCACGAACTTGAAGGACAGCAGGAGGACCACTGCAGCAGGAGTGGAGAGGAGAGGGGGCATGGGGGGAGGGGTGTCAGAGTCAGGGGCCCATCACAGAGCCCCGGGGACTGGAGCGCTAAACTGAAATGGTAAGCAAGCTGTGGGAAGGTTCTGAGCACAAGAGGGGTGCTCTGCCTTATATTTTTATAAGGCCCCCTGGCTGCTGTGGGGAGCGCAGAGTGCGGGAACTTCGTTGGAGCAGGGAGGCTTATGAGATCGCTGTGGTAACCCAGATTGGGGGTGGGTGGGGGTTCGGGCAAGTGGTTAGATCTGGACACAGGGCCCCCCTGGCCTGAGACACTGGGATCTCTTAGAAAGGAGGTGGGGAGGGGGCCGAGGGCTGGTGTGCTGGGCATGCGGTAGACAATGCCAGTGTCCCCAGATACCCTCTCCTGCTGGCACATGGCTCCCCCACAGTCATTGCTGTCTGCTCACACGCTGCACCGCCTCCGACAGAACTGCCCTGGGCCCTCAGAGCCCCCTCTCCTGGAAATGCCTGGGAGGCCCTGGCAATGAAATCCACACGTCCCGAGGTGGGACGTGTGGATTTCATTCATGCTCTAGAGTGCCCACGGGGTCAGGCCAAGGGAAAAAGTGGCCGAAACCACACCTTTACCTGCTTCCCTTCCTGGCCCTGCCCACTATGTCTCTCTCTCCTGGACCTGCTTCCTCAACCAACCGGGCGCCCAGGAATCTCCAGCTTGGGCTGTCCTTCTCAGAACCCCATCAGGACAGGGTCGGAGGCTGGTGTAGCCTGGGAGATCCTGAGGATGGCCGGTCAGGATGGGAGGACCAATGCCGGCCACTGAGAGTGAGCTGGAGCAGCTCCCGGTGCAGGGCCCCAGGCCACCGGCGGACCCGTGTTGCCTGACAACACACACGTTCCTGGGCCCTTCCTCAGGCCTGGGGGCGAGCCAGGTGTAGGCACATCTCTGAACCACACCAGCCTACACACTCAGCTTCCCCAGCCTGTAGGTGGAAGGCTTGGGGAGCGGGCTGTGGAGAGGGGCAAGGATGAAAAGGGTTCCCGAGAAGGCGATGCACACCTTCCAGGTGGGAAAGACATAAAGGAGCTGCTGGGGGGCTGGAGGGGCTAGGGGAAGGAGCCAGGCACTTGACTGGCCCCACAGAGTCCTCACCAGGGAGGGGAGGGCAGCAAATAGCCACTATGAGGGGATGGGATGCCGCGCTCAGAGGCAGGGGACAGGAAATGGCAAGGCAGCGGAGATCCAGAATGGTTTAATCGGAGTTCCCGCTCAGCCCAGGGGCCCACCTGATTGCCACCAGGTACCTTCACTACGGAAACTGGGGACCCTGGTTCTCCCCAAGGCAGGACCCCTCCACTTGGACCTCAGTGGAGGCTGCACCACCTCTGTGTAGTGGCGCCTCTTTCCCCTTGTACGGGGAACCTTTCTGGTTTTATTCACTGACTTACTCCTGGCCTGATTTCCCCCTGAGTCAGCGCTCCTCAGACGATGCTGTCGCATCTCCCCTGCTCAGCCTGGTGTCTGTGGGCACGTGGTCGAGGGTGTCCTGAGCCACTGGACTCTGTGGGGCCAGAGGGCAGAGCCTCCCTGGTCATCTTCGACAACACCCCAAGGTGAGAGGCTGCCTCGCTGAGGCGGAACCACCTGTTAGGGCCGGTCTGCAGCTGGGACACTGCATGCTAACCTGGCCCTTCTCCCATCTGCTTCAACTCTGACTCCAGAACCAGGAGGGGGAAGAAGAAGTACGGCTGCTTTTAAGGGGAGACCTGCTATGGGTTCGCTGGTACCAGGCCGGTCAGGCTGGTTGCCCAGCCTGGATAAACTAACCCAGTGGCCAGGGCCCTGGTGGCTATGGGGTGGCTGCAGAGAGCCCATAGACGCAGAGTCATATGTCCCCAAGTCCCTTTCCTGGCACACAGTCAGGAGTGACTTGTGTATGCACATGCTACCATTTTTTTTCTCCCAACATTAGCAGAAACTGTTGTGATAAATGAAATGCAAAGTTGTTTAGAAGCCTCACGGGGGCTTCCAGTGAAGATGCAGGCATAGGTAGACACGCTTCGCCTCCTTGTGCAACCACAAGAGTTACAGTGAAGCCTCAAAACAACACCCAGAACTGTCAGAGAATTGAATTGTATGGGAGTCTGACAGCCAAGGATTTAGAGAAGCCACCTGCATCGGGATGGGTAGGAGGGGCGGAGTCACAGAGATGGGCGGTGAGGTGAGGAGACGTGGTATGGTGCAGAGAGACGGCAGTGGAATGGCGGATAAAAACCTGGAGGAATACCTGGGGAGTGAGTGATCCCAGCCTCAGATCAGACTGCACAGCCCAGGGTTCCAGAGCCGTGAAGATAAATCCCCATAACTTCTGGCTTTAAAAACCAGTGGGAGCTGAGCCTGCAGAAGAAACTGCCAGATTTTTAGGAGAGTCGATTTAAAGGGCCTGCACGGACCTAGAACGTATGCAAGGCCACCCACTCAGGGATTCACCACCAGGGCAACAGCTGGAAGGGTTCCAGTCTCATATGGGAAGTGGGGGAAGTGACTGGGAAACAGGGTAAGTGCCAGGCAAACCTCCAGGAGCCAGGCAGCGGCATTGCCCTGTTTCCAAGCCCTCGCCCCACACAGAGCCTCAAAGCGATGAAGCTCCAGGGTTGTTCCACACTAGTGATTACCTTAGGCTCCACCCCATATAAGTTAACAGGTGCGCTAAGACAGCGAATCAAAGCAGTTCGACCTAATACACTGAAACAAACACCGGGAGGCTGCCAAAGTGAAGAGACAAGGGAAGATAGCCCAAATGAAAGAACAGGACAAAACCCCAGAAAAAGCACTAAACGAAATGGAGATAGCCACCTATCAGATGCAGAGTTCAAAACCCTGGTGAACAGAACACTCAACTCATGGAGTATGGCAACAACATAAAGGAAGAAATGAAGGTCACAATAAGTGAAATAAAGAAAAATCCACAGGGGACCAACAGAAAAGGGAAGGAAGCCTGACTTCAAATCCACAATTTGGAACAGAAGGAAGAAATAAGCATGCAACCAGAACAGCAAGAAGAAACAAGAATTCAAAAAAAACAACGAAGATAGTATAAGAAGGCTCTGGGACATCTCCAAATGTGCCAACATCTGAATCATAGGGGTGCCAGAAGGAGAAGAGGAAGAGCAAGAAATTGAAAACTTGTTTGAAAAAATAATGAATGAAAATTTCCCTAATTTGGTGAAGGAAATGTCAAGTCCAGGAAGCACAGAGAGTTCCAAATAAGATGCACCCAAAGAGGCCACACCAAGACACGTCACAATTCAAATGCCAAAGGTTAGAGACAAAGAATTTTTTTTTTAGATTTTTTTTATTTATCTTTAGAGAGGAAAGGAAGGAGAGAAGGAGAGAAACATCAGTGTATGGTTGCCTCTCATGAGTCCCCCTGCTGGGAACTGGCCCACAACCCAGGCATGTGCCCTGACTGGGAATCAAACTGCGATCGTGTGGTTCGCAGGCCCGTGCTCAATCCACTGAGCTACACCAGCCAGGGCAAGAATCTTAAAAGCAGCAAGAGAAAGTCAGAGTTACCTACAAAGGAGTTCCCATCAGACTGTCAGCTTATTTCTCAAAAGAAACTTCGCAGGCTAGAAGGGGATGGAAAGAAGTATTCAAAGTGATGAAAAGCAAGGACCTACAGCCTAGAATACTCTATCCAGCAAAGGTATCATTTAGAATGGAAGAGCAGATAAAGTGCTTCCCAGACAAGGTCAAATTAAAGCTGTTCATCATCACCAAGCCCTTATTATAGGAAATGTTAAAGGGACTTTCTTAAGAAAAAGAAGATCAAAACTACGAACGTTAAAATGACAACAAATTCACATGTGTCAACAACTGAACCTAAAAACAAACGAAGCAAACAACCAGAACAGGAACAGAATCATAGGTATGGAAATCATTTAGAGGGTTATCAGCTGGGAGGGGAAGGGGGCGAACAGGGGAAAGCGTACACGGAGTAGAAGCATAACTGGTAGGTAACAAAATAGACAGGGAAATGTTAGGAATAGCATAGGAAATGGAGAAGCCAAAGAACTTACATGCATGACCCATGGCCATGAACTAAGTAGGGGAGGTTGCTGGAGGGAGGGGGGTACTGGGTAGAGGGGGACAAAGGGGGGAAGACAGGGACAACTGTAATAGCATAATCAATAAAATACACTTTTAAAAAGCCTTGCAGAACTCTTGGTGCTCAGAAACCCCTTTACCCCGTCCCGTGTGCTCGCTGGGGGAATGGTCACTCCTCGTTCTCACGGCAGGGCATGCTGGCCACAGCCCCTGCGGGGTGCGTGTGCCAGGACAACAGTCACCTGTGCCACGCACTTTGGTGCCTGCCCCTTTGTGCTCCGTGGCATCTGTCCCAGACCTGCGTGTGTGAGTTGCACTTGTCATTGTGATTGTGTCCTCAACTGTCCTATAAACGGATGACACGTGCATGTAGCAAGGGCTTCCATGGAAATCCAGAAGATGCCCTGAAAAACCTCGGTGAAAGCGGAGGTTAAGTTAGCCTGGGCAAGACAACCGTCAGGTTAGGGACGGGGAGTTGTGACAGCTAGGATCCAGGTCCCGGTTACATTGCCACCTCGCGCCTATGGGGAACGACAACTGGCTGTGGCACCTGGTGGGCTGTGGTTTAAACAGAGCAGGGACAGCCTGCTCCAAAAATTGGCAAGTGCATAGATGTTTACCTGTTTTAGGTTAAAATATAATGTTTACAGTGCATATTATATCATTTCTTAGGACTCTCTGCTTTAAGTGACTTTTTAATGAGCTAACCAGCCAGCAGTCCCAACTTCAATGCCTAACTTTCAGTCACTAATGAATCTTAAACATGAATCTGTAATCACAGTGGAATCTGCCGGGCTTTGATTTTTTCCCTACCATCAGAACAGGGAGGGGTGGGCCCCTCTCTCTGAAAAGGCTGTACAGTGCGCTGTAGCACAGACACGGGCGGAGGGGAGATGCTCGCCCAGACAGGCCAGCCCGGAACCCCCTTCCTCGGGACTGCCCGAGGGGGCCCTTGCAGGGAGTGTGTGAGTGCGGGGTTTCCTAGCACGAGGACACCTGGGGGCAGGCCTGAGGACCAGGACAAGCAGTTTCCCCGGGTGGGAGCTCACTGGGGGCCCAGCCACGGGTGCCCCGGGAGATGCACCATCCATGCTGCTCTGCTGCCCCCAAGGATCCCGTGTCGTTTTCAGTGGGATGTGGGGTGGTCCGGATAGCGCTTTCAGCAGGGCGGGAGCTGGCTGGGAGGGGGGGACGAGAGGGCTGCCAGAGATGGCAGGAGGGGGCAGGAGGGTGGGCAGGAAGAAGGCTCAAGAGGACCCTTGCCACTTAGTGAGAATGAGAAGGTGGGCGGAGGAGCCATAAGCTGCGGGCGGGGTGACAAAAGCACAAAGTGCCACACACCGTGGAGTCCTTGGGGAGCCTGCCTGCCACTGGGGAGGAGGGTGAGAGGTACTGGGGCATTTGGGGGAGCGAAAGGCACAGGCAGAAGGGTCGCAGGGCCCCGGGGGTGGCAGGGGAGTGGTCTGTGAGAGGGCAGAGGCCCCCTGAGGGGTCTGGGGAGGGCCACAGTAAACCTCAGCCACAGGCCCCGGGCAGGGGCCGGTGAGGCAGCGTGCCGAAGGAGGGCTGGGGAAGCCCGGGAAGCCCCCCGAAGGAGGGCTGTGCACCGGTGTTCATGCATCTGCTCTGCATGTCTTTTGAAGAAACCAGCTTAGAGGGAAGCAGAGCAGGCAGCTAGGGAGGGAGAGTGGAGGGTGAGGTGGGCCTCAGGCAGGAGGCCAGACCAGCCGGGGGGCACAGCGAGGGCAGTCAGGACAGGTGCCTGCCGAGGCTGGGAGCCCAGAGTCCAGCACCGGCTGGTCTGTGGGCATCGCTGCTGGACTTTCCGAGGTGAAGTCCAGTCCCACTGCCTTGCCAGCAGTTCACGACCCTCTGCTCAGGATAACACAGGTCCTGGTGGCAAGTCAAAGTGAGACCCCAAGGGCTCCAAGGGGGGGCTGCCTGGCGCCATAGCAACCAGCCTCAGAGGGTGACGGGTAGGTCGGGCAGGGCGCAGTGGGCATGGAAGATGCAGCCAGGGAGGCCGGGACCCAGCTTCCGTGGGGTTCGCAGGAAGACAGGAGTGGGGCTGTAGAGGCCAGCGTTCCCTGGAGGGCGCTTCCTGGGAGGGTGGCCCGGCCCTGCCCCCCATCTAGTGTTTCCGCCATCGAGGCAAGAAGGGGCTTTTATCTCCTCAGGGAGGGGTCTTTTTAATCCAAAAATAAGGTGTCATATTGAAAACCATCAGAGTGTCGGGATGGCTGAGCAGATTCCGCCACATGTGAGGCTGGCCAGGTGCACGCACGAGCTGTACGATGTGAGGGGAGAGGGTCCGTTCAGCCTCCAGCCTCCAGCCTCCCCCCCAGCCTCACTCCGCTGGCCTTCCTGGAGAACGCGTGCCTGGCATCGGCCCTGGGGCGGGGTGACAGACACGCTGGGTCCTGTGCATGGGTTGGCGCGCCCCCTCACCACGGCACTTCTGCGGGAGAAAGGGAGCCTCAGGAGGGACAGCGCCTGCCTTCTGGCCTCTGGGAGGTTCCTACCAGGGCGGCCGTCCCTGAGCTGCTCCCAGGGGACCCGTGGCAGGGATACTGCTGGACGGACCTGCTCGGAGCTGGGCCCAGGCCAGCCCTGGGGCAGTGTCACCCTGAGAGGTCCCTGCTCCAACTGCCTCCTGCCCTGGCCCCGCCCCACCCCTGGGTGACTAGCACCTGGGGTGCTAGTCCTTGTGTCTCCTCCAGTATCCCTGGACCCCACACATCTCTACCCGCTCCTCTCCAGACACAGCTCTTCATCACAAACAGCCTCGCTCACTCCCCAGCCAGAGGACAAGCTCCTGGGTGCACAGACTCAGCCTGTTCTACCCCCGTCCCCCAGCCCCGGAGCAGAGCCTGCCTACGGGGCCTGTTTCCCAGAGGGCAGGGTGAGGGGCAGGCAGGCCCAGTGGTGGACTGATTGATTGCCCACAGATCTACGTGTGGAGGGCCTCAGCCTGGGCAGGTGCCCGCTGCACTCCTGCCTGGGTGATTGCTGCCGGGAGATGCAGCTGAGGGGGGTACCCTGATGAACTGGCCAATGGAACTGAGCAGTGGGTGCTGCAGGAGGTTGGGGAGGGGGCACCTCCCCGGGGTAAAGGACAGCCTCCTGCCTGAGTGAGGACGAGGGGTGTAGCACTGACACCGCAGCCCAAAGGCCCTCATCCCAGCCTCCCTGCCTCTGCCTGGGGGTCCCAGCAGACAGGGCCTCAGGAGCCAGGTTCCCTGTGTGCTCCTTTGCACCCCCAGGGGCCGGGCAGCCACCCGGGCACAAGAGGTGGCCTGAGGCCGCGCTGCGAGCTGCACCAGGGGGAAAGTAGTGCTTTTCTGTTTCTCAATCCTTTCCTTGGGGGAGAAAACCCCAGTTTGGTGCCCGTGGAGCTCTGACGCCCTCTGGAAGGCGGCAGTCCCAGGCAGACGGCAGGGACTGGGCGGGGCGGGGGGCGGGGGGGGGGGTGCAGGGGGCAGCTGCCTCTATGGACCGTGGTTCCTGGTTAGGAGCCACAGTGTTTCCTTTGCACCAGCTGAGATTTTAGGGTCACTTCCGTCTGTGTTGAGTGGCTCTGGCCTCCCATTTAAAATGCAAATGTGAAGTCACGTTTAAAGTACATCTCTGAGTAAAAGCCATAAGTCAACATAAAGGAAGATGTCTAGTAAGTAACAGCAGGTAGCCAGGTTATGCCACAGTCATTGGCGCTGGGAGCACTTGGGGACCAGAGGCCTGGTGGGGGCTGAGCCCTGCAGGCGCCGGCCAGGCAGGCCTGAGGGGTCTCCCTGCCTCTCAGACCTTAGCTCTTACACCAGCGAGGTCATGCTCAGGTCCCAGGAGCACCATGATGCTCACCTGAGAGCACACACGAGAGGACAGGCATGCGCGTAACTGCAGGCCAGCCCATGCAGGGTGAAGAGGTAAGCTGTGGCCATGGCTGTGACAGCCCCTTCCTCCCCCTGGTGGCCCCAGTGGCCAGAGGAGGTATGATAGACGCAGAAAGTGCTGCCGGCCGTCTCCCCGTCCCCACCATGCCCAGCTTTCCTGGGACAGACTCTTTCCGAGGCCCAACCTGCAACTGTCCCCACTGGTCCAAGAACATGTGGAGGCGGCTTCATGAGGAGCCTGGCAGGGCCCCAGACTGTGACCAGACCTTCAGGTGCTGTGTGTGGACAGGACCAGGAGCGCACTGCCAGCTGGCCGGGTACGGCAGCGGCTGAGCGCCAGCGACACATGCCACCGTGGGCCGTGGCTCGTGTTCAGGCCGAGTAGGGAAGGTAGAACTGGCGGAAGACCCAGGCCAGGCAAAGGACATCAGCTCCTCAGAGGCCACAGAGGGGCCGCTGCCACCACACGGGCTTCTGCGGGGTCGGGACCAGGCTCTGCGTGACCTAATGAGGGACGTGCACATGGACCCTGGCACGACGTTCAAACAGAAAAGGGCGTGAACGCTGGATCCCAGGATACCAAGGGACCAGGCAGTGGGCACATTTTCTCATCAAGAGGGGAAGCGAACCGATAACCCATGACGGCCGCAGGCAGAGGCTTTTCCAGACCTTTGGTTCCTAAAATAGAGCCATTGGGGAGGGGGCCTGACAAGGGGCCACATTGCTGTTCCCGAGGGCAGGGACAGGGGCCGACTCCTCAGAGGAAGGATTTGGCGACACCCTGAGTGGGTTTGGGTTGGGGGTCTGGGGGAGCGCCTTCTGACCTGAAAGCCAACGTGGCCCCAAAGTCAGCAGCAGAGGCAGGTGGACCCCAACATGTCGGGGGACCTCGACATGCGTCTGCCCCTAGCAGGTCCTGCAAACCCTGAGACACAGGCCTACTGGGACTCGGGGCAGCGACGTCCCTGCTCCGCCTGAGGAAGGCCTGAGGTCATGTACGCCCATGCCAGGCCCCCTTCCTCCCACTTCAGGGCACCACTGAGAGACTGCTGGGTGCCAGGGTGGAGCTGGCAGGTGGAAGGGCTGCTGTTGCCAGGGCAGAAGGTGTCCGAGCAAGCAGGGGTGAGTAGTGCTGAGTCATGGCCCTGCCCAAGCAGGCTGCAGCTCTGCCTTCGGAGGGGGGAAAGCCAGTGACTTCAGGGTGGCGGGAAGGCCCGGGCCCCAGACACTGCCCATCAGCCGTGGGCTGGGCGCTTCTCTGCAGCCGAGGCACCAGGCTGGCCTGTGGGTCACATCTGAAAGAGGACTGGGGCCCCTCGGTGCACTGGGCAGTGCACTGGGCATGTGGCCTCAATTTGCCTCACTTGCCCTGTGACCTTGGTTGCCCTCTGCCTTTGGTTGCCCTTTGCCTCTGTGGTCCTACCCCTGTCCCCCTCATAGCTGGCCATCTGAGGAGTGGCCTATGGTTGGGCCTCAAATATGCCTCTCTGTCCATTTTGTCTGGGTGCAGGTGCCCCTCCTCAGGGGGCCAAACTACCTCCATGCAGGAGGATCTCACCCCTTTCAGGGCTCAGTGTTGAGCAGGCTTTCCTTGGGGTGGGAGGGGGTCTGGAGAGTGAGGGGCTTGGCTTCTCGTCCCCCTACCCTCAGAGGAAGTCGGGGCCGGTCGGGAGGGAGCCCTACCTGCCAGCTGCAGGCTTTCTCCTGCCCAGTAAGCTGATAAGCCGACTTCTCTCCTTGGAGACCCTCTGGCTTAGCCTAGCTGGGGCAGTGACACAGTGAGTGACCTTGGCCCCAGGCTCCCTTCCCTTGGGGGAGGCCCAGAAGGGCTGTTCAGAAAGCAGCAGGGGCCGGTGCACTGCAGCCTCACTCTGCCTTGCACCCTGGCCCTGACCTTGGCTGTGAGTGAAGGTTACAGTGGGCAGGGGCATGTCATTGCCAGGCCATGGGGACAAGTCTGGGGACAGTCATCGCCTGGAGTGGTGGGTGCCCAGGGTGTAGAGCACCAGAAGTGGCAGCCTGTCCTCCACCACCACGTCCCCACCCCTGGCACAGGGCTGTCACTGGATGTCTGTGATGTGAATAGAGACTTGAGAGAGACCTGTCTGGGGGAAGAGGGCTCTGAGATGCAAGGTGGGCCAGGCCTGCTGGGCCTGCCGGGCAGTGAGTGGGCAGTGAGCGGGGTCAGGGGGCAGGGCAGGGACTGGAGTATCCGGCCTTGAATCTGCAGGGAACCGAGCAGCTTTCAGCCAAGGGTTCCCTGAGTGGGATGTGGTTGGGGGCATCACACCCAGGCAAGTGGGTAGGTGACTCAGGCTCCTGCGAGGAGCCTGGATGGAGTGTTCCAAGAGCCACAGTCAAAGGGTCCCACAGCCACAGTGAGCCCACCAAGGACACTCCTGCCGCTTCTCTCCAGTGTCCCCTTTCCAAGAACAACCCCCCTGCTGGCCACGCCCCGGGCACCGTGAGCCTTAATGCCACACCTTCACCTGGTGCTGTTGATTGTACAGTCCTGGGGTTCGCCTTTCCTAGCCCCTCCCACACCGCTGCCCTCCTGCCTAGACAGCTTCCTGTAGGCTCCCCCCACCCAGGTCTAGAAATAGGGTTCATACATAGGACAGACCACATACTCCCCCACTAGCTCAAACCCCGGCTGGCTCCCAGCACGCTCAGAGAGAAAGCCAGAGCCCTCACAGCAACCTCCTACTGCAGCTCCTCACTCAGCACCGGCTGCCCACCTCCCTCCTGCCCCTCAGCCTGGCCAGCCCTGCTCCCACCTCAAGGCCTTTGCAATGGCAGTTCTGCTTCCCAGCCTCCTGCTCATGACGGCCTCTCGAGTGTGACCTGCTGGGAGGCTGGCCCACCTTCTCAGACTTGCTGCTTTCACACCCCATCCCTCAACCTTGCTCTGGTCTAGGTGCCTCCCCCTTCACTGTTCATTTGCCACGTTTGGTCTGACTCCTGCCTTCCTCATGTGCGGAAACCCACACGTGGATCTTGGTCTGCTTCCGTCAGCAGTGGCTCCTAACCTGACCCAGGTGCCAGGCTCAAATCCATGGCCTGGTAAGTACCTGGGACCATGGAAAGCCCCAGCTGCCCCACTCAGCCTCTCACCGGAGCCCGTTCCTTTTGTCTGTGTGTGCCTCTGTTCCCAGCATACCACACACAGCCATACGTGTGCACCTACATACTTGCATGTATGTATATGGACCTGTACATACAGGCACATATCTAGACCAGTGCAGACATCCGCATGCAGTCCGGTGTACCAGATACATGCACAAGTCTGCACACATGCAACCACAGATGCACATGTGAACGCACATAACCACACAGTCGCAGTCACACACCTGATGATGGTGGGTCCCACCGGTCAGCCCAGCCACCCCGCCTTGTGCCTCTATCCTCCGTCCAGCCTCTCTGACCTTCCCACAGCTCCCCAGCCACGCTATGGTTTCTCTCCCCTCCCACTCAGGCCTCTGCACATGCTCCTCTTCTGCCTGATACTCTTTCTCAGTGATTTCCAGCCAGGCCTGTGGTGGGAGGGGTCCTGGGTATTGGGTGCTGGGGACCTGCAAGCAGTTATGGGCCAGGGAGCAATGTGGTCGTCCAGCCCTTTGCCTCTGGGTCCACCTGGGGAAGCCCTGGAGGCCCAGTCGGACTCAGGGAGGTGAAACTGGCAGGCTTGCGTAAAAGCAAAGAAGCAGAGCCTCAGAGCAGGTGGGACTGTTCTGAGGTCTTGTTTGGAACAGTCCAGACCAGTCCAGACCCCCGCACACAGGCCTCCCATCCCAAGCCCAAGCACAGCCCCATCCCCCCCACTTCCAATTATTGGCACCAGCATCCACCCACTGGAATGCACCTGAGCGCCACAGAGCTGCAAGGAGAAGCCTGGGTGGGGCCTTCTGGGAATTAGCTCTGATGACCTTAAGGCAGAGGGTATCTCCAGCAGAGGGACTGCCCGTGGCAGGACTGATGGTGGCTGCCCCATGCAGATGGTAGACAGTTTGGCTGGTTGCGTACGGCCGACACCTGGCTACAGGCTCCCTTTTACTCCTGTGTTGCCCTGTGGCTGCTGGTGTGCACTGGTCAAGTCCTGATTCCCAGAAGCCCAGCCCTCAGCCATGAGGCTGCGGAGTACACACTTCCCAAAGCACAAGTCACACCTCCTCAGACAGGGCAGCTTTGCACCTAAAGCTGGCTGGGGGAGGTTTGCCCCCCACGAGACCTGGCACCAGGCCGTCCAGTGTGGGCAGTATGGCCCCAGCAGTGGGCGAAGCCAGGATTGGTCAATGGCCTGCCTCTCTTTCTCCCACAACACCTGGCCTTCTGCCTTTTGGGGGGTAGGTCTAACAAAACTTCTTTGGTGGTAAAATACACATAACATAAAATATATCATTTTAACCATTTTTAACTGCAAAGTTAAGTGGCATTCAACACATTCATAATGTTCAACCATCACCAGCCTCCATCTTCAGAACCTTTTCACCTCCCCAAACTGGAGCTCCATCCCCATTACACAGCATCTCCCCATCCCCTCTCCCCGCCCCCCCCCCCCCCCGCACCGACCACTCCACTCTGTCTCTGTGAATTGTAGGACTCTAGGGACCTTGTCCCTATACATCGAGAACCATACAGCACTGTCCTTTTGTGGTGGGCATATCTCACTCAGCATAACGTCCTCAAGGCTTGTCCCTGAGTGGCATGGGTCAGAACGTCCTTCCTTTCTCAAGGCCGAGTATTATTTCCTTGTGAGGCTGGACCACAGTTTTTTGACATACCCATCCATCCGTAGACCCTTCTACATCTTAGCTATTGTTAAAAACGCTGTATAAAAATCTCTCCAAGACCCCAACTTCAGTTCCTTTGGGTGCACATCCAGGAGTGGAATTGCTGGATCACATGCTGGTTCTATTTCTAATTTTTTTAGAAACCACCGTGCTCTTGTCCAAAGTAGCTGTACCACCTCGTGTTCCAACCAATGATGACGAGAGTTCTGGCTTCTCCGTGTCCTCACCAACGCTTATTTTCTGTTTTTTTTTTTTTTATATAGTGGCCATCTTGCAGGTGTGAGATGTGTCTCTCTGGTTTTGATTTGCATGGAGCTAAAGATTAGTGATATCGAGCATCTTTTCATGTGTTTGTTGGCTGTTCATGTACCTTCTCTGGAGAAGTGTCTATCTAAGTTCTCTGCCCAGTTTTGAATCAGGACTTTTTGTTGTTGAGTTTTAGCCATTTTCTGTGTATTCTAGATATTAATCCCTGATCAGATACATGATTTGCAAATATTTTCTCCTAATCTGTGGGTTGCCTTTTTATCCTGTTGATATTATCTTTGGATGCACAAAGTTTTTTCGTTTTCATGAAGTCCAGTGTGTGAATTTTTTTTGTTACCTGTATCTTTGGTGTCATATGCAAGAAATCATTGCCAAATTCCATGTCATGCACTTTTGCCCCATGCTTTAAGAGTTTTATAGTTTTAGGTCTTACTATTAAGCCTTTGATCCATTTCAAGTTAATTCTTGTACAGGGTTTTATTTAAGGCCCTCGGCACTTTTAAGGAAACCCCAGTGTGGCGGGAGAAAGGGAGAACATGGCAGACAGAGGCCCGGGGGCTGGGGGACGGGGTGCCTGCTGCCGGGCATGGCCACCGTGTGTGAGCTGGTCTGTGAGGAGCAGGGGCAGTTCCGGTACAGGAGCCAGACGAGAGAGGCGCTGCAGCAGCGCTCCCGAGGGCGACAGGCAAGCACTCCCGAGAACAGTGTGTGCCAGGCTGGCCTGGCGGCCTCGCTGAGGCCCCTGCCACAGGGGAGGGGTTTGGGTTGGAGAAGGACCCGAGATGGGGTGATCCTGTACGGCCCTCTGAGGAAGCAGCTGGCACCTCTGTCGGTTCAAGTGCAGCTCTGCAGGGAGGGAGACTGTCCCACATGATCCCAGGCTGAGGAACTTGCTTGGGCCAGACCGTGTTTCAAGAGTGAGGTCACTGCAGGGTGCCCCAAGGCATGCAGACCTGGCGCGTGGGAGCCTGCCTACCCCAAGTGACAACAAACAGTGGGAGGGACCCACTCTTCTGGAGGACCTGTGTCCCTGTGACTGACCAGCTGAGGGAGAATCGATCACATGAGACCTGCCTGTATTCACATTTTAAAGCAAAATTGAGAATACCAGAGAACACAGTGGCGTTTCCTTGGGAGCGGTGGTGCTGGTGGGGGTGTCCCAGGGGCCCTGAGCTGCTCTGGTGTGGAGCAGGCCATCCCAGGTGGCAGGCTGAGGGCTCTGGACGCCTGTCCACACCCAGTGGGCGGCTGGGTCATCAGGGACCAGGGAGCAGCACTGGGGCCTCGCCCGACCCACTCACAGTGCAAGGCGGCAGGGACAGTCCCAGGTGCCACGAGAGGCAGGGCCTCGTCAGCGCCCGGAGGCTCACTTGCAGACCTTCCTTACAACAGGAGTCATTGAATAAAACATGGTCAGCGTGGTGAAACAAAGAGAAACCTCTCGTAGTCTCAGTGCTACGTGGGGAATGGCGTCACAGACCTCTGCTTGCATAACACATGTACACACATGTGAGCATATGTGCTGCATGTATTGTGTGCATGTTGCCCCTCGACATATGCTCCACAAGCACCCCCTGCACTCTGGGCTGGGCGTCTTCACTGAGCTTTCGCCCTAAGCAGTTTCCCACCTCTGTCCAGCTGCCACTCCCTCAGCAGGGCTCCGTCCCGGGTGTTTCCTAGCACGGCCCTAACCATGGCAGCCCGGCAGGTGGGGCTGCCGTGGACCAGTACAGCCCCTCCACCTCTCTAAGTCTAACTCCTTCCCTCCGTCCTCCCTCCCTCCCACCAACACTGGATGAGCACCCTCTGGGTACTCCACACCACCTTGCTCCAGGCCCTTCTCAGCACTCCCGATCCTGGTGCCTGTCCCAGGAAGGGCGGGCAGCGTCAGCACGCAGGCCCTGCTGGGTCCCAGGTTCCTGAGTTCTGCCCCAGAAAGCAGGACAGGGTGGGGCGGAAGCATCAGAGGTGGGTCAACAGGGGGCACTCACGGCTGGCTGCACTTGCTGGGTACCAGGCTCTACAGTGGATGCTTTACTTTTCAGGGACATCTCTGGCTGGCAAGGAACAAGCTCTGAGCTGTGGAGTTGTGTGCCCAGTTTACCGGCTAGGATGAGATGCCCACCTGGGAATGGAGTGGGGGGCAGGTACAGGGAGCTTCGATCCAGGGGGAGAAGAAGTGTGAGAGATGTTTAAAGCACCCCAGCTGTGGAGGCAGGTGGGCCCAGGGACAGAACAGGCGCTCAGAGTCTGCTTCAGAGCCTGCTGGGACCAGCGAGTGAGGGGGCCAGTGGGGAGGATGTGGACGGGTGGGGAGATGAGACCAGTCCTAGCTCTCAGGGCCTGTCAGCCTTAAGTCCTTCCTGCTGTGGGGGATGGAGGTGTTAGTGGTGTGAATGCTGAGCGTGGGCAGAATGGGGAGGCTGCAGCAGGTGGCCGGGCAGGGACAGAGGTTGGGGGGAAAGGTGAGAGGTGGGGGTGCGGTGCATTGGGGTCACCTGGCACCCTGGGCTCCCAGTTGCAGGGAGAACCTGAGCCACTCTGGAAGGAGGGCTCTGGCCTTGCTGCCCACAGCTTGTTGGGGGACCCCTGGGGAGAGCTTCCAGGTGTCCTGGGGGATCAACCAGGAAGGGGTGGGAACATGAAAGACAGCCTGGGACAGGGAGCCTCTGGGCCCTGCCCGGTCCTGGACTTGGTGGTTCCCCACAATTTGGATGCTCTGTCCTGTCGCACCTTCCACACCTAGCCACCCCTTCCCCTCCCAGTCTCTGCTCCCGGAACTCAGCCTGCCCTGCCTGAGCCTCCCTCCACTTCACCCACCAGGAAGGAAGCCACCTTGCCCCCAGAGGGCCTCGGCCCCAGGCCCTTGTCCACCTTGAGGTGCTCCCAGCTCCACCTCTGTGCTTCCTGACTATCTGCTCACCCCCAGGGCTGGCCAGCCTCCTGCTGGTGAATGTCCTCCCCCAGGAGAGAGCAGAGGTGACCCAGCTCCTGGAGGAGGTGGTAGGAGTCGGGGGCACCCAGTCACCCTGGCCTGGAGGGAGAGGCTGAGCCCTATGGAGGCCATAGCACCTGCGGGCACAGCCCAGCAGCCGTGGGAGAGGGCACAGGGCAGCATCGAAGCAGGGCCACCATGCTGAGCCCTCACCACCGCCAGATGGGGAGACCAAGGCTCAGGGAGGGTCAGGTCGCCGGGTCCTGGGCAGGGAGGGGTGGCAAGGCCTGGGTTTGCTCCCCACAGTGTGAAGACCCTCTCGTGGTGTGTGTATCCCTGGGCACTCTTTCGTTGAGCACCTGCTTCGGCAAACAGGCCACAGGGTGCTGGGGCTGGTGTGTGGGGGGCCAGGTTGTGGCTTGGGCACCAACTCCATGGAGCTTTACAGAGGGGAGGGGGCTTGAGTCACTGTTCCCCAGGCAGCTTTCTGCTTTCTAGAAGGCTCCCTTTCCCACAGTGGGAGGAGGCTTATGCTGTTCTCTGTGTTGGCAGGTGAAGGGCGGACGGATGCCCGAGGCAGGGGGACCACAGGGAGCACCTGTGGCAGCAGCGCTGGCGGCGGGCCTTCCAGCCACACTTAGCAGCATCGCCACAGCAACTGGGGACCAGACGGCAGCAGCCTAGGCAGAGGCGAGTGGGCAGAGGCGAGTGGACTGCCTCCCACCATCAGGAGGACAGGAAATGACTGCTGGGCATCAGGCCAGGTGGCATCCCGGGGAGGGGGCGTGTCACTAGAGGGAGGGCTCAGCCACCTCCCGCAGCAAGAGCGCCATGCCAGCAGAGAAAGAGGCGCTGGGGCAGGGGCTGCTGTGGGACCTGGCCTTGCCCCGCCACCCGCACTGAGCACTCAAGGGCTCTGTCATTTGTTGGGCACGCCACCTGCGTCTCAGCGTCCCGTTCTCGTGGGGCAGGAGGAGAGGGCCAGTCCCGTGCTCCTGTCTGGTCCCGCTGCTGCCAGACCATGGGATGTCGGCAAAGCTCAGAGGAGAAAGAGGCGGCACGCCGGTCCCGGCGAATCGACCGCCACCTGCGCTCAGAGAGCCAGCGGCAGCGCCGCGAGATCAAGCTGCTCCTGCTGGGCACCAGCAACTCGGGCAAGAGCACCGTCGTGAAGCAGATGAAGATCATCCACAGTGGGGGCTTCAACCTGGAGGCCTGCAGGGAGTACAAGCCCCTCATCATCTACAACGCCATCGACTCGCTGACCCGCATCACCCGGGCCCTGGCCGCCCTGAAGATCGACTTCCACAACCCCGATCGCGCCTACGACGCCGTGCAGCTCTTTGCGCTGACGGGCCCCGCCGAGAGCAAGGGCGAGATCACCCCGGAGCTGCTGGGCGTCATGCGGCGGCTCTGGGCTGACCCCGGGGCGCAGGCCTGCTTCGGCCGCTCCAGCGAGTACCACCTGGAGGACAACGCAGCCTACTACCTGAACGACCTGGAGCGCATCGCCGCGCCCGACTACATCCCCACTGTGGAGGACATCCTGCGCTCCCGGGACATGACCACCGGCATTGTGGAAAACAAGTTCACCTTCAAGGAGCTCACCTTCAAGATGGTGGATGTGGGTGGGCAGAGGTCGGAGCGCAAAAAGTGGATCCACTGCTTCGAGGGTGTCACAGCCATCATCTTCTGCGTGGAGCTTAGTGGCTACGACCTGAAGCTCTACGAGGACAACCAGACGGTGAGTGGCCAGGCTTTTCCTGTTTGTTCTGCCACCGCTGGCGCCTGGGAAGCAGGTGGGCTTCTGGATGTGTTGAAGGGTGGGGCGGGAGAGGCCGCCGTCGGAAGGGGGCAGGGCAGCCCCAGCGAGGTGAGTCTGGCAGTAGAATGTGGAGCTCAGCGGCTTCCACAGGCTCTGCAGGACCTGGTGTCACACCTGCCGTCAGGACGCCTGCCACAGGGGCAGCTCTCGGTGGCCACCCCAGCCTGGTGGGCCGCAGTCTGACTCGGTGCCCTGACAGGCCTCTAGGTGCCAATCCCTCTGAGTGACCACTCCAGGGCTCCACCACCGGTGCCCCCCACCCTGGGCTGCGACTCCCCTCACCCAGCGCAGACAGCACTGCCCTTGCAGCTCACGCAGGCCCTGGTGCCCAGCAGTGGTAGCCAGTGCTTGGGGTGCAAAGGCCCCGGCTCTGCTGGAGGGGTCCTGCTCCTTGGCAACCAAGAGCGTATTGCTCAGAGCCCAGAGGAGGGGCCCTCAGCTGCCTGGGGGTTGAGGAAGATTTGCTGGGGAGGAGGATGGGGAGGCTGGGCACTGAGAGGGGCTTTGCTGCGGGAGAGGCTGGGGAGAGTCAGGTGCGCTGGGTAATGCTGGAGGCTGGGAGCGGGGTCGGAGGCTCCGCAGGACAGTAGTGGACAAGGCCCGGGCCAGGCAGCCAGCTGTTGGTCTAGGTGGCAGCTCAGTGAATGCACCCGGCACCTACCAGTCTGGGCACTGTGCTGGGTCCCAGAACAGCAGCTCTGGCCCCACCGCCCCACCATGCACATCCTCAGAGTCTGGTATCAGGAGTGCTAAGAACTGTATCTGAGGTTTAAGCCTCAGGGGTTGGGTGCATATATGGGGTCCTTTCAGGCCCCCAGCTCAGGCTGAGAACCATAGTATGTGGAGGGCTCCACAGGTGTGTGCAGCGCACACAGGTGCCAGAGGCAACCCAGCCCCAGTGCCGAGCCAGTGGGGGCTTGAGGGGAGCTGCTGAGCAGGGGAACAGCCAAGTTGCTGGTAGGGGCAAGGAAGAGCACACCACAGCCCAGCCAAGCAGAAGGCCCGGCGCACGAGGCACCATAGCTCCCCGGCTCCCCGGACTGGCGGTGGTAGATAGAGGCCACACAGCCAAACGTGTTAGATACAGGCCACACAGCCAGACAGGGGATAGGCATGGCCAAGGTCTCCCACCACCCCTCCCTGCAGCGGTTCTGTGCCAGGCAGGAACACTGAGCAAAGACTCGGAATTTGCTCTCAAGAGGCCTTTGATCCTGGGTGGAGGGCCTGGAGACAAACGGGGTCTAAAAGGAGCTGTAGGCAGAGTGGGGCTGCGGGTGCCAGGGATTTGGGGCAGCAACAGCTGGCGGGAACCTAGGGGAGGGTGATGATGCCCCTGGGGGACCCACCCCACTGGTAAATTCTACTCCCAGCCTTTAGGGTCCAGGGGACTAGGGCAATGGCAAGGAAGGAGCCTGCTTCTTCATCCGGTCTTCTTAAGACTGGTGGTAGCTTTATTTGGGGCTTCAGCTGGGGAATCCTGACTGGGCCCATAGCCCCCAGGTCGGTGGACGGCTGCAGGCTGCGGCCTCTGTGCTGGGCAGCTGAGCGTTCTCCTGGAGAGATGGTCTGCGCTCCCATAAGGTTCACATGGAGACCCCGCTGTTGGAGAAGGGGAAGCGGCTACAGGCGGCCGTGGAGACAGGAGGCAGGGCTCTCCTCATGTCCCCTTTCTGCATCTGGGGCTCTCCACAGAGCTGTGCCCAGGCAGTGACAGTGCCCCTGGTGGGAGTGGCCCGAGCTGAGGACACTGCCCACGAGGACAGGCCCACATCACTCCCAGCGCCGTGTGTCTTGAGGCTCCAGCCACCCCTTCATCTTCCACCTGCCCTGACGTCAGCCCATGTGTCGCTGCTGGCAGGGGTCATCCCAGCGGACCAGCAAGGCCAGGGTCCTTGATGAGGCCGTGCTGTGGGGGGAGGGCTTGGGCCTGATGGGCCTGTGAGGCAGCAAGGCGAGGCAAGGTGCCCAGCCTGGGCCTGTCGGTGCCAGCACAGGTCTGCCAGCCACACGGACTTCGGGAGTTGGCTCTCGAGGCCTCTGCCCTTTTCTGTTTGTCCTGAGGCTGGTGGTGGCCTGTGCTCTGAGGCCTTCCAGGGCTCTGCTTCCTGGGCTGTCTCCTCTGTCATCTCCGAGGCTGGTGGAGCAAATCCCTCGGCGCTGTGCTTGTCAAACAGACTGTCCATTGGCACACTCTGCCCGCCACGCTTGTGCCCACCGGTGTGCCAGGACGCAGGCCCCGAGGTGTGCGCGGGCCCTGAGTTGGTCCCGTGTTTCATGGAGGAATTTGGCTTTCATCTCTGCTCTCTGAAGCAGTCAACCAGGAATTGGCCCAAGTGTCCTCAAACAGGCCCTCTTGGCTCCAGCCAGCCCATCCCCGCCTCCTGGCTGCCCCTTCCTCTCTCTGGTCTGGCCTTTGTGGACTTCATTCACTCCCATGGGCTCTGCTCTCTCTGGCCTTAAGCACATGACCACCCTGCCCATCCTCCCCTTGCCCACCTGTCCCTGTCCTTCAGGTCTCATCTCAAGTGTCACCTCCTTGAGAGGCCTTCCCTGACCTCAGCTTGGCACCTGCAAGCCCCTCCATTGCAGTCACTCGTTACTGGGTGGGTCCCACTCATGTGGGCGCAAGTGGCTGCACCACCAGGCTGGGTGGAAACCCGGGTGCACAGGCAGCCCACAGGGGCCTCGTCCCCCCAGCCTTCTCCGGGCCCTGTCCCTGTGGGACACCACGGTGGGAAACCCTGGGTGAGGGCAGTGGCTGCTGGTTTGGCTGCCAGTGGGGTTTGCTGTGAAGCCAAGCAGCCTCCTGGAGGCAGCCAGGCCCTGGGGCCCTTCCGAGCATTTTCTAAAGGGAGGGGTTGGCAGCCAGGCCTGTGCCCCGCCTCCTGCTACCACCCTAGTCTCGGCAGGCCCGGGGAGGTGGCTGTTCACCAGAAAAGGAAATTCTTGATGAGAAACTCAAGCAAGCGAGGCTGGAAATTCACTGGATTCCAAATGGTTCTGACCTTTCATGCTCTACCAGCAATATCTCAGGATGGAAAACAAGCAGGCTGCTGAAGAAAGACAATACCCCCAAGATTTCTCCTGCCGCCGGCTGTCTACTGAGGTGGGCCGGCCGCCCAGGAGAGCGCCGGGCCAGGCAGCGAGGAGAGCCTGCCTCTCCCAGTGCCTGCAAGCAGCTCCTGTCACCGCCGCTGGCACACCTCTCCTGTGCCCTGCCCTCCTCCCGCCTGCTGCCATAGGCCTGGGACAGAGCCGCCACCCCTGCCTCCTCCTTTCAGAGGCCTGAACTGTTCTCCTGGGCTCCAGCAAAGGTGCGGCAGCCAAGAACAGGGCATGCTGAGTTTTGCAGAAACCAAACGAGGCTGGGGGCCCAGTGCCAGGCTCTGGACTCAGAGCTCAGGGCTCTTCAGCCCCCTACTCTGCTCCAAGGCCTTGTCTTCCCCTGATGGCGGTTGGCAGAGCCCCCGCCCCCACGCCTGACGGAGGAGCCACAGCCCCCTACCCGCCCGCTGGCATTTGCGTCAGCACGTTGCCACGGGTAACGTCAGGATCTCTGGGTTCCTGGGCACAGAGGGCTGCAGCGAGTGCAGGGCAGCACCTGGGCAGGAGGAGGCAGATTCCAGGCATTCACGGAGCTCAGCAATGAGCCGTGCCCAGCCTTGATAACGGACCGCCCCCTTTTGTTCCAGAGGGTTCCGTGGGCCCTCATCCCCCCGTGCAGTCCGCCAGGCACCCACAGGCTCCAGAGTCCGTAGGCCTCTACTACTCCTATGGGGGCTCCCTTCGACAATGTGGGGGGCCAGAGCAGGGCCCAGGGAGGCATCACCTGACTGATCATGTGCGGCAACAGCTGTGCCTCCTGTCCTTGTCACGGGCAGGTGGGACTACCCAGGCTTAGGACAGGTTATGGGCCCAGGCCTGCAGCTTGTGGCAGCCGCGGGCCCTCCCTGCTCCACGTCTGCCAGGAGAAAGCCAGGCCCGCCTGCCCCAGCCCGCCCTCCGCCAGAGCGCCACTCCCCGGTGGCCCGGCCTTTCTCTCTGCCCGCCCCATGGCCCCTCCCAGGGGTGAAGAGAGGCAAGTTTTAAATCCACAGGCTCAGCCTGGCCCCACTCAGGTGCAGAGACCACCCACCGACCACCCACCTCACCAGGACAGCCCTGGAAGCCATGTGCCTGAGGGTCTGCCACAGGCTTTGAACTTGGCCTGTCCTCAGTCGCAGGGCTCTGCCCCTTCCTCTTTCGTGCCCTGCCAGGGGGTCACAGCACCCTTCTGGAAATCTCAGGAAAGCAGGAAAATGGGGGGTTGCTTGCTGCCCAGCCTCGGCCCCTGCAGATCTGCTAATGGACTATGTGGTCGCTTAATAGTGAAGGGAACCTTCAGAAGAGGCAGATAAAAAGTGTCTGCAAAGTGTCCAAGTGTTCCCATGTGAAAACCCATGGGAGCTCCCTCACTGCCCGTTTCCTGGAGAAGCTGTTATGTTCCCAACGTGTGCCAGGCCTGGTGTGCGCCTGTTGTGTGCCTGTTGTGTGCCTGCTGTGTGCCTGCTGTGTACCTGCCCAGGGGCCAGGCGCCAAGGTGAGCCTGACTATCCCAGAGGCACAAGGGGCTAGTAGGAGGGGACACTCACACCCCACAGTCACAGTGTCATCTCTATAAACCCTGGTGCTGTCTGGGGACACCCACCCCCTCCTTTAGGACCCAGCAGGTAGCAGTTCCCAGGGTAATCTCCCCGCCTTGGCTCCTATGCAGGACCAGCTGGGGCTACAGGTGGGCTGGGCCACAGCAAGGCTTACTGTGGGAGGCCGGGTGTCCCCACTGCGTACCCCACAGATAGCTAGTTAACATGAGTCAAGGAGGGTCCCTTGGGGGGTTGGTGGGACACAGAACATGCCCTTTAGAGACTTAAGTTCTGCAGGTGGCTGTTGCTATACAGCCAGGCTCCAGCCTAGGGGGTCATCTCCCCCAGCCCTGGCCAGTGGTCCCTTGTACAGGTCCCTAAGCCCCTCCCAACCCCTACACGGGTCACAGCCCCCTCGTCCTCCCACCTTGTACAGCGTTTGCCGTGGACATGGGCCTGGCACAGGGTGGTGTTCAGGGAAGGAGGCAGGCAGGCTCAGGAAGAGCGCGAGTTCAGGGCCCTGGCTCCTGGGCGGGCCGTCGCTGGTGCAGGCCCTACTGGGAGCGTGCGTGTGCACTGCACGCCTGAGGAGGGGGCTGCTCAAGGCCGTCCTGTACACACTATGCCACTGTGCCTTGTCATTCAGCTGAAAAGGGAGCTTGTCTCTGTGCTTTAGAGATGGCGTGTCGTGAGTCTGTGCATTGAGGTGACATATGGTGCTACGGTAGGACAGGCTTCTGCCTATTGATCACGGGCTGGTTCTGCTTGTCCGAGGAGGGGATTGCGAAGGGGAATCGGCCGTCTGTGATGACACCCGGCTCAGATTTGGAAGGGGCCTGGCGTGTCGTCAGTGTCCTTAACCAGCCATCTTTGCGGGTGCGGGGTCCCAGGGCACTCTGGAGTCCCCCATGCCCGGGGGGACCGGGTGCTCCAGAGGGGGCTGTGGGATGTGAGCTGGCTTCCACCCTTGGGGGCTGGGCACAGGGCAGTCACCTGGGCTCAGAAAACCTGAATGGCCATCAGGGTCGGCACTGCCCACTGCCCCCACCCTGTCAGCAGCAGGACCACAGGGAGCCGGAGCAGAGCATGTCCCCACTCTGTCGAGGACGTAGATTCAGGAATCCTGCTGCGGGGGCCAGAGAGATGTGCCACTGACCTGCCTGGAGGCCACCAGCCTTCCCCCGCCGGGGCCGTGGTCTCCCTGAGCAGCTCCTTCCAATCTCATGATGTACCGGGACCATGTGCAGTTTGCAACCTCCACAAATTATGGTGACCCTGGGATGGCAGAGGGGCCTGTGCTCCCTTGGAATGGACAGCTCCAGGCACACATCTGAGGAGCTCTGCAGAAGCCCCAGCCCTCAGCCGGGCCGTGACAGCACCTCCCTTGGAAGGCGCAGGGCTCGCCTGGCTATGTGCTCTCCCCAGCTGGTGTCCCCATGAAAGCGCGGACCCAATCTGTCTCTGTGACCCTCACCCTTCCTGAGCATGAGAGGGTACGGCCAGCTGCTGGGGGCAGGGCAGCACTCACAGCTGGATGGCCCAGGTGCTGTCTGCCCTGTGAGCAGTCTCCCGCCTCTGTGCAGGCTCCTCAAGCCTGGGCCTCAGCCAGCGTCCTTTGCCCTGTTGCCTGGCCTTTGTCTTGGCCCTAAAGAGGCTCAGGCCCTCTGCTTCTCACCTCAGTGGCTCCTGGGTCTGAGCCTGTGGCCCTCACTCAGTGAGCAGCTAGCAGTGACCTGCTCCCCAAGGCCCCGAGCTTCCCATAGCTTCAGTGGGTGTCGGCTCCAGCCCGTGATGGGCAGGGGTGAGGTGGAGGGAGGGTGGAAAAGGCAGCAGAGGGCCCTCCCCTGCAGCACAGCCTGGCACCTATTCTCAGCCCCTAGCACTTGCCAGCTAACATTTCTTGGAATAAGACCTCCTCCCCTCTGCTCCCAGGGAGGCAGCAGCCGTCGAGGCCTCTGTCAGTAGTAGCTTCCTCCGTTCCCCTTCCCCTCACACTGGGAGCTTCTGAGGACTCCCATTTCCTCTACCTCTGGGCTTGGCTCCCTGCCCTGAGCAGGTTTTCTGTCAGATGTCAGCCGGGTGAAAAGGACGAGACAGGGCTCTCCTGCTCAGTGTGTCCCCCCACCCCCACTCCACACCACATGGTGGGGCTTTGGGGTGCTTCTGGGGCCTGTTTCTTTGGCCCAGGCTCTGAACCCTTGGGGATCTACTCTGCCACCAAACATGCCAGCCGCCCTTTCTTGGTGGTCAGACGCCAGGTGGGGCTGGCGGGGCAGGGCTCCCCCTCTGAACACCAGTCCCTTGGAGGGTGGAGCTGGATTGCAACAGCTCACAACTGTCAATTGTTCAATTTTTAGGAATTTCTGGGTGATTTGACATCATGTTGTAGCTTAAAATCAGCCAGGTGAGAATGATCGCAGCATGGCACTCGGCAGACGCTTGACATCACCTCCCAATGGGTTGTTAAACACTCACCAGCCTGCCACATCCTGTGGCTCTCAACCCCGGCCCAGGGGCTCTGTCTGGGTCAGGCTCAGCTAGGGGCGAATTACAGGATTAGCTGCCCCCCTCTTTCTGCAGAGCCGGCAATGCCCCTGCTTTTCAGCCTCCTCCCGGACTCCTCAGCGATCCCCTCCTCTCCCCCGTGAATGCACGTGTTACTTCTGCTCACATTCATCCCATTTGAGAACGGCAGTTTCCCAGAGTGGCTCCTGCTCGTCCACCCTCCACCCCCCACTTCCCGCTCTCCCCAGGCAGATTTTACAAGAATCCTGTGCAGAGAAGCAGACTCAGAGCTGGGCGGCTCTGCCTGCTCTCGGGCAGCACATCAGCAGACTAGCATGAGACCATCTGCTCAAGCTGGGGCCCTTCCTGCGTGCTCCGTCTGGGAGAGAAAAGCCCGTACTGCTCACTCAGGAAGCACTCCTTACACACCTGTGTGCACAGCCAGCTGGGGACAGAGGCAAGTGTCCCTTCCTCCTCTCAGGTCAGATGGCGCAGCAGCGAGCAGTCCCTGCGGGGCTGGAGTGGCTTCCCCAGCACCCACTTCCACGCGTGCTGCGGCTGGGCTCAAGGCCCCTGTGCAGTGGCTGTCTGGGCCCAGGGATGCTAGGAAGCCCTCCTCTGCCCCAGAGACCAACTGGCAGGAGAGGAGGCCCAGACATCAGGAGCAGGACTTCAGCAGGTTGGAGTGAAGGAGGGGCGGTGATTTGGACTTGATCTGGACCTCACAGAACCTAGCCTGGGCCTTGAGTGTTGAGGGGCAGCCAGCACAGGCAGGGTCGAGGGTCTGTCTGGGGCCGCGGAGAGTCTGGGCCTGGGCACCTGGCAGAAGGGGCCAGGTCCCAGGTGCTGCAGAGTCCAGGGGATGGTGTAGCCAGGGTTCGCTGGGGTCTCTACAACCTGCACATCTGTGTGCTCCCCACCCTTTGCCACCTGACCTCTCCCAACAACGCCCCTCCGACTGGCAGAACACCTCCATTCTGCGCTCACAGGCCCTTCAGGACAGAGGAATGTCCCCAGCCTGTGTCCTGCTCAACCACTGGGCCAGTGTGGTAATTAACGTTCTGGGCACATTAGCTCTGCTCCTTAGGTACATATCAGGCAGCTCTGGGTTTTAAGATGCAGATTATTATTCTTTAAGGTATTTTTATAATTCAAGACTAAAACACAACTTCTTCACTCTTCAAGAATAGCATGGGAGGCCAAGCTGACTTGGGGACCCTCAGCATAGATTGGGGCCAGAGTGGGGTATCTGCCCGCAAACAACACCAAGAAATATTTCTGGTCTAACAGAGAACAAGCTTGGGCCACCCCTGGCGGGGCTGGGCTTGCAGCCCACCCAGTCCCATCTTCATCACCCCTGGTTGATGTATCCCCCGCTCACGTACTTTTTCTAGTCCCATTAATAGAGCCAGTCAGCCAAAGGCCCTGGGCCTCATATCCTGATGTTGTCACTAAGGCCAGCCCCAACCCACAGTTCTGCACACCTTTTGTGGCCTTAGTGACCCCATGAAGGCTAACAACATCCCGACGTCGGGAGGCCTGGAATGCCCAGGCCAGCACGGCCCATAGGAGTGGCCATAGGCGAGTCCTTCCCCACGGGGCCACACAGCCTCCCTCCAGCAGTGGCAGGTGGGAGCTGGGAAATGTGTGACCTGCTCAACATTCCCCCAAAGCCACAGCCTCTGCCTGCGGTGTCCCAGGCTCCAGGAATCCAGGTCTGTAGCTCATTACATCTACTGAGGAAAGAACACTCTGGAACAGCTGACCCCGGCAACCTGTGGTTCTTGGGCCGTTTCCAAGCCCTGGCCCAACGGGAAAGATGCTAAGGGAAGACGTCTGCTCTGTGGCCCTTTGTTAGTGCTGGCCAGGCCCACGGCATGCAATCCCCTCTGGCTCCTCTCAGCCTCAGCGGCCCAAGGACAGGACCACTGCGGCGAGAGGGAGCAGTCCCCGGCCCTGGGCAGCCTCAGCTTGGAGGACCTGGCCCAGTCGTGGCTTCCTCCTCTGTGAAGTGGGACAGACCTTCAGCTCAAGGACAGAAGGACGTAGTTTTGGCAATACCTGCCATTATCTGTGCCCATGTATGGGGCCCATAGGGCCCGGAACTGTGGGGCGTGTGTTCTGATAAAGGAGAGTGCCGGTCACTGGGAAGCAGACGCCAGCTGGCTGGGCAGGCCAGCTGACTTCTCCTGGCTCCCATGGCCTCACCTGGGATGCTGGTGACCCTGCCTGATCCTGGTGGCAGGGAACACCATGTAGGACAGGACTGCCATTGTGCCATTTTATTTCCCTCTCATAAGAGATGGCCACAAGGTCACCTGGACAAGCAAGTGGGCAGAGCCCTTGTGCACAGCATGAGGCACCCCCAAGGCCGAGGCCAGCCCACTGTAGATCAGGCTGGGTCCCATGCATGGCCCAACCCAGTGTGGCCCATTCAGAGTAAAAAGGCCTGTCCCTCCCTCATCAGCCTGTCCCTAGTGCTTCTGTCACTCTATGTGGCCTCCGCGGAGCCCATTGGCAGCTGTCCTGTCCCCTCTGCCCATAGACCTGCCTAGGCCTCAGGCTCCAGGCTGCAAGTGCCCCTCAGGGTGCTGGTCAGGCCTGCCCTGCTTTCCTCTGATGCCCAGACTTAGTAGGCTGGCCTGTTACAGCCCAGCTGACCAGGGGACCTGGCATGGGGGTCTCGGAGCAAAGACGCTGGGGCACTGCCAGGCCTGGCATAGTGCAGGTCCCTCCTGAGGGCATCCCAGACCCCGGCTGCAGGGGAATGAGGCCCAGCGAGGGTAGATCTGGACAGCAAGGAGCCCTTGGGCACAGAGGCCTGACTGTCCCCCAGGGCTGCAGGGATCAGACTGAGACACTGTGTGTGATCCCAGCCTGGATTCAGAGAGACGGAGGCCACGGCCCAACGACCAGTCCAGCCTTTGGCGCACCCTCCCCTCAAACCTCGTCACTGCTCCCACCCAGCGCTCTGTCCACAGACGCAGCTCTGGGCCCCCTCCCAAGCCGCCTGTGCCATGGCCACCCGAGACAACTCACATGACAGCCTCTCCTTAGCTCTCCATGGCCCTGTGGCCAGAGTGCCCTGCCCACCTGTGGCCTGGCCTAGGGGTCACCCTGAACTGTCCCCATGCTCTCGCCCAACACCGCTTGCCTTAGAAGACATGCTGACTGCCCTGGGTGTGATGCGGGTGGGGTGGAGTGAGGTGTTTGGGGACCCCTCCAGGAGGCACTGATCCCTGAGCTATACAAGCCAAAGGCCAAGACCACCCTAGTGAAGACAAAGGCTTAGGACCAGAAATGGCCCACCCAGCCCGTGTCACCTCCCCGCCTCATCTGAGAGGCTGGCTGGTGCCAGCCAGGTGAGCGCTGGGAGAGCACTGTCAGCTGTTGGCAGCCCGGCAGGTGTGGGTGTGCTGGCAACAGTAACAATCCCGCGTGAGCCGCACACTGCTTTCAGGCTTGATTTGGTTTGGTTTCTGCATAGCGGCTCATACCTCACTACGTGGATTTTATAACCCACAGAGGGAATGTGGTCTTGAGTCCGGTCCTTGGTCACTGTCCAGAAAGTTTCATCTCGGAGAGCCCTCCGAGTTGGCCGGGCCCTGGTGTGGGCAGTGCCTATGGCTCACGGGGGCTAGGAAGTGGCTATGCCGCACATCAGCCTCTTGGCTACTGTCTGTGCATCTTGTGACCAGGTCATTGGCGGGGGATAGAGAAAGCATTCTCTTCCCTGAAGCAGCTGCTCAGAAACATCAGGAAGCTTTTGCCCTGGCTCCGCTAGCTCATGAACTTCCGGCAGCTCCTCCGAAGGGCCGTTAGCAGCCCCAGCAGCCTGCGTGGCCCTGCCACACTGCCAAATCCTGGGCAGGATAAAGCCATCAGCCACTGCCTTGGGCACGCACAGCGACGGGCACTGGGTTAGGAACAGCCACTCCCAGGCTCAAGGTCTCCGTTGTGGCAGGGCCTGGGAGCCATGGGAAGTCCCAGGGGCTGCAGAGTTTTCCTAAGTCCCGTCCCAGCTGTGTGACTGCACCAGCACACGCATGGGGATCCTTTGATCCAGTTCTCGATAGAGCCAAGACCTGGAAGGCTGCATTTGCCCAGCTCTCCCACTTCCTGCCGAGCAAGAAGCCAGGGTAAGGCAGTGATGACCCAAATTCTTTTTTTAAGCATGAGCATGTCTGAAATCCATCGTGTTGGCCACAGGCAGAGGGTCCCCACTGGGAAATCTACCCACGTCTTCAACCTCTCACTGCAGGAACTGGCCTCCAGCCACTGCCAGTGGTTTTCACCAGCCTTCGCTCCTGCAGGTGTGACCTGGGAGCGCCCAGGAACGCAGGAGAGCACGGCTTGCTGAGCAGAGTCAGACGAGGTTGTTAGCCTCATAGGCTGCAGGGGGTCCTCTGGAGCTGAAAGAGGAGGCGCTTCTTACACTCTGGTTTCCTCCCGGTGAGAGTGACACCGGCAAGCCCTGGGCCAGGCCTGAATCTGTTGGCAGCTTCCAGTCTGCACACACCTGCATCCTGCCGTTCACTAATTTCCCATCAGTGACTGACAGCAGGGGGACTGGGATCAAGCCAGCAAGGTTTAATATAAAGACAAATAGAGAACAGTTCTCATTTCAGTTCAAGCAAAAATGAACTGGAAAAAGCATTCTTTCCTGCAGAGTGGGAGGAAGGTCAAGGTGAGAGTAGGCTGCTGGCCTGCCCGGGGGCCCTTTCCCTCTCTGTGCCTGGGCGTGGAACCGGGGAGCAGGACATGGGAGCTCCAGGCCCTTTCAGACCCAGTGCTCCCAGTGTTGGCCTGGGAATTTGCTGCCCCGGAAGTGGGAGTCTTAGGCACACCCGAGTCACAGCCTCAAGTTACAGGATGCCTGCCATCAAGGTCACACTTACTCCGGGGCTATGGCCGGCACTGGCAGCAGGAATGGTCTTTTCTTGCTCTAAAATCCTTCAAGTTACTGATTCTGAGGTTCAGCGAGAGCAGAAAGCAAACAGTGGTGNGGGAGCTCCAGGCCCTTTCAGACCCAGTGCTCCCAGTGTTGGCCTGGGAATTTGCTGCCCCGGAAGTGGGAGTCTTAGGCACACCCGAGTCACAGCCTCAAGTTACAGGATGCCTGCCATCAAGGTCACACTTACTCCGGGGCTATGGCCGGCACTGGCAGCAGGAATGGTCTTTTCTGGCTCTAAGATCCTTCAAGTTACTGATTCTGAGGTTCAGCGAGAGCAGAAAGCAAACAGTGGTGTGTGCGTTTGGGGGCTTCAGGCCTGTGCTGGGCAGGCCTGCCCACTGCCAGTGTCCCGGTGGGCTTGCTCTTGGGGGCTTCAGGCCTGTGCTGGGCAGGCCTGCCCACTGCCAGTGTCCCGGTGGGCTTGCTCAGGCTCCCCAGAGGGCGGCTCAGTCAGACGGATGAAGCACCCTGGCTGGGGACAAGAAAGCGCTCTGGCTGCAGGCCTACCTCCAGCTCACTCTGGGGCCCTGGGTGGGACCAGGACATGGCCGGGACCCCAGGGTTGTGTACCCACCTGTGCCCATTTGGGTTGCCTGGGTCCAGGCTGTCCCAGTGGCACAATTCCGGGCCCTGTCTCGTCCCTTGCCTAGCTCCTGAGTAGTCGGGGCAGTGCAGCCACCAGGCCCAGCATGGGCTGGGAGCTCGGAACAGTCTTGCATGTTGTGGCTGGCCACAGGGTGAATGGAAGGGCGAGAGCTGGGCTAGCCACACATGTATTGTGGCGCCCCGGTCCTCAGACCTGTGCCAGGCACCAGGGGCGAGGTGGTGGGGTCCCAGCCGTAGTCCTAACTCCCTGGGGGCTGATGTCCAGGTGGGGAGATGAGGGCGGGGCAACAGAAGCTTCTGGGCCCCTGCACTGTCATGGGGCTCTGCACACACGACCTCTGAGCCCTCAACCCAGCAGGGTGGCCCCCACCACACAGATGAGGGAACTATTCTTATTTCAAGAATAAGTTGCCCTAGTGGCACGGCTGGTCTGTCACCTGAAGAGGAACCTTGGCTGTCCCCTACACAGGGGGCTGCGGGAGCTGGGAGGCTGCCACCCTTTCCACTACTTAGGGTCACCCCAGCCCTTTCCACACTGTACAGTGGGGAAACCAGGCACCAGTGAACAGGCTGGTCCAGAGTGGGTGGGGAGGAAAGAAGGCTGTGTGAGACTGAACTGCTTCGTGCGGCAGGAAGTAGCACTCTGCTGTTTCTGGCGGGTTCGGAACACAGGTTTCAGGCTATTAGGGCCTGAGTTACGGCTCTGTTGCAGCCTGTTATCTTGTTTAAACAGCCCTGGCTGTTTGAAGTGGCAGGCCTGCTCACGGTTACCACGAGGTTTGCAATTGTCACTGGATGGGAGAGCGGTGGGGGCCGGAGACGGGGACAGGCAAGCAGTGACTCTGACTTCCGGACTCCTCAGAATATGTTTGTTTCCGCCCCAAAGAAGCCCCATCTGTCGCTGGCCTCAGGGCTGCAGGGCCGGGCCCTCTACAATGGGCTCTTCTGAGTCCCCCGGGGTGGGCAGAGGAGCAGGTGGGGTGGGGCGAGAGGTGGTGGCCGCTCTCGAGCCCCACTCGTCCCTGGGGAAGGTCAGGTGCCTGTGAAGACCTGAGGCACAGAAGTGTCTGGTGGCAGGTGTGCTCCTCCTAGTTGCTCATCTTTGCCTGTCACTTGCTAATCTCCCTCCTGACAAGTCCTGCAGCCTCAGGGCTGTCTGTCTGCAGGTGGCAGTTGGGGGTAGAGGAAGCAGGACCTGGAGGAATGGCTCGTCCTCACCCTGGGAACACAGCAGTGGAGTCAGGTCCTGGGGCTTCTGTACACGAAGCCCCTGGGGTTTGGCCACCAGCGGCTCAACTAGGGAAATAATACCCAAGGCTTCATCCCCCAAGACATAGGGTCACGTCATTCCGATCATTTTAAAGCCGAAGAGCACCTGCTTGTCAAACACCTCCTAGTCAGTTTCGCCAGAGTGACCCACTGAGCCATGGAGCTGAAGTGAGGAAGGACACAGGCCAGCTGTCAGTGAAAGGCCAGGCAGTGCCCAGCCCTGCTGTCGTCCACATTCCCAGCCAAATGTTAAGCACGGAGAAGGAAGGGCTGGGAAGGGGGGCAGTCTCTGGGCCCCTCCCCACCCTCCCTATCAGACCGTTTGTGGGCCAGGGCAGATGCACCGGTGGGGGACGGTGGGGCAGGGCACTCGGGCACCCACGCCTGCTCTCAGCCCAGCCCCCGCACCCGTGGCTGCCATGCCAAATGCCCACAGCCGGCACCATCTGGCCCTGCCTGCCATAGCCCCACATTAGGCAGACTGCCCTGGCTGGGCTCTGGGGAGAGCGGTCCCCGCGACAGCCCGGCACCACACTCATGGGCCAGCCACGAGCTGCAAGGAGTGGGTCCACTGGGCCTCAAAGCTCTGCAGCAAATTAAGAGGAGGAATTACAACAATTGTGACTTGGGGGGGGCATGTCAAGTGCAGGGGCGGGGGGAGGGCTGGGGAAGACCTCTGGGAGCCTTCCTCCCTGTGGGTTAGGAAGGAACAGCATGGCCCCCAGGCGGGAGGGGAGGGTGCTCATGGGATGAGTCCAAGAGCCGGGCAGAGTGTGTGGGGGTCACCCAGTCATGTTGGAAGCCGTTGGAGAGCCTTGCCCAATGAGATAACGTGATCTGGTTGGCTGTGATGGGCTGTAATGGGGGTCACACAGCAGAAGCAGGAAGTCAGGTCTCAGCAAGAGGGGAAGGCATGGCAGCGGGAAGGAGGGGCATGGACAGATTTGAAGGGACAGCCCTGTTCTCCCTCCTGCCCCTCCCCCCAATATCAGCTCACTAGCCATCACCCCTCCCTCCACACTGCCTGCCCTCTGGTTCACACTGTGTAGTGCTAGGCAGTGGGCATGTGTGTCTCCTCCTCTGGGTGACTCAGTCCTCGTAAGTCAGGCGGCTCCCTGCTCTTCTCTGTCCCTCAAAACAGGGGAGTGCTCAGTGGAGCTTAAGGTACATCTGAGAGTGAGGCCAGGGTCCAGCGAACAGGTTCGGGGAGGACGGCCAGGGCGGGGCTTGCAACTAGCTCTGCACCCAGAAAGGTGCTCTGTGTGGGGGGCAGGTCACAAGGCCTCCAGCCCCCTTGTTATGTACCTGTTGACCACATTTCAGTTGTGACTCGCCTCCCAATAGGCTGAAATAACTGCCCTCTCATGGCCGTGGGGACCTGAGGCCCTCAAGAAAGGCAGAGCCCAAGCAGAGCCAGGCAGCTGCAGGGCTTCAGAGCAGAGAGCACCTCGCTCAGGCCCCACCCTGCGGGGCTGCCTGCTGCCTCATGCACATCACCCAGGCTGAAGTGAGCAAGGAAAAGGGGGCTCAGATGGAAATGGGTGGGCACTGAGGTGAGTGTTCATCTGACCAAGGGTCCTGAGAGCAGAGTGGCTGGAGGCGGGTGTGGGGCACCAAACGGGAGTCCCCCAGTGGCTGTGACTGGTAGAGGGGCATGGGACTGTGAGCTGCTGTCCCTGCTGTGTGTCTTGGTTTTGACACCCCAAGGGCCCAGGCTTGGGGAGCGAGTTTGGCTGACCCTGGGCCTGGGGAGAGGGGCAGGCGGCCGCACTCCCCGTGGACCCCTGTTGCCCGCGTGGCTGGTCCAAGCGTCACCGCTCTGTGCAGCCCCTGCAGACTGGCTCCGGGAATAGTCAGTGGTTCATTGATCCACTGGCCTCGCTGCCCCGTCTCTCCAGCCCAGCACAGCAGCACTTAGGTTTGTGGGAGGAAGAAGTGGGGAGTGGAACCAGACTGGTCTGGAAGTGACCCTGGTCATCCACCTCTGTCCCCAGACCCCTTCCCATTTCCTAGGGCCCGCAGTGGTGGGGGACATGATGTCCCACAGGTGTCTGGCTATCTGAGGCTCTCCTTGGAGTGGGGACGAGGGGAATGACAAGCAGAGGGGCCAAGGCAGGCGAGGTGAGCCCCTCTAGTCCCAGTTTCCACATCTGTAAAATGGGGGCAGTGGGGGGAGCCCTCCACAGCGTCTCTCCCGGGTGTGTCTGGGCACCACTTCTTACAGACGAACAGAGCTGGACACCTGCCCAGAAGTACCATGGCAGCCTCCACACAGAGGAGGGAGCGACACCCACGCTTTCGGGGTGGTCGTCAAGCTAATTCTGCCGACGGTGACAGAATGTCAAGGTGACATTCGGGAGATGCCACCCAGGGCTCCGTCAGCAACAGCGCCATCTCCCGGCCTCCCAGTCCACCAGAAGGCCCACCCCAGCCAGGAGCAGGTCACCAGAAGGGCCTTCCCACTGCCCTGTCCCTCAGGGAGAACAGGGTTCCCCCCAGATTCCCAGAGGCCCTCACCGTCCCCTACCCCCACCCCAGCAAGCAGACAGTGACAGACAGCTGTGGAGGGACACTTGGCCTGGCTCACATATCCACCACCTCCTCCCGCCATCAGCCTGTGTTGGTGTGTTGGGCTCTGAGGGTGGAGGCTTCCTCCTGGTTGTCATGGAAATGGCAGCAAGTCTACTGAGTGTCTGGATACTAAGCTCAGTGGAGGGAGGGGAGCAGCCCCGCTGGGCGGCAGCTGCCGTCACAGACTCAGCAGCGTGGCACTGGCAAGGCCCTGAGGGGCTGTCATGCTTCTCAGCCTGAGAGTACAGAGGGCAACTCAGAGATTCCCTCACCCTCTGTCTCCCTGTGGGTGGCTGACCATGACCACATCTGCCCTCTCATCCACATGGGGTTGTGGTGATTCCGTCCGGGTGCTGGGGAAGCCAAGCACACGGGCCCTGTCCTCCAGGAATCGCTTCCAATAAGGGCACTCAATTCTGTGGGGCTGGCTGGGGGTGGAGAAGCACAGATTCCAGCAGGTGACGGCAACTAGGGCTGCCTGGGGAGGCCCAAGCTCTGAGTCCCCGTCCCTGCAGGCATGAGCAGGATGACTCAGGCTCCTCCACCTGCTCCCTCGCTGGGCCTCTGCGGAGAAGGGCAGCGTGCTGCTGGGCTGCNCTGGGGAAGCCAAGCACACGGGCCCTGTCCTCCAGGAATCGCTTCCAATAAGGGCACTCAATTCTGTGGGGCTGGCTGGGGGTGGAGAAGCACAGATTCCAGCAGGTGACAGCAACTAGGGCTGCCTGGGGAGGCCCAAGCTCTGAGTCCCCGTCCCTGCAGGCATGAGCAGGATGACTCAGGCTCCTCCACCTGCTCCCTCGCTGGGCCTCTGGGGAGAAGGGCAGTGTGCTGCTGGGCTGCACAGTTTTTGTCTGCCTGTCTCTGCCTCCTGCCATTGGCCCCCACGTACTTCAGAACCTCCTTGAGCACGGGGGAGGGTCTAGAATGGCCTCCCCCTTAGACTCAAAGGCAGAGTGGCAGGCAGTCCCCAGGCCCCGGCCAGGCAAGCGAGGCAAGCACACAGCCCAGCAGCCAAGGGAGGCCAGGAAATCTCAGACCTGGAGGCGGGACCCAGCCGCTCTCCCTGCACCCGTGTGCAGTATGGTGGGGACCAGAGAGCAGTGGTGAGGACAGGCTTCTTACAATGGGGACTGTCAATGGAGGCTTCAGGCCAGTACGAGCACCCCGGCAGTGCCAACACACACAAACTCCAAGCTGCCCCAGGGTCCCCTGGGAATACTGGTTCGGGACAGGAAGTGGCAGGCCTAAGGGCAAACTGTGTAGTTTGGTGGTAGAATGAGGGCTGGCGCCAGGCCAGTAGCGCATTTCTGTAGGAACGCAGGGTGGACAGGCACCTCCACCCCACCCACCCCAACCTAACCACACTCCTGACACTCCGGGTCCCTGAGAGCCCCCCACACGCAGGGGTGGGCTGTCTGAAGTCCAAGGTCCCCTGTGGCAGCCGACCAGAGGCCTTTGGTCATGGCGCCGGAGAAGCCACAGAACTCGAGTGCCTGGCTCCAGGGCCCAGCGTCATATACTCAAATAGGTTTAATCTCACCCATGACTCAACGGGACTGGAGCCCCCGGCACCCGAGAATGATAGGCATTGCCTCTGGCACCAGTGCCCAAGGCTCCCCCTCCACCCCACACCCCTGGGGCTCGCTTCTCCCATACCACAGAGTGGAGTCCCCAGGCTGGGTCCCAACGTGCATTTCTGGTTTCCAAGGGGCGCCTCTCCTGCTCCCCCAGCTGCCAAGTCCCTCAGCTTCCTGGCCCCCACACATGCCAGGTGCCAATGTTCACTGGGTCAGCTGCCCTTTGACCCTCAGTCAGTGGCAACCTAAGACACTGGAAGGTCCAGGGTCCCGGTCAGTGGAAATGCCTCCACAGGGTGTGTGGCCAGGGTTGCAGGGAGCACATGGTGTGCAGCCAGAACAGATGACCACAACCAGCATCATGACGTCACTGGGACAGCAGGTCTGGGGTCAGGAAGGAGTTGTTGGCTGTTGGAGGAAGAGATAGCCAACCCACAGGACACTTGTCTGGGAGCCTGGGTGGGACAGTGTGGTTCAGGAAGGCGCCCCTCCTGCGAGGGTGGGGCACTTCAGGCTGGGTCCCGACGAGCAAATAACAAATATGGGGGGTGGGGGAGCTCAGTGCAGCTGAAACCTGTGCAGAGTCACCAGAGTGGGCACCTGGCTGGGGGAGTGGAGAAAAGTCTACCGGGGCCAAATCCTGAAGCGCCGGGAAGACTTGGGGGGGGGGGTGCAGACCCGACTGCAGGGAGCAAGGAGGCAGCTGGGTAGGGACTGTGGCGAAGACTTAAGAGACGAGGCTGGCTTATCAGAAAGCAGAGGGGACTGTGGCCGGGGTCTCCAGTGCTCCAGCTGGAAGGAGCTCCTGCTCCTTAGGACGCTGTGCTTGCATGAACCACATGAGCAGAGAGACCAGCACATCCTGATAGGAGGGAGTTCGGACACCCAGCTTGCTGATTTGACCTGGCCCGCACCCCAGCGTAAGGGTCCCCCAGGACCAGGAAGGCCATGTGGGACACCAGCATGGCCACAGTTCCTCACTGTGGCTGCGACTCCTCTGGAAGGAGAGCAGAGCATCCTAATGTTGGCTAAACAGCAGACTCCCCCGCCCCCGCCCCTGGGGACAGCCCCTCAGTCCTTCCCTGGCTGTGGCCTGTAGAGCCCTCCTGCCCAGCACCCCTCAGCCTGAGGGAAGAGGCGGGCCAGGACCCTGCTCTTCTGCAGGCCCCTGGGACGATCCGAGAGGCCAGAGGGTAAATGAACTTCTGAAGGATGAGGACCCCCAGTGGACGGGCTGGCTGGGGAAGCACAGGCTTTAGGCCTGGGACCTGGGCCCAGCCTGGCCTCTTCCCCTCGGCGCCCAGGGCCACCCTCCCTCTGCCTGCCTCCCCTGGCCACCCAGCAGGGCTGCCCGAGCACCCCCAGGCCTTCAGAGACGTCTCTGCAGTTCAGCAAGCAGAGACACTCACTCCCCTCGCCCTGGACAACTCGTCTCCCACTTCTTTGGGGACAAATCATACGCCGATTCCCTGAGGGGCCGACACCACCTTGAAGTGGTCTCACTCGGGCGGTGGTACAACCCGGCACCGGGTTCCACAGCTGCAGGCACATCTGACATACACACCCCTGCCTTGCCCCCCTGGCAGGACCTCAGGGCAGGGGTCTGACTGTCAGGTGCACCTGCTGCCCCCACCTGGAAAGTCTGGGGATGCCCAGGCCAGACTCCCCCTGGGCAGGGCTCAGGGGGGTCACAAGGCTCCTGTCCACCAGGCCCATGACATAGGTCTCCGAGCCTCACCACCCCAGCCAGTGATTGATGGGGGAGGAACAGCCATACCACACTGAGGGTGGACCAGACTGTTGACTAGGCTCACCACTCACTGTGTCAGCGGCGCCCCTGTGCCCCTTGAGCCACACCCTGCCGGCCGACAGGCAGCCCCCACTGTGGTGCCCCCAAGCCTTCCACTGCAAAGGGAGCCCAGAGGGGCCAGAGGCTTGTCTGTCGCTTCATGAAAGGTGCCAGCTTGACATCCAGCCTCGTATAAAGCCTCACGCCAGCCAGGGTGCCGCCAGGCTGCCTCACTGCCCAGGTCGTGCCTTCGGCGCCCTTGGAGCCTGGCACCCTGCTGCCCGGACAGGCCTGGTGGCTCAGCTGCAGGATGGGCAGCCATGGGATGGCTTTGTCCCTGGTGAATGGAACTCATTCACAGCCACAGCCCAGCCTCTCAGCTGTACTTCCACTCTGGAAGCCGAATCCATGGTTCCCGTGAACAAGCACTGCAGGCTGTTCCCCAACAGCAGGCTGGGGCTTTCCAGTCCATGGCAGAACTGAGAACTCATCCTAGAGACGAGGAGACTGAGTCCCAGGGCCAGACAGAGCTCCCCTGGCCTTCGCTGTGTCCTCTCCACCACCTCTGCCAGCACGCCCAAGCTCCAGGCCTCTGCGCCGTGCCGTTGCTGGTGGTCATCCCTGCCCCTGCCCCAGGAAGACTCCCTTTTAGCTCAGAGCCATGACCACAGCGGCTGCCAGCAGCACCTGGTGCCTGTCACACTTCAGCCTTCAGCCACCTTGTGAGCAAGGTGCACTTACAGATTCCATTTTACAAGTGGGAAACTGAGGCTCAGAACAGCTAAGAGCTGGTGGCTAGCTGACAGCGTAAGACGCCGCAGACCGCTGCTTGGGCCCACTGGCCTTGCCCTGTGCTGCGACTGCAGAGAGCCCTGTGGGGTGGGGAGCTGCCTGAGAGCGAGCGGGCAGGGCGGGCCAGTACAGGGCCTTCCCCAGCCACACACCGCATCACACGCCACCACCGCCTCCCTGGCACGTTCCCTGCTGAGTGAGAATGACCCATCAGTGTTGGGTGGGTCGCCACCCGGCTGCCCCCATGCGGCGAGGATTTCGTGGGTAGCACATTCAGCATGAGTCAGCATTTTCATATGGCTACCCCAAACCAGTGTGACCTTGGGGGACAGGGAGGTGTTGGCCACCCCACCTCCGGAGTGTGTGTCCACACGAGAGACAAGGGGTCCGGAGCAGGGGGTACTGGACCAGCGTCCAGGGGGGCGGCCCACAGGAGCTAGAGCTGGTATGGAAACTGAGAACAGCTGGAGTGTGCCCAGGCCTCCTGGAGGGGCCATTGGGCTGGGAGGAGGGGCTGGGCACCCCACAGGGAGGCATCGGGGTTGGCCGAGAACTGAGTCAGGTAGGCACACCTGGACAGGTGTTGCCTGGTGGGGACCCAAGGCCCCATAACCAGTGACGAGAACAGTGAGTGCAAGTCTTCGAGTTCCTGCTCCGTGAACAGCACACTCCTCTGTGAAGCGGCAGTGACGGCCCTCTCCTGGGCGAGGCTCCAAGAAATAAACATCTCCATCCAGAGTGGCCCCAGGGCACATCTGGCCTGTGGCGTGCAGGAAAAGGGAGTTGGGGAAAGCAGGGGCCAGGCTCTTGGCAGGGGGATGAGAACACCCCAATCTTGAAGGGCCGACCTGGCCCCCTGCAGAGTCCAGAGTTTTGTTCTCAGCTCGGTCAAGAAATGGGAGGAAGAAAGGAGTTTCAGAGTGTGGTGCCCCTGCCCCTCCCCCAGGGCCCTGTCCTGAGTCAGCAAGTCACCACATCCAGGACCTGGGTCCTAACGGGAACCCCGGTGGTTGCCTGTGAGGAGAGAACAGGAAGGACACTGCCCTCAGGGGAAGTCTTTCAGGAAGGGTGCAGTGGACCGGGGGTCAGAGCCTGGGGCTCTGAGACCCTGGGCTTCCATTTCCCCAGCCCACCTGCCCACAGGGTGTCGTCATAGGCTGGAAAGTGATGGGCATGTTATGGGTGAGGTGTGGGGGCAGTTAGGCCATGGCGAAGAGACCCGCAGATGCCCTGGAGGCCTGGCAAATTGCAAATATGCTGCCCACGGGATCCTACGCTCCCAGACTGGAGGCAAGCTACGTGAGGCTGGAGGAGCTGGCTCAAAGGTTTGGGAAAGGAGGCAGGATGGCCCGTGAGGAGAAAGGGCTGGAGGCTGGAGTAAGCCCCTCAGGAGGGCACACACTGGAAAGAGCCAGGCAGGCCAGCAGCCTGGAGGTTGTCAGCCAGTTCCCTCACCCTGTTCTCCTCCCCTGGCCTTCTGGAAACTACAGCGCCTTAGAGGGGCTGAGAGATGCTGCTCCCCACCCAGCAGGCCGGGGGGGCAGAGGAGGGCGCCTACTGTCCCCTCTCCCTCAGGCAGGCCAGTGAGCTCTGGAACCGGTGGGAGGTGGATGTGCTGGGAAAGGCCACCCTGGCCGTGTTTGGGCAGACCTTGTTTATTGGGGAATCCAGGCTCCTCATTTGTAAAACACAAGCGTTGGACTCAGGTGTCCAGAGTGAAGTCCAACGCCAGGTCTCCAGGGAGCAGCCAGTGCCCACCCAGGCGGGGTGCAGGAAACCAAAGGCAGCCCTCCAGTGGCACAGCTCATGGCCTGGCCTACTGAATCAGGGAAATGATGATGACGGACACTTGGCCTGGAACTTGGGGCTATCCTGTGCCTCACAAACAGCGAGGGAGCCGACTGCCAGGAGGCAGGCCTCACAGCAAAGCGGGAAAGGTTCAGAGCTGGGAGGTGCTGACATGGTGTGTTACAGGGGTCAGAGAGCAAGTGGGGAAGGCCCAGGTGGGTGTCAGGTCTGCAGGCCGTGGGCAGTCCCAGGAGCCTCTCAGAGGAACCAGGCGGACTAGGACCCATGACCGGAACAGAGGCGTCACTGGCCCAGGAGCTGGCAAGTGCCGGCTGAACCCCAGCCTGCAGCGTGCAGCCCTTTCCCCTGTGCCATGGAGCTGCCTGGAGCCGGGCGGCCACATCCCACAGTGGCTTTGTGCTGGGGGTGTAGGGGGGGCAGATCTTCCCTGAGAGGCGAGAGGAAACGAGAGACACGCAGCGCCGGGGTGCGGGGCTGTAAGCAGCACGAGCGAGTGCTCCCTGGGACTCAGTAGCAGCCACAGGACAAGGCCAGCAGATCCAGGTTCTTCCCGCACCAGCACCGCCACCCCTCCTCCCAGCAATCCTGACACTGAGTGCCACGGCCACCCCCAGTCACTGATGAGGGCTGAGGCCCAGAGTGGAGGAACAACTTGTCCCTGGCGCCTTTTCACAGGTGGCCAGGAAATGACTTCCGTGCCACCTGGGGACTGTGCCCAGCTCCCACTGCTTCCCAGTGTCTAACATGCTTTGTCACAGAGCACTGGTTCCTCACCACTGAGAGGGAGATTCCCGCCATCGCACAGGCTCCCGTCTGCCCTGTGATATTCATGTAAACAAACGTGCAGACAAACCCCAGACTCCTGGAAGGTGCCATCTCCCTGGCGAGCGGGCCCTGGAGAGAGCTGGGCTGGGTGCGTTTCCTCCCAGGAGAAGCATCCGTGACCTCTGCTGCCTTCGCAGCTGGAGAGGTAAATGCAAGGAGGGCTGCCGGCTGATAGAAGGTGTGCTTGGTGGAAATTCAGGCTCCCGGCCGAGGCCTGGGAGTTGGCCACCCAGGCCTCCGTCTCTGTCCCCCTGCATGTGAGGTGGGTCGCGCCCCCACCTTGCAGCATGGCCGTGAGTGGCAGGAGCAGCTCTCTGACTCTGGGTCCACAGGGAGGATGTTTGTGTCAGGCTGATGGAAGAGGCGGCAGGACAAGGGGTGTGACATGGTACAGTGATGCCAAAGCTGCTCCTGGCTTCTCTCACTGAAGGGGCCCAGTAGGACCCCATGAGGATGGTGCTTAACCTGCTTTTCCAGCTTCCTGGCCCTCGGAGGCAGCTCTGACCCTGGACAAAAAATGGGCAGAACTGGGTAGCAGGGTGGAACCTTCCCCAGATCAGGGAGGGGTTTGGAGAGGAGAAGAGGGGCGTTGCAGCTGGCACCCAGGCCATGTACACCCAACCAGGGGTCAGCGTATGCCAGAGGGGTCCCCAAAGGCCATTACTGAGAGGCTGTATCCTGGTGCAGGGCACAGCCAGATGTGTGCCACAGAAAGCTGAGTGCAGGAGCAGGAGGGAAAAGTCAGGGGGACTTCCAGGAAGAGGAGGCCTTGAGCAAGGCCATGGAGTGTGAGCAGAATGTGGAGAGGTGCGAGGAAAAGGGAAGCTGACAGCTGTGCTGCTGAGGCCTGCAGGGAGACCCCAGAGGCTGGTGGGCTCTTTCCTCCCTAACTCGCACGTGCTTCTCACGGTTTCCAGAGTTACAGCCCGAAATAGCAAGCTCCTTTTTCAATGATTTGAGATTTGAGGTGTCAAGGTGCTGCTCTGCCCACCTGGCAGCGCTTGGGCTGCAGGAACATGCATGCTACAGTGACGGTGACACCATGGGCACAGTATCAAAGGACCAGAGGCCTCTGGCCCCACCCCACCCATCCACTCTGTGGCAGGGCCATGGGGGCAGGGCACCGACACAAAGGTTTTGTGGTTAATCTAGGATGCCTGTCATCTCCCTGGCACCTAAATGATGGCCAGCGTGGTGGTCCCCATGGTTTGTCCCAAGGAAGAGGGGGAACCGGAAGCCTGAGCCCCTGAGTGCCTGCAAAACCAGAGGAGCCACAGGAGTGGGCGAGGGCCTGAGATGAGGGTGACGCCTGGTCTATGGCCCTGATGTGACTGCACAGGCACAGTGACACTAGGATCAAGTGTGAGGGGTGGCCCAGGGCACTGCTGCCTTCCCAGCCACCTCAGGGGACACGTGTCTGTGTTCCAGGTATTTCCAAGCAGGGAGCATGAGGCCCAGACAGTTGTCCTGCTCCACTCTCCGAGGGGCCCACGTCTGCCAAGGGGTGGAGGCTCGCACTGGGCAGAAGGGCCCTCGCTGCATCAGGATTCCCGGGGGCTGGTCCTGGGGGTCTGGAGTCAGGGGCCTGGAGTGTGTGCTGAGCAGGAGGAGGGCAAGCAGGCTGTGCAGGCCAGCTCCACTCCAGTCCACTTCGGACCCAGCGGCTGAGCTTTTCCCACCTACATGTACCCCCCCCTCTGAGCCCCCTCCATGACTATGGCCTGTGCACACGCCCACCTCAGTGTGTGGAGAGGCCTTCCTGCCCCTCTTCCCAGGCTCCACGGCCTGTCTGTCTAGACAAGACTGGGCTGCGCACAAGACCCGCCCGGCTCTCACCCAAGGGACCCAGTAGGGCTCAGGGAGGCAGGCCTTGGCCCCCAGCCGGATACCGATGCCAGGACCCTGTCCATGTCCCATGCCCTCTGCCTGGCCCTCACTCTGGGCTGGCCCACCCACTCTCAAAGCGCAGCTGCATCCCCAGCCATTGGCCTGCTGGGTCCCCCCTGCTGATGGCCCACCTGTGCCCCTCTCAGCCTCAGGGGAAGCCCTCTGCCTGGTTTCTGGGGCTTTAACCCCTGTCAGAAGAGCTGGGACCTGTCACTGACCCCCCAGGTATGCTCAGCAACTATTAGCTCAACAAATTAATGAATATGTGCTAATGGCCACATCTATTATTTATCTGGTGTAAAATGTAGGGTCAGAAGTGCAGCCCCTGATTATGACATCACCCCTGGGAGAAATGACGGCTTGGTTAGTCTCTACAGAGCGGCTTCCAGGAATCCACAAAAGCTGATTGCCCCCCACAGAATGTGACAACCCCGAGGCACCACTTAGCTCTCACGTTTGGGACGTGCACGGCTGCTCCTGGCGCTGCTGCCAGTGGGGCTCCAGCGCTCTGCATCGTGCAGAAGGCCCTCCCCCCGAGGCCCGAGACTCCTCGCTTTTTACAGCTTCTGTGATTCCCGAGCTTGTTCGAAGGAAGGTGCAACATGGGTTTTGAAAATCAGGATCAGCCGGGTAAAGTGCAGGATCTCAGGGCAGCTGTCGGGGGTAATGACCACGGCCCGGCGTCCTCCCCACGTCCAGCCTGGTCCCTCCTCAGCACTGTCACTGTTGGACCTGCACCTCAGACAACTCAGGGTCTGTGGGATAGCGAGGTCTCAGCGTGGCATCCTCCCTGGCACCCCCACCCTGGGGTGACTCCCTGGAGTCCGGCAGCACCGCCCGTCTGTCCCGGGGACGGCAGTGAGCTGGAACTCCGGGCCGTGGGACTTCTCTGAGCCTCAGTCTCCTCACTGGTATAATGGGAACGGGAAGGGGTGAGGATCAGTGGGCCGGCGCCCTGCTTCTACCCTGTGGGCTCCAGCTGCATTTCTCGCTGTTGTTACCATGCCAGTGGTACGCTTGGTCAGAAAAGTGCTTAAATCCGAAGCCCCAGATCCAAGCGAAACTGGTTCTAGACTTTGGACACTCAGCTGTCATTTTATTTTTAAATGAGGGGCGGCTTCCGCCAGCAGTAATTCACGGGCAGTAGAAATTCCTCTTAGTGGCTAGAACTGTCAGTTCCGTGTGAAAACAGTGGGCTTGGGAGTCAGACAGACACATTATGTTCCTTAGAAAACCACAGTCACTGCGGCACATTTAAAGTGCTCAGCCTGGGATGGGTAAAGAAGGCCGGCACCACCACGCCCTGTGGCTCCTGCACCTTCTGAGCCGCCATCCCGTGCCGCACCAGGAGGGGCAGGGAGCACAGGATCTGCCTGGGCTGGGGGAGGCCACCTGTGACCACCAGGGACCCCGAGGCCCTGAAAGCGCAGGCCACGCCCCACAAACTCCGGCGGAGGACTGACAGCCGCACACATGGCAGGAGCAGGGCTTACAGGACGCGGCCGAAGCCCCGGCAGGCTGGAGCCGGCCACTGGGAAGGCTGCCCGGGCCCACGTTGAGGGGGATGTGGTGATCGTGTCTCCCATAGGAGATGAGCTTGTACGTGCAGGTTGGGCGAGCTGGGCCCTCAGGCTGTGAGGGTGGAGGTGCCCCAGTCCACCAGGCTGAGGGATGCCAGGCTGCTGCCCCAAAAAGAAAGTACTCCCCCCAAAAGCTACATATTGTTACTACTAGGGCCCAGAGGAGGGGGCAGCAGGGAAGGAGACGCCAGGCTCCCGGGCTTGGATGCAGGGCCCAGCCACTTCAGGGCTCCAGACCCAGTGGGAGACGGGTGAAGACAGTTGACCCAACAGAGGCAGGACTTCCCAACAGAAGGGTGCTTTGGTGGGGGCCGGCCGCAGGCTGGGAGACTGCCAAGGCTGGGGGTCTAGGGCCTTTCCTTGCTACACCAGATTAATGCCAGCCTGTTCCCCCGGCCCCCCAGAGTCGGATGGCAGAGAGCCTGCGCCTTTTCGACTCCATCTGCAACAACAACTGGTTCGTCAACACCTCACTCATCCTCTTCCTGAACAAGAAGGACCTGCTGGCGGAGAAGATCCGGCGCATCCCGCTCACCGTCTGCTTCCCCGAGTACAAGGGCCAGAACACCTACGAGGAGGCCGCCGTGTACATCCAGCGGCAGTTCGAGGACCTGAACCGCAACAAGGAGACCAAGGAGATCTACTCCCACTTCACCTGCGCCACCGACACCAGTAACATCCAGTTCGTCTTTGACGCAGTGACAGATGTCATCATACAGAACAATCTCAAGTACATAGGCCTCTGCTGAGGGGCTGGGCCAGCCCGCCTGCCTGGGATGAAACCCCTGGGGTGTCACCCCCCAGCTTCACTCGTGCTAGGGAGACCCCAGCCTGGGGGCAGAAAATGGGGGGCCTGAAGAACGTCCCTCCACCCCTCCGCCTCCTTGGCCCCCACATTTCCACAGACATAAATACATACGGATAGACGCTAGGTAGGTAGACACACACACGCGTGCACTCACAGTCTGGAGACAGCCAAGTCCCCTGAAGCGTCGAGGTCTCTTGAAGAGTTGAGGAGCTGCCACCAAGGTCCCTACAAGCCCTTTCCCCTCCCCGAGTTGGCCCCACTCTGCATGGGGGCCCCTGTGGGACTGTGGGGGAGGCAGCTGGGCCACTTGAAGGGGCCAGCCCTGCCCTAGAATAGGGGCCCTGCCCCTGACCAGGAGGGAGGACCAGAGAGGGTCCGAGCATCTTCCCTGCGGGACACGCCCACCTCCGGCCCCCTCGGCTCTGGAACCAGGGTGAGCAGCCAGAGGACAGCCCTAACCAGACCTCCAGCCACTCACAGCCCTTTTTAAACAGCTTCAAAATATGCAGCAAAAATCCATATAATAATGTGAGTGGCGTGATTGGTTTCCAACCTGGCCAGCTGAGTTCCAGCTTTTCTTCTACTCGTCTGGTGTTTTATAAATCAAACTTGGTTTTTCTTCTCTGACATCCTTTTTTTTTTTTGCCAAACCTCATGGTGTTTCGCAGAAAAACAAATACAGACAATTTCAAATGCAGTTGAGTGTTCTTTTTTAAAAACGCAGATTTTCGAAACCTATTTTTTTTTCAGGTGGTCCTTTTTGTGTCTGGCTTGCTGAGCGTAACAGTCGTTGTCTGGACGAGTCTGTCCCTTGCTCCCGAGTGACGCTGGCGCGGCGGCCGCCTCGCAGGGCAGCGTTGTACATACGCCTGCGCGGCGTCCTCTCGTTACTGGTGCGGTTTCTGCTTCGTTTTTATTTCAGAAAATAAATGTGATGTATTTAAAGAAGGTTCCTCCCCTAGGAGCGAATGAACAATAGCTAAATGTCTTGGTACTTAAAGATTAAATTGTCCGTGTGGCTTTGCAAGTGGAGGAAGGGAAGGCGAGAGATGGGCCCTGGTCCCGAACACCCCGCGCCCGAGGCTGAGAGCGGCTGTGACTCCTGTGAAGGCTCAGCCCGTGTTGCAGCCTGAGGGAGGCCCTGCTGGGACTGCCAGCTCTGCCCGTTCTGCCCTGGGGCCCGTGGCACCTGCTACCATGAAAGGACCTTGGCCCAGGGCCTCTCGTAAATCCGAACCCCCGCTGCCGCCACGGAGAGGGAAGGCACCACCAGAGACCCTGCCAAATCTTCTCTCTCCGCCTTTGTTTGGTACCCGTGTGTCCAAGGTCAGGGCCCAGAGTCGCGTCCAAGGTCAGGGCGCTGGGTTGCAGCCAAGGACTTTCAGAGATGTACAGAGGGAAGAGGAGCCGGTATGGTATGAAAGTCAGAGATTGTCTACTTTAAGAAAATAAAATATCCTGAATGAGCCAAGCCTCGTCTCAGCATGGTGTGTGTGCAGGGCTGACATCAGGGAGGGCAGCTGGGGGCCCCTTCACCCCGAGCCTCCTTTTTCTCTGCGCCCCACCCTGCCCCGCCCCACACGCATATTTAGGTAAAAAGCATCTTGAAAGGAAAGCAGGGACAAATAACCTCACAGGAGGAAAGAGCCTGCAAAAGTGGGGTTCGCCAGTCATATGTTTCCCAGGAGGCTGAGGTTTGGGGGTGATGATGGCTCCCACTGTCCTCCAGACCCCGCCCAGGTGGTGCCATTACTCCGACTCCTCATATGCTAGAGACACCTCTGCCAGGGTCAGAGCTGTCCTCTGAGCAGAGGTGGTGTCCAGAGAGCCAGGAGGGTGCCGACAGCCCCCCACAGTGTCGGGCGAGCCCTGCCGGGTACAGGGAGGAGACCCTTCATTTGCTGAGTATTAGTGGCATCTCCATGTGGTGGAAAGCACTAATCAGAGGTCAAGGACGTTTGTTCACCCTGCACCAGGCTCCTTACAAATTACTTACTTAACACTCACTACCACGGTAGGTTGTCTGTGGTGACCCATCATATAGATGAGGAAAGGGGCCCAAGACCAAGGTCAGGAGTTGGTGGAGATGTCCTTCCCAGGAGGGGCAGAAGGGGGCTGTGCCTCCTGAGTCCTGGGTCCTCACCGGCCTCTGCCCCTGGATGGAAGGGGCAGAGCCCACGGGAGGCACAGAGCCCCTCTTCCTGGCCGCCTTGGATCCAGGACCTACACAGAGCCCTGGGCAAGGGGCGGCGGACAGACGAGCGCTCACAGACACTCGGCACGCAGACACACTCGAACTTCGCTCTCTCCTCACGCCCTGCCACCCTGAGCCCATGTGGGGATTCCCTCCATGCTGTCCCACGTCACCAAACAGCAAAAGCCCAAGGGGACTCTCGTATAAGAAGAAATAATGTGTGACAGAATCATTGAGGCTTATTTTGCGCTTTTAATGCCAACCGTGAAAAGAGCAGTAATCTCCTTGTGAGCATCTTTAACCTAAAAATACACAGCTAGAGGGAAATGGGAGGACTCTGCCTTCTCTCCGGAGGCGTTCAAGGATGGGAGGAAGCTGTGCGGGGCCAGTGTTCCTCTGGGCTCCCACCCTCCACTGCGCCCATTTGTCCCCAGGAGCCCGCTGGGATGTCCCCTTCTCCACCCTCAGACTGAAATCCCTCTGGCCCTCAGCGCTCAGCTCCCTGGGTGTTGGAGGTCCCCTCGATCTTGCACTCCACCTCTTAGCGTGCCCCCAGCAGGGCGAGGTGGGGAGAGGCGTCCACACTGTCTGACCCACCCCCTTCCTCCACGGCCCAAGCAAGTGCAGCAAGGAAAGGCACACTGAGCTGAGCTGAAGGTCAGGAGGAAAACCAGCTGAGGGATCAGCACGGGGGGGGGGGGGTGGCGAGAGCAGGCTAGAGACGGCGCAGCACCACCTGAAGGACACAGGCCCGCCCCGGTGCAGGGGGCAGCTGGGCCGAGCCCACCTTCTGCAAGTGACTAACTCCTCCCAGGTCCGACCACCAGGGCCCACCCTCCTCTCCCTGGACATAGGCTCCATGGACATTGTTTTCCTCCCCCACAGGTGACGCAATGGGAAAATGACAGAGTCACACAATACCCCAGCTCCCTTTGGTGATGGCTCACAGCACACCAGCCCCCCCGCCCCGCCCCCGGCTGACTCCCTGGAAGCCCAGAGCATTGATCCTACAGGGTCCAGCACAAATAACGCCCCTATCTTATCCGCTGGTAATCTATACCCAATCTTTTATCACAAAATCATAAGCATGTAATTCTGTGACATAACAACATCACACTCGAGCACACCATATGACATTTTAGGTGAAATGTTTGCATTGCTGTCCGTCTTGTGCAAGACATTCCAGCCGCACTCAGTTGGCATTACTTCTGTCGGATCTCATATTTTACAGAAAAGAAAGCAGAGACCCTGAGAGGGGATGACTTCCTAACATCACACAGGGTGCAACAAGGCACCCAACTGGGCCTGGGTCTGCAGGGGCTGTGCCCCGTCTGTGTGGGTCTGGTGGGCAGCAGCAAGCACTGGGAAAGGCTCCCCACACCCTGCTGGGCTGGCCTGCTGAGAGCTGGGAGCGGGGGGGGGGGGGGNGGGGGGGGGGGGGGGGGGGGGGGGGGGGGGGGGGGGGGGGGCTTTGGTGCTGAGTGGGTCCTAGGCCCGGTGCCAGCTGATTATGCCCAGCACATGCCCAGGGAGGACCTGGTCTTTCTGGTAATTTCATGTGTAATGGGCTGTCCCAAACCACCTGGGAATATTGTGAAAATCTTGGAGAAGGCTGAGAAAGGCCACCTGCCCCATGAGAGGGCATGGGAATAGACACTGGGACCACAGGCGGGCTTGGCGGGGTCAGGGGGAAAGGCTGTCCCTGCTGGAGGGGCGGGTGGAGTGGGAGGGTGAGGAGAGAGGGGGCATCTGGCAGGTGCAGCAGGCTGGGACTCAGGAGGGCAGTGTCCCCTCTGGTGGTAGTAGTCGTCCTTTGCTAAGTCCAGGAAGGGGGCAGCAGCCCCTCAAAGACAGGCTGACCAGCACCCAGGGGCCCCGCCCTGTCCCACCAAGGCAGATAAAAGGAAAGACCCGCCCCTCTGGGGCAGCCCCCCTGAGGTGACAGGGCCAGGAGGAGTGGAAGGGGCGGGACTGCTCTGCACCACCTCGCCCAGCAGAAGGGGAGGGGCACCCCGTGTGGCTTCTCCAGCAGCCGCTCACCTACCTCCACTACTCCCACAGCTTCAGCTCCCCCCACCCTCCTTACAGCCGCCCCCCCCCACTTCTCTCTCTAGCCCTGATGGCATGTGACTTCCAGAACGTCCCCCAGCACCTCAAGACTACCAGGATCAAACCTGTGTCCAGACATCTCTGCCTCTGTGTCCTGTCCCTCCCTGGCCGTGCCCTGCTCCTTCCTAAGGCCAAGGAGCCAGTCTCCACAGCAGGGGCCTGAGCACATCCTCACAGCCTCCCACCCCCGAGGAGGGGCATCTGCCTCCACCCTCACACTACCCCCAAACCCAGACTGCACACAAGGTTTCAGGATGGAGCAGTCCTTACCGCAGACTGTGGCTAAAGCCAGGCCAGCAGCTCCAAGCCTGGAGCCGGAGTGAGTGACAGGGAGCAGCCAGGCCAGACTCCTTCCTGGGTGTGCCAGTCAGGGCCCAAGGCCACCATCAGAGAGGGGGCCCAGGGGGCCCAGGCATGGCCAGCGGGTCTGGTAGGGGGACACTTCCCAGGTCTGCAGGGATTCAGCTGCACCCCAAAATCAGTCACAGAAGAGCCCTCACTTTCCGCACTGGAGCTGAGCACATGGCCACAGAAGGAGGCACGTTTGCTCCAGAACCGCCAGCAGGCACCCAGGGAGCCTGGACCTGCAGCCTCTGCGTGGCCTTTGCCTCCGCAATCCTGGTCTCTCCTCACCTGCGCTGGCCCCACCCCGAGGCCCCAGGTCACAGCAGAGCCCAGTCGGGCCGTCATTGGTCTTGTGGCGCCCCTTGCTGGTTACTTTGGGAAACACACAGTAAGCCAGACTCCACCCAGCAGCAGGACTCAGGAAAACCTGCACTCCCGACAGATACCCCAACACATTTGTCAAACAAACGAAGGGATGCGTGAGTGAACTGCAGCAAGAAAACAACTAACAAGTGATCTTTACAAATCCCGCTAAACAACCCGCAGTTGTTGAGTGTCGGCCACACGCCAAGCATAGCACCTGGGCAGAAGGCGCCTTCCAGTGCGGCCGTGGGTAGAAAGCCCACACGGACTGACGACTACCAGCACGAGGAGGGATGGCTGAACCTCCAGTGCGGGCGTCCTGGCCTAACCATGCAGGCGCTGCGCTGCCCGTTGTTACCCACACACGGTGATGCGACCGACACCAAAGCCACCGCTGATAATGGTGGAGCCACTGACACAGATGCCCTCAGCCCACCCAGAGCCCCAGGGAGAACACCCCCAAAGGACACTGGCCTGCCCAGAAGCCACAGCACCCGGAGCCCCACCGGCAGCAGGACCTCGTGGGATGCTCACCACACGGCATGTCTCCCTCCCTCCCTCCAGACAGGGCGTCCCAGGCCTCCCGTCTGCACACATCACAGACAATGCGCAGCACCCAGGAAATCCTGCAGTAAAGGCAGAGGCTGACCTACCAGGCCAGCATGAAGGCTTGTCAGGACCAGAGCTGCTCCGCCACCCCACCCCGTTCATGGCACACCCACAGCATGTAGATTCCAGAGAAGTTTGCAGGGAGGAGATGCAGGGGTGGGGCCGGTTCTGACCGGAACCGGTTCCCACCAGAACCCAGACTACCATAGAGCTGCGGTGATTCAGACAGTGTTGGCCTGGCGAGGGCTAGACAGGAAGACCTCGACACAGACGAGTAGAAATCCATTCCAGCGACCTTCACAAGCTCAATGTGCAAAGCTAAACTCACACTTTGAGAAGGAAATATGGCAGAATGTCTCCGTGAGCTCTTACACAGCAGCAAATTCTCTTAAATAGCACCCCCCCACACACCAAAAAAAAAAGACAGAAAACTGATGAAACTGATCACATTCAAGTGGAAAACTGTTGGACTAACGAGTAAACAGATAAATGGCAAAAACCACACAACCAGCCCGGGAAATGGCGATTCCAGTGCGTGTGACTCCGGACGAGCTGGAACCCACACTCCCTCAAATCGATGAGAAATGGAAACAGCAAATGGGTTTGGGCTCCCAAGGGGCACTGGGCAGGAGAGGAGACCAAGGTGGCGCCAGACGGAGGAAAGATGCCCCCCCCCCCCGCCCCAGTCACAGGAGACAAGAAAGCGACACAACAGTGACACAGCACAGCACGGCCAGGATGCAGCTGGGCGGGCTGGAAACAGGTGCAACATCAGGCCAAGCTGCAGGCCTGCACCCTCCGTGCCCCATGACACTCTCCTCCAGCTGAGCTCCTCAGCGCTCGGGGGCAGACACGACCCAGCTGGCGGGCCTGTCGGCCGGGCCGGGTGAGTGCATTGCCGGGTGAGTCAGTATCCACCCAAACACCAGAACAGCAAGCCGTTGTTGTCATAATGAAATAGAGCCCATGACGCGGCAGGTGAAAACTCAAAATTGTAACATCACATTCCTTTGAGTAGCGAAGAGACACAGACAGCAAGGCCCATTCACATCGAGTTTGAAAACATGCGAGGAAAGACCTCTATCTAACTAAGTCTGTGGCAAAATATAAAGACGTGCGTTGGGGATGCGGTCCCCAAATTACCGTGGCTCCAGGGAGGGCAGGAGAAAGGGTGCTGAGCGGAGGAGGTTCACATGGCTCACACAGCGCTTGGACTGTATCTTTTTTAAAAGAAGAATCTCAAGCACATATGAAATAGGGTAGAATGTTAAGATTGAGCAAAGCCAAGTGATGGTGCCTCGTGTTCATTATTATTGTCTCTCTACTTCTCTCAACACTTTCAAGGTCCTTGCAGAGCACAGGGCTTGGCGTCAGGCGCCAGCCCTTTGTAGAAACACCCCCGTACCCCAGCGCCCCTCGACCATGGCCTCGTGAAAGAATCAGCCACGGTCCCTGTAAGAAAAGTGTGGGCTGATCCTCATCCACAGAGCCCTTCCAGCAAGGGATAAGGGTGGTTTTTTTAAAAAGACCACCAGGGGTTCTGCTGTCCAGCCCAGTGCACCGCCCACACCCAGCACCCTCTCCCCAGGGCTCCGCTCTGTTAGGCCTGCCTCCCTGCACCTCATCCCACCGTTGCGCTCTCTGGGCCCTTCCTTCAGGGAGTGCTCGCTCCTGGCCCTGAATATTTCCAGCGCACCTTGTGTGGGGTGCTGGGCCACATGGTGGGGGAGCATCTTCCCATGTGACCCTTGCTTCAGGCCTCGAGGTGGGTGTCATCAGCCTCATGACAGCCTGTCCAGGGCACTCAGAGAAGGAGGGGCAGGGCAGTGGTAGCCCAGGTCTGTTCGACTCCTGGGCTTCCAAGGCCGTCTGTCTGCCTGAGAGCACACCCAGGCCCGACAGCGTGCCTTTTTCAATGAGCCCCTCATTTGAAATGCTCGTTGCATCACACGATGCGGTGAATGTCAAGTTGACACAAATCTCCACCCTCGGGTGGCCATTATCCTGGACTCTGTGTCTAACTGGGGAGGGTTGTGGACATCAAGCCGGAGGCAGAGTGGCCTTTGGGGGCAGGCATTTTTAATCCTTAAAAGCATGTTATGGCACTTTACAGAAGAAGACGTTTACTGGGTTATTATCAACAGGGAAATACAAATTAAAGCTACAGTGAGACATTACCACACACTCACCAAAATAGCTAATGTAAAAAGATGGGAAAGACTGAGTGTGGGTGAGACTACTGGGAGGAGTGAAAATTGATATAACTTTTCAAAACCCATTTACAGTATCTTCTAAAGCTGGACACAAACTCTCCTCCTAAGTATAACTCAAAAGGAATGTATACAAGGTCCACTGAAAGACGTTTGTTTACAGCTGCTGTACTCTTGGTAGCCATGCCCTAGAAACCATTCAAATGCCCATTGGCAACAGTGGATAATAAACTACTTTATTTAGGGGATAAATAAACTGTAATATAATGCAAATACCACACTCCAGTGCAAATCAGCAATAATTGATCAGGCATAAAGTTTTAAAAGAGGCATGAACTAATCTGCAGTCTTATAAATCGAAGATCCTATTTACCTCCGGTGAGGGCAGGATCAGGTAGGCAACCTGTGGGAAGTGTCTGGAGAGCAGTGGGGTGCTCCAGAAACGTCCCAATTTGGGTAGGGGTTCTGTGCGTGTTTGCTTAGTACAATTTAATCAGATGTCCGTGCATGGTTGGCGCCTTTTTCATCTGTATGTTGTCCCTTAATTAAAGCATAACTTTGTTTAAAAAATTGCGCTCTAGACTGTGACCTGCAGCACGGTTCATGCCTGACCTGAACAGGAGATTGAGGGGCTGCTGAGCGCCCACTGGGAGCCTACCTGAAGGCAGCTGGGCCAGGTGCTTGAATGCCAAGTGCGTGTTCACCCGGCAGGCCATCTGGCTGTCGTTTAGCAAGAAGGACAGCGCCGCGATGATGTCATGCTCCAAAAAGCCTTCTCTGAGGAAGAGAAGTCAGATTTAGACACAACTAAGACCAAGCTTGGAGAGGACAAGGAAGAACCAAGAGTCAGCTGCCCACCCTCAGCCCCACCTGTATTCTGAGCCTGCGCCGGCTGCTACAGACCACACCCCTTGGCTTCCAGGGAGAAGGCGAAGGCTGGAGTGGACAACGTATTACGGCAACTCTCCAGGCCATGAGGGCAGTGTGGCTGGGGTGGTGGTGGTGGAAAGAGCCACAACTCTGCCCCTCCCTAGCTAGGGCTCGGGCTCAGGTTCTTTGTGCTCTGGAGCCTTCCTTTCACTCCTCTGAGCCTCAGTCTTATTGTCTGTAAAATGGGAACGCAGCAGCAGGCCCCGAACTGCCAGCTGAGTGACTGTCTGGCTCCACCCGCCCAGCGCTGGGTGGCACCCTCACTCCCAGCGGAGGTGCCTCCAGACCTGTGTGCGCTTGTTATCCTTGTTGTTATAATTATGTGAGTTAATTAAATATTAGGAATGCCAATTAGAGGAGAGAAGAGGGTTTTTTTTTAATTTCCTTATGAGAAGACTCAAAAGTGATTCTCTAAAAAAAAAGGGGAGATGATTGTAAAAGACTCTGCAAGGTTTTTGCATACAGATTACTTCATTAATTTCTGAGTTCTTGTTCTACTTTAAAAAACCAAAGCTGCAAATTAGATGAAGTTACAGGTGTGGTTTCAGCTCAAAAGAGGATGGGAAACAGCCACCGGCGGGTCCTTACCCGAGAGCAGGCCTGAGCGACACACAGAGGTTGATGAATGCCTAATCATTGGTGTCTGTGGTTAAAATGCACTGTTTCAAGGGAATGTACAATTTCTCCAAGTCCTGGCTCTTTAACCATTTGTTTTGATTAACCAACTCACTGCTACCCAATCTCATCTGTCCAGGGGACTTCTGGGGTCACACCTTTCAAGGCTGGGGTCGGGATAGGTGAAAGCTCAGTGTGAGCCCCTCGCCCAGTGCCCAGCACTCAGGAAGTGCCCCACCACACTGCTGCTGCTGGACTGGCTGGGCTCAACCCTGTGGGGTGTTCTGCGTTGTCCCTGAGAAGAAAACAGCAGGGGGTCACCCAAGCTGCCCTGGAACTGCCCCGACTACCTGGTGCGAGGTGTCTGAGCCCTCTTTGGTCAGCACCCAGTCGCCCACCCCGTTGTCGCCCCTGCTTTGTAAATCTTCTGTGTCTGCCACTAGGGCATCTGCCCCAACCCCCAGAGGGTGAGCAAGAGCGGGGCAGGGGGAGCCAGGCCACCCAGGAGGCTCTCCTGTGTGTGGGCCATCACACAGACTAACTCCTCGGGGTGACAAGATGCCAAGTCCCAGGCTTGCCCCCTGACCCCCTGCCTGTCACTACTTGTATGGGCACAAGAGGGCAGAGGGTTTCAACATGGGCAAGTACCTAGCCCTTGACAGGCTCCGAGAGCTCTGGCATCAGTTATAAGGTGGCCACTGAACCCCGGGAGAACTTCAGAAGTTGCTCCCACTTGGTTTTGGCCCTTTGCATGCTTTGTCCAACGTGGCATGGTACAGTGAGCCAGGGTTTTGGACTCCTAGGCACTGACCACATGAGTTGCCTATTTGAGGTCAGGGTGACTAAAGAACAAGTGTAGCCGGCACGCACCCAATCGGGGCCCGTGTCCTCACCAACCCCATCCCAACAACGTGGCCACAGTGGGAAACCTCCTCCCCCGCCCAGACCTCCCGGGGCTGGTAAACAAACCCACCATTATCTTCACTGGGCTTATAGTTTCCTTAGATTTGCCCAGGTTCCAGCATCTCTGCCTCTCAGCGTCCATCACCCCCGCACTGGGGGTTACTACCTAATGTCCATATCAGGTCCCGAAAGAGAAAAGAGGATCAAGAACAGCGAAAGATGCTTCGCTCCTCCGTGCCCCTAAGGTATTAACACACTGGCCCTAGGACGCTCTCAGAGAAGCACCGTGAGACCCCCACGCAGGGTCCTGCCGGGACCCAGAGCAGAAAAGGGAGGGGCCGTGACCCCCTAGGCCAGGGCTCCCACCCCCCATACACTGCTCTGTCCCCTTCTTGGTGCCTGTGAATTTGCAACTTTGGTTTCTCTAAAGTAGAAAAACACTACAAAGACATTAAGAAGGAATCTGCATGCTAAAACCTGCCAGAATCTTATTTTATTTTATTTTTCACCCTCATCCAAGGACTCTTTTTTCATTGCTTTTAGGGAGAGAAGAAGGGAGAGAGAAAAATATCTGTGAGATAGACATGCATCCGTTGGTTGCCTCCCAGACACAATGAGTAGGGATCATTGCCAAGGCCAGGGACCTCACGCATCCAGACAGGGGGTCACACATACCTGCACCCATACTGGGGATTGAACCTGCAACCGAGGTATGTGCCCTGACCGTAATTAAACCAGCAAACTTGGTTATGGGACAACACTCCAACCAAGTGAGCCACGCTGGCCAGGGCATCTGCCAGAATCTTTTACAATCATCAAACTCTTTAAAAAGACACTCACTTTTGAGTCTTACTATGGCACCACCTCTCCACATGTACCTGTTCCTGGTGACTGCACACAGGACCTGAAATTAGGTCCCAGAGAGGAGTCGGGGAGTTGGGGGGAGGTCAAGGGGACTGAGGGACCAGGGTGGCCATCTGGAGACGGCCCTGAGCACATGGGTGTGTGAATTCAGAGACTGCAGGAGACGGAGGCTGCAGTCCCAGAGAGAGGAGCAGCTACCCAGGTCAACGTGGGGCGGACACGTCCGAGGTGTCCCAGGCTGGGCACTTCAGGCGTGTGGACTCATTTAACTCCCGGCTCCAAGCATAGACACAGACGAGGCCCCTGAGGCACTGAGGGTTTGGGGACAGATGGGACCGAAAGACCTTTAGTTCTGTGAGATGCCCTGCCACCATGAAAGGATGTGAAGCTTCTTTGAAGGGGCGTCTGTTGCCTGCAGCGTGCCCACAGCACTAAACGCCCTGTCCCTGCAGTGGCTTCGGTCATCCTTCTTATCACCACTTTTCTTCCTTCCTTGCTGGGCACGTGCATGCTGGGCATTGGTCCCTGGCCAAGCCTGGGGACCCTCTGTGATTTTTGGATCTGTTTTTAATATAAAGTAAAACTAGTGTTTCCAGGCCAGGAGGATAAACTGAGCGGTTGTGGGAAAGCACCTCCAACAGCCCCACTCAGGAACGAACTCCTAACCAAACGCTAGATGAACCACTTCTTCAGTGGGAGGTTGGCAGCTGTGCTTACACAGGAAAGGCCCAGTTCCAGGTGCCAGAAACCGGGAAGAACCTCAGCATCGTGAGCAAGGGTTGATGCCACCGGCCCAGACCAGGTGGACACTTTGAGGCTGGTGCCTTAACACTTGCATGGGGATGGGAGCCAAAGCCATAGGCCCTGTCAGGGTCTGGGAGAGGGAACTGGGCTCCCCATAAAGAGCCAACAAAAGGCTGGGCCCTGGCTGGGGAGCGGAACCGGTTAGAGGTGGCCAACACAAGGCCCTCGGGCCGAATCCAGCCCTCCACCTTGTTTTATCTGGCCTGGCCGGATAAAAATTATTCTGCCCAGCCGCAGCGCTGAAGTCTTGCTTAACTGTTAAGGAGTAGTTACATTTATACAGTCCTAAAATTGCATTTGCCCCTTTGAAGGTAACCGCGAGGCTGATGTGGCCCCCGGAGAAAATGAGTTTGACATCAGTGGGTTAGAGCATTGTCCCAATAGGCCAAGATTGTGGATTCGATCCCTGGTCAGGGCACAGACAAGAATCAACCAACTAACGCATGAATAAGTGGAACAACAAATCCCTCTCCCTGCTTCTTTCTTTCTCTCACTCTAACATCAATTTTAAAATCTTTTAATTTTTTTTAAAAAAAGGCTAAACAGTTGCGGGTGTGGGGCCTGGACTTTCTTTTCACCTTCAGAGGGGAAGGCTCAGACCAGGAGACTCACATAAAAGTGGGTCTGGCCAGGTGCCCACAGAGGCACCCAAAACCACCCCACCGAAGCCTGTTCTGGCCAAACAGAATTCCCACCAAAGAACTGCGCTGCAGACAAGAACTCAGAGCACTGAAGTTCCTTCAAGGGCATGCCACCCAGGGCTGGGATGTAACTCCAAAGCCTGACACTGGTTTCCACGAGCAGCGCCCACCTGCCCACGTTGTGGGCCGCCATGATAGACAGCACCTCCGTGGCCTTGATCCGCACCAGGTGGTTGGGGTCCTTCAGCAAAGCTCTCAGGTTCTCCAGGCAGCCTGCGAGAAGAAGAACCTTTGAGCATTTATCAGTCTCAACATTCAACGAACCCAGACTTCAACGGGTAAGCTCACATCAGGCACTAGAGATTTACTGGAGGTTTTGCTGCTGTGGGGCATGGGGGAAATCGGTTAGGAAGCATTTCGGAGTCGTTGCCGGGGGTGCTATGTGCTCACTCCAGGGACCGCTGCGTCTCACACCCTCCTGCATCTCCCCGCACACTTCCTCCCCGCACCTTCTTCTCCTGGGGTTGCCACCGGGTTAAGAAAACGGGCTCTGCCTTTGGAGAGACTCAATTCCATCCCAACTCTGCCTCCAGCTGGTCCTGTGCCTTTCGTGGGTTACCCCTAGGGATACCACACTGAGCAAATACAAATCCTGCTTTGTTTACTTATCAGGCCACTCTCACTACACACTCCTTCTCAGCACCTCGGTTTTCTTCCCTGTTGGCTGAGAGCGCACCTTCCCTCCCAGGGCAGGTGCTGAGGACTACAATAACATGAGCACGGCATGTGGGGCACTACTGGCCCAAAGTCAGGTTTATTAAAGAGCAACCTTTCTTACTGAAGCTCCAGCAGGTGTGCAAGGCCATGCTGGGACCACCACCACCTCTTATAGTAAACCGGCCCCCCAGCCAAGGCTGGAGGGAGAAGCGTCAGTTCACACTCACTGATGTACCTGGTCTGGGAGGTGTGGCCATGCCTCACCTTTTATTTTGGTAACTAGGAGAGTGGGGAACAAGGGACACAGGTCCCAGATACCATGTGGTTTCCGCAGAGCGTGTGCCTGTCGTTTGTGACAGTCTGCAGATGGGACAGAGAAACAGGCTGCCTGGTGGATTCGCAGCCACCTGGTGGAGCCAGAGCAGAGAGAGCTAGTGTGTGGCTGTGAGTCATCCCCTGGGGGTATCCTGTGGGGACCGACCAACCAGCTGGGAGGGATGCTGTGAAGGGACCGGGTCACCTCAGCCCCTCCCACCTCAAGCTACTCTTTGTCCATCCAGATCCTGGTCACGGTCACCTAGGCTCTGAGACACTCTCACCTGTTTTGATGGCCACATAGATATGTTCGGGGTCGTGCATGAGGTCACATAGAGCCATGAGGGCTTTCTGCCTCGTCAGCAGGTCTTCCGACTGCAGCTCCTCATTCAGCTTGGGCAGGGCCCGGCAGCCATAGGCAATGGCAGCCTGAGTGGGGTTGATGTCGGGGGGCTGGTACAGAGAGATCCGGGTGTGGGCCATCTTTCCACACCTGCAGAAGGTGACTCTCTAAGGTTTCCAAACAAAGCTCTGCAGAAACCACTGACGAAAAGAACCCAAAATGTTGTCATTCTTGCTACTGGGATTTAGAAGCTAACTCTCATTTGATTCTCAAAACCGTAAGCACAGCTGGGTGGTTAGTTTCACAGCCATTTTACAGATGAGCACACTGAGGCTGAGAGCAATGAAGACATCTGCTCATGGTCACGGCGAAGTGAGTAGCGGCCCAAACTGCACACTCCAGAGTTGTCCCATGCTTAACGACAGAAGAAACCACCCACACTTTACTAATATGGTCACTAATTGAGTGCTTATCTGGTGCCCAAATTACCTGGCATCTAAATCAACTGCCCTAGAAGAAAGGGACTTGGATTATCCTCGTTTTACAAAGGTGGAAGTTGAGTTTCAGGGTCAAGTGACTCGCTCAAGGAAACAACTAGGAGGATCAGGAGCCAACATTCAAATCAGGGCCCAGCTCATTAACCCATCAGGGACTTGTATTCGGATGCTTCTGACACATCCACAAAAGTGAATTCAGAAGGCCTTGGGGTTAAAAAGGTTAAAAGGTGAATTATTTTTATCACACACACACATACACCCCTTGAGCAACTCTAGGCAATGTGGTTTATTTAGTACTAAGAATGGGCTCCAGCCTCAGGCCATGGGTGGCCCTTGACAATTTCTTCCCCTCTGTGTCTTTCTACAGCTGCAAAAGGAACTTGATAATAACTCTGTTCCTACTTCCCCGACCGCCACACCAAGGCTCCAGGGATGTCGGCTGCGGTTATTATAATGGTGGCAATGGCAGGTCCCAGCCCTGTAGGATTCTAGTCCAGTTAAAGAAGTTAGCCGACTCTGATCCTGGGCACCGAGTGGTAAGGGGAGGCCCGCGGCCGGCAGGGCTGGGAGAAGTGCAGCCCTTTTGGATTTGGGGCTTCCCTCGAAGAGAACAGTGGGCCCTGGGGCAAGGGCCTGCCCTCCTCTAAAGGGCATAAGCAGCAGGAGTCTGGCTGCGTTTGAGAGAGATTTGGGGTGTGAGGACACTGGACCCGTATGAGCCAGACTGGATGGGTCTAGGGGCCCCCTGTCTTAGGACCATGTTTGGTCGCCGCTGGCTCACCTGCCTCAGCTCGCTGGGTCCCGGTAGTGCTTGCCCGTTGCCAGGCGACTCGGTTACTAGGCGACTCCGGAGGCGTCCGGTCGGCTCTGCGCAGTTGTCGCCCACCGCGCAGGCGCACACAGCTATGAGCTACGGCCGGCTGGCTGTAAATAGGGGACAATGATACTTTACAGGGTTACTGTGGGGAACAAAGGCGGCTCAGCTTTGTTTATGGCACGGAAAGGTAGGGAAATGAATATGTACTCCTTTCCCTGTACTGAACACTTTGCATGCCTTTGATCCTCCGAGTAACTCCGTGAGGGGGTAACTTTAGCCAGTTTACAGACAGGAACCTCAGGGGGTTTAGTATTTTGCCAAAATCACACAGGCCAGATCCCGAGACTGCCTAGCCCTGGCCCACCCTCCTTGCTCTGTAGACTTGTTGCCTGGTAATGACGCAGATCGGTCCTTGCAGTGGACCCAAGGCACGGCCAACTGGAGCAGTTGTGCTTGAAAGCAAGCCAGACCCAGTCGTCACCTGTATTAAACCCTCCGTGGCTCCCCAGAGGCCCCAGGACAGAGTCCAAACCTCTAACCTGCTACTCAAGACTCTGGATGATGGCCTCCTCCAACCATGCTGGACTCTCAACCCCCCAAATCGCCAACTCGCCTGCATCCTGGACTGCCTGTACCATCAGCCACCTCTTTGGCCTTCAGGACACAACTCGGTGGACACTGCCTCCATGATGCCTAACTCCTCCCCACCTCCAAGTCAGAAAATGATCCCACAGTTAAATTACCTCATGGCACACTTCCCTTCCCTAATTCTCTATTTGCTTCTCAGTTCCCCCCAGCAGACTCTGATTTCCCTGAGGGTGGAGGCTTTGTCAGTCCTGTTTACTTGCCTCTCCAATGCCTGCAATATACCAGGAGGCTTTGAGTAAGTGTAGAACAAACCAATGGGTAATGCACTCAATCAAACTTTATACTAATGTACAAAACACTTTCACCATCTTGTGTGATCCTCACAACAAGGTAGATGGGCCCTTTTATAGCTGAGTAAACTGCGGCATAGGAGGGGGTGGAGCCCTAAGCCTGGGCCTATTGTAGTGAAACTCACTAAAAAATGCACCAAGTGTAAGCTTCCAGCACATTTATCTTGAAATGAAGATAACCAACTTAGACCTGTGTGCCAAGGACCCCATATGGTGACGTGGGGATCTGCCTCCTACTGCTGTCCCTCTAAGGAGAAGTCATAAGGGTCCCCCTCTAACCCAGAGCACCCTAGCTTTTTTAGGAAGATGGTATGGAAAGCACGGGGCCAAGAGTCAGGAAAGCTGGGTCGGTTCTGACTCTAGTTCTAACTCACTAGGTAAATCTTTCTGATCATGCGAGCCTTAGTTTCCTAGCCTGTGAAATGGGAAGCTGCATGAAATAGATTCTCAAAGCTGGGAACCCTGGGCCTCTCAGAATCTGAGTATACAGTCTCTCTCTCTCTTTTTAATTGCCCGTCAATTTTATCATTTTTCAATCTCCTTTTAATTTTTTTAGATGCACATATAACATTCTGTGGAGCATATGCTAATTTGTGAAAGATAAAAATGTAATAACCACCTGTATATTTAGCAAACAGAACATATCAATGCCTGTGTTCTCTCCCCCTTCCCTATATTCCTTCCTCCTCTCCAAAGGTAATCACTGTCTCTCTCCTTTTTGGGATTACACAGCCTTTACCAGCACCCCTGGAGGCCTTCCCACCCGGGGTGCCTCACTCTCTAAACCGAAACTAGCTCACAGGGGCGAGTGGCTTGGGCCAGCTTTTAAACAGCCGTTAATTACAGGAATTAGTTTTGTTGCATGAGCTCTAGAAGCCAGGCATTTGGTATTTGGGTACCATTAGATTCTGAACAATGCTGATTAAGGTCCTTAAGTGGTAGGTATGTCCATCACTTTGCCGCTGCAGGGTGCTAGGCTCCAATCAAATACCAATATTACAGCCAAAGTTCTTAAGCCATGACTGGGGAAAGGCGGAGGTGTCTGCAGGAAAGAGTCCAAGGAGGGACGCACATCAACATACATTAGAGCTGACCTGGAAGGGCCAGAGATGGGGACATTATTGTATTCTGTGTTCCAAATTACTTATTTTCATTCGAGTTATTTATTCAATAGCAATATATACCCCAAATTCTCAAAAGTGTAAAAGAAAAATGTCTCCCTCGGTCCGCAGACAACAAGCTGTCCACACCTGTGGCAGCCACGGGTATCTTTCCAGAGGTGAGTTACACTTATACAAGTAAATGTGATTTATTTACTGTTTAACGTTATGGCAGCATACTTCAAACACTGTTCTCCACCTTCTTTTTTTAATTTAATATTTGTCCACTCATGCAACACTTACTGAGTGCCTGCTCTGTGCAGGCAGTTTTCAGCCCTCGAGATTCATCAGTGAGCTAAACGCAACAGCCCCTTGCAGTCCTGGCTCTCAGTGGAGGGAGCTACACAATCAACATAAACGATAGTATGTTAGAAAACAGGAAGTGCCTGGAGAAACAGAGCAGAATAGGGGTCGGGGAAAGGCTGCAATTGTAAACAGGATGCTTAGTGAACATCTCCTCTAGAGGTGACATCTGAAGTAAAGAAGATGAGGAAAGGGAGCCATGTGAATATCCGGGGAAAGAGTATGCCAGACCCAGGGAACAGCCAGTGCAAACCCCCATGTGCCTAGCCTGTTAGAGGAACAGCAGCAAGGATGCCACTGGAGTCAGTCGGGGACGGGCTGCGGGAGGGTGGTGAGCACTAGATGATGATGAAGTAAAAAAGGAAATGGGGCCAAGGCCGATCACATAGCCACTGAAGCCATTATAAAGACTTCATAAAGACTTCATTAATCTGCAAGCCATAAGGAGACGTTACAGGCTTTGAAGCCAAGATGGACATGACCTGATCCCTGTTTTAACAAGATAGCCTGCTGAACTGTGAATAGAATAGGTGCAAGGGTGGAAGCAGGAAGACCAGTTAAGGCGACAGAAGATAATGGCTTGGACCAGGGTGATGCCAATAGTAGTGGGAGGAAGATAGAGAATACTGGACAAAATTTCAGGTATAGCATAGCATTTACTGATGTATGAGATATGACATGTGAGAAAGGGGGTAAGGGATCTTAAAGATCACTCTATACCAACATATAACGAAACCTATGAAGTATTTCGATAACCAGAAAAGAATAATATTTAATAAATAAATACATAAACACTTCATATCATAATCCCTGCCAGTAGGAGCCCCCAGCCCTCCAGCTATGCAGACTTGCCAAGGAGGTAAGGCTCCCAGGCTTTTCATCGTCAGCCCCGCCCAGTCCACGCCCCTGTATTCCAGGCCCCACCCCCGCGGCCCTGACCCCGCCCGTTACCCCATATCCGGTTCCGCCCCGTTACCATGGTGATAGCCAGCGCTCGGACCTGCAGACAGCAAGAGGACAACCTTTCCTAGCACCCCCAGCTCCCTCTAGGGCCAGGCTTTGGTTGCTATGGTGATGGTTCAGGCAGGCCGCCAAGGGACTCTTTCTGCTGCGAGCCCCGCCCGGACCCAACCCCCGACTTCCAGGATTCGTCCGCTGGGCTCTAGTCCCGCGCGGCCCTCGTTGCCAAGGTGATGATGCAGCGAACCTAATCAGACTAGGTGGTGCAGAACCCCCGAGCGTCCGCAGCCGCCGCGGGTGAGTCCGCTGCCCTACTCCTACCCTCGGCCCACCTCCATAATGGCGCTTCTCGGAGGCCGGGGTCGGGAGAACACCTCGCCTCCGCCCTCCTCATCGCCTCATCGCCTCATCGCCTCATCGCCTCCGATCTTAACCTTGAGGCGGCCTGAGGCCCTGAACTCCACCCTGGGTCAGGCCCATGCTGGTCCTGGAGGAGAGCTGGGTCAGAGCGAGGAAGACAACCGGCCTAGGTCAAGGCCATCCTAGAGGGGAAAGGGTGCAGACAAAGAAGGAGAGGTAGGACTGTTGAATAGGTGTCAAGGGCCCGGTCCTGGGTGTGCTGACAGGCCTGGGCTGAAACCTGAGGCCCTTGGCCCACCCAGAGCCTCCATCCCTTAGAGAGTAGGAGCAGGGACACCCCTGTCCCCATTCCACTTCTGCACCCAGTCTGCCTGCGATATTTGTGCCTTCGTGTGGTGCCTCCTCACTCAGCCAGTCATATGCTCTGAGAGGGGCGGCAGGAAGAGGGAGTTGCAGGTATTCTGGACTCCCAGGCACGGTGGGGCAGACCTGCCACCCCTGTCATAGGGCCCGCAGATTGAAAGATGATGACCTCTGGCCCATACTCCTGACAGAGGTGAGGAGGCTTGGATCTGTTTTCAAAGCTACTGAAGAGTTAGGCATAAACTTGCATGTGAGTCCCCAGGGTTTGGCACAGCTCCCTAACTCTCTTTCCCCTGGTTGGGTCTACAGAACTCTCTGGAAGGATGAGGTCCTCCTTGCTGCCTCTGGGGCCCCCTGTGAGCCGGGACCGCGTCATCGCCAACTTCCCTAAGGTAGAGAGTCACTAGGCCAGACTTTGTGTGTGCGCTGCTCTCTGGACACCCCGTCCACACCTAGCTTTCCCCGCCTGCACTCACCACCAGACACACACCAGGTGAATCAGGAGGGCATGCCCTTGCTGCCAGACTCCAGGAACTTACCAGACTTCTTGAGAAGCTGGGAGACCTGGGGTTGCCCTGACCAAAATGGGGCAGCACGATAAGGGTGAGACCAGAAGACAGTGTGGCGTGGAGGTTAAGGGCATAGACTTGGCAATCCTGGGCATCAGGTCTGAATCATCCTTAAGCTGCATGACTGTGGTCAAGTTACTCAACCTCTCAGAGCCACTGTTACACAGGATAACGCCTGTCCCTGCTCCCTTGCCTGAAGGTGGTCGTTGCTCTGGTCTCATTATTATTATCATGATGATGATTATCAAAACAGCACTCCAGTTTCCTGACACCAGATCCAGGTTCTCCCCACTCATCCTTCTGCCTTCAGTTTCTACTTAAAACTGAGCTCACTTCCATTTATATTACAACCCAGCTGTAATGTATGCAGGAATGCAAATTAGTACAACCTCTATAGGGGGAGTGGAACAATATTTCCCCAACATTGCAATGCCCCCACCCTCCGATCCAGCATTTCAAGGCCAGACATTGCAACAGGTTGTAAAGCTAAAGGTCAGACACAAAGTAGATGTCCTTGGAGAGAGGGCTGCGTAGTGAACAAAGTGCTACTTCCTGACACTGGAGAAAGAGTAAGGCACCTCTCTAGGTGCTAATGTGCTGTGAGAGCCGAAGTAAACATGCAAGAGCAGTGTGTGTCGGGCACTCCCACACGTAACAAAGAAGATGGGAACCCAGAAATGTATGTGTTGGTACATGCAGGGAATAGCTTTGGAATGATGCATAAGATCCAGCTCTCAGTGGCTGTCTGCATTTCACTTGGGAGGGGCATGAGGGGAGAAATCTCCAGGGAGTGGCCTTCCTACCTTGTGAATTCTGTGCCCATGCTGGTAGGGAAGAAGGAGGTGGCTGAAGCAAGTCATCCCTTCTCCCCCTTTTCTGCTTTCCCCCACAAAGAGAGCCTTAATGCCTCGGATCCACAGGCAGCTCCCCCAGGATTTTCTTTCTTATCAGAGGCTCGGGCAATTGCTTCCCTACAGAGCTTGAGAGTGGTACCCAGGGATCACGGAGAGTGGCATTTATTGAGCCACAAGGAAGGGAAGTGTGATTAGCCCAAAACAGTCCAGGTCTCATGGGACGAAGGACCCCATTTACAGAGCAGGACATTACAGAGGCTCAGAGAGGTAGGGGGGCCTCATAAAGTCACATAGCGAGGCGTGGTAGAGCCAGGACTGTGACTTTCTCCTACCCTGGGAGGCATCTGACCTATTTCCACAGAGGGTGAGGTTCTCCCCCACTGCCTGTGGCAGTCAGGGGTCATGTGCCCCAGTTGGCCAAGTTCAGCCTGCCCCCCAGGACCATGCCGTTTCAGACCTGAGAAATTTATGGTCGGGTGGAACCAGTCCTTCCCTCTGCTCTGCGTGCCTGTTTTCCTGTCTCTAAAATCACCTCGTACTTCCTGCCCATCCTTCCTTATTACACTTCTCCAATCCATCCAAAATTAGGGGGTTCCTTTAATGACCACGGGCCACCCACCACCGTGTCACAGCAGAGCACACCAGCAGTCTCCAGTGACACCGTCCTTGCCACACTCTGTGCGCAGCCTCGGCCAACCCGAGAACAGAACATAATGGCCATCTGATGTTCATTTTTCTCATTTTAAAACAAGTGTATATTCAGCATGTGCCACGGCATCTCAGTGGCCATGAACATTTGCTGAGCACTTAGTCTGAGCCACGCTGGCTCTGTGCTTTACCAACATCATCTCATTTTGTGCCTCCGAGCCTCTGAGATGGGGAAATTGCAGTTAGGAGACATTAGGCAGCTGCCTGGGGTCACATGGCCACTAAGGGCAGATGCAGGTCTTCTCGACCCCAAGGCTGTGCTCCTAAACCACTGCCCAGCCCTGCCTTCCAAAAACTGGAAGGCTTTAAGTGCCTTCCATGACACTTTCCATGCACATATGTGCATGTTTTAAAAACAAAAACAGCATAGGAATCTGTAGAAGCTATGAGAGGATCTGGGAGCTGAAAAAAGCCCTTACTGCCCACCTCTCATCTTATCCCATGAGGACAAGAGGGGACAGTGACCTGCCACCTGCCTATGGTAAGGGCGCAGCGGCTGCCCCCGGTGAGACCCAGCTCTCCCAGTCCTCACCTGAGCTCTTTGGTCTGGCTCTGCCCCTGCGGCTCCTCCTCAGGCCTCATTAGACCCTGGAATCTTGAGGCCGTGGACAAGACAGAGGATGGATGGGACAGAGGGATCAATAAAGCTGACGAGGCTGCCCACCCTGAGGCTTGAGGAGGAAATGCTGAGAAGGAAGTCAACACCTCACTGCCCTGCTCAGTGATAGAGCCGCAGCCTCACAGGGTGATGTGCCCGTCTGTCTGTCTGTCTGTCTGACTCTTTCCAGTGGTACACGCCTGATGCCTGCCTGCAGCTCAAGGAACACTTCCACGGGCAGGTCCATGCCGCCTGCCAGCACCGGAACACGGGGACCGTCGGGTGAGCACCGCCCCAGCTCACGGGGCGTGGGGTGGGGGGCCAGCAGGAAGGAATGAATGCACGAGTGCATGTGTGAACGCAGCAGGAGAACCCTTACCCAGAGCACACCAGCGCATCCCGGGCCAGGCCCGAGGATGATGGGAGTCTCATCTGGCCTTATTGGGCACACTTCTGCCGTAGAGAACAGCTTCCCCATTTCTCAGCCTGAGGCTTCAGTGTTTGCCTTCTTCTCTTGTCTGTAATGTTTTTCCTTCAGACCTCAGTATAGTGTCAGGTCCTCTGGGGGCCTTCTCTGAGCCTCCCCCCCGTCCCCAGTGTGGGTGTGCGGGGCACCCCTCCTGTGTGCTCCTGTGCCACACGCACTTATCTCATGGGACTGCGAGTTTGGGGGTGAGGGCTGTGTCTGTTCTTTCCTGGGCACAGCCGGCACAGGGATCTTGCCGCACTCACAATCTGCTGAGAGAGTTGGCTGGGCTCGCGGGTGACACAGGTGTGGGGAGATGGCAGTGGGGCCCAGCTCTGAGGTCCCAAGGTGGGTCAAAGTGAGGCCAGCCTCAGGTCGGAATGGCCAAAGCAGCCATGGTCATAGGATGATGTAATGGCCACCCGTTTGGGAGTACCGGTTCTGTACCAGGTGCTTCACGCAGATTACCCCCCAACCCTTCCCAAGAGCACAAGGAGGTGGGGAGACTAGGGCACAGAGGGCACCCCACCACACCTCAGCAGTGCCTTTACTCCTTCACCTGGGAAGCAGAGGAAGGGGCATGCTGTTCCAGAGCTAGCGTCCACTTGGGAACAGAGTAGACACAGCCTCTCCCCTGGCAGACGTGGCCAGGTGACGTGCACCAAGTCACCAGAGGTGCCCTCCTGCTGTCTGCAGGCACAGGAAGTGCCTGGTCAGATATTACCTGTTGAGCTTTGGCATGAGCTGCAGAAACTCAGAGTATCACCCCCAGCCCCAGGAATGCCACTGCGTGGAATGCAAGACACTCCCAGAGTGAGTGGTAGGTGCCCTTGGTGAACACAGTCCCCAGAGAGCCCCAGAACCTCAGAGCCAGTTGACCTCATGCCACAGTCCAGATGCACAGACCTAAGTTCCATCTGTGACATACCCCTTGGCCTGGCTGGGCCTAGCAGAAACCTCCAAGGGAGGGGGCATGCCCCGCTCACCCACGGGAGTGACTGCTTTTGAGGAGCGAGAGGGAACCTATCGGGCATGTAGCCCCAGGGGCAGGTAGAAGGTGCAGGGGCCCTGCCCCCAACCCCGGGCTGTGTCCCCTGCACACGTGGGCCCTGTGTCTGCACCCTCAGTGTGCTCCAGGTTCCTTCCTGCACCCTTAGCTTGGACGCAGACCCACCTTATGGCTCCTCCCTCTGCTTCCTCATCTTCTGGTCCCAATTCTAATTCTCACTCAGGACTTGGGCCCAGCAGGGTCCGGGGTACCGCCCCAGGGACAGCACAGTCCCCAGAATGAATACAGACTCTCCTGCCCTCCTCTCTGATGTCCAGGAGTGGACACAGACTTCCCAGAGTGTCTCAGCAGATGTCTTGTCCCCTGTCCAGGGTTGAGGGTGGCTCACAGGTGGAAGCACAAGGAAGGAGGAGCCTGTGGTGTGAAGATGCTCTTGTGACCATGCTTGAGCACAGCACGGTCGCCTTCTTTACAGGCTCAGCCTCTCCAAGGTGGTAGTGGTTGGTGACCTCTATGTGGGCAAGACCAGCCTCATCCACAGGTAAGCACACCAGCCATACTGCCCAGCGCCAGGTTGTCAGGACTTTGCCTGAGGGGCCCAGATGACAAAGTCAGGGAAACCACACTCCATGGGAGGGTGTAGGCAGTCAGGGCAATGGTGGGGTCAGCAGAGAGTGTGGCATCTCAGGAGCCTGGCATTGGTCACGCTGCCCCCCTAGGGCCATGGGCTCAAGCCTCGCCAACCCCCTTGCAAAAGGATGCCCGGTTTCTCTTTCCCCGTCCCTGACTTGCAGTGTCCGTTGCAGCCCCCTGCCCCGCACGTGTGCTGTTGGCTGTCCACGCAACCTGTCTCTGCAGACCTCCATCCCCACAGCAACCTCCATTCAGCAGGCTTCATTGCCTCCAGGCGCTCGGTGCCGGGAACAAGTGTCCTGCAGCCTCTCTGACTACTCACTCCCACAGGTTTTGCAAGAACGTTTTTGACTGCAACTACAAGGCCACCATCGGAGTGGACTTTGAAATTGAGCGCTTTGAGATTGCTGGGATTCCCTACAGCCTCCAGATGTAAGTCCCTGATTCCTGCACGGCTCGTGGGGGCTTTGGGAGACCGTTGGTGAGCTGCTCCTCAACTGTCCAGTGGTGCTCAGAGAGGTCCTGTTTGAACGAGCAGGGCTCCGTGTCCCGCACCACCTGCACCTGGCCATCTGCGACCGCACTCGCCGGGCCAGCAAGGTGGTCATGTCAGGTCTCTGTGCCTCTGTCCCATCTGGAAAATGGAGCCAAAACTGGGTCCCCGTGTGCCAGGCTCTACTGGAGGCCACGCGGTCCCGAGCCTTCCTCAGTCCTGATGCACCTCCTCCTCCCCCCATGCCCTTGCTCTGCGTTCCCTCCGTCTTTCTTCCCTGCTGGACCCCATGCCTCTGCCTCTCAGTGGCTGCTGGCTTCCTCCTCTCCCCTCTAGTTTCCCTTAGAACAGCCCAGAGTTTCTCCCCCAAGTGCCTACCTTCCCACCAGAGCTCTGAACTTTGTCTTCCCTCTCCTCTGGTGCATGGAGGATGCTGCACCCCCTCCCTGCACCCCCAGCCCTGCCGTCTCCTGTGTGGCCCCCACTTCATCCCAAGCCACGCTTCATGTACCCTCCATGCTCCCCTGCTGGTGTTCACCAGGCTTCTGTCCTGGTCCCTTCTCCTCTCTCTCTCCCTGGGCTTCACACCTGCTCCTCTGCTTTCATTCCTCAAACCTCCATGCCCTGCCCAGGCTGGGCTGGGAATCCATGGTAACCAAGATGGAGCTCACCCTCTCGTGGACCTCAGCTCCTAACTCTGTTGAGACTGCCCCCTTTCTCTGAGGACTTCTATAGCCTCAGTGTGGTCCTAGAGCCAGGTGGTACCACTGACCCTCACCCAAAGGAGAGCACAGGGTCAGACCAGAGCAGAAGAGGCAGTGGGAATGCAGGGCTGCAGGACCAAGGGGATCTGGAAGCAGGAGAGCCGAGAACAAAGCTAATGGAAGCAACCTAGGTGGAGCCATGTAGTGAGTGGCCCGTGGCTGGGCTCACCATTTCAACCACAGGCTGTGTCTAATTAGAGGGCTGAGGCCAAAATAGGGACGCTGTCCTGGCTTAGCCTCTCATTGTCCTACATTAAGGCCAGCCAACCAACTGGCCTCACCTCCAGGCCACCCTTCCAGCTTCCCACCTAGAGCCATCAGAAGTAAAAGCAAACGTGAATGAATTAATAAAAGAATAGGACCAAAAAGTTCTCTCTCATGGTGATCAATTGGAAAAATTTCAGACCATTGATGTTTTGTTCTGGCTTGTTTACTTGTCAGTTTACTGAGAAAAGTTTGTGTTGTTTTTTTTTTTTGAGAGAGAGAGAGAGTGGAGGGAGGGAGAAGAGAGGGAAACATTGATGTGATTTTTTTTATTGCTTTTAGAGACAGTGGAAGGGGAAAGAGAGAAACATCCATCAGTTGCCTCCTATACACACCCCCACCGAGGACCAAACCCACAACCTGGTGCCCTAACCAGTGAGCAAACCGGCAGCCTTTCAGTTTACAGGACAGTGCTGCAACCAACAGTCCTTGCCTTTCACTGGCCAAGGCAAGAGAAAAATTAAATTTTGACCTGTTGATTTTATGAAGGGATGGGTTTTCAGACTCAGCCCTGCACATTGACTCTGGTTCCAAACCAGAGTCAGTGGATCACAGCATCTGCATCCCTCTCTTCTGTAGGGTGCCCATGCCAGACATTATTAATCAATTGTCCCATTCTTTTCCACTGAGCCAGGGCTCAGTTTCTCCAGAGAGTCAGAGCTAACCAATCAGTCACCCGGGAGATACAAACCAGGTCCCTGTTAGACACCTGCACCCCCACCTGGGCTCTGAGCAAGCCCTCTACTGCAGTGCAGAAGGTGGAGCCATGGCTTAGTCATATGTGAGCAAGTGGCAGAGCCGCGGCTGGCTGTCCACCCTGGGGCCCCTGTCCCATTCACAGGGCCTGCTCCATGGGAGCACTTCCACATCCTCTGAGCGAGCACATAGGGGCGTGTTCTCTTTTTTTATAATACAGTCACAAGCTCAGTCACAAGGGGCTGAGCTATAGCTCCACGCACCTGGGCAGTGGACCTGCTGAGCCCCTGCCCTTCTGCCGTGGGTACAGTGTGTCCAGCTGGGGAATTCCCCCATCGGGCACCCTAGAAAGAGACCCTAAGGGGCCTAAGGGCTTGGGAGGTGGACACGGCGGGCACTTCCTGAAGCCCATGCAGACTTTGGGGTCTGCTGTCCAGGGCCCCACCAGCCCCCTGAGCTCTGACCACTGCAGTCACTTAACCTGCCACCTCTCTGTTTCCCTTTCTCTCTCTGCCACTGCACAGCTGGGACACAGCAGGGCAAGAGAAGTTCAAGTGCATCGCATCTGCCTACTACCGGGGTGCACAGGGTGAGCAGCCGTGTGGTGGCAACAGTAGGACCCTCAACGTCATACAGCAGAGGGCTCCCTGCCAGGTTCCACAGTGAGAAGTCTTGACCCTCTGCCCCAGCACCAAATCTGTCCCCAAGAAGCACTTAGAAACACTCAGGCCAGTCTGTGGGGCCAGGACTGGCCTCAGCAGTCACAGCCTTTGGGGACCCTGTGGTGACGGGGGCTCCCTCTGCGTCTCAGCACCAGTTGCAGCTCACAAAGACACACACAGAGAGAAGCATGTGTCCAGAGAATCTAGAAAGGAGAGGAGGAGGAGGTGGGGGGCGTCTCAGCCACTGATGAGAGAGCGGAGGGGGGGGGGGCTGGCTGCATCTTCCCATTTCCCGCCCTTGCTGCTCCCCAAAAGTTTCCCCGAAGCTGGTTGTTGCGATCACTCTCACAGCATAGCTGCCATGGGTCAAAAGTCTGCCGCACACCACGTCCTGAGCTGAGAGCTTTTAAAATAACTGCTCTGGCTTAAACCTCCCAGCAGCCCTAAGAGCTAGAGCTATGGTTCTCGCCCTTTCACAGATGGGAAGACAGGCTCTCAGCAGCTAAGGCCCTTGCCTGAGCTCCCTTCTCCATGTGTGGCAGAGGCGAGATCAGCATCCTCAAGCTCGTCTTGCCTCTCTGTATCCCCCACTGTGGCTGCACCGCTGGGTGTGGGTTGGAGAGAGCGTGGGAGGGAGGGTCACGAGGGTCAGCCATGGGGTATCTCCTTCCCAGCCTCCGCTGTGGGGCCAGAGCTGAGTGCCTGGGGTCCCTCCCCCGCAGTTCCTGGGCAGCAGGGAGCCACCTGAATAGAGTGCCCCTTGTCCCAGTTTCCCTTACCCATCACTGACCAGCTCTTGGCTTTTCCCCACATGCGCAGTGATCATCACAGCCTTTGACCTCACTGACGTGCAGACTCTGGAACATACCAGGCAAGTCTGGGAATCTATAGCTCCTGGGGTCCCCAGGGCTCAGAGAACCACCTGAAAGGGGACCCCAAATCTGGACCCATGAGCTGGGGCCCCACTGGCAGGTGTGAGTGACCAGTTCCCTTGTTAGGAGTGCCCACAGGCCGCTTGTTTAAGTCACCTTATGATCCCTCGAGATCTGCACTGAATGCTGGAGTCAGGGCCGCTCAGGGTGCACAGCCAGCACAGTGGCCCGGAGGCCTGCGCCCCGCAGGGCCTGCCCTCGGTCTAATGCTCCGCTGTTGCCGTCTTGAAAGCCCTGTTGTCAGATGAAGGGCCTCATATTTCCATTGTCCCTGGGCCCTGCAAATCATATAGCAGTCTTGTCTGAAGGAACGTGATTGGCATTTGTTGTCTTGGGCAGAGATGTGGTCAAGAGAGCTGGCCGGCAACGAGCAGTTCTGGGAGGCCCTCCTGCTTCCGCCGGAAGTCATCTGGCTAACGGACCAAAGTCCCCTTCACCTCACTTCTGTTTGGGCATTCACCTCTAACATCTGTCAAGCCCTGTGAGGGAGGCCAGAGTGATTGTACTGGTTGATGACAGTGCAGGACTCACCCAAGTTGACACGAGACAAGGGCAGAGCCACAGCCAAGACTGGGTCTTCACCTCCCCTGGCCAGTGCGCTTACACCACCATTTCCCTGTGGTCCAGCAGAGGCCCATCTGACCTCAGGACCAGCGCCCTCTCAACCAGTGTGGGTCAAGGTCCCCTCCTGGCACCTCCCAAGTCAGTGCTCCTCCCTGGGGAAGAACCTGGGTCTGCACCCATTCCTTGGTCTTTCTCAGGCCTCTCTGGGTGGGTAGGGCTATGTCTCAGCCGGTCTTCCCCAACCCTAACCCCCTGTGCATTCTAGGCAGTGGCTGGAGGATGCACTGAGAGAGAACGAGCCAGGTTCCTGCCTTGTATTCCTTGTGGGAACCAAGAAGGACCTTCTGGTGAGCAGGGAAGGCCCCCAAGAAAATGTAGGTGCTTTCAGCCCGAGCCTGGGAGAGGGAGGGTAGCACTGACGTGGCTAGATGAGAGTTTGAGGACTGCAGGCCTGGGGCCTGAAGGTTAGGGGCGCTCTTCTCAGGGAGGCACAGCTGGCACTAAGATTTGCCTGGGACTACTGGGGTCTCACCCCCGGGGAAGGCATCTGCTACCTGCCCCCTGAACTGGGTCCTGCACAGCCCAGGGTGAAACGGGGAGGAAGGAGGCACCCTGGGAGGCTAGCAGGACCCTCCTCAGGTTCCTCCTTGAAGAGAGGCCAATTCTCCCAGTCAAGGGCAGCGTGTGAGCAGGCAGAAGTGGAGGCTGTGCACCTGGCCAAGGAGATGCAGGCCGAGTACTGGTCGGTGTCGGCTAAGACAGGTGAGTGGGTACGGGCCTTTCGCTGTGGTGGGCTCGGGGCTAGCTGTGGGGGACTCACGCATTTCCTTTCTCGGGCCCGTTGAGTGCCTGCGTCACAGCCAGCTGTGCTAATCACGGTGAAGGTGACACCTGATCTTCTGGGCAGGTCATTTTGTCCCTGTTAAGTCGATTGTAGGGTCCCCAGGTGGCACTGCCAGGTCTAGGATTGGAATTCAGCCCTCACCTGTGACCCCTGTGGCTTCCTGCCCACAACCAGTGGGTATTGGGTGGGAGGCACCACCTGGCACATAGAAGGTCCCAGCAACAGGGGGCTCCCATCCCTTCCCTGGGTGTCATCGTGGAAGACACTGAAATATTACAGCCTCCAGTCCACATGCAGATCCCCCCGATCTGTCCCCTGGTCCCTGAGCCACCTTCCCCATGGGCCAGTGCTCACCATGGCCCCTGAAAGATGCCCAGCGTCTCCGGGCCTCAGTACCCTCATCTGGGAAGTGGGTGATGTTGTTCACCTCATTTATTTTTACAAGAGCCATGTGTAAAATAGATTACACTGAAAAGAAAATAGACAACACAGAACAGTGGAGAACAGACTTAGAAAACACAGGTTGTTGGGGGCGTGAAATGAGGTAACGTGCAGTGAGTGCTGGTGTGTAGAGGCTCTGGGGACAGGGGGATGGGGAGGATCCCCCACCCACATGGCAATCTCAGCCCTGGTGAGGGGCAGAGCAGATACTGCCCAGGGGCTGGCTGAGGGACGGCCGAGGGTAGGTGCCGCCAGGAGAAGACCACCTCCAGCTCAACACAAGCAAAGAGGGGCAGCACCCAGGCCTGGTAACCCCTGATGGTATCCCCGTGCCCTCTGAGAGCTCTCACTCCCATCCGTGTGACAGCGCTCTGCGCTCCCTGCAGGCCGAGCAGAACGGCCTGTGTGTGTGCATGTGGGCCCCTGGACCCCGGCCTGGCCCAGATAGGTGGCTGCCTCCACCCAGAGGAGGCTCCACGAAGGCTCCACGTGGGGGCTGGCAGCATGTGCTCACCCGCACAGCCGCCCACTGCACAGGCGCTCACAGTTACAGAGAGCAGGCACCTTTCCGCTCACACGTATCCCCGCGCCTGGCCCGCAGGAGGTGCTCCATGCCAACTGATGGGAAGAATAGATGTGACGAAGCCGAGGTGCAGAGATTTGGGGAAGCTGCTTGGGCCAGTGGCCAGAGGGGGAGAGAGGGCTAGAGCCAGGTGGGGACCTGGGCCAGCAGGCCAGGCCCCTGCACTGCACTGTCCCGTGGAGCCCCAGAGGGGGACTACCCTGACCCTCGTACCCACCGGCTCCCGCCCAGATGCTCTGCAGCTGAGGGCAGAGATGGACAGACAGGGTCACAGCTGTTTCGTGGGCCCACAGGGGAGAACGTGAAGGCCTTCTTCAGCCGCGTGGCCGCCCTGGCGTTCGAGCACTCGGTGCTGCAGCACCTGGAGAGGAGGAGCAGCTCCCGGCTCCGGGTCGGCGATGGAGAGCTCATCCGTGCGTACTGGTGGCTGGGGCAGGGCGGGAAGCAGGCCTGTGGCCTGGAATCCACGTCCACCGCCCTCCTGTCCCCTTTTCTGGGCTGTCCTTTCCCTCTGTGCTCTGACCTCCGGCCTGCAGCCTCCCCGACCCCACCTGCCAGCTCAGACTCCTCCCTGGCTTCCCTTGTCTGCCTGGCAGCCTCCTCATGGGCTGGCCGAGCATTCCAGGCTCCACGGGCGTGTCCTGGCTCTCCCAGTACCTGCCTTTGCCCACTCTGTTCCACCACCTGGAATGTGTCCCTGTGCCAGGCCTTGAATAAGGGGCCTTGAAGGTCAAGGTCACAGCTCTGGTCAGCAGTCATCAGTATGGGGTCCCTGTCCATTGTCCCTGGAGGTGCCTGTTTGATGCCAAGTGACCTCTCCCTTCCTTACAGATATGGAGGGAAGTCCGTCTCAGACCCCGGAGAGCAAGAGGCCCTCTGGCCTGGGTTGCTGTTAGCTGGGGACTGTGGCAGAGGCCTCCACCCTCCACACATGCCCGGGCAGTGCCTTCTGCACTGTGGAGGAGGGACATGGAGCCTGAGCTCTGCGACACGCCTGTCGGCCCACCACTGCAGCATTCAGACGCTTCTCTGGAGCAGGTTAGGAGCCAGGAAAGGCCCTCACTGCCCCCCCAGAGCCCCCACACTGCCCAGCATGTGGGGGTCCGGTGATGATATCTGGAAAGCCAGTCTCATCTCCAGTCACCAGTCCACCTGGCCTTGAGAAGCCTCGGACTGCAGACAGAGGACACTTGTGCCCCGTGGCCCACATCCTTTGCCCGCAGCGCACGTCAGCACTCCGCCCAGGTGCTCTTCCTCAGCCTCCCTGCGTTGACCTCCAAACCCTTCTGATCTCAGGTCCAGGTATGCGGGACTCTTTGGAGTCGGCACTCACCTGCCCTCCCTGCCCAGGACTTGGATGTTTGCAACAGGACCTACAGTTCTGGTTGTCCTGTCTGCTGGCCCTCTGCCATAGTCTCGCAGGGTCCGTGGGTAGCCTTGCCTCTCTGTAGGAGGGCGAGTGAAAAGGCCTCTGTGGCCCCTTCTGGTCAAGGGTCCATCTCTGCTCCTCCTCAGTCCTCAGGGTCTTGCCCTCTGGTCAGTGGGCAAGGACCAGCAGAACAGGCCCCTCATTCCTCTGGCCCATCTGGACAGTAAATTTCTCTAGCCAAGCTGCAGGAAAACAACTGCCCGGCTGCCCCTGGGGTAACTCACTGTGACACCCCCTGAGCATGGCACTGCCCTGATCTGCCTCTGGCATCAGCCCCCCAAACTCTGCTGGGCTAGTGCCCACTGTTGCCCTCACTACCCCTCTCTCCCACTGGCCTGGGAACAAGGAAGTGCTGGGCTTGCCCCTCGGGACCTTTGTGATGGCGTGCCCATGTCCTTGGAGGACACCAGAAGCCATGCAGAGTCGAGTGTGCTCCTGTCTCCACCAGCCTCCCGCACGCCCAGACGGGCTGCAGTAGCAGGGACCCCGTCCAGCTCCTGCCCATGGCGCCCCCTCCTCTGTGTGCCCTCCTGTTGCCCCTCCATGGGGGCTGTTAACTGCCCCTCACGCCCCTCATACTCCCACAGCCCTAGGTGTGTGCCCGCTCATCCCTGCCCACCTTGTGCCGTGGGCAGGCAGGCACATCCGGACGCACCCCACCTGCTTCTCGCAAGTGGCCAGCGTTCTGCGGGCAGCCATTCCAGGTGGCACTGTCGCCCGGCACCCGGGACAGTACCTGGCACCACAGGCACTCACTGCCACTGCCAGACATCAGTGGGGGAGGACGCTGGCATTTTTTCCTGTTTATTCCCCCTTCACCACGCGCTTAGCACTCATTTTTATAGATATAAAATACTTCTTTGTATAAATCACTCTTAAAGGAATTGTGTACTAATAGTGAAACAAAACAGGAGTACAAGGCTTTGTATGCGAAGGGGAGGTCCCCCTCGGGCTGTCGGTAGTGCTTCTAGGGAGCGAGTGCTGTTCCCAGCCGGCAAAATCCCTCCAGACTGTTCCTGTGTGAGCACAGCCATGACCTGTCGGCCTGTTTGTCGTTCACTCAGCACAACCCCTGTCCACATACCCTGCCTGGGAGCTTGCGTCCTTGATGACCCGTGGAACCCCCCCAGCACACACCACGCATGCCTGCCCCCTCAGCAGCTGGCAGTTTTCCTTCGTGTGGAGGGACTGGAGTCCATTCACCCCACCCTGTACCTGGGACATTTGGTTTGAGTCAGCTTGTAGCTTTTACAGGAGGGCTGCAATGGTCACCCTTGTAGTTACGGCTTTGCACACTCAGAATTCCCCAAAGAGGCCTTGCTGGCCTCCTGTGGACCCTCACCCCAGTTTGGTCCACCGGATACAATCTTGGGGGGCAGGCCACATTGGGGGTGTATTAGAGGTGGGTTTGCAGCACACAACAGAAAGCGTCACAGGGTGGGAAAGCCTGGGCCTGGTGGGCTGGCATTCTCCATGGTTCCCTCTCTTTGCCTCTCTAGGCCCCAGAATTGGGGGCAGTAGTGGCATCTGGCTGTTACCAGCTCCTGAGCTGGGCTCCCACTGTCCAGTGTGCGCCCGCCCTCCCTAAGTGGCCCTTTATCACACTGCACCCATGTTGCCCACTCTGTGTGTTCAGTTTCCACCATCAACCCGTGTCTCCATCAAAGTCGCTGCAGTGCGGTTCCCCCAATAGGATAAGTCCACAGAAACCTCTTTAAGCGCCTCCAAGTTTGGCTATGACGTCTTGTCCTTCTGCCTCGTTCCCCAGACCCCTTCCCTGCTCTCTGCGCGCACACTCTCGCCCTGGTGTTTGAGGTCCCTCACTGGCCACCCCAGCCCACCCTTCAGGCCCCTGTGCTCCAGCCTCCATCCCAGGGGCTTTGGCCCCCTTCCCTGCCAACAGCTCCGTGCCCCTACTCTAGGAGGACTTTGTGGGACCCCCACGATTCATAGAGCACCTGTTACTTCTGGGTGCAGTACCTCTGTGTCTGGGCTCCCTCTCCCACCCTCTCCTGGTTTATTTGCATGGCCCCACCCATGCCCACCTCTCCTCAGAGTCCTAGCAGAGCCCGGAAACTCAGTCCCTTCCCTCATTACACCCAGCTCCCTGCCCCCAGGCTGTCGTCCTGCCCAGCCCCACAGCCACGTGGCAGAGGTGCTTAGCAGGGTACTGGCTCTCAGCTGCCTTAATCACATGTCCTGGCTGCACGTGTGCTGCCCTGGCCCTCCTCCCAGCCCAGCTTCAGGCCTCTGGAAGGGAGGGGAGGCCAAGGATCTATTCAACCTTCATTTCAGTCTGGGGGAGGGGGTGGGAGCCACTCCCAGACAAGCCTCACTCTCCAGAGGGACCTAGGACGTCTTAAGCAGGGAGACCTAAGGTCACCTAAGAGCTAAGGAACGAACTTAGTGAAGGACAGCAGATCAGTTACAATCACATGTTCACAGTCACATGTTCACTAATTCACAGGAGTAAGAATTAGTGAACCCAGCCCTGGGCTGCAAACTGAAAGGTTGCTGGTTAACTCCCAGTCAGGGCACATGCCTGGGTTTCGGGCCAGGAACCCAGTTGGGGGCATGCATGAGGCAACCAGTCTGTTTCTCTCCCTCTTTCTCCCTGCCTTCCCCACTCTCAAATAAATAAATAAATAAATAAATAAAATCTTAAAAAGCCAAAGAATAAGTGCACCAAGGAACGGCCCAGGGAGAGGAACAAGTTCCAGGCTATACCTGCAGAGGGGTCCCCTCTGCTGAGGGAGGAGGGCCCCTGGAGGTGAGGTGGGGACGAGCTGGGCACACTGCCAACCAGGAAGCCTGAGGCTTTGGCCACTGCCTTGTCTGAGACAAGACACCCTCCGAGCAGCTGCAGAACCACTCTGCCATCTGCTGCGGCCTCCCGGTGTCACTTTCCATATGTCGGGCCTTCCCCGAGGGAAGTTGACAGGCAGGCAGGAGCTGTGGCTGTCACACTGCCTCCTTCCAGGCAGAGCTGATCCTTCCCAGACTCCACCCCCATCCAGATGCCTCCCTAGCACCCAGGGCCACCAGCCACCTGTCTGAGCCTGCGCCCCAGGCAACTGTGGGAGCAGTGGGTTGGTGTGCCAGCCCTTCAAACAGCTTGATTCCCTCTCAGTCCTCAGGGGAAGCAAGATAGCCCCAGGGCTCCCTGCTGCCCCTCAGTGGAGTGGTACCCCCTGGCCTGAGGATGCTCTGGACCTCTGACCATGGGAAGCCACAGCCTGGAGCATCTCACTGGCCAGGACTTCGGGAACGAGCTCATTTGTCCCTGCTCCTCTGCTCTCATGGAGGCTGGAAGGCAGCCAGAATACTCCCCTGGGTCTCCCCAACTGTAAGGGCCTCATCAATAATTGATTTTGCAGAAGGTAGGCGGAGTTACAGCTGAGGGGGTCTGGCAAGAAAGACCCACGCCCTTACTCATTTGGAGCCCTTGGCCAAGGGAGCCCCAAGGAGACCTCTGCTCCTCACTGTGGGCTGAGGCTGGGAGCCCGGAGGAGGTGCCTGGCCAGGCACTGTCCAGCACAGTTCTCACTGTGGCAAGCAAGCAAGCAAGACTACAGCACAGCTGTATTAATTGCCCTGGTTTTCAGATCTTGCCTGCTGATCCTTGGGGCTGACAGATGATGGATGGTGGATGACAGATGACAGATGGAGGTCATGTGGCCACCTCCCCCTTGAAGAGAGCCCTCCTTCAGTCTCTGTCCTACAAAGCGGGTGGGGATGAGGGTACAGACAGGGCAGGGGAGGAACAAGAAAAAGACTCAGCTTTTCAATGGGCCTCAATTATGACGCCACATCTGACCACGCTGCTCAGTGACTCAGTGGTCAGAAACAGCACTTTGGGACTCGGGCCGGCCAGGCTCGAGTCCGAGCCCCTTCCCCTGCCTCTTGCCCAGATGATGGTCGTGAGGGTGGAAGGAAGTCGTGTCTATGGAGCCTCTAGCCCCAGGCTGGGCGGCTGGTGAGACCAGGGTGGATATGAGCCCCGAAGATTGTGTGACTCTCAAGTGCCACTGTGCCCACCCACTTGGTGTCCTAGCGCCTTCATGTGCGAATTGGAAAAGGGCATCCTTGCAGTCCCCGAAAGGTCAAACACGGAATTGCTGCATGACCCAGAAATGCCATCCCCAGGTATGTTTCCGCAAAGAATTCAACACACGGACTCAAACACGTACGTGCACTCACCATGTGTTCAGCATTATGCACACCAGCCAGGCACCCACCAGGATGGACAGAGAAGCAGCATGTGGTACCTCCACACAATGGAATAACCTTCAGCCTTAAAGGGAAATGAAGTGCCGACAGGCGCTTTATACAACATGATGAACCTAGAAAACAGTACACTAAGTGAAAGACGACAGTCACAAAAAGCCACATTCTGTAAGAGTCCATGACACATCCAGAAGAGGTGGCGTCACGGAGACGAAGAGCAGATTGGTGGACGCCAGGGGTGGGAGGGCGGGAGAAACAGGAAGCAACTGCTTCATGGCTGTGAGGTTTCATCGCTGTTTGGGGCAATGAAACTATTTTTCAACCAGATACAAGTGATGATGGTACAATGTGGTGAATTTCCAAAATGCCTCTGAATTGTTCGCTTTGAAATGGTTCATTTTGTTCGATGAATTTCACCTCAATTTTAAAAATGTACTCATTGTTCAAGGGCCTTGCGGCCCCTCTGTTAGAAAACTGTCATTAACTGATTCTGTGAGAGCAAGACACCTTTCCACAGTTGCTGCCACCACCAGGATCCCCATCACCAGCTCTGAGCACGGAATCGTGTCCCCTTGGAGGTGTGCTTGTCCTGCCCAAGGGCGGCTGGCAGCCCTGCCCAGGGAGCTCCCTGGAGGGGCAGAGGCAGCCAGTCCATTTGACAATGAGCAAACGGACACCCTGAGAAAAAGCCATTCTCTTCCTGGTTTCACACTGGTGGGGCCTCCTGACGTCAGAATTACAGAGGACACAGGGTCTGGAGCTGGAAGCCTGGGTCTCAGCTGAAGGGCTGGGTGACCTGAGAACAGGGTCTCACCTGTGCAGAGGGAGAGTTGGAAAGGATGCTAGAAAAATGCTCACCCTTACCCCTCAGTGAGCAGGACCAGGGCCTGCTGAACTTAACCTCAGAGATTTTTGTGTTTTTAATATAATAGCTGCTTTGAGACATAATTCCCTTACCATATAATATACCCATTTCACATGCACAACTGAATGGTTTTCAGCATATTCACAAAACCACACAACTACCACCTCTTCCTACTTCTAGAATGTTTTCGAAAAGAAGTTTGGTGACCATTAGCAGTCACTCCCCATTCCTCCCATCCCCCTATTCCTAGGTGATTACCAACACACTTTCTGTTTCTATAGATTTGTCCATTACGAACATTTCATGTAAATGGAAACATATGCATGCCTTTTATGGCTGGCTTCTTTCACTTACCATACTTTTTTCAAGATTCTTCTCTACTGTAGCCTGTATCTGCACTGCATTCCTTTTTATGGCCAAGTAATATTCCATTGTATGGGCATACCACTATCTGTTTACCCATTCATCTGTTGATGGACGCTTGGGTTTTGAAGCATTGGAAGTTCTGCGTTCTGTCCAGCAGAGTATGGGCTGAGTCCCAGCCTCTTCTTCCAGCAAAGAGAAAGGACAGCCTTGGGAAGTGGTTTTGTAGAAACTTGGTCTGGGCTCATGGACCACTAGGGCTGCGGCTGCAGCTTCGGCTGTGGGTTGGGGGAGAAGGAGCAGAGGGGGTGGGGTGTGTGGTGTGTGTGTGTATTTTAAACATAGAGCCATGTGACCACATCCCAGAAAATGGAGGGGAGACATCACCAATAATCCCACTTCCCTGTCCCACATCAGTTTTTAGGTGGAAAAAAAATATCTATTGGGAGTAATGAAAATATTTACCTGTTACGATGATTTCATGGGGAGGCACAGATGTCAAAATTCATCAGATCGCACACTTCAGATTACACAATTTATTGCACGTCAATTATACCTCAATAGAGCTGTAAAAAATAACAAAAAGTAACATCTATTTTTTAATTAAAAAGGATAGACATTTTCATTATGAAGAATTCAGAAAAGCATAATGATGACAGAAATGTCACTCACTGCTCAGAGACAGCTGTGGAGTCCTTTGTGATGTCCCTTCCACCTGTCAAACCCTTTGGGAGGCTCCCCTGGGGCTGGGACTCATGACCTCGTCTCCAGCTCCCCCAGCCAGGCTCCAGGCCCCACCTGGGCTGGTTCTGACTTCATGGGGCCAGACCCAGAGCCCTTCCACCAGAGGGCCTAGCGGTCTAGCACTGAGATGCTGTCCTCATCCCTGGGTCTCTGTCACTTCCCTGGTCTTCTCAGTCTCTTCACCTCTACTTCCCTAGTGCAGCCTCTGTCCTTCCACTAGCTGTACACTGACAACACTCCCATTTCTGTCTCAGGTGTTAGCTGTTCCTCAGTGCCCCAGACCCACCCTCTCTCTGCCTGACTTCGCCCTGTGGGTGGGCTATGGGCCCCTGAAGCCTCACATGAGCACCCTGCTTCCCTGCAGCCCTTCTCCTCCCCACAACCAATCTGGACCTGCACCTGCAAGTCCAGAGCAGACCTGGAGTCTGACCCCTTCTCTCCATCGTGTTGCTTCTGCCCTTGTATGGGTCACCAATGCCTCCCCACCTCCTGGCCCAGCGCCATGCTTGCTCTGCCCCCACTCCTGCCTCCCACTAGCAAATCTGAGCAAGTCACTCCACTGCTAAGGGCAGCTGCTGCAGCTATTTGAACTTAAACTCATTAAAGTTAAATCAAATTAAACATTTCATTCAGTTGCAGCTGCCACATTTTAGTTGCTCAGGAGTCACATGGGGAAGCTAATGGCTGCCGTATTGTTCAGCGCAGAGCACAGAGCATGTCCATCATGTTGGAAATTTCTCTCGTATGGTGCAGACTTAGAACCTTCCAGGGGCTTTTCCTTGCATTTAGCCTAAAACTCAAACTTCTTACAAGCCTGGAAGGCCCTGCCTCACCTCTAACGAAACCTCCTCCCCTGCCACCCACACCAACCTTGTCTCCTAACCTAGATGCTCCTTAAACACACCTAGAACTTGGAACTCTTCCTGTCTTTGCCTTTCTGTTCCTCATCCCCAGGACCAGCTCAGCTGTCACCTCTTCCAGCCAGCCTTCCCCAGACCTCTGCCTCCCTCTGCTCCCCAACATGGGACACATAACTCTGTTATGGCCTAGCTCCTCCTGCCTTACCCATCCCCGCCCCGACACATGCACCTCTCTCCCAAGGCTGTGTGCCCCAAAGGAGCACACATGACAGATGCCTCATTCACCAGCACTGGCTAAGGACCTACTATGTGCTGAGCACTGGGTTGGGGGGGAGGTCTTGGGTAACAAGACAGATTGATCTTTGAACTCCAGAGTTTAGATCTAGCTGGAGACAGACAGCAAATGGGGAATTACAGAGCGTGATGTGTCTGGGACCCCATGCTCCTCTGTCCTCAGGGGAGATGGATGATGATGACGCTTTTCAGGAGAGGACCAGAGACCAGGGTGGGAGTGCTTTCGAGAAGGGGCTGAGGATGGGAGGAGTGTCCTTGGAGTTAGAAGAAGCTGTCTCCACAGGGAGACAGCCACTATCTTGTTGTGTCTCTCCCTGGCAAGAGAATAGAGTCAGCTAACCCAAACTACAGAGCTCCAGGGTGTGTGAACTAAGTTTGCTTATGTCTACAATATTTAGAGGGAAAGGAACACCTCACTAATAGATGAAGCGCCCCCTCACCGACCGTATCTTTTCTTTCCCAGGTGGTAATTACAGTGTCCCTGAGGAGCCCATGATTCCCCCAGGAAACCAAGGGGCCCTGTCAGCAAGGGGAAAAGCCATTTGTGGTTTGGGGATTCTCTTTGCCACTGGCCTGCAAATGGGGTTCCCCAGGCCTGAGTTCTAAGCCTGCCTGACCCACTTGCTGGAAAGCCTAAACAGGCAATCCGATGAAGGCAGCTAATATCAATCACGAGCCGCCCCACACCCTGTGGGGTCAGGATTTATTACGCCCATTTTAAAGAACTGGTCACAAGGATGCCAGCACTGCTGGGGTTCCAGGCTGGCTTTGTCCGCCCTATAGGCAGTTGGGTGGAGAGGCCTGCAGAGGGCAGCAGTGAGCTGCGCCTCGAAGTATCTGTAAGTCAAGCCCCAAGGGATTTCCCGCGACTCTCCCAGGGCACTAACATTAAAGAGCAACTGACAGAACACCACATGCGGGCATATTGAAGTGTGCTTTATGTTTGTCCCATCTGAGTGCTTTACATACAGTGCACACAGCACTTTACACAGGGGCACAAAATGGGCTTAAAGAACAGAACCGCCAGGAACCAGGTCACAAATGCCAGAGTAGGGGAGACCTGGCCCTGGCCTCTGTTCTCCTGGATTAGATATTGGGACACCTCCCCTGGGTGGCACTGGAACTTGGGGGAGAGCAAGATAATCCCTCGCATCAACACAGGCAGGTGTCCTTGTTCTCATGCCAACGCCCAGTTGGTTCTCTGGCTGACAAATCCTGTTTCCTTTCCCCTCACCCAGCAGGCTGGTTTGTCTATTTTCATTTTGCCCCATCAGGCTCCCTACACTGTGCTCTCCGGAGTGTGTCTGAGCTCTCGGAGCATCCCCGAGGCAGGAGAAAAAATTCCGTGTCTCTGCTCTCCTGGGCTGTCCTGTCTTCACCCAGCTCTGCCGGCCACAGTGGAGGCTGACACACACCTTAGAGGGAAACTACACAGGTAAGTTCTGAGTCAGGCAATTCAGGAAAAACTACACTGGCCTCTGGAGCTCAGGAGAGACAAGAGAACGAGCACCTGGAACAGGACCGCAGGAAGGAAGATGTGGGTGTTGAATGACCTGGGGGAGAAATTCCTATTGATGAGTCCTGTGCTTCATCACCCACCCCAGGTCCACAGCGCTGGAGGTCCAATGGCACACAGGGGCTGCTGGTATTGACGGCCCAGCCGAGCCTTCCTGCTTTGTACCCAGCTCCAACCTGATGTTGATGAATTGCCCTGGGCGTGAGATCCAGGTGTTCTTGTCCCAGGAGTGCAGCAGGGCCTCTGCGTTGGACTGCAGGGTTCGCCGCCCGACCCTCAGTTTCCAACCGAGCGCGGAGGCGACGCGGGGCAGTGACTCAGTGAACGACCTCCCAGCAGCCCTGCCCGCCCCTCCCCAGGGCGCCTACGGCGCGGCCCCTTTAAGAGGCCCGCCTGGCTCCGTCAGCCGCGGCGGCCACCGCCCCCCGGCCCTCCCCTTCCTGCGGCGCCGATTGCGGGCCGGGCGGGAGTGTGGCCAGAGCTGGTCGAGCTGAGCGCAGCGCCTGGGGAGGCGGTGGCAGTCCAGACAAGGGCGGCGCGGCAGCGAGAGAAGAGGAGCGCACAGGCAGCAGCCATGGACTAGCGGAGCCCGGCCGAGTGGAGGGCAGCTCCGATCCCGCCCCGCGCCGAGCAGCCCCGCACACAATAGCAAAGCGCGCGGCCCGAGGCCCCCAACGCACCGCCCACCCCCCGCGCGCGTCAGCCCCCAGCAGCGCCCCGCCCTGCGCTCGCGCCACCCGGGAGCTGGGCGGCCGCCTCACCTGCTGCCCGGGAGGGGGCGGGCATTGTTCGCCCGCCGCCGCCGCCGCCGCGCGGGGCCATGGGGGCCGCGGGGCGCCCGGGGCCGGGCTTGGCGAGGCCGCGGCGCCGCCGCTGAAGCGGGCTCCGCACGCACCCGGGCGGCGCAGGTGAGACCGACCGCGCCATGGTGGACCCGGTGGGCTTCGCCGAGGCGTGGAAAGCGCAGTTCCCGGACTCGGAGCCGCCGCGCATGGAGCTGCGCTCGGTGGGCGACATTGAGCAGGAGCTGGAGCGCTGCAAGGCCTCCATCCGGCGCCTGGAACAGGAGGTGAACCAGGAGCGCTTCCGCATGATCTACCTGCAGACGCTACTGGCCAAGGAAAAGAAAAGCTACGATCGGCAGCGCTGGGGCTTCCGGCGCGCGGCGCAGCCTCCCGACGGCGCCGCTGAGCCCAGTGCACCAGCTCCTCGCCCATCGCCCGCGCCCTCCGACGGCGTGGACCCTCCGCCAGCCGAGGAGCCGGAGGCCCGTCCTGACGGGGAGGGGTCCCCGAGCAAGGCCAGGCCGACGGTTGCCCGCAGGCCCGGGGCCGCCGCGCCCACCGACCGGGACGACCGAGGGGCCCCCACCAGCGTAGCAGCGCTTAGGTCCAACTTCGAGAGGATCCGCAAGGGCCAAGGCCAGGCCGGGGCGGCCGACGCCGAGAAGCCCTTTTACGTGAACGTCGAGTTTCACCACGAACGCGGGCTGGTGAAGGTCAATGACAAAGAGGTTTCGGACCGAATCAGCTCCCTGGGCAGTCAGGCAATGCAGATGGAACGCAAGAAGTCCCAGCAGGGCGCTGGTCAGGTCCTGGGAGATGTGCCCAGGCCCGCTTACCGGGGGCGCACCTCGGAGAGCAGCTGCGGCCCCGACGGGGACTATGAAGACGCTGAGCTGAACCCCCGTTTCCTGAAGGACAACCTGATCAACACGAATGGCGGGAGCAGGCCCCCTTGGCCTCCCCTGGAGTACCAACCCTACCAGAGTATCTACGTGGGGGGCATGATGGTGGAAGGGGAGGGCAAGGGCCCGCTCCTGCGCAGCCAGAGCACCTCGGAGCAAGAGAAGCGCCTTACCTGGCCCCGCCGGTCTTACTCCCCTCGGAGCTTTGAGGATAGCGGCGGAGGCTATACCCCGGACTGCAGCTCCAATGAGAACCTCACCTCCAGCGAGGAGGACTTCTCCTCGGGCCAGTCCAGCCGCGTGTCCCCGAGCCCCACCACCTACCGCATGTTCCGGGACAAGAGCCGCTCGCCCTCCCAGAACTCACAGCAGTCCTTCGACAGCAGCAGCCCCCCCACGCCACAGTGCCAGAAGCGGCACCGGCAGTGCCAGGTCGTGGTGTCAGAGGCCACCATCGTGGGAGTCCGCAAGACTGGGCAGATCTGGCCCAGTGATGGGGACAGCTTGTCTAGCAGGCTGCCTCAAGACGGCACCTTCCATGGAGACACAGGTGAGTACCTCCACCAGCTTAGGTGGGCACACCTGCACCCTGGCTGGAAACCATTGAGCCAGCAGGAGGAAATAGGAAGGGGGACATTGCAGTGGGGAGGAACGGGGAAGTCCGTATTGGAGTGGATTTCTGACACTGTTGGGAACAGGAAGGGTTCATGCTGATCCCACGCCTGAGCAAAACTCTACCCCTGCCTTCCTTCTGAATGCAGGTTCCCAGGGTTAGGAAGGGAATTGGGATGGTAGGGGGCTTGTTCCTCTGGTTCTAAAGTGTGTGCTGCTTTGTATCCGGATCAGGGTGCTCTGGGCAGTCATCTCCTGGTTCTCTACTCCCTCTATGGCAGGCGGTGGGATTGGTATAAGTAGGGGTCATCTCAGCCACCTCTGTCAGATGGTTTGTCGAGGGTTGATCTGTGTCTCGGGCAGTCCCAGCCCTCTTGTCCTGAAAGAGTTACAAGACACGCTTGGGGAACTCGAGATGTGCTCCCTGCTCCCAGGCCATGGAAGTGTCAGGTTTGCTTGCCAGCCAGCAGCAGGTGAAAATACGAATTAGAAGGAAAGTGCAGTGTCCTGACCAGTGTGGCTGAGTGCGTTGGGTGTCGTCCTGCAAAGCAGAGGGTGGCTGGTTTGATTCCAGGTCAGGGCACACGCCTGGGTTGCAAGTTTGATCCACGGTCAGGTGCTTATGAGAGGCAACCAACTGATGTTTCTCTCCCTCTCTTGCTCCCTCCCTTCCCCTCTTTAAAACTTTTTTTTAAAGAAGGAAGTAAGGTGACAGGTAGTTCTGACTCAGTGGGCCAATGGAAGTCAGTGGGGGTGTAGATTTTATCTGGAGCTGAAGCAGAGCCACACCTGTTTGGATAGGCCTGGCTTTGGTGGGAGAGCTCACCCGCCATTACTCACCCACAGGCTTCTCCGAGCAGCTCCTTCCAGCTCCGTTTTCTGGTCCCTCATGGAGCTCTTGCCTCCTCGCTGAACCAAGGATGAATGCCCATCAGTGCTTATTTTAGGCTCCCAACCCACAGTCTGGCCCTGACCCTCAGATTAAAGCTGTGGGATTGTGTATAAAACTTCTGGACTGTGTACAAACACCATTGGTGTTGGGGTGATGGGACTGGGTTTTGAGGTCCAGGCCCAGTTTGTCCCTTGGGGTAAGGGCAGGGTGGGGTGTGGTGCTGGCAGGAGCCTCCTAGAATCCTGGTCCCTGTCCGGCTTGTCCCGTTTTCTGCTTCGCTGATTTCCCTTTTTCTCCTGATGGAGTGCATGTGCTTTCTTCATCGGAATCCTCTTGAAACCGGTGAGGCTGTTTCTGGCTCTGTGAGCTGCCTTTCTGTGACCGGCACTCTCTGTCCCGTTAGGTGCCGGTGCACCCAGTCGATGGTTTTCCAAATGCAGTTGGGGGTGGCTGCCTCATGCTGCCCTGCCCTGTGGCCAGGGGCCCAGCAGTGTCCCCTCAGTCCTTAGGGAGGCCGGGGAGAACACTGTAGTATTTAGAAACCTGCTTTGCAGGCACATCAGCTGGTCCGGGGTCTGGAGGATTGCCCTGTGGTCAACGGGCACCAGCCTTGTCTGGCCAGCGGTCAGCCCAGCAAGCCAGCTTGAACTGGCCCTGAGCGCCGTGGCGCAGGAGGACATTATTAACAAAGAGGAACATTGCAGACCTGCAATCTGAAACGACCTTCTCTTGCTGGTGGGAGATCCGAGTTTCCGGGAGTAAAGCAGGCCTCCCTACGAGCCCTCCCTCCCCCATTCTCGTCAGCTCCCTCCACCTGCCTCTGAGACCCTGGCCCAGGAAATGGCTGAGGAGTGAATTTTACAATTTGGGCTTCACTGTTGGGACTTTTTGGGTCCTTTTCTGAATGTCATTAAGGTCCCACATTCTGTCTCCTATTAAGTTTTACACTCCTGGTTGTTTTAGCCCCAGGAGCCTTTAAACTCTGCACCCAGTGCTCTCCTCTGAGGTTTGTGGCTGGTGGGGCAGGAGGAACCCGCTCTGGCTTAGCCATCGGTCCCTGTCCCAACTGTTCACTGGTGTTCTTTAGATGGCCATGGCGCTTGCTGGCCAGGACTGCACCTCCAAAAAGGGACAATGAGAAAAATGACAGGGTGGGGAGAGAGTGGAAGTCACCCTACTTCTTTGCAGCAGCAGACATTGGGGCCTCAATCCAATAGTGTCAGAACCCCTCTGGATGGGTGGGCCCTCACATTTCTGAGCTGGGGGACCCTGCTGTTTGAGCGAAGGAGCTGAAATGACCACGAGCCACTGCGTGCCAGGCATGGTGACAGTGTGCTCCCTGCAGGGTCCCTCTTGGGCTCTTACGTCACCCCTTGGTGGGGCCGCCCATCCACAAAGAAGGATGCGACCAGGAAATGGCACAGCTGGCATTTTGGGCCCCTGTGGGATTGCAGAGCTGTTCCTTCTAGAATGCAGTGGCCTTAGGGCGGTCTTCCCGCAGCCCTCCCTGCGTCTGAAAAGCGTGACTGGGTTGGCCCAGGGGGCATTACAGGACCTTCCCTTTGTACTGTGTGGTCCATGTAGAAGGAGCGAGTGTGGTCCTGGCCATCCGGGAGCTCATGAGTTGACAGGAGAGAGGAGCACACCCCTCACTTCTGTGTTCACAGGGAGATCGGGGAGCTTCCACAAGCAGCAGCACTGGAGAGGGAGCCAGGGGTCCGCACCAGTCTAGCAGCAGAGGGCGAGGCAGCCCTCTGCCCGCGGGAGCAGGGGGAGCAAAGGCTCGGGGGCACCCATTTCTGCCCTCTGTGACTCTGGACTGTGTGCTTCTTTGTGGTAAAATAGACATAGCATGAAATTTCCCTGAACCCATTTTAGCCACTGTAACTTGCCCAGTTCAGTGGGATTCCGTCCATGGTGCTTCCACCACGGCCACTGCCCATCCCCATAGCTCTTCCTCCCGCAAAACTGGAACCCTGCACCCATTGGACGACAGCTCCCATTTCCCCGCCCTCGGCCCCTGGTAGCAACCACTAGCCTTCTGTTTCTGTGATGTGACTATTCTGGGCGCCACGTGTAAGTGGAATGACCCCGTGTTTGTGCCTCTGTGTCTGGTGTAGTGCCCCCAAGTTTCTCATCCATGCGGTAGCACAGACTGCGTTTTGAGTAGAGAAATGGGAAAGGTCGGGCCGGGTCCCAGGCCGGGTCCCTGGCTCATTCTCCATCTCCTGTAGAGGCCAAGTCAGAACCAGACACAGCACCTACCGGAGGATTCCTTCCTCCGTTCACCACTCTGGGGTGGGGCCTGGGAGATTGAGAAGGTGAGCTCATCTTGGGAAACAGCTTATCAGCTGCACCTGTCTCTTCCCTACGCCGTCCCTGTCCTTCAACTTCCCCTCAGGAGGCATCAGCAAGCCTGGTCATGAGAGAGGAGGCCAGCGGACTCCAGGGCCTTTCCTTTTTTAGTCCTTTTCCAGCCCAAGGAATTCTAAATCTGGACGCCCAGCCCTGTGTGCCCCTCAGCGCTGTCCACGTGTCCGTGGTGAGCTGTGACCTCCAGGTCTCATGCTCCTTGGTGGGCTCTCTTGCAATTTGCTGCCATGTGTTTTCACATTTATTAAGCAGCTTACTTTGCCCTTTGGGTCCTGATGACGTGTTGTCACCAGAATGATCACGGCTTTGTTTTTCCTGGGGATGACTGAATGGACCAGTGACCAGTCCGAGTGAGTAACTGTGGGGCAGTGAAAGGTCACCCCAGGCCCCGCGCTGGCTCCGTCACCCCTGTCGACCAGAGCCTGTGGTCACCTCTAAATTGAGGACAGGCTCCACTCCATGAGCTGAGGGAGAGTGGACAGAGTCTTGAGGGCACTTAAGTCATCAACAGGGTGGAAACGAAGTCTAGATCGAATTTTATAAGTGTGTCTTGGCGCGGGAAGGATGACTTTCCTGTTTTGGGAACAGAGGGAAGCATTCCAGAACCTTCCACTAAAGAAGCAGCGGGGAGTGCTGTTGATTTGCGAGGGTCCAGGAGGCCGTGCCTTTCCCATTTCTCTCCTCTGCCTCATTTGTTGCTTCAGGAGCCAGCCCCCACCCCTGGCCGGGAGTCCTGTGGCCCAGAGGACCTGTGCGCGTGTGACTGCCGCCCTCCCCAGGGCAGAGACTCTGAGTGAGCCAAACGCTGGGGCCCACCCAGAAAGGGGACACAGCCGTGCCTGAGGCCAGGCGCAGCTCGCCCCTGTGGTCAGAGTGGGCTCCGCGGTCACAGTGGGAGGATGGGCATCTCCAGTGTTGTTTCATGTTGCAAAACAGCGGGCTCGATTCTGATTGAGGCTCCTTTTTAGGTCATGGTTGGCGGGGGAGGACCCCCACCGGGGTTTGCCACCCTGACTGGAACACAATCCCTGTGACTCATGTAGGGCATTTTCCTTTGGAAAAAATGTGGTGATTCTCATTAAGCTATGCTATTTATAAACATGCGATGGGGTTTGTTTCTGTGGTAAAATATATATCATAAAATGTGCCACTCCAGCTTCGTTGAGGGTGCAGTTCAGTGGCACAAAGTACGGTCACATCGCTGTGCGACCGTCACCACCGTCCGCCTCCAGAACCTTTTCATCACTCCCACCAGAAACTCTGTCCCCGCGAAGCAGTGACTCACCTTCCCAGCCCCAGCCCCTGGCAGCCACCACTCTTTCTGTCCCCATGGATTGATTTGCTTATCCTGGGCACCTCATGTAAGTGGGATCACGTATTCGTCCTGTGTCTGGTTTATTTCACTCACGTAAAGTTCTGAAGTTGGGAGCAGCATTCTCGTCCTTAACTCCCCATCTCTGGTCCTTAATAGGTATGTTCTCTTTGGGAAAACAGCAGTTAGTGACAGTAAGGGTGCCTTGGTCTTCACACCCACGTTTTTGAAGTGTCCTAGTGTATTAGTTGGCTAAGGCTCCTATTACAAAGTCTCACAGGCTGGGTGGCTTCAACTACAGAAAGGTGTTTTCTCACCGTTCTGGAGGCTGGGAGTCCAAGATCAAGGTGCTGTCCTCTTGCTGCATCCTCACTGGTTGTCCCTGTGTGCACAGGCACCCCTGGTGTCTCTCAGTGTGGCTAAGTGCCCCCCCCTCCCCATTTCTTTTCCATCCTCACCTGAGGGGATACTGATTGATTTGCGAGAGAGAGGGAGAGAGGGAAACACCCATCAGTTGCCTCCCATGCTTGCCCTGGCAGGGGACTAAACCTGCAACCTTTTGGTTCCTGGGAGGCCCCTCCGATCAACCAGGCCACCCGGCCGGGGCCAAGTGTCCTTTTCTTATAAGTTCACTAGGCAGATTGCAGTGGAGCCCCCCACATCGACCAACCCCACTTTAACTTGATCACCGCTGCAAAGACCCTGTCTCCACATGCCGTCCCACGCTAAGATCCTGGGGACTGGGACTTCTGCACGAGTTCAGGGGTAGCGCTGTTCAGCCCGCCACACTTGGCCTCACCGGGCAGCAGAGGAAGGGGCCACACTGGCCTCCCCGGCCGTGTTTTAGGAGAAGGTGCGTCCAGCGTTGGGTGGCGCAGCCTGGACAGCACAGTGGGCGTCAGGGGAAGCGTCCTCAGGCCTCCTGTGAGGAGGAGGCGTCCTCGTCTTTGGACCCGTCATTGCCAAGGCCCTTTCTTTCTGTTCTTTCTTTAAATTTGAATATTTTTATTAAGACAGCATTTTTAACATACATTTTTATTCTGGTTCATACCTGCCTTTCCTTCACAGAGGAACCGCCTCTCCCCGTCCAGTCAATAAAGGTACTGAGCGTCTGGTCGATGACAGGCACTGTCTTCGAGGGAAATCTCTCTTGCCATCGGCTTTCGTCATGGCTTTGAGCAAAGGCTCATTTCCAAGGGCCTTGTCCTTTAAAACTAACCCACAAAACAAAACCTTCGTCATGTTCTAGCATCTTCCCTGATCGCGTGTCTCCCTCTGACCAGATTTGCAGCTGTTTCCTATGAATCCTGTGTCTGTCTGCCTTGCTTCTTCAGGATGGTGAGACCCCAAGGACAAGGACAGAGTCTGTGCCACCTCGGTGCCCCGAGGCGTGCGCCACACTGCAGACCCTTTGCGGTGTTCAAAGTGACAGCGGTGATGTGAGCCCTCGTGGGTCTGTGTCCTTGGCACTGGGCTCGTGAGTCAGAAAGGGACGAGACCCCATCTGTGCGGCGTCTGTTCACGGAGACCCTTCCCAGTTTGGGCCCACCCCTCTGAACCCCGTCTGTGAGCTGCGGTGGATTTTCGGGGGCCTAGTGGTGCTAGTGCTGCCGCCAGGAGGCTCGTTGGCTTGGGAGATTGTCCTGAGGTTAGTTTTCCTTCTTTGCTGAGCCTCGGGCTTCCCTGCTAAGCCTTCCAGAGAGTCTCGAGTCCTCAGACTAGGGCCTCCTAATTAGTGTCTTGGATTCTGTAGCTCACTTCTGTGGCCTTGCAAAATGACAGTGGACAGGGGTGGTGGCTGGGGCCCAGGGGAGACGTGACTGGTGGGTTCACAGATGCACATGCTGAGGTCTGGGTACAGGGAGACTGTGACGCCCCTCCTGTGTAGTGGGGACGCTGTTTCCTGTGTTCTCAAAACATTCCTGTGAGGTGGCTGGAGGAAGATTATTATCATAATTATACGCCATCGGCTGATTGGGTCTGAGGGGTGTGAGACAGACGCACAGGCCTAAAATAACCTGCCACAGGTCTGGAGGCCAGCGGAGGGGCTGGAGCTGGCCTCTCTCCTCAGAGGGCGGATGAAGTCATCCCATGAAAGTGGGCACAGAGTGACCCCCCAGAAGTGGAGGGGACCTCAATCAGCTGTTTCACAAACATGTTTGGGGACCTGCCGTGTGAGACGGGAATGGTACTGAGTGTTAGGAGACAGGCCTCCTAGCAGGTCATTTTCAGTCTGATAGGGACACAGCCACATAAGCCTGTGGGTAAACCTGTAAGTCTATGTGCTCTGAAAGGAATCTCCTGGCCTTGGCCTTCAGGCGGGTCCACAGAGGTGTCAGCCATCCAGGGGCGTTATTTGTCTCTTATTTGGCAAATCGTCCAGAGAAAGGACTTTCCGACGTCCCGCACATCCTCCTAGGGTGCTTTGCTAAGACCCCTCCAGCAAGGTGTGTACAGAGGAGCCAAGAGGACAGTGTGCAGAAGGACACTGCCCTTCACCCTGCTGGCGCATCTGACAGTCAAGGGCTGAGGGGAAGGGGTCGGTGCCTGCTGACCTGCCCAGCTGTGAGCAGGTTTGGGAGATGCTGAGGGACAGTGCCTGGCTGGGGAGGTGTGACAGAGATGGCTGGCCTTTTGTACAGTAAGAAAGGTTGGTGACCAGGGAGGCCTGCAAAGAAGCCATGTCCATGGCCAGGAGACAGCCAAGGGGGCACTGGAAGAAGAGGGAGAGACCTGCTGTACCAGGCAGAGTGGGGCCAGGCAGAGCGGGGCCAGGGACGGACAGCCCAAGGGGAGCCTGGACTCAGGTGCTTCTGTTGGCTCCAGAAGAGCTTTTGAAGATTCACTTCACCTTAAATGCCTGACTGGTCCTTTTTAGACAATGCTGGTGGGACCGATTGGGAAGCCAGTAGAACAGGAAGAGATTTCTCTGCATATAACATATGCACGTAACCTTGCATGTAACATGGTGAACGTTCTGGAAGTCACCATTTAGAAGCAACATACATCCACCTGGTGTGGGGGAAGAACACAGACTTTGAAGGTGGAGGGTCTGGACTTGCTCAGGAGCCAACATGCGACCTTGTGCAGGGATTTAATTGTCAGCCGGAGGGGACGCCCCTGCCTAGGGGCCCCTGCCTCTGGGAGCATGAGTTCCCAGAGTGGGTTGTCTGGCAGGGGGCGGGGTCTGGCCTCCTCTCTAGTCTCTCAGAGTCTCCCCTCGGGCATCTAATGTCAGTTGATGGAACACCACTTAGCAAGAGGGTTTAAAGGAGAAATGCATAATTCAGTAGATTCACCCTCTTGATTCAGTGAGAGTGTCTAGTATGAGCTCCAAGGGGGCTGAGGGGTCTGCTGTGGCCTTCACACCCCTCTGTTCCTCTCGTGGTGTGTCCTCCTGGGCTGACTGGGATTCTTCCATCTTGAGGGTATAGCATGTGTTTTTCTGCACTGTGGCCCCAGTGAAAGCCAGCTACTTCATCTGGTGCGAAGTTCCATCAGCCAGCGGTATCTGGGGCCGTGCACTGTGCTGAGACCACATCACCCCTCTGTGGGGTACCATGGGGTCCTCTTGCAGGACTCTTGGATTGCTTGGCCTGGTGGCTTTGGAGGACCTTGGAAGCTAGGAGCTGGAAGAAGACAGAGATCTCTCGGTTTTTCTGACAGAGCTCCCCCGCCCCAAGTTTGTAGAGGGAAGACTTAGGACCACTTGTTACCATTTTGAGTGGTTGTGAGGCCTTAAGAGAATAAGTAAAAGCCACAGACTTTCTGCCCTGGCTGGTGTAGCTCAGTGGATTGAGCACAGGCCTGTGAACCAAAGGGTCGCTGGTTCAATTCCCAGTCAGGGCACATGCCTGGGTTGTGGGCCAGCTCCCCAATAGGGGACATGTGAGAGGCAACTACACAATAATATTTCTCTCCCTCTCTTTCTCCTTCTCTTCCTCTCTCTAAAAATAAATAAATAAAATCTTTTAAAAAAAACCCAACCACAGACTTTCTTATTTTAATAGGAAACAAAGGAGGAAGACAGGAAGCTCTGAAAGTCACTACTGCTTTGGTGTATCCATGCTCCGTCTGCAGATTTCTAAGGGCTTCGCTTCCTTCAGCCATGACCCCCTCCCTACCCCCCGCCTGGGCACCTGCTGCCCTACTTCCTGTGTCTGTAGATTTGCCTCCTCTGGACATTCCGCATGAGTGGAATCGTGTAACATGCGGCCTTTGTGTTTGGCTTCTCACGCAGAGTAAGGCTTTCAGAGCTCACCCTTGTCCTGCAGTGCCTCAGGACTGCATTGCTTTTTGCTGCCGGATGTTATTCCAGAGGGTCTTTTCCGGTACAGGTGGTCTGGCCGGGGTCATTCTTGGGCGCTCTCTGCTGGCTCACAGGGGTCCTGCGTTTGGGCCCAGGGACCTGTGAGGGCCCTGTGTGGGGCGAGGGGATGCTGGAGGGCACATAGTAGCAGGGAGTCTCGGGGCTCACCAGGGAAGGGCGGCAGGCGATTGAGCTTGTTTCAGCCACCAGCCTGGGGGCTCCTCCTCTCGGCCTGTGCATCAGACAGTTACCTGAAACGTACTCTACGTGTGCTTTCCTCAGTTGAAGAAGTTGCCACTTTCAAATGCCTGTGGATGTAGAAAGAGGAGGACGATGCACGCGCTGTCCATCAGCCACTGTCCGCAGCACCAGGGTCCCGTCGAGCCCGCCTCACCCTTTCCCTTATTTTCATTGTGGAATGAACTGCACATAATGTAGAATTTACCGTGTTAACCATTTATAAGTGTAGAACTCTGAAGTGCTAACTCTTCAGTGTTTCTTAAAAGGCAGAGCTGATGGGAAAACACATATCTGTCCCTTAGGACCAAGTTCCCTTCCCAGTGTCCTAGGAAAGGACCAGGTGGTTCAGGCTCAGCCCTCCACCCAGAGGAGCCTGCAGACCAGGGCCGGAACGTGGGGACCAGGAGGCACCCAAGGTGCGGTTAACATGGGGCCGCCCTCAAGGCTCCACAAAGCCGTGGAGTGAGTGTGCAGGAGGGGAAGCCTCCCGTCTGTCCTGTGGTGTAGGGGACGGGGCAGGAGATTATGGTCCACACCGGGTCTGGAGTGGGCAGGGGCCCCGAGGAGTGTTCCACCTCTCTCAGGAAATGGCAGTCTGTCTGGACAGCCGGTGTAAGATGTGGGCCGTGGGGGAGGCAAGGTGGACGGTGGGGTTGGGCAGCGCTGTGCAGGACCCAGGCACCAGGCTGGGGAGAGTTGTGTTTCCTCGGATCGTGACAGGGAGCCAGGGAGCCCCGAAGGTTGCTGAGCGGGGGAGAGGGCACCTTTGGAGTGCCGCCTCCTTGGGAAGGGGCATCTGGTGTTGTGTCAGAGATGGCCTGGTGGGGCCCAGTGGGAGTTGGGTCACTAGGGATTGGCAGGAACGTGGCGGTGTTTTGGGGGTGTTGGCACGGCTCATCCTGGGGCCCAGGGGCGGGGAGGCGAGTGACTGGGGAGACAACTAGGAGGAGAGGGACGAAGGTGGCAGTTAGACAAGGAAGCAGGTTCTGGAAGCCTGAGGTGGAGGCCCCAGAGAAGGCCTGAGAGGGGACAGGGAGGTGTGCTGTGTGGCTAGCACAAAGGGAGGGGACCGACAAGGGGATTCAAAGGGTGTCGGTGAGAGTGGAGTCCCTGCAGCTGGAGGCAGAGGGAAGGTGGGGAGGAACGCAGCGTTGAGCCTGTGCTGAATGGCCGTCAGGGGCGGAGCCTGGCTTTGGGGCCCGGGGGGGGGGGGGGGGGGGGNGGGGGGGGGGGGGGGGGGGGGGGGGGGGGGGGGGGGGGGGGGGGGGGGGGGGGGGGCCATGGCAGTGGTCTGAATTCTAAGACTGCCATGCACTTGGGTGGGCTTGTGGGTGCCAGGTCAGGAGGCCCTGTGACCGGCATCTTGTCATGGAGTCGTCAGACGGGCCTGTCCTCATTCTCCGAAGCAGCTGGGGAGCCACTGTCACAGCCCCGAGCAGTCTGGGCTGTGATCACTAACATAAGTCTGGTTTCCTCTCCCGTGGCGTTCCTCTAGCGGCCAGATGGTGTGAGTCCCCGAAGCAGACTCCTCTCCGTGGAAGAGCAAGCAAGGCCCCAGCAAGGGCCGGACGAGGCTCTAGAAAGAGATGTGTGAGGAAGTGTGGGAGACTTGGTCCCAGCTTGCCTTTGTCATCTGCTGGCTTCTGAGCCCTGTGAGTGCTGCACTTGCTTATTCATCCCTGCAAAGTGCAGTGTCCGGTTCCAGGAACTCTGGCAAGGAAGTCCAGGAAGGTTAATGGGCTGAGACTCGGCCCGCTGGCCATCTGGGACAGGCACTGTGTTCTTGCTGCTCGGGAAGCGTAGGGCTTTCTTGTGCGAGTGTGCACTGTGTTGGGCTGGGCAGCCGGGTCCCCAGACAGCCGGCGAGGGGCCTGCTGGCTGATTTGCAGGTGCAAGCTGTCACAGCCACAGTTGGGTGCAGTTGGCAGGGACATGGCCACCAGAACCCTGCCTGGTCGTCCCATGGGTGCAGGGGGTAATATATTTGGGAGGAGAATGGAAGATGGGTGATTCTTTTCCTCATTTCTCTCTGGTCCTCAAAGCACTAAGCTCCCTCAGGTATGTGAATTAATCAGTCACCTTAAGGGAGGAGGGTCACTTCATGTTTACGGGACTCTAAGACAGGACATGACCGGGCTTGATTGTTAATGAGACCTTGTACATCAAAGGTCGAGGCGGGACTCTCTTGTGGGGGTGTCATGGTGCGAGCCCAGACACCCACGCCAGCCCTGTGCTCGGGTTCTCAGGCTGTAAGCTTTGAATAATTGACATGTTGGGGGGCATGGATTTGGGGGGCCCTATCTGGAAGGCTGGTTTGTTATTAGGGACTAGAAGCTTCAGGGAGACAGGTTTCTGCTCAGTGTTGAGGAAGATTTTATTTCCTTTCTGACTTCATATAAAATTGTATCTATAATTAATTTACGTAGCAGAGATCTTACTGTTGTGCAGGCTATAAGATATCATTGCTTTTTCTCCCACCTTCCAAGATCTTCCGGCTGGGCAAATAATCAAATTAAGAGAGACAGATTAACAAGAGAAAAATCAAATTTTAATACATGTGCATGGGGAATTCACATAGGCCTAAGAATTCCGAAGACAGTGATGCAACCTTGGGTATGGAAGACATTTTATTTTGGATGAAGGAGAAAGGAGGTGGGGCGGGGTATTAGATTTCACAAGTGAGAATGGTTGATTTACTGGTGGTTAAGCAGGAGTTGCCCGTTCCTGGCAGGAAAATCCTTGCTGGGCAGCTCAGCCACAGGGGGCGGGGCACAGGGGCTGTCAAGGAGACAGGCTTGGAGCCCGCCTGCTGGGGTGAGGACTCACGGTGCTGAAGCCAAGGTTGCCTTCCCAAACCAGGTTTCTCTGTCTGAACCTCTCGGGCAGGGGAGCGGGGAGGGTCACAAGGTCCTTCAGAGTCTTATGTCCTAATAAAGAGCGTAAAAGCAGTGTTGTGAAAAGGCAGCTTCCGGGCGGCGGAATTTTGGTTCCCTTTGCTGACTGCTTGGGTGTCCTGCTTTTCTCAATTAATGGGAACGTTTTTTATTTTGCTAACTAGTTTATAAACATTTTTAGTGGCCGCATTATTACTTTGTAAAAGTTATTGTTTAATTGATCTACTTTTAATAATTTTTTGGAAATAAGGTGTTTATGTAGCTGGTTATTATATTTCAGTGCATATTTTATTTTATTTTATTTTTTTTGAGGGAGGAGAAGGAAGGAAGAGAGAGGGAGGGAAACGTTGATGCGAGAGGGAAACGTTGAATGGTTGCCCTCCAACTGGGGACCAAACCCGCAACCCAGGCGTGTGCCCTGACTGGGAATCAAACTGGTGACCTCTTGGTTTGCAGGATGACTGAGCCAACTGAGCCACACGGGCCGGGGCAGTGCATTTATTTCTAAAAAAAAAAAAAAAACTTGTTTGAAATATAATTCACCTACCATACAGTTCACCCATTTAAAGTGTATAAGCCGATAGTTTTGATATATTATTGCATTAATTTTTCAAATTGTGGTTATATGTATATAACAGAAGGGTTACCCTTTTACTCTTTTGTTTATTCTTTTATTGACCACGTTTTTTGTACAATTCGGCGGTGTGAAACGTGTTCGCGCTGTTTTGCCACTGTCACCACCATCTGTCTCCAGAGCTCTCTGCATCTGGCAGGACTGAAACTCTGTCCTCATTCAGCAATAACTGCCCACCCCTCCCCCCTCCCAGCCTTGGACAACCGCCTTTCTGCTGCCAGTCTCTGTGAGCTTGTCTGTCCTAGGTATCTCGTATAGAAGTAGAATCACGCAGTGTTGCTGTCTTATTTCCTTTTAAAAAATGTATGGACTTTAGCAGAGATAGGAAGGGATAGAGAGAAAGAGAAAAACATCAATTTGTTGTTTTCCTTATTTATGCATTCATTGCTTGCTTCTCACATATGTCCTGGTCAGGGATGCAACGTTGGTGTATCAGGATGATGCTCCAGCCGACTGTGCTATACAGCCGGGGCTGTCTTCTTTCGTTTAATGTAATGTTCTCGAGGTTCAGCCACGGGGTAGCATGTATCAGAACATCCTTCCTTTTGAAGGCTGAGTAATATCCCATTGTTTATATTTACCGCATTTTGTTTTAAGTGTGCAATTCAGTGGATTCGTTTTATTCTGTGAATATGTTATTACGAATTTCTGTTTGCATTCCTGCCGCCTTCCACCATGGTGGACCTCTGTCAGTGGACTTACCCAGAGGTGTGGAGGGCTTTGAAACGGTTGGTATCTGCTGGCAGACAACCTTCCAGAGACACATTCCAGTTTACCTTTAGTTTCAGAATTAATCTTCTGCTCTCCTTTGACTTTCTTGCCCTTATTCCTTTTGCAAGACTTGACCCAAGTAGTTCCATCAGGTGATAAAAAGGCTGAGTCAGGTGGGGCCTTGCCTCCCCAAATCCAAAACTGTGATCTGAGTGTTTTGTCTAGACCAGAAGGAGCAGAGGTTACTGTTTGCTTTAGAAGGCCTCTGCCCTACGCTGGGCCCCACCATGATTCCTGATTCCTTGATGCTCCTGGAAACAGGAGAGGCCCTGAGCTGGGGCCACCAGGAAAGGCCCTTGAGGCTACTGGCTGTGTGACAGTTCATTATCAGCTCCGTGGTGCTTGGCAGGGCAAGAACTCCCTGTTCCCTGGGTTATCATGAAACTTGCTAGTTTATTGCTGCCCTGGACTGCTTGTAACTGAATCCGAAAAGCATTTTGGCTCCTTTTCTGTACATTCCGGCCAATGATTCGGTTTGCTAGATAGCATTGTCCAACTAGTTCTGCCCTGTGGCGTTCCTGCCTGGCTGGCAGGGAAGCTCCAAGGAAACTGGATGCTCTGGTGGAAAAGGGGTTTTACAGAAGGGAGACGTCGCTGCTCTCAGCCGGAGAAGCCGGCAGAGGTGGGGCCAGGGCAGTAAGACGCTGCTGGGTTTTGTCAGATCAGACACCTCCCTGTGCCTGAGGACTGGCAGCGTGCAGATTGTGTGGCTGTGTAGGTTGGAGGTGAGGGCGGATGCGGCAAGGTGCGTTTGGAGGGAGGGCGGTGGGTGTGATGGGCCTGGAGCAGACGAGAGAGGAATGCGTGTTTCTCTGGCGCTGATGGCGGTCTCACACCACAGTGGACACCCATGTAATTAGTGCTCATACTCGCTGCCACCGAGAGCCGGCAGCTCAGGAGTCCTCGCCGTGCCCGGACCCCGTGGTGTAGAGAAGCTGAGCTCACACTTTTTCCTTTTCCTGCACTGTTTCCCATCTCAACTGTGCCATCAGCGGCTGGTGTAAATCACTTAATCCTCCCTGGGCCTCTGGATTCCCACCTGTGGATTGGGAAGCCATACAGTAACATCTTTTAAGACCCCTTTAGTTTTGTGATTCCAAATTAAATTAAGTCACCCTAAGTTCCCAGAAGCGTAGTGGGAAAACCTTGCTGGCAAGTGTCCCGAAGTGGTCTTTGTGTGAGACCCTGATGGGGTCTGGCACTTGAGGTGCCTGGGGATCGGGGAGCCTCGGTGGGCCCTGGGTGGGCTTGGCTCTGCCTGCAGGTTTAATGGGAACCGGGATGCGTCATTGCTGTTGATTTGTCATCTTCCTTCACTGCCCCACTAGCCAGGGACAGGGGTCCTGGGATCAGCCAGATGCTCCTGGGATCAGCATCTCCTTGGCACAGATGCTCAGAAGTGCTGCAGGCACCACCTGGGCAGTGTGCTGAAATGCAGAGCATGGGCAGCAGAAGGGCGTCTGCCAGGGCGGAGGTGACGGTGTCCAGGCAGGTGGTTGGCAGGGGGAGGCCTGGGAGTGCCAGCTGGTGTCTGGCCAGCGGGAGCAGCCCTGCATGGTCAGGAGTGCTGTGCTGAAGTCGGTGCTGAGACGAGTGGTCCTCCTGGGTGGGGGGCTGCCTGCGTGCATCTCTGTGTGGTGGTCCCCACTGGTACCTTGGGGCCATCATTTGCCTTCATCACAGATGATCCATCCTCCAGCAGCTTGCTGCCTTGTGAAGGCCCCACCAGGGATCTGCGTCTGAGGCTTGTACCCTACAGTGGAAGCTCTAGGCGCTCCCAGTGCCAGCGGGAGCTGCGGCTGCCGTGTGGCTGGTCTGGTCAGCCCCAGGGTGGGCTGGTCTGTCTGAAGGGCACGAGGACAGGAAGGAGTCTGTGTGGACCATCTGCACTCCTGTAAGGTGAGGATGTCTCAGTGCAAGCCTGCACTTTCCTCCAGAACTTTCCATCTGGTGGGCTTGGCTCACCGTGCGCTGGGACTCCCAGATCCCCCTAGAGTGTTCCGTCATTCTCCTCTCGTGGTCTTGCAGAAGAGAGACCCCCCCCTCCACCCACCCACCCCCGCCCTTTACTGGAACTTTGCACTTGGGTTTGGCTTCATGATTTGTCGTGGGATCCCGTGTGCCTTCTGGGATCTGAGCCCCACCGCACCCTGCAGAGAGCTAGGTGGTGCCTGCCACACTGACGCTCAGGCAGCAGGAGCTTAGAAGGGTGAGAGCTTTCTTGGCAGACTCTGGCTTCAAACCAAAGGCAGTTATTTGAGCCTCTGCTCTTTGTTATGCAATATTGGGTTTGGCGGACCTTTTCTTAAAGGGCCAGATAGTAACTTATTTAGGTTTTGTGGCTGAGAGGCGAAATCAAGGCTATTGGGTACTTAACGTAACTGCTTCATTTAAAACCATTCTCTGGTCACGCAAAAACGGGCAGTGGCAGGCTGGATTTGGCCCCTGTTCTGCAGAGAGCTGCCCCCTGATTCCTGGTGATTATGACAGCAGGCGAGCTGTGCGTAGGTGTCTTATGTCTGTGCTCGGGAGCTCGCGTGCTCCCCGAGGAACCTGTGAAGCTGATAGGGTCGGTCTTCCTGTCCCCCCAGGGCTCCTTCTCCCAGGAAGTTGCTGCAGGTGCGTGCTGGAGCTGAGGTGGGAGATGACGGCCTGGGTGACAGTCCCCGCTTCTCTCCCGTGCGACCTGCGCTCCCAGTGTCGACTGTTGACCCCCTGAAACAAGGCTGGTCGCTAATAATCGTTGACGCTGGGGGATGGGACATGGGTACTCATCATACTGTGTTCTCTATTTTTGTATGGGTTTGAAATTTTCCATAATGAAAAGTGTTTTATTAAAAAGTTGCTAATTGATCGAAGCTCTAAAAAAAGCCCCAAAGCCAAAAACACCCTCCGCTGTGAGAGAACGGGGTGTCAGAATCTTCCCCAAGCCCTCAGCATGTGGGTGAACTCTTTGCTTGCTCACCTGTTTCCTAGTGGCAGATGCACCTGAGAAGGCAGCAGCCGTGTCTAAGCTGCTCCGGCCGGCTGTCACCTGTGCACCCAGCCACCTATCATCTGTGTGCCTGTCCATCATCGTCCGTTCAGCCATCTGCCCCATTAGTCCATTTGGGCTGCTATTCCAGGACAGCACAGCCTGGCTTATAAACAACAGAACATTATTTCTCCCAGTTTTGAAGGCTTGAAGGCCATGGTCAAGGTGCCAAGAGACTTGGTGAGGGCCCACTTCCTGGTTATATATGGCCTTTTTCTCATGGCACCCTCACATAGCAGCAAGAGCAAGGGAGGGGGCTCTCTGGGGTCCCTTCTGCATGGGCACCAATCCCATCCACCAGGGCTCCACCCTTATGACCTAATGACCCCCGAAAGGCCTGGTCCCAATGCCATCACGTGGGGGTTCAGTTTCACAAACTTCGTGTGTAACATCGCCCGTCATCCGCTTGTCCTCCGCCCATCCTGACATCCGACATCTATCCACTGTCTCTTCACTCATCACCTGCCGATTCATCTTGCAACTATCCATCTGTCCATCTGTCTGTCCGTACAAATTTCATGGAGTGCCTGCTAGGGTCCAAGCCCTGTGCTGAGGCTTAGACACAGTCCTTGACCCCAAGGACCCCATTGACACGTGACAGCTGACAAACAGGTGTTGCGATAGAGGTGAGCACCATGCAGGCACTGAGAAGGGGCTCATTCTGCTGTGTTAGTTCAGGGAAGGCAGCCCATTAGTTGGGTCTTGAATGGACCCACATGAGAAGGAGTGTGTTAGGCCCCATGAGGGTGGGGGTGGAGGAAGCATTCAGGGCAGAGCCAGCCTGTGCAGAGGCAGGGAGGGCTGGCACGGCCTGGCTTGCAGGCTTCTGTGAGGCTTGAGGCAATGAGAGCAGGTGTTGGGGCGGGGGACTGGCTGGTGAGCGGCAGGGGTGGATGTGGTCTGGTGTGTCCCCTGGGTCAGAGGAAGCTACTTACTGCAGTGCCTGCAGGGAGGGCGATGACTGTGGGGTGTGAGAGCCCACCTGCCAGCTCTGTGCCCCACTCTGCAGTGTGCCCAGGGCCACCGTGGTTTCCTGGATTCTTTCTGGACGGAGCTCCTCCCCCAGGTGACAGCCCTGCTCTGGCCAGGGCAGATGTGCTTACCTATGCTCACCTTCGTTTGGGCTCCTCTGCTCACAGTCTCCAGTTGACCAGCACCAGCCCAGACCGAGTGGCATTTTGTGTCTGCGGGCAGAACAGACAGGCAGGAGCTTCGGCGTTTGTGGAATTTGCTGCTTCCATGGACTCCTCACAAGGCTGTCAGGCCCTCTCGGTGTTGGTGAGGAGCTTGGGCCGGAGCCCACGAGCTAGAGTGGCAGAGATCAGCCACTGCTGCTCCTCCAGGGACATCTGCCCACCCTGGTGCTTGTGTCTGCCTGGCTCTGAGAGTCCGTGGTTGGTTGGGGGCGGAGCCAGGGGCGGGGCCAGGCTGGGGAGGCGGAGCCAGGCCTGGGCCAGGTGTGGTTGCCGAGGACTGTGGGAAGAGTTACTGGGGTTTGGGGTTTGTTTGTTTGTTTGTTGTTTTAATTGTGGCAAAATAAGGATGGCACAAAGTTTACCCTCTCAACCATTTTTAAGTGCATGGTTCAGTGACACTAAGTACCTTCTCACTGTTGTGCAGCCGCCACCACCGTGCATCTCCAGAACTTTCTTATCTTCCCAAACTGGAACCCTGTCTGCATTAAACCACAGCCCACCCCCGACCCTGGCCCCTGACAACCACCAGTTCGTTTCCTGTTTCTATGAATTTGACCACTCCAGGTACCTCGTTCGTGTGGAATCACACCGTATTTGTCCTTTTGTGACTGGCCTACCTCACGCAGAATAATATCCTCACCGTTCATCTGTATTGTTGCGTTTGTCAGAATGTCCTTCCTTTTTAAGTCTTAGTGATATTCCCTTGTGTGGGTACACCGCGTTTGTTTGACCATTTGTCCTGTTGATGGACGCCTGAGTGGCCCCCACCCTTGGCCGTCATGAACAGTGCTGCTGAGTCCATAAATTCCCTGGTCTGTCTTCAACATCAGATCTTTGTATTTACCCCCTTCGGCTCTCTGGTTTATTGATTCATGTATGTTTAACGAAGATATGACTGGTACGTAACACACTAGTTGTGGGTATGTAACAGTGATTCGCTACACGCATGAAGTTCAGTTAACGTGTATCCACACACACAGATACAGCTTTTTCTTCTCAGTGATTTGTTTTTCAACCAATTCCTCTTCCTCCTTTAATACGTTTCCAGTTATAGGAATTTTGATCCATTCAAAAAACAAAATTTTAGCGTGAGGGGAAAAAAGTATGTATCTTGTAAGTGAATCTGTCCTTTTAAAAAAACACCAAAGGTTCAAAAGATGCTGTGACATTATTAGAGGTGTGTGTGTGTGTGTGTGCGTGCGCACGTGTGTGCAATGCAATTTACAGGCTGTAAAAGTCACTCTTTTTGGTGTGTTCTGTGAGTTACGACAGAATTGTCACCAAGATACACAACGGGCACGGCACCCCGGAGAAAGTGCTGTCACCTGTGCCCCTCGCCGACACGTCTCCCACCAGCAGCTCCCGACAGGCCCTGATGCCCTTTCTCTCCCTTCGGTTTTGCCTTTTTCCGAATGTCAAGTAAATGCACCCCCACGGTGAGGATCCCTGTGGGTCTGGCTTCCTTCACTCAGAGAGAGCACTTGAGATTCATCCCAGTTGCTGTGTGTGCTGACAGCTCGTTCCTTTTCTATTCCTGAGCGGCGTTTTATCACATGGGTGAGTTGATGCAGCCCCTGTCCTTTCTGTTCCAACTCCTTTATTGAGGTACAGCTTCCCATGTAGCTCATCCACCTCGAGTCGGCCGCTTAGCGCCTTTCAGTCTAGGCACTGAACCGGGCAGTGCACACGCCACCGCCGCCTCTCGCAGGGCACTGTCACCACACCCGAAAGAACCGCCACATGGCAGCTCTCCTCCCCGTGCCCCACTCAGCCCTGGCCACCCCCAGTTTGCTCACGCGCTCTCTGGATTTTCCTTTTCTGGACATTTCATATAAATGAGGTCCTACAGTACATAGCTTTGGGTAGACACTGTCCTTTGTAAAAAATTTTATTTTAGAGAGAGAGAGAAAGGGGGAGAGAGAAACATTGATTTGCTGTTCCACCTATTCATGTATTCATTGGTTGATTCTTGCACATGCCCTGACCGAGAGTCAAACCTGAAATCCTGGTGCATTGAGGCAATGCTCCATCCAGCTAAGCTACCTGGCCAGGGCACACAGATTTTTTTTTTAAAATTTTCCATGGAAGATCCAGGCTCTACTGCATTCTGGGGGGGAGGTGGGGATGGGAGCCTCCCCCCTCAGTATGTTCCTAGCTCCTCCCTGAGCCCAGCCTTTTGCTCTGGGTTTGGGGCTGCTCCCCTCAGGGTACCAGGGAACAAAACCCCTTTCTTTTCTGTCACCCTTTCCCTATAACCAGGGTTCTGCCTGTCCCACTCTCAGCTTCCCATAAAAATGTGGATCTCAGAGGTGTCAGGTGGATGGGAGGTCAGACCCTCTGACCTCTTAAGAGGGGCTGGCAGCTTTCCCGTGTGCCTCCTCTCCCCCAGGAGTCCAGCTGCTGAGTTCCCCTTTGTCGTTCTTGCTGCTGGATTGGCCAGGCCCCAGGAACGGGGCTGCAGGCTGGAGTAAGAGCTGCTGTGCAGGACGGCCACGCCTGTGGACCACAGCCTGGAATCCGAGCCATGGATGGAGGACTGAGCGCGCTCAGGATTGCTAGATGCCCTGGCTCTGCGGGACCGAGAGCCTGCAGCTTGGGCTGTGGCTGCAGTCTGAGGATCCCTTCGCTGCCTGCTGTCCTTGGACCTGTGCCGATTGACCCGTGTCCCTGGGAGCTGTGGCAGCATTGGGAGTTTGCAGGGATATCCATTGTTCGGGACCCTGGGGCCTCAGCAGGAGGTGTGGTCGGCAGCTTGTCGGAATGGTTGCCGCGTAGGTGTGTGATACACACTGGGCTGCCAGGGCCCGTGATAAGCCACCTGCAGGCTCTCTGGGGCTGGGGTTGTCAGCCTCTCCAGGGGAGCACAGTTCCTCTTCTGGGAGTACAGGGGGCTTCTGGAGCCAGGCAGCATTGCAGACTGGCATCCAAGGGTGGCTTCCACCCACGAGCATTGCCGTACGTTTCCTGACGCACACGGTAGCTTCCACGGGCCACCCTCTCTGCTTCTGACGGACACAGTGTTTGTTTCCTGTTTTGAAGAGGGAAATAGATGCACCTGCTCTCAGGTCAAGAGACAGTGGCAGCTCCAAGCTGCACGCACAGTTCTGAGTATTGCTCAGACCAAGGAATGGATCAGTCATAAATTAGTGTCTCATCTGCTTGGAGACGTGAGGGGTGATGGGCTTTCTTCCCATTGCTGGGGGCAGGGACCACAGAATGGGCAGGACTGACAGTGCGGTGAGCACCGTGTTGGGGGGCCTTCAGGCTTCCCCACTGAACAGCCCTCCTGGGGTGGTGCCTGGGTTTTGCTCTGACTGTGGGCTCCACAGCCCTGCGGTCCCCTTGCTTGTCGGGGTCGGGGCAGCCGTCCCAGAGATGTGGCTGGCTCCCGCAGCCAGCCCTGCGGACACCCCTAACCCTGAGCCTGGTGGGAATGTCCAGGACCCTGGCCAGGCTGTGGGACAGGCTGTGGCAGACTTGTGTTCCCAAGTTCCAGGGGTCCTGAGTGAGGCAGGGGCTAAGCTAAGAGGTGTGGTGAGCACCCCCTTGAGGGCTGGTTGGGCTCACACTCCTGAGGGACACAGTCCTGCTGGGCACAGGCAGTTCACTGACACGCCTTCCACAGGGAGAGCACCATTAGCCTGATGTGCTGCAGAGAAGGAAGGCAGCCCTTCCGTTTAAGATCCCACTTTTTCATTTGTATTGAAATTTATGGAAAGTGCATGCCTGAGAATTGATGAGGGACGGTTGTTTCCTCCTTTATAAAAATAGACGTCACCTATAGAAGTTGCATACCCAGGGACTTAATGTGAGGATTCAGTGAGGTGATGGATGCAGAAACAGCACGCCTCAACTGCCTGAGAACCCTCATTACTCCCCTTTTGGTACCGTCGTTGCCGTGACTAGAGACAGCAGGAGAGGACCTTGCTGTGTCATCAGCAGGAGGGAGGTTTGGGTGTTGTTTTCAGGTGGTGAAGTGGGAGATGAGAAGCTGCCGTTTCCATCAAAGATGGAAAAGCCCAGAGTGTCCGTTTCCAAGCAGGGATTTTTCGGATGGTTTGGTTTTGTTTTAGGAACAGAGCCCTTCTTTTTAAATGACATTTTGGATGACATCTCAGTACATGAAGCAGATGAGGCAGGAGCCACAGGAGCCGGGCTTGGCCCAGCTCAGCCTCCCGACCCGCCCTGGCTGCTTGCAGCCTCCATGTGGCTGAGGACCCACGCTTATCTCCTTCTACCTTGCCCTCTCCCTCTCGTTTGTCCTGTGCGTGCTCTCTCGGGAGTGGTGGGTGGGAGGTCGGGAGGGAGACCCTGTCTGGGGCTCCGTGCCTGCATCTTCTCTGGAAGAGAGAGTCAGTCCCAGGAGTGACCAGCTCTTTGTTGTGGTGGCCGACAGGTGGAGTGAAGGGGCTTTGTAGCTTCCAGCCTGTGCTCATGAGCGTGTGCCGTCCGAGCCTGTGCTCTGGAGGGGTTAAAGGCGAGGCGTTTGGCCTGTTACCGAACTTTGCTTTTTTTCTTTTTAAATTGTGATAAAATCTGCAAGCGTACAGGTCAGTGGCATTAAGTACGTTCACGTTGTTCTGCAGCTGTCGCCACCATCCAGCTGCAGAAATTTTTCATCTTCCCGGATGGAAACTCCGTCCCCATTAAAAAATTTCCCACTCTCCCCTCCCCCCAGCCCCTGGCAACCCCGTTCTCCTTTCTGTCTCTGTGATTGGCAGCTCCATCTGGACAGCGCGCCTGCTCATGCAGCGTCACGTTTCGTGCAGAGTTTTTTTGTGAAACATCACATCACCCAGGTGACTCAGCTCCCCTGCAGCCCAGGTTTGGTGCCCTGTGACTTCTGGCTTTTCAGAAAACTAAAGTCCCCTTTAAAGGGGAAGAGATTTCAGACAAGTCTGTGAGGTGCAGGGAAATACAAGAGGACTGCAGCTGGCAATGGGGAGAACTGCGTGAGGTCCCAAAGTGCCTGCTTTGAAGGGGGGGGCTGAGGTTTATTGCCCTTTGCACAGTGTTTCTTGTATCTTGTATCTTCTCCAATAAACGCTTCTATTTTTCATATCACACAGCTGGATACCCCTGGGCAGACCTCGTATAAGTAAGATCCTGCAGTGTTTGTTCTCTTGTGTCTGGCTGCTTTCATTTAGTCTTGAGGTCTTCAAGGTTCACCCATGTTATTGTGTGTCAGAATTTCCTTCCTTTTTATTTTGTTTAAACGTTTTTTAACTTGACTTTAGAGTGGGGTGGGGACGAGAGAGAGAGAGAGAGAGAGAGAGAGAGAGATGGACAGATGGACTTATTGTTCCACTTGTTTGTGCACCATTGGTTTCTTCTTATATGTGCCCTGACCAGGGATTGAACTCACAGCCTTGGCATATCAGGATGACTTGCTAACCAAGGAGGCTACCAGGCCAGGGCCTCCTTCCTTTTTAAAGCTGAATAATATTCTGCCCTGGCTGGGTGGCTCAGTGGATTCAGCGCAGGCCTGTGAACTGAAAAGTCTCTGGTTCGATTACCAGTCGGGGCACAGACCTAGGTTGCCTACTGGACCCCCAGTTGGGGCCGTGCGAAAGGCAACTGATCACTGTATCTCTTGCACATTGACGTTTCTCTCCCTCTTTCTCCCTCCCTTCCCCTCTCTCTAAAAATAAACAACATCTAAAAAGTAAAAATAAAGAAGTAAAGCTGAATAACATTCCATTGTATGAATATATCACCTTTTTTTTTAACCCATTCATTTGTCGGTGGACAGTTGGGCAGTTTTCACCTTTTGGCTCTGTGGACAATGTTGCTGTGAGCGGGAATGTCCTGCTACTCTTCCTCTTGTCCCCTTGCAAATAGGTCCCTGCTGTGTGAGCACCCAGGACACCACCCAGCCCCATTGACAGGAGATGGGAGAGTGCAGCCCCTCTCGGAATAACTGCAGTGAGTGGAGCCCTCTGCACTACGGCAGGTTGCCAATGCGGAGGGCTGCAGTTCTTGGAAATGGGCGTCTCTGGCTCCCAGTCCCACCTCCGTTTTCAGCCCCCTTCTCTGCCAGGGGGGCTTGAGTCAGCCACTCCTGGGACTTGGTGAGCCTCCAGCGAGGTTCGGGGAGATGGGGGAGTCTTTCTGTGTGATTCCATCTGCCCTAGGGCAAGTCAGTGACTAAACCAGAGTCAAGGTAGGACAAGTACAAGCTTGGTTTTGACACTTTGCTTCCGAGCAGAATAGGGTGGGTGGCTTGGGCGCTCCTCCAGACTCCACTGCAACGCGTCGGGCCGGCCCTGGTTCGCGACTGTGGTTCTGCACCCCGCTCAGTGGTTCAGGACCCAGGTTGGAGCCTTCTTTCAGGGAAGGGGGCCATGTAAGAGAGATAGGGAATCAGTGAGTCAAGGAGCCAGATGGTGACTGAGTCTCTAGGCATTTGCATCTTTCCTGGAAACCTGGGTCATTTTCTAGAATAACCAGGTTCCTTTTAATTTTGCCACATTCAGGAAATCTGGCTGAGCTGTAATTACGAAACCTAGCTGAGAAACGTCTCGTGTGCAACCTTCTGTTTCCCCTGAGCGTTTGGGAGGAAGCTGTGGGTGCATTTTATGGATAGGTGCTCCGAGTTCTTTCCTCTCTGGTTGGAGCTGGGGCCTTGATCCATGTGGGCAGCTCCAGCGCCGATTTGGGGGGGGGCCTGGCTTCTGAACATGGGTACCTGTGCTTCTCAAGGATGAGCTTACCCCTAACCCCTTCTTCATCGTGGTTCAAGGGCGTCTTTCTCTTTTTTGACTTTCAGCACCTGCATTGTTTCAGAGTCATTATAGTATGTTTACAAGCTGAGACCCAGTAATCCCACCCTCGGGTATTTTCCTAAGGAAATAGGACTTTTTTTTTCCTTTTTCCTTTTCGGTATTATTACATAAAGCTATTCATTGTATTTATAACAGTGGAAAACTGGAAACAAACTCAACATCCCACAGTAGAACAGGGGTTACATTAGCTGGGTGGGCTATGATGTAATTATCAGATGGTAACAATGACAATTGTGCAGCAAAGGAGAACTTGCTCAGAAGCAGGGAAAGTGACCCACAGAGTTGTACGCATTAGGATTTGTATCTACCAGTCTCGCTGTGTCACAAACCTTCCCCAAAGTTAGTGGCTTCAAACAACACAAGTTCATCATTTGTGGCTGGGGGTTGGTGGCTGCTTATTCTGTGGCTGTCACCTGTTGGGAACACTGGAGGGCTGGGGTCTCTCTCTCCTTGGGATCTTTTATTGTCCCACAGTCTAGCCTGAGCATCCTCACCCAGAGGCTGGGTTTCAAGCGCAAAGGCAGAAGCTGCCAGGCCTCCTGAGGTCTGGGCTATGAGACTGTTCCCCTGTCGCTTCTGCTGCATTGGCCCCAAGGCTGGCCCAGGTCCAGGGGCTGCTGAACCAAAGCCAGGCTGGGCCTCTTGGCGGGAGGAGCAGCGGCATCTTAGCAGGGGGGCACGGGCACAGACAGGTGGGATATGACTCCCGGGGTCCTGGTTCTGCCGCCCACTGTGGGGTTCCAGCTGTGCAGCCTCAGGACAGGGGCTGAGAGGGACTGTAGGAAAATGAACCCAGAGCACCAGGCAAGGAGGGGAGGTTATGGGTGATTTTCCTTTTCCTTTAGATTTTAGCTACTGCCCTGTTTATGTAACAGGATTAAAATAATCCTCCACCGGCCATCCACTGGGCGCCTAGCTGGAGAGGGATGGGGCGGAGGACCCGACGCTCAGGTGCTGTGGACTTGCAGCCTCGCCCAGGGCAGGGCGCTGCACTCGGCTGTGGGAAGAAGACATTCTGAGACAGTGACCGGCACTCTGGGGGCACCTTTGGGCTCCTGGGTGCTCTCTCCACCTTGTCACCTACACAGAGTGTGCACAGGCCTTGGCTGCAGCATAGAGGGACCCAGGCCATTGGGGTTTTGGTCAGCCACCTCTGTGAGGCAGGCATGGGTCCAGCCAGTGAGAGCTCACCATATACAGGATGAGGGGGCGTCATGGGGACCCTCGTGTCCAGGGACAGTGCTGTCCTGGCTGGTTGATTAGTCGAGGGCATAAGGTCTACTTGTTTGTCCTGCCAGGTTCCTTTTTTAGGTTGTTGCCATTCTAAACAGATGGTTCTTTGTACTCTTCTTCCAAGTTTTCTGTGGGTTTGAAAGTGTTTCAGAATTAAAAGTTAAATAAATAAATACACGGAAACCGTGCTCTGCCTGCACACGGGATGGCTGTGCGGCCTGGAGGAAGGGCGTTCCCACACAGGCTAGGGCTCCGGGCAGCAGGGGCGGGCGGGCAGTGGGCTCTAGCTGTGAGCAGGGGCCTAGATCCTGCTGGAGGAAGAGCGAGGGCCCGGGTTCCTGAGTGCATCCTGCGGAGAAACCTGGGGTCTTGCACAGCGGTGGCCCGCAGAGCTGGGAAGGGGATTGAACCTGCCCCAAGCATGTGGGCCTCACTTCAGGGGAAACCGAGGGCCATGCAGTAACCCTCCTCTGATCAGAGAAATTCCTCTTCTGTTACTTGGGCACCTGCCCCCTCTCAGCATTCCTGTCCTCACCCTTTTCTTCCTCTTGGACCCCCAAGCCCACAGAACCTTGTTAGCTGGCCCCAGCAAGGCCTCTGTGCTCTGACCTAGCCTTCGGGCCTTGCTAATGCCCTGGATTGCCAGACAGGTTGGGGGCAGTGGGGAGCACTCAGAGCTGGGTGGGCGTCTAGGTCACCTCCTGCTACGGGTCAGCTTCAAGCCTCTGTCCCTTCTTCCCCCTCTTGCCATCCCCCGGAGCTGTGTAAGGATTCTGAGAGGTGACCTGGGACAGTGCTTCATGCACAGGGTGCCCAGAAACTGAGTCCCCTCTCCTGACCCACTAGGTTTCAGCCTTTTCTTTCTCTTCAGTAGCTGCAGGACGCTTGGCTAGGCCCACCGTGGGACCCCCAGTACATAAGGCTGACGTAGCCAGCTGACACTCCCCCTCCCCTGCAGTACCCGACTTTGAGGGCTGCCGGGGGTCTGAGAGCTGGGAGAGAGCAGTCTCAGACCCTCCCGTTCTTGGCACTGACAGTGAGGAGGTCCCTGGTGTCTTGGCGTCATGGTGCACAGGTGGGGCCTGGTGACAGGTCATCAGCACTGCTACTTGTCAGCTTGGGCAGTGGTGTCTAGGAACCACTCTGAGGCAGCCGACCACTCAAGTGACAAGTAACTGGGCGGACGTCTATCCTCGCAGCCCAGGGCAGCTGGCGGTTGTCCAGGCCCCACTGCTGGAGCAGAGCAGAGAGGGGAGGCCGGGCAGGGGACCTGCTGGGAAGGGCCATTTTCCTGTCCTGGAATGAGCCAGCTCCAAGGGTAGGTGACTGTCAGCAGCTGGGATGAACCGCCTATTTACTTGCTTCATTAAGAGGCCCCTTGCCCAGGGCAGAGGTCACAGCCTGGCCTGCATGGGAGAAATTGGCGTTTGCCGAGCAGCCAGTGGGTGCAGGGTGCAGAGGTGGTTAATGCCTCATGACAGAGCCCAGAAGGCCTGCAGTGTGCCTGCCCCTGCCTGCCGCACCACTGCCCCAGTGGCTGTGGCGACGGACGGATGGACAGAGGGCCAGCCAGCCAGACAGTGAAAACAGGAAACCTAATCTTTTAAAAATAATCCATGGGGAGGAGAGAAAGTGAAGAGAAGCAAAGCGTGCAAACCAACAGAAGGCCCTTGTGGGGAAGTGGCTCCCAGCATGGTTCTGCTGCTCAAAGCTGGAAATTCCAGTGAGTCAGTGAGAAAGCGGGGGGGGGGGGGGGGGGGGGGGGGGGGGGGGGGNAATTCCGATCTGGGCGGGGGGGGTGCTGGCCAGAGACCCTTGAGTGGGTGGTGCGTACCTTCCAGGTCCATCTCTGACATTAGGTGGTATTTCAGCAGGAAGCCTCCCGCCCCCTGCCTCTCCCCACCATGCTTCCAAAACCAACCCCATGTGGAGCCCAGAGCCCAGTGGACTGGACTGACCCCATCACATTGACTGTGACCCCGCCCTGCCCTTGGCTCTGCCTCTGCTCCTCCCCCAGTCAGCCAGTGTGTGTTCCAGTTTCTTGTTCACAGGGTCACAGGGTACCCCAGTCGTTGGCCCCTTTTCAGAACCCCCTACCCTTGGCCTGGGGCTGAAGGCTGCACTGCACAGGCAGGCAGGCCTGCAGGGCCGCCTCCACCTCACTGTCCCGCCCTCTCAGGCTCTGCCCTGGGGGCGGAACAGTTCCCTCCTCCCCACGTCTGCCTCCTCCCCACGTCTGCCTCCTCACCTGGAATGCCCCCCATGTATTCTGGCCTGCCCAGCCCCAGGTGTTCTCCAGGGTCCAGCTCCAGGCTGCTTTCTTCATGAGCCTCATTTGTGTCCCCCGACCCCAGCATGACCCCCCTCTCCCTGGACTTGTCTCCCTCCCCCACCTCCCCACCCCCTCATCTGTGCCTCCTTTGTGCATGGTCCAAACTCCCTGTGTCACCACCTCTCCTGCTGAAGACTCGGCCCCAGGGTGAGGGGGGCGGGCTGGCTGCTGCTTGTGCGGCTGCTGCGTGGTACAGAGGTGGGGGGGCTCCCCTGCCTCCTGTTCTGTGTCTGGCACAGGCTGCTTAGCGAGCTCCAGGACCAACAGAGCATGCGGGAGTCCTGCTCCGCCGCGCTTTCCAGGTCCGTGCAGCATTCGCATCCCTCCAGCGGTGACCCAGGGAACCCACCTCCTTCTGCTGCATGTGCTTCTGAAAGGAGGAGGGTCGTGTTGAGGTTTTCCCCATAGTGTAGTGACAGCCGCGTGTCAGGTTCCAGGGGGGCTTTGTGGGGGGCAAGGGGGTGGGGTATGACCTCCTTGGAGAAGCGAGGTGCAGGTGACACCAGGTGGTTGGGGGATGGCCAGCCCAGACTGCTGCTCTCTTTACCCAGGTCCTTTTGGCTCAGCGGCTGTATCTTTGCAACAGCATCTGCTTCCTGGCCAAGTTCAGATGTGAAGTGCTGAAAACACGGGGATCCCCGAGCCTGGCGCCCGAGACCTGCTGGGGATTGCTTCTCCTTCCCTGCCCATGAGAAAAGCTCAACTCACTTTCTGCTACTCTTTACTTGAGGCTTTGTTCATGCTCTTTGCAATAAGCTCCTGAGATGTGAAAATCAGAGGAGAGGAGCCAGCACTGAGAGCTGCTGCTGAGATGTTTTTCGTTTTCTGGCTCTGCGTCCCGCTGGTTAAGGGGTTGGATCTGCTCGCTGTATCAGAAGGTCCCTGGGGATGCTCAGGGAGTCGTCCTCATGTGGCAGCCTCTTGGCGTCTTTGAAGCTGCTGCTAGGAGGTCTGTTGATGCTCAGGACGTGGCTTCCTTAGGTTCAGTTCCTTGTTCTAATGGGCTCGCAGTACCTTGTAATTATCTCCTGGTTCCAGTCTCCTTGACAGTGAACTAGAACTGCTTCAAGTGCCATACTCTATTCTTCCCAGTGCACGAGGAATTTGTATCCGTAATTTGCTCCCTTTCTTACAAACCAGAGAATCGGAATGCGGGTGAGCAGTGACCTGCTCACGGTCCAAATGGAGACTTCAGGCCTCTGCTGCTCACATCCAGGACGACCCTCCGCAGGGAGAGCAGAGGCGCCTCTGCTTCACGGGGCAGCGGGTCCTGGTCCTCCCCCAGCTGCCTCTCCGCCCTCCCCCCTTCACTCTGGCTTCCCTCTGACAGCATCGTGCGTGGGGGCTCTCGCATCTCTGCACCGCCTCCCCCGGGACCAGGACAGATGGGAGCTGTCTTCACGGGAGGGGTTCCAGATGATGGGTTTGGAGCAGGAGACTGGGGGGTTCTGTAGGAGACTGAGGGGAGGGAAGCAGGGAACCCCTTTTACCCGCGTCTGTGCTGAATGCAGAGGCCAGATGAGGGCACCTGCGCGGGTCAGAGCTTCTCACAGAAAGTTCCCGGCTCCGATGGGCCTTGAAGGGATCTCACCTCCAGGGCGAGGAAACTTCCTTTCTCGGGGCTCGGCTCAGATCCCCAGTCGGTGGTGAATGTAATTTTTGCTTTTCAGATTGGTTTTACTGGGTTTTCTGCCTGCCTCCCATTTCTTCAACAGACAGCCTTGGGGGGGGTCATCTTGGTTACAGAAAAGCGGGGCCCATCGCGTGTCCCTGTCCCCGTCCCCCCGTCAGTCTGCCTCCCGTCCAAGCTTCCTGAGGCCTGTGTTCACTCACCTCTGCATCCCCATCACCTAGAGTGGTGCTGACACGTAGCAGGTGCCCGGTTCTGTTTTCAGGGGGACGGGATGGCCACCGGCCTGTTGCGCGTCTCAGGCCCCCTCCCAGACACAGTCAGGTCCTGACAGAACTCGGGTGCTGGCAGTTTCCAGCCTAAGTGGGGACACGGAGCACAAATACAAGAATTAAGATAAGGAAAGGGGCCGTTCATGGTACACTAGCGAGAAAGGCCAAATTAGTTGCACAAATGCAAAGTGCTATGAACATTCGGAGTAGGGGAAGCATCTTGGAGTAGGCGTGGGTGCAGATTTTGGGGAGAAGGCTAAGGGAGTGTGGGATTTGGCTAAGGGCACAGGGTAGAAAGACATGGCCTACAGGCCCAGTGGTTTGGGGACCCTAACCAGCGGTGTGCCCTGAACAGCTCATAAGGCCCAAGTCAGATCATTGTTGCCTGAGGCACGGGGTTCGAGAGCCTGAGTCTTCTTCTTGGGCAGTCGGGACCTCGAGGTGGGCACCTGGGCAGAATTCCTGTCCCCATTTCTGAGTCTCTGGGCAGCACTTCTGTGTGGACAAGGGCTCTCAACCAAAGGAGTTGGGTTAGGGTGCACAAGGGTGTGGGTGTGAGTGTGTGTGTGCGTGCTTGCACACGGCTGTGTACCCCACTGGGGAGGAGCAGTGGCTCTGGGGCCGGGGTTTGCACTGTCTGCACGTGTTTCAGCGTCTCTGAGCCCGTCTCCCCAGTGAGGACGCTGACTTTGTCCTCATGAACCTGCGACATCCTGCACGTGGCAGCTTGTGGGCGAAGGTCCTGGGTGCGTGTGCACGCTGATGCAGTGGCTTTCGCCCCTCAGAGCAGTGGTCCTCCTGACTTGCTGGGCCCCAGATGGGGCTGGCAGAAGGGGTCTCTGAAGCCCCAGATTCCAGTGGGTGAGGAGGCAGCCACTTCCCTGCCCCACCAGTGCACAGGAGGGCAGTGGCTCCAGCCTCGAGATTCCGGGTTTTGTGGCTGGGCCCCAGCTGCACCCAGGGGCTTTTCACCCAGCCTCCCACAGAGCTGACCAGGGGCTCTGACCCTCCTCCGAGGGGGGCAAGCACTTCCCTGACCTCTTCTTTCCTTCTCCCCCATTAAACCCTGACTCAGGCCATGCCTTCCCGGGGAGCCGCCTCTTCCTGCCTTTCCCAAGGGCAGAGGCCCTTCTGCCTAGGATGCCACTCAAGGGGAGTGACAGGAGGTCTCTTATCTTGGCCACCGGCTGAGAGGGCCAGTTTATCTCTCCCTTCCACATGGTCTAAAGGAAGCTGGTGCTGAAACTGCAAATGTGAGGACTGACTCCACAACAGGAAGATGGGCGTGGGCACCCATCTCTGGGCATGTACCAGGGCTGCCACAGAGCAGTCACTCCTGGTGTCCTGGGACCACCTTCTCCTCGGAGATGGTTTTGGGGGCTGGCATTTATGTTGTTTGACTTTGATTGCAGACTGTGCAAGGAGATATTGGGGGTGACCTGCCTGTGTTACTCCCTGGCAACCTGGGTAGTACGGGGCGGGGGGCGGGGGACACCATTTCTTCTAAAGCTCAGCTTCCACCTCGCCTCTGGGTGGGTCTGAAATCCCCTCACCCTGAGTGACCTGGTGAGTGAGTGAGCCACGTTCTCCCAGGGGAGGGCAGAGGCTGGGAGGATAGCCCACTGCCGCCCCCATCACCCGCTGCCCACCCTGGTGCCTTGGTCTGCCAGGAGAGCTTCCTCTCAGCAGAGGAGGGGGGTGTCCCTCCCAAGCCTGGGCAGAGCAGCCCTTGGTGAGCCTGGAGCAGGGCAGGGCTAGAGCTGAGTGTTCTCGTTGATGTCTCTGGCTCTCGCAGCCACAACGCCTGGGGACAGCCATGGAGACCTCGCAGGCAGGCTGGGCATCAGGGGCAGTTAACTGGGCTGCTGCCAGAAGGGAGTGGCCCCGCAGGAGGTGGCCCTGCCTGCCCCTAGCCGAGATTCGCCTCCTTCACGTGTGCGTCCTACTCACCAAAACAGTTTGGTGTTGTGCTTCTCCTGTGCTTGGTGCCCCTTCTGTTTAAATGGAGAGGACCCCTGACCCCCAGGAGCCTGGACCAGGGACATCACCCAAGCCCAGAGTAGCACACATTGTGATTATTTCAGGGCTTCCTCTCCGTGCATCTCTGGGCCTACTCACTTGGTGGACCCCACCCTGCTTCTCAGATCCCTCCAGCAGTGGGCTGGCCAAAGCCAGGACTGCCGGCCAGAGGCCAGAGTGCAGGGCCCATGCTCCAGGCTCTCCCACACCCAGGACTCTGAGGGCATGGCCTGAGCTCCCTCCTGCCCAGCCTGTGCTGACCACTGTCCAGGACTTTGATTTGGGGGAAATTCCCCTGGGTCTGGAGGAGGCTGCGTTGACCCAGGGTGTGTTTCTCACCCTTGACCTCTGGTTGGTATCCCATTCTCGCCATTGTGTATCTGCAACACGCTCCAGCAAGTTGGGGGTGGGTGGAATCAGACCTGAGGAGCCCTCGGTGAGGAATCTGGACCCTCGCATCCCAGCCACCCAGCTCCCTGTCTGACAGCAGCGCGTATCCAAGACTGTCCCCTCTTCTGGCCTTTGCCGTCAGGAAGTGTGGGGGCCAAATTCCGTGTTCGGTTGGCATGATTAGTGCATCCCGCAGACCTAAAACAAACACGCTTTGGTCCCTCCTTTGTGTTTTCTTCCCAGTGGTCTTATTTTTACACTGTTCAGTTTCTTCCGGCTGCCTCAGATCCTTTTGGAAATAAGCATGTAAAAACCTACACAAACAAACTCCCCACCCAGCCTGGCACGCTCCCTTGCCCACATCCTGCTCTCCGTCCTCAGGACCTGGAGGCCCTGCTGAAGACGGGGAGGGACCGTCCTTGGGGTGGGGCCGGGTGGGGCGGGCCTTGCCTTAGAAACCATGCAAACCCCCTGCTTGGCCTCCATAAATGATTCATTTCCTCCAAGAGTCCTGCGCTGTTTTCCAGCAGCATTTCTGTTAAGTGTGAATCAAGATCCTGGCTCGTATTTTCTGCTGTGGCTGATGTGAGCTTTCTTTTTAGAGACATTCTTCCCACAAGGCCCAAAGTCTTTCTTTTATGCTTGTTAGTACTAAGAGAGAGAGAGAGAGAGTGTGTGTGTGTGTGTGTGTGTGTGTGTGTTGTTACTGGGTGCCACATTCAGAGGCAGTGAGGGGAGGCATTCTTTCGTCTCATGGCGCGGTGCCTGGGAAGTTCTTGGCAGCACTGAAGTGCCTGGGCACAGATGAAGAGAGAGGTTCCCGAGCTGCATAGCCAATTTCTAGGTCAACGATGACAGCAAGAGATCGCCAAGTCCTGACCACGAAGAGAGGGTTGTGGTCGGGGCCTCTCCCCGCCGTGTAGGCCAGAGGTCAGCAAACTATGGCCCAGTCTGGCCCACCAGTTGCTTTTGTAAATAAAGTTTTATCTGAACACAGCATGCTCATTGGTTTGTGCAAGCTGCATGGCTGCTATCACACTACGATGGCAAAGCTGAGTAGTTGTGACAGATGCCACATGGCTTGCAAAGCTGAAAATATTTACTGGCTGGCTGTGCAGAAAAAGCTCGGGGATCCCAGCGAGGCTCCTCCTCGCCAGCAGTTCTGTCCTTTAAATTGGGTCTAATGTGGAAACTCACGCCCACTCAGTTCCACCTGAAAGGGGCCGGAAGGACTTGGGTTTGGGGGCAGGCTGGAGTTGGACTGGGCATGGAGACCAGCCTGGGAGGGAGCCTGCGGTGACCTGGGGCCGGCAGTGTGTGTGCGTCTGTGGCAGGCGCCTTTGGAGCAAGTAGGTGCAATACCTGCTGTCCACACAGCCTCACCTTGAGCTCCAGAAAAATTCCTCAGTGTGGACTCTACAGAAGTGAAAGCTATAAAAAAAATAGAAACTAAAATGCTGGTTCCCAGAGATGTGAGATGGATAAGACGGATGATGGTATTTAAGGCATAAACGTATAACAAGCGGTAAGTAAGCTACAGAGATCTGATGCCTAGTATAATGAATATAGATGCCAGTATTGCCCTGTAGTGATTGTACTGTGATAAATATTGCTTCTATGGCAATCATATTACACTATACAAGCATATCAAAGTAACATGCTGTACATTTCAGATTTACAAAATGGAACATGTCAAATTCATCAAATAAAAAAACCTATTTCTTTCAAAATTCCCTTAAAGCCAAAACCCATGCAAATGCTGAGCTGCCTGAACTAGCTGAGTGATTCAAAGAGTAGAAAATAGGGCCTTTCAGGAAATATTTGAAGATGCGGATTTTGATAGCCTGGAGACAGACACAGGCTAACAAGGGCCGCTTGCTCTCAGCAGCCACCACTTTCTGCACCTACTATGTGCCAGGTGCAGCAGTGGCTGTCATACTTGATCTCAAGCAGCCCTGCCTAGCCGCTCCCATTGTCCCCAGCTGTCAGAAGAGGTTCCCAGGGTGTGCCTCTTGCATGTCACCCAGCTCATAATTGGGTTGGGAGATTCCAGGAGCCCTGAGAAGAGAGAGTTAGCCAGTGTCTGAGCTGCCCTGCGGGACACAAGGAGGAACGTCTGGACTGGGAGGTGGCTACACACTGGGATAAGCTGTCGAGGAATGTGAGACATTCCCATCTGGGGGAGCTTTGGAAAGGATGGGCTATTTTCCAGCGTTTTTCCAGTGCTTGGTGACAGCGGTCCCGAAGGACACCTTTGACCTTTCTGATTCAGCAGTTCTTCCTCTGTCCCCCTCCCCCAACAAACCCATTCCTGGTCCACGATGACAGCGTGGAGCTCCTTTGCAATGTTCGAGGTCCCGAGTTATCGGAGGTTTGGTTCCCAGGCAGTTCTTGCTCCTGAGAAATCTGGAAGGCTGGACCGTGTAATCTGGTCCTGGTGCCTGTGTGCCTAGCCGCTGTCACCACTGCTGTCCACCCCTGGGGCCCCCTTCCCTCAGCCTTTGTCAGCCCTAGCAATGTTCAGGGGCGCAAGGGTCTGGGTGGGTGGTCCCTGATGAGTTCCACTAAGAGAAAACGGGACTCACAAGTCTCAGAAGGTTTTCAGGAGAGAGTGAACGGGTGGGGGGCTTCCCTCCCTTCCAGGGCATGTGCTGTTGTTGTTCCTGGTGGATTGAGGTGAGCCCAGGCCGCCTGGGTTTCTCTGAGACACCTTTGGCTTGTCCTGGGGGGTTGATGTTTATTGATTACTTTTTCCCTGGACGGCTGTTTGGGTTTCCTGGTTCTCTCTCAAGCACTTTTGGATTGTATCTTGGGCATTTTTGAATATTATGTTAAGAGACTCTGGTTTCCGTTTTAATATTCTGAGGATATTGATCGAATTGTTAAAACAGGGTGTTGACCCAGCTCAATTCAGACCACATGTCCCAGCCCACTTTCTGCGGCCTGTGACCCCACCATCCACCCCACTGTGCACCCCCCCAGGGGTCAGACTGAAAGGTAGGAGCCAGCCTTGATTCCCACGGGTATGGTTCAGTTCCCAGTCCTGCGCTGATTCTAGGGGGTCTCACACACGTGCAGCTTGGGGTGAGCCCAGGCTTCACACCCAGATTTACAGGGTCCTTTCTGCGGCTCCCTCCTCTCCATGACCTTCCCCACGTGCTCCACTTCCCAGGTTCCCCCACGAGGGCCCGCCACGTGTTGGTGAAGGCAGGGTCGCTGCTTCTTAGGTGGTGCTCGCCTAGGTAGACCGACCAGAGATACCGCAGGGCTCCACACCTGGGGGCCCGCTCTCCATGGGAAGGGGAACGGGGGCCCCATTTTGTCTACCTAGAGCAAGGTCGGTAAGGTCAAGAGAATCCCTCCTTCCTGGCCCTTTGGCTTAGAGTGAGCAGGCTTTCTGTTCGTTTTTTTAAATTTCTGTCTGTGCCTATGGGTGGTTTGGGCTGCTCTTACGCCCAGGCTGGGATAGATAGGAAGCAGAAACACCTAATGCTCTGCCTGGTACTGTACTGGTAGACACATGTCGTTAAACGTTTGTCCAAACCCACAGAATGCACAGCACCAGCAGTGACCCCTAATGCCGACTGAGGACTGGGGATGGTGATAGTGACGGTCCCGTCTGATTGTAGCAGATGTCCCACTCTGGTGCAGGAGGCTGATGGTGGGGGCCGTTGGGTGGGGGAAGGAGCACACGGGAAACCTTCTGCTCAGTTTTGCTCTAAAAAAAAAAAAAGTTTAAAAAACAAAACCAAAGCACCAGACAGCTCACCACCAGGGTATCCCTCAGGTTCTGAGATTCCCATCCAGTCCCTCTCCTACCTTTCCAGAGTCTCGCGATAGCCGTTTCACATGTTTTGTCTAGAATTTCTAGCTCTGAGTGGGGAAGGGTGGAGTGTGCCTTCTCTGTCTGTCCTGGGGCTGCACGCTCAAGCTTCTGCCTTTGAAGGCCCTCTTTCTGTGCGGTCGTGCTCCCTGGGATCACTGACCACTGTCCTCGTTCGAGGTCACTTGGAGGGCTGCGCCTGTGCTGGCTGGGCACCTGGGCCTTCCCCAGTAACCTCCCTGTGGCTCCTCCCAGCGCCTGAACCTGGCCCCGCCCACACTCGAGGGCCCTCCAGGCCAGGTCCCCGACAAGCCAGAGCGCCTTCCTGTTTGTGGCCTGCACAAGCTCCTCTCCTCCTCACCTCCCACAGGTTACTCAGCAGCACACCCCAGTTTGCCCAATCGCTGCTCTGCTCCAGGCCCTTCCCTTGATTCCGTGGTCTGTCTGACTCAGAGGTCTTTGCAGGTAGGTACAGCTGTCTGCCTATTAACTAAAGTTCCCGCCCAGGTTTCCAGGGAGAGAAGGGCTTCAGGCCATGAAATCCTGGAGACCTTTGGTAACATCAGGGATTCCTGGCTGGAGGACCCCAGAAATTGCCTCCCCCCACCCCACCTGCCTCTCCTGCATGCCAAGCCTGCCTCCCCAGCAGCCTGGTCCCCTGCCCAGTCCAGCTGTCATTCCCTAGAGCACCACCCACTCCCTGCAGTTGTTATGGACACATAGTATCCTTTGTGGAATGTGCCCCACCACAGTACGGGGTTCCTGTGTCTCTGTGGGGGGGCCCCATGGGTGGGACTGGGGAGCACAGTGTCTGGAAGCATCTGATGGCATCAGGCGAGTCACTGTTTCTCTTTGTGTCTGTTTTCCCATTTGTCAAAGGGGAGTGATTCTAGGAACGTACAGGGCTGTGTTGGGATTAGTGAGGTCTGTGATGGCTGGCTGCATGCAGGTGCTCGGGAGTGGGGAGGGAGGGACTTTGAGAGATGATTTCCCTGCTGTACTCTGGCACAGGGACAGCCACACGTGCTGGAGGGACCTGTGGGGACGGGAGGCCCTGTGAACTCAGGCTGCCTTGCGAGGAGCTGTGTCCCCCTGCCCCACCTGCCACTGTGCTGGGCAGGCGTGGAGCCCGGCAGGAATCCACAGTGCGTTCTTCCCTGGATGCCCGGGCCACCTGCACCATCTGGCCGGGCTCCCGAAGCACATGGGTCTGTGAGGTATGTCCCCACCCACGCCCGCTCATTTTCAGAAGGAGAATCTGATCCCAGGCTAGTGCTGTAGGAGGGGGGAAGGTAGTCCCAGAGGAGTGAGTCAGTCCTTGGGGGTCTCATTGTCCTCTTTCTGAGCGCTGCCTGGCCCCCCCGTGGCCCTGCCTTGCCTGCCTGCTCCGTGTGCACCCTCGGTCTGTCCGAGGGCCACTCACCCTTCAGACACTGAGCTGTTTTGTCCTTTCTAGCCTTCTCGTCCGGGGACTCACTGTTGACTTAGTAACTCAGATGTTGGCATTGTTTCCTGATTTTATGTTGCTTTCGTGGCTCCCCAGCAGTTGGAATCTCAAGGCCCAGTGCTCTGCCAAGGACAGGGCCCCCTGATACCAGAGCTCCTGGCCCAGCCAAGGAGGCAGAACCTCTGGGGGCGCTGTCCTGGATGCCGCACCGAGCACAGTGCCCTCTAGCTCCTCCTCCGAGTGTGCGGCTGCCGGACCAGCTGAATCCTCTTTTTATTGATAGGAAGCGTGGGCCCCAGAGAAATGTAACTAAAGGTCACCCACCTGGGCAGTGGTGGGGCTAGGTTTGAGCCAAAGTCTCTGTTGCCTAGTTGGTGAATTCTGCCCCAAACCAGCAACTTAGCTGCCCCCAGCCGGGGGGGGGGTGGCCTTGGGCCTGCTAGAAGGGGTGCCTGGCTCTGTCACCTGCAGAGGTGGGAGCCTGGGGGCAGATAGGGCCTAACTGAGATCGTGGTTCCAGCTCAGCTCAGCCTGGTCACCCACTCTGTGTCCCAGTGGCTCGTCAGAACACCACCTGAGGCACCTGTGTGTATGCACCCCCCCCCCGTTTTTCTTAAGCCCCAGGGTGCTGTGGCCAGTGAGAGAGACTCTAGGTGCTGCTGTGTCGCACAGATGTAGAGAGATCTCGTCAGCGAGGTCTGATGCTGCGGGGCCAGGCCACGGAGCCTCTGTTCTGTGTCAGTTTGGCCAAGACGAGTGGGAGTGGCCAGCCTGCTACACGTGTGCACACATCTACACACAGACACGTGCCACGTGCACACACACATTCACATGCAACAGCACACAGGCACATTTGCACACATGCCACACACAGACAAGGCTTGTGCAGGGAGGAGAATGTCAGGGCAGAGGCCACTCAGAAGGTTTCAGCCTGCACTTGGGTCCGAAGCCTCGGAGAGGACGATGGCCCCCCACTATCGAGGTCTGGTGGGAAATCTCTCCTCTGCACCCGCCGTGGTCTCCTGGGAGCCCCGGCAGCTCCAGGCGGAGCCCTGCACAGTGGGGAGGTGTCTGCTCTGAAGCCTTCCACGACCCGAGCGCCTGCCTGTGGCCCCGTCTCCCAGCTCAGATGCTCTAGTCTTGAAACGCACCTCCGAGCAGCCTGTGCCGGCCCCAGGCCCCAGCAGCTTACTCTCACTGCTCCCACTGGCCCTTCTCCTGGCAGAGGCAGCCTGTGGCAGTTCTCCACCCAGTAGTGACAGGCTGTTGTCGTTTGGAAACAGAAAAGACACCATGACTGCTTCCCCCCATACCCCCTCTCCCAAAGCACACGGCTCTGGTCCAATGATGAATGTAAAGTGCTGGCCCCGTGTGTGCATGTAGTAGGTACCTGGGCCCTTAGCACCCCGCTGCCCTCTGTCAGCATGTCCCCTCCCAGTTCTCACAGTATGGAGGCCTCCCCGGCTGCAGGAGGCATGCCGGCCCGGGGCCCACGGAAAATCGGCCTTTTGGCCATGGGCACGTGGGGTCAGTGGGCAGATGTTGGAAGCTCTCCTGCTTGTCACTGACCCCAAAAATCACTTTTGGTCTTTGTGACTCAGAAATGAGCTCAACCCACACACCCCTCAGATGTTCGGAAGCCCAGGCCGAGTCCTCCGGGTGGCTGTCAGCTGTGGGGTGTCCGTGTGAGTGTTTTCACAGAGCTCGTGCACAGTTGGGCTCTCCAGGATCGTGAATGGAAATTTCACTATGTATCATCAGCTTCTAGAAAAGGGGGGTTGCCTTTAATCTCGTGTTCCCGGCAGGCACTCCTGCCTGTTGGTGGCTGTGGGGGGGGGGGGGGGGATGGTGGTTTATTTGGACCTGGGCCCTGGGGTGGCACCATGCATTGAATGAGTGGGCAGGGGTTGGTCCGTCCACCGGTAGTCCATGGGTCCTGGGTGGTCAGTGGCCTGATGAGGGACAGGACTCGGGGCCATCCTGAGATGCTCATGAGCAGTCAGGAAAGGTTCTGGCATCAGGACGCAGGTCGTGAGGTCAGTAGAAAGTTGAAGAGGTTCTTACACACAGCGAGGGAGAGGAAGAACCTGGGAGAGCATCCCCCTAGCGGGGTGGAGCAGGTGTCAGGCTGAGTCACATTTGGGGAGGGGGTGGACGCAGTGGTGGGCTGCAAAGACTTGCTAGAATTCAGAGGCCGAGGGAAGCTCTCTGGGTGGAGAGGGTGGGAGTGTGGTGCAAGGCCCAGAACGCAGCATCGAGGGGTGGAGGGCCCCATCTGGTTGGGCTACAGGGCACGGGAGGGAGACTACAGAACTGAACCTACAGAGGTGGGAGGCAGCCGGGGTGGTGAGGGTGAGCCCTGGCGGGGCCTGTGTGTGAGCCAGAGCAGTGGGCCCCGGGCCCAGCCCGAGTGCTGGGTGGGCTGCGGGGCCAGGCACCCAGGGCTGCCTGGCACTGTGATGCAGATGGGGTGGGAGGGGGGGTGTGCAGGGGAGAGGGGTGTGTGGACACAAGTTGGCTGCTGCTCAAGGGGCTGGTTGGTGAAGGTCAATGCCACCTTTCCTGGCTCCGCAGTACCTTGCACCTGATGCTCCTGACTTCTGAGCCACAACGAAGGTGAAAACAACGTGGACCTGAGAAGAGACTCATTTCCTGTTTCTCTCCAACAGTCCTCTGGGGGCTCTGAACCCTGCCCTCTGGGACAGAGCATTGGGTGTAAACCCAGGTCGGTGCTTCTACTAAGAGAACTTGGCAGAGCAGCGAGGGCGTCAGCGGCCAGGCCTCTGAGTTCTAAGCGTAACAGGGGCTGCAGAGGAGAGGCACATGTTGTGTCACTGGTGAGTCATGGCTCTTTCTGGAAACTTGCGATAGGCGGGTGAGAGCATCCCTCACGTTTTTCAGGGAGGCACATCGTGGAGTTGCCTCCCCCACAAGGCCAAGGTCTGTGCCGCTGGGGGCAGAGTCCCCATGGCTCGGGGGGCAGGGAATGGTGGCTAGAGGTCCAGCTTGGAGGCCTTTCCAGTGGCGCCTGAGTGCTCTCCAGGCTCTCAGTTTCCTACAGAGAAGGGGGTCTCTCCAGACAGGTGCTTCAGCCCTGCCATCTGGCTCTAGGTGGCTCTCAGCATGACTGTCTCTTGCCCTGGCCTCCACCCCACAGTACCAGGGCGCACCACGGCTGAGCAGCTCGGGAGCTAGGGGATGTTTGTCTCTGCAGCTGCTATACTGCTGACTCATGCAGCCTCTTTGGAGGGGTGGGAGAAGGTGGGTGGCTCCAAGGTGGGCTGGGTCCAGCTAGATTGCCCTGGCTTTCCTAGTGACATCTGCCACCCCCTTGCCAAGAGCAGAGTGCACATCAAGTGAGAACAAGGAAACACACACCTGCACAGCTGAGAGTGATTTCAGGGAGACAAACCGTTTGTAATGGGAAGGACCCACGTGCGCAGAGTGAAGGGTGCTAGGGTTCCCCTCTCGAGGACCGGGGGAGGGCTGACAGCTGTTAGATGCTGGCCGTGTTCGGCCAGGCACTGCCAGGGGTGTGATCTGACAGGGTCTGCAGTGCCCCCCTCAGCCAGGGAATGGCGGTGCCCACTCTGGAGGTGAAAGGACACCAGGACAGCGACCTCAGCAGTGGGCAGGGGTCCAGGTGGTAAGGTGCAGGGATTGGCCTCGTTCTCCCCAGGCCTGTCCCGGAGTTCTGAGCTGACGTTCTGCCGTGTGGGGTGTTTCTAGGACAAGCACTGGCTCAGAGCTGGTGTCGGACACCTCTGGGAGCCTTTCCAATGCCTTCTCTTCCCCGGGTCATGTGATTCTCGAGGGCCTAGTGTGTCTACACACCGCAGGCCCAGGGCGTTCTGCGGTGTGGTGGTCTACACGGCCCTGGCCCTGTGTCGAGACTCTCCCTGGAGGGCTCACTTTTGCCTAGAGGTGCTTTCAGAACCAAGCATACCCAAGACCCTTGTTATGACCTGCTGTCCTGACCTCGCAGGTGGCAGCGATGGAGCCCTGAGTGGGCGTATGACAGCTGTGCTGGGGGAGGGGGATGGGAGCCGGGCCAGCAGGGGAGTGAGCTTGGGGCCTGGTCCAGGCTGTCACGCCTTGATGACAGCTGGGATTATCGCCGCAGGTGGTAATTCCCACACGACAGTTTCAAGTTTCAGGTCAAGAGCAGAGGCTAGTCCTTTGTCTCCTCCTGCATCTGGACCAAGATCCTCACCCGCTTGTGTTCTGGCGGACTCCTCCGCTGTTTCCAAGGCCCTGTGCTTGGGGAAACCTAGTGGCCTGCAGAGTCCCAGGCCCCTGCAAAGCGGGGAGAGCCCTGCTCCTGCTGATTCCTAACATGGAACAGCACCGTGCAGCGGAGATGATGGAGGGCTTGGGCCTTCCTGGCGAAGCAGCTCTGGGCCTCTGAGCCGGGCAGAGTGGGGCCCTGGAGGGCTGTGCAGTGGGCCGGACAGATGGGATCCCCATGCCAGGGTCACCTTCTGACCCACAGTGGCCTGACAGGTGCCACAGGCCCTGCCGACATGTGGCCTCCAGCCCCAAGAAGAATCTTCCCAAGCATGCAGGCCTCAACGACGTTTCCCCAGGTAGAGCATGGTGTGGAAGTAGAGAGCAGAGACATACCCGAAGAAGTCAGTCAGAAAACGTGGTTTTCTGGAAAGGAGTGACGTAGGACCTGTAACTATCTCAGGTTGGACCATGTGAATAGCCAAGGCTTCCAATAATTATGATTAATGATACTTGTGCTTCCAGACCATCCTTCCTCTGGCTTGCTTGTCCCCCTCAGGGTGTGTGGGTGGAGCATCATTATCCCCATTTCACTGGTGGGAACATCAAGATGAAACGCGCCTCCGTGAGGCCTTGGCAGTCCTGGCCGGTCTGTTCTCTTTCTCCTGGATGATAGAAGAAGGCCCTGAAGGCTGGGGGGGCGGGGGGGGGGAGGGCCAGGAACCGAGGGATTGCATTTCCTTTTCCAAGTGTGTACTTAAGTCAAGGACAGGAGAGTTCCCAGCCGCTTGATTCATGAGCACAGAGGATTTTTTTTAGGGGTAAACTCATTTTAGCCTAGATTTGAGATGTTCCTACCTCCTGGTCTGTTCCTTGGCTTTTAACATCTGCTCACATCTGGTACATCTCAAAATTCTGCTGCCTGAAGTGGGGGAGCCAGCTCAGGGTGGGGCTGAACCCTCTGAGGCTCCAGGAAGTGGCCCTGACCTGGCAGACCCGCCCAGGTGAGTTGCCGCTCTGCAGCTTGCCAGCTGGGGGGTTCGGGCATATGGCTTCAACATTCACCTGTAAAAGGCAATACCAGTGGTTCCCTTGTGGAGGGGTGAGTAGGGAAAGCAGTGCACCTGGACGGTGCCTGTAGCCGCTGCTGTGCGTTGCCCACAGAGGTCTCAGAGCCCGAAATTCAGGCTGGCATCCTGGGTCCTTGGGGCCATCTTCGCATGTACATGCCATTTTCCCTGTGAGCCAGTCTGTCTCCAGACATCCCCTTTTCTTTTTTTCCTTTTTTTAAAAAAGATTTTATTTATCTTAAGAGGGGAAGGGAAGAGGAGAGGGAGAGAAACATCAATGTACGGTTGCCTCTCATGCGCCCCCTGCTGGGAACTGGCCTGCAACCCAGGCATGTGCCCTGACTGGGAATCGAACCAGGCACGATTGTCTGGTTCGCAGGCCCACGCTCAATCCACTGAGCTACACCAGCCAGGGCACAGACATCCCCTTTTCATCAGGACACAGCCCAACCCAAAGACCTCATGCTAACTTGGTCAAGACCTTGTTCCCAAGTAAGGTCATATTTTGATGTACTGGGGGTTAGGGCTTCAACGTGGCAGGGAGACAAAATTCAACCCATAACGCTGAATGTCTTTTCTTTCGTTCTTTTTTAAATTAAATTTCCAAATGTGTCTGATCATTAGTTTTTTTTTTTTAAACTGTGGTAAAATACACTCAACATAAAATTTATCATGTTAACCATTTTTAAGCATACAGTTCTGTGGCATTAAGTGCCTTCACAGCATTGTGCGGCCCCTACCACCGTCCGTCTCTAGAACTTTCTTACCTTCCCAAACTGAAACTCTGCCCACGAAACAACTCACCATTCTTCCTTCCCTCAGCCCCGGCAACAGCCGTCCTACTTTCTGTCTCTGTGAATTTGCCTGTCCAAGCAGAGGTACCTCGCATGTCGTGACTGAATGTTTGGGTACCCCCCCAAGCCACAAATTCGTATGTTGAAGCTCTAACCCCACGAGGTGTTTGTAGGTAGGTGGGACTTTGAGAACTGACACCCTGACCTCAGACGTCCGGCTCCCAGAACTGTGAGAACGTGCATTTCTGCTGCTGATCTCTGATATTTTGTTGTGGCAGCCCTGTCGGACTATAACATGCTTAGAGAAATGGAACGGTACAGTATTTGTCTTTTGGGGACTGGCTTGTTTCCCTTGGCGTGAGGTCCTCAAGGTTCATTCATGTTGCGTGTTACAGAACTTCCTCCGCCGATGGACACGCAGGTTGCTTCCACGTTTCGGCCCTTGGGAAGGGTGCTTCTGGGAAGGTGGGTGTACGTGCACCGGCCGTCCAGCCCTCCCAGGCCTCCTTCGGAAGGAGCAGTGCTGGGGGGAATGTGGGAACAGGCCTCCCTCCTGGCCTCCCAGGCTCACCCGCTGCACACCTGCCCTTGGCTCAGTATCCTGACTGCCAAATGGGGGAGCCCTTCCTTCCCACCATCTTCTCTGTCCTCTGTTGCTTTTAAGGACACTTGTCATTGGGTTTAGTGTCTATTGGATAATCCAGGGTGATGATCTCTTACGGTCCCTGACCCTGTGATTCCGTCTCCAAACAGCTGGAACCCAAACCCCGGGTGCGAAGAGCCCCGAGGGTGGGCTGTTGTTTCTGCCAGCCTGTGTTCTCCGAGAGCTCAGCCTCGTTCGGGGCCCGGCGGGCTGCTGCAGAGTCGGGGTGCAGGCCGTGAGCAGGGGAGGCTGAAGCCCTTTCCATCCGGCATTGTCTGGCCCGCTGGAAGGATTGGACTGACCTTGGGGCCTTCCGTGTGACACACTGGCCTGGACTGTGACCTTCCCCAGCCCTGGCAGTTGCGGCTTCCCCTGCTGGCTTGCTGATGTCACTGTTGCGATGACAGCATGAAGGCTGGGAAGTTCTCTGTGCCCCTTCTTCTCCCACAGAACCAAGGGCTTGAAAATCAGGCTTCTCACCGGGGTGTGGTGACTGACTGAATGGGGGACGCTCATCTGTAAAAGATGGTGACCCACTTGGTGTAGATGCAAAAAGGACCAGCCACCAACCTGACCTGGGGGGAGAAGGCAGAAGAACCACCGAAACCAACCAGATAGCTCAGAACGAACTGCCTGTGGGTGGCCCAGGGTCACGGTGCCAGGCATTCTGACGTCTGTCCAGATGACGCCCTTGGAGGTCAGGAAACAGCTGGATTGTGCTCTGGGTTCCTTGTGTGAGAGGGGAAAACAGACGTATGTTTGTCGGGGGGGGAGGAGGGTAGGTGAAAGTAGGTAACAAAACTGAACATTGTAAAGTGAACAATTCAGGAGTGTTGAGTATATTCACAGTGTCGGTTAACTACCACCTCTACCTACTTAGCTTCCAAACACTGACGTCGATCCGGAAGGAAACCCCACACTCACTGAGTATCTGCCTGCTGTCTCGATGGACGTGCGTATTCTGGACATTCATTTAAGTGGAGTCAGGTCTTTGGTGACTGCCTTCTTAGCATAGTGTTTTCAAGGCTCATCCACGTCACAGCCTTTCTCAATACTTCCTCCTCCGTACAGCCGAAAGATGTCATTGTGTAAATATACGCAGTTTCCTTATCCAGTCATCAGCTAGTAGACATTTGAGTTGTTTTNCCAAACACTGACGTCGATCCGGAAGGAAACCCCACACTCACTGAGTATCTGCCTGCTGTCTCGATGGACGTGCGTATTCTGGACATTCATTTAAGTGGAGTCAGGTCTTTGGTGACTGCCTTCTTAGCATAGTGTTTTCAAGGCTCATCCACGTCACAGCCTTTCTCAATACTTCCTCCTCCGTACAGCCGAAAGATGTCATTGTGTAAAATATACGCAGTTTCCTTATCTAGTCATCAGCTAGTAGACATTTGAGTTGTTTTATCTTGTTACTGTTGTGAATAACGCTGCTTGAACTTTCTGGTACACATTTTGGTTTGCGTACTTGTTTTCATTTTTAGTTACATACCCGGGGGGGCGGAGATCGCTGGGTCACATCAGCTCGGCTTTTAGAAATGTCTTTTCTTTGGACTGTGTTTGGGAAGTGACTCAATAGGCAGGCCACACAGGTGGGTCTGGGTACAGTCAGGATCCACCTGTTCTTGTCTTGAAGACTCAGTTTCCTTGTCTGGAAAATGGGCATCTAGAAGTTCCTGCGCACCAAGGGGGAGGGGTGCATTCAAAGAGATGGCAGGTGTGGGCGGCCAGCAAGGTGTCTAGTTCAGAGGATGTTCCCGGCAAAGGGTAGTAGCTATTTTTAGTCAAATATGTTTCCACGATTTGAGGTTTTTCCACTGTTTGCAAACTTTACTTCCATAAAGTGCCACAGATATTCCCTGACTGTACCTGAGGTTCTGCTTTATAATAAAGGAGCCAGGCCCTGTAGATAGATGTGCTCTCAGCAACAGGGCAGTGGAGGGAGACGTCGTCAGGCTGTGGAGGAGCATGGGGTCCGGAGCCGCACTGACCTATGGGATCTGGGCCCATGAGAAAGACCCAGATCTCCGTCCCAGCTGCGGGTTTTCGTAGTCTCTCCTGGAGGGGCCGTGCCTGCCCGCAGGCCCCTCCAAGGGTGGGGGCTGCAGGCTTTAAAGGTTATCAGCACGGCCCCTGTGCTGCTTGCCTGTGACCCAGGGGAGGAGGCAGGGCCGAGAGAGGAGGCTGGGGGCTGCGGGCTGGGGAAGGAGGGCTGCTGCAGGTTTGACCCACCTCCCCTTCTGCAGAGACCTCCCACAGCAGCTGACCCAGCCACTGGAAGGAAGGTGGTGTTTGATTCGCTTTTACTTTTGTAAATAAATAAAGCCCAGCCATTTGCTGACAGTGTAAACAGGGATGGGAGACCACCCTTCCTGTGGTCTTTCTGCATGATCGAGTCTCTCTGCCTCCCCCACCCAAGATCCCAGTTGTCCCTCTTCCCTTTCCCTCGATCCCCTTGTGAGAACCCTCTGCTGACCCTTCCCATCTGTTCTGGGTAGGGAGGGCTGAGAGCATAACTTTGGTTTCTCCCAAGGTCTTGCTCCAGGCACTCACCCTGGGGACCCTCTGGGCACTTTGGGTCCGGGCAGGTCTCTCTGCTTGGCTGCTCCCAGGAGACGCACAGCCTGTGGTCGGGGTTGGGCTCTGCACACGTTTCGTGGGCACCCCTGTAGGAGGGGCCCCAGCAGGGCCCTGCAGAGGCCTCAGAGGGTGGTGCATGTTCTCTTACTTGTAGCAGCAAAAATGGGGAGGGGAGTGTCGAGGTTATGGGAGCTGTTTGAACCACGGCTTGGAGGAGAGACAGGAGAGACAAGCTGCTGGGGAGCTGAAGAGCCTGAGGCCAGTCTGAAGCCACTGGTGCTTAAAGCAGGTGTGGGCTGGCTGGCTGAGGACGGGGGTCTGCAGGCGCAGGCACGTGCCGTGCGGCCGTCACTGAGAGGGTCCTGTGTGGGCACTGTGTGTGATCTGTTGGGCTGATTCTCCTCTGACCCCAGAAGGTTAGCTGGCAGGAAGCTCCCCCAGCCTGGATCGGAAGTGGCCCAGGAGTGTGACGCCAGGGTCTCCCCTTGAGGTGACATTGGCAGAGCATGTGCGAAGCTTTCCTTTATTGTCTTCATTATTAAACAAGTACGTAGGTGGAGGAATATCCCACCATCGTGCCCACTCTCATCAGCCCGGGAGCACAGCCTAGAAGTTTCAGTTCTGTGCTTGTTTTGCGCTTATTTCAGATGTGGTTGCGGGGGCCGCTGGTGAACAGCGAAGCCCCCTCATGCCTTCCCTGAGTACAGCCACCCCAACACTGCCACTGGCCGGGAGGGACCTTAGGAAATGTGTGTGGTTGAATAGACATAACATAAAATGGGTGATTCTAGCCATTCTGAAGGGTACAGGTCAGTGACTTTAAGTGCATTCACACTGTTGTGCAGCCGTCTCCACCGCCCCCCTCCAGAACTTCCTCATCTCCCCAAACTGAAGCTCTGACCCCACCCAACAGCCGCTCTCTGTTCCCCTCCCCCAGCCACCACCATTGCACTTTCTGTACAGATTTGATTGCTCTAGGCACTGAGCTCATACCCGTGGGATTATCTAAATTTGTCTTTTTGTGACTGGCCTGTTCCACTTAGCGTGATGTCCTGGAGGTTCATCTGTACCTCAGAGCTGCCTTGCTTTTTAAAGGCCGAGTGATACTCCACTGTGTGTCCAGACTGCGTGGTGTTGATTCATTCACCCGGCCTTGGGCGCTTGAGTTGCTTCCATCATCTGGCCATTGTGAGTGATGCTGCTGTGAATGTGGGCGTAGAAATGTCTGTTCCAATCTCTACTTTCACTTCTTTTGAGTGTGTACCCAGAAGTGGAATTGCTGGATCATAGGGAAATGCTGTATTTAAATTTTTGAAGGATTAAAAAAAAAACAGTATTGTTCTCACTGACTAGGGGCACCACACCCCACCCTCCACCCCCCTGCTCCTGACTTACTCCTCTTGGGGTTTTTTTGTTTGTTTCTTGGTTGTTGGTTTTTGTTTTGTTTTGTTTTTTACTTTCCCCCCTTGCATCAGAGAATAGATTTGCAGAGGGCTGGGACCAGGGCTGCTAAACCCACTTGCCTGAAAAGGGGGGGAGGGTTTGGATTTCACTGGATGCGTCCCTTTTCCACGCCAAGCCAGCTGCTGTCTGCGCAGCTCCGGACTGGAATTGCCTCGCTCTCCCTCTCCCCAAATCTCCTGTAGCCGCAGGGTCCCAGTGTTGGTCTCAGCCTTGGGCAGAGCTCTGCAGGAAGTGCTCAGCTGCCCCTCCCCGGGTCCGCAGTGCTGCCCGCGCCTGTCCAGGCCTGGAGAGCCTTTCCCACTGGCTGTTCCTAAGACAGGGGGGAGGAGCAAGCCCCTTTTCTCACTTTGCTCTGGTTCTTGGGAGGTGGCAGTCTGCGTTAGAGGGATGGTGGGCTGCAGCCCTCAGGTGGAACGCAGCAGGGGTGACTAGCTGTGCGGACCCCTGACTAGCTGTGCAGACCCCTGACTTAAAAGCATCAGTTACTCTGCCCAGGCCGGTGTGGCTCAGTGGATGGAGTGCCAGCCTGCGAACCAAAGGGTCAACGGTTCAGATTCCCAGTCTGGGGCACATGCCTGAGTTGCGGGCCAGGTCCCCAGAGTGAGTGTGTTTGGTGACAGAGGTTGTGGTAAACTGGTGAACGAACGCTGCAGAGCCCACCTGAGGTGGTCACCTTTGGGGGCGCTGCTTGCAGCGAAGGGGGTGTAAGCTGATCGGTGTGACCAGTCGGAAAACCTGTGGGCCACAAAAGTGCCCTTCAGAGGAGTCCAGAAGTGGCTCCCATGTGAGGCTTGGCGAGGGCTGGGCCATGGGACCTGATGTCCTGGGAGGGGTCTGGGAACAGAGCTAAGAAAAGGCCGAGGGATGTGGCTTTGTGATTTAGCCCGAGGAGAAGGGGGCTTCTTTTTTAAAATTATTTATTGTTGTTCATTACAATTGTCCCCTTTTCCTCCATTACTCTCCCCTGTGTTGCCCACCCCACCTCCCACATTCAATCCCACACTGCCCCCCCCACCCTGTTGTCCTTGCCCACAGGTTCCCTTATGCTTGTTCCTTGACTTGACCCTTCCCGGAAGAAGGGGTGTCTGTCTTCAGATGGGGAGGGAGTGTTACTCTCTGTGACTAGACAGTCCCCAGTATCAGGGCCTGTGTTGCGGGGTAAGCTGCTCTCTGTCCTCATTGGCAGGCGCAGTGATTGGGGTGGAGGCGGTCAGGGGCTTTGCCAGGCCATTTGGGAGTCAGCCTCAGGATGGGCAGTGGAGGGGAGGGAGCTGCAGCAGTCTCCGGGCTGGGACGGGCAGGTACAGGGTGCTGCTCATGGTGGCCGTGACTTGCACCCGGGCTGCTGTGCTGGCCTGTGCTCTTTACCTCATCACATCCCCCTGGACACGTGTATGAGGACTGTCCCTGATGGCAAAACACTAGAATTTGGGGTCTACCTCTCTATAATGGCTCTGGCCCCCCCTCCCGGGACAAGGACAAGTGTGTCCCAGATAGCATTCAGAGCCCAGTCTCATATCATTGGGGAGCGAGCTGCTGTTTTGTCCCTTCTTTGCCCTGGGGTCTTTGGCCAGTCTGTTGTGAGGTCTGTGCACCGTAGGCAAGGCCAGTGCACCTAAGGTCCCTGTTTGATGCCTGCAAGGGGCAGGTGTTGTCAGCTGGGAAGCTGCTGGGGCTGGTGGGGTGCAGACACTCCCAGGCGGTCGGCCCTTCAGCCCTGCTCCCCGTCTCTCACACAGGCTGCTTCTCTGCTCACACAGATACGTCGTTCGGAACGCCACCCGGCTACGGCTGTGCCGCAGACCGGGCTGAGGAGCAGCGCCGCCACCAGGATGGGCTGCCCTACATCGACGACTCGCCCTCCTCCTCGCCGCACCTCGGCAGCAAGGGCAGGGGCGGCCGCGATGCCCTGGCCTCTGGAGCTCTGGAGTCCACCAAAGCGGTGAGTCCCGGCTAGCAGGCCCGGTGTGAGGTGGGCTTGGGCTCAGCTGCAGGCCAGCTGTCCGTGCTTATCCCTGAGGCTCCCTGACCTGCAGCCGCTCTGCTCAGGGGCAAGTCCCAAGTAAGTGACAGAGCAGCCAAGGTTGGTGTGGAGTCACTGAAACTCCTTCCTCATTCCTTCATCGGGGGCACAGGGACCGCCTTGCTGGGCGCATTGAGCGGGGGGATCATGGAACTCTGTCAGCCATGCTGTGGGGGAGGCAGGCAGCGCAAGCCGAGGGGCTGCAGGCGTGGCCCCAACAGTGGTGCAGAGCTGGGGTGCCTTCGGTCTAGGTTCCCAGCCCCGCACTCCACAAAACGCATTTGCTCCATTTTACCACCAGGGGTGCTGATGAGGACCCCACCCATATGTCTATGGTGGTCTTTCCCTGTGATCGCAGTGCCACCTGCACTCCACTGATGTGGCACTGAGGCCCCGGGGTTGACTGGCGCGTGCAAAGTGGCACGTTCAGCAGATGCCCTTGGGGCAGCCCTTGCACTGGCTGCTCTCGGGGCCACACAGCCCTGGGTTGTCCCATTGCCGGTGTGCAGCCCCGCCTGGCACAGAGCCCTCGCCGCCCTCTGCAGTGCTGCAGCTCAGGAGAGCACGTCCTTGGGGCAGGCGGGCCTAGACGTGCGCCCCTGCCTTTGAGGCCAGGGCACCCCTTTGACCTCGAGCTTCCTTCCTCCTCGAGAAGATCCCAGCCCCTGGGGCAGACTGCCCCTCTGTTTCCCTGGTCCTTTTGCCCCTGGTGACACCCCCGACACCCCCGCCCCCGCCCCCCCACCTTCTGAGTAGCTTGTTTCTGGGTGATTTCCGCCCCAGATTTAAAAATGAGGGGAATCTGCTTCATTTTTGTCACTGCAAAGAAGAACTAAAATTGTGTCTTTTCGCTGCCGTTGCCTCTCTGGGCTGGTGTCTTGGCGGCAAGACTGCTTCTTACTTACGCTCCTGTGGTTTCTACAGACCTCGGTTCTGGGCGGGCTTCTCGTGCTGAAACGTGAAGACGGGAGGGGAACGCAGCATGCAGCACACACCTGCCCCGGGGGCTTCTTGTCCATTGCCTGGTGCCACTGTTCCCAGGTGCGGGACCCAGGGTTCCGAGAAGTGAAGCAGCTTATCGAGGCCGTGCAGCCATCACATTGGAAGCCTTCCCAACTGCTCAGTGGACCCTTTCCTACAACTTCCTTGCTTTTCTCGGTATACCCCCCTTCTTACTATGGAAGTGTGGTTTGGTGCAGACAGGGATCCTTAGGGCCCTAAGTAAGTACGTGGAGTTCTGAACTTGGGACAGGTCCTCCCTGTCCATCTACTGTCCCTGAGGGCTCTTCACCTGACACGACCTTGCTCCTCCTTCAGGCCCCTGGAGCAGACTGCCGTGTCCTCCCTAGGCCCCAGGCCCTGTGCAACTTGGCCCCCCAACCCCAGACTCCTGCCCTCAGACCCTCATCTCCACCGCCTTGGAGACACTGGGAAGAACAGGCTCTCGCTGGCCATTTCTGTGACCTCTGCCCCCTCTTGCCTGGGAGGGCAAAGCTGGCACCCCTGTCCCAAGTAAAGCAAAGCAGTGTTACGGACCCTCCCGGGCGTCCGGGGCCAGAGCTGCCAATTGGCTGGTGACTCCCTTCAGCAGTGTCAGGGCAAGGGCAAAGGGTCCAAGCATCACCCGCAGCTGCTTGTCGGCATGGGCAGTCCTTCCTGGGGCTCTCTATTGTCCTGGCAGCATCCCGTCCATCCGTTCATGGGGGGGACATCGAGGCATAGAGCAGGGAGCTGACCTTGTGGAGCAGCCGGTGCTCACCTGGCTCTATACCTTGTGACAGTGTGACTCCGCTCCTCGTACTCACCTTCTTGGCCCTGTCCCTGGGGTACCAGCAAGGGGCAGGCCCAGAGACTGGGCTCAGCCAGGAGAGGCGTATGCGACCCACACCCACACCTTCTCATGTGCAGGGGCCCCCAGTGCGTGGTGGAGCTGGGTGGACCCTCCAGCCGGGGGCCCCTTGTGGGCATGCAGGGGCCCGGGAAGCATGTGGGCCCCGTGCAGCTCTGCAAATGGGGCCTCGCCCACGTGCTGCCGCGGCAGGTGTCTGGCAGGGCCTGCAGGTGCTTTGGGGGTTTTTGTTGTGTTTCTTTTTTCTTTTCTCTTTTTGAAGAATCCAAAGTAAATGCATAGATGCAGTTGATCACCCCTCCTCTGAGGTCAATTTTGCATTTTTACAAAAGGAACTCAAAGCTGGCTCAGGTGCATTTGAGGGCAGACAGGCCTGCCTTACACTTTTGCTGCCGGACAGCCCTGTGCTTGGTTTATCTGGTCGACAGCTGTGGCCATGCAGCGGAAATTATACCTCTGACTTCTGCTTTTATCTCAGCAACCACAGGTTCATTTACTTTTATGATTCACTTGTCACAGACGCTCTGACTCTCGGGGGGCCCCAGTGAGGCTCTGTACCAGGTGCAGCAGGATCAGTGTCACCCATGTCCCTGTGACTCAGCTCAGCTGCATTAGCCAGCTCGAAGGCCCTGACTTACAAGTGTTAGTGGTGGCCTCCCCTGTCTTCTCTGCAAAGTCTGGGAAACCAGGTGTTTGGTGCCAGCCCGGGCTGTGCCCTCTCTCCTGAGAGCCCGTGAGCTAGTTTAGGGGGTGGGCACAGGAATCATGCTTCCGCTCTGCATGCTTCCACCTCTACTTCAGGGACTGGTCCCCCAGCATGGGATCCTGTGTGGAGGTCAACCTCTGTCCTCTACTGGCTGGGCCCCAGGACAGTGTCCAGGCACAGCCCCTGCTCATGGTTCTTCCTCAAGCTGTGCTGGCTTTGAACTCCCAGCCGGGAGCAGCCTGCCCCTCATGGCTGGGCTTTTGTGCCCTGGCCACCCCGGCTTCCCAAGGTTGGGGATGAGGGGTACCCTGCACACTTCGGCTGCTGCCCCTCCTCAGCTGTCCTTCAGCTCCCGTGGGCCTGACAGCTGGCTGATAGGAGGTGGTTCTGGTCACCGGCGTCCCTCGCCCAGCTTTTCCTACCTGCCTTCACCCCCAGTTTGTTTATCTGCTTTCAGTCTCACGGTTTGTGTTGCTCACTTGCTCCCTTTCCCCGGCCCCCTGCCCCGTCTGGGCAGCAGCAGCCGCCTTCCCTTCCCAGTTGCCCTTTTCCTCCGGCTTCCTCCCACCACGGTGTTCCCACCATCACGGCCCTGACTGGACTCACGTGCCCTTTCCAGAACTGGCACGTATGCAGGACGGGGTTATAGGTCACCCTGGTCCCCGCCCTGCTCTCTGCGCCTTCCTCTTCTGCGTTCTTCCTCCCACCCTCTCTTCTGCAAGGGCAAGTTGGCTGGTGTCCCAGCTGCGCCTCTCCGATGCCACCAGCCCTCTTCAGGGATTCAGGAGAAGATTCTTGACCTGAGCACGGGTGCCTATGCCCCCGAGTCTCCTCCCAAGCCCTGTGAGGTGCCTGGGCCAGACGTTCCCCTGAGTTGTCCATGCCCCTCAAAATAGGGAGAGCTGGCCTCAGCGCCATTCTGCCTGTGGTCTTTTCCCTCCCGGTTTTCCAAACCATGTGGGTGGGAACAAGGCACAGTGCTGCCACCAACCCACAGGAACACCAGCATCTCGTGCTGGGTGGGGCTGTCATCCCTCTCCCACCCCACCCCCGCACTCACAGTAGCAAGATTGTTCCTTGGGGCCTGCGGCTGGGTGGGTGGCTGCCACTGCCTTTCACCTTCCCCTCTTCCCTTGCTTGGGCAGAGGGCACCTCAACACGGTGGGAGGCACACGCAGGGTCGGCTGAGAGCTGCTTCCCCCGAGTGCTGCCCCGCTCATGGCGTGGCTCGGTGGGCTGAGGCTAGAGGAGGCGCCAGGGTCCCTGCCCTGCCAGTCTACGCACTGTGTGCACCGGACCCTCTGTGCTCCGGCAGCACTTCGGGTCCCGGAGCAGGCTGCACTGGCGGTCTCACCTCCTGGGACCTGCTTGTCTCACAGGGGAGGGTTCCAGGAGGAAGCCGCAGCTTTGCAGGGCTGCGGCCCACACGGGCCCGGCATGGAGCTCTAGATCCATTCAGTGACTCACAGTGAATCTTCACGGAGCACTTCTTACATGTTCCAGACACGGCACTGACACGGGCAGTTTCAAGGTCAGGCTCAGCGTGTCCCAAAGGCTCCCTCCCCCGCAGAGCCACAATCCAGCACGCTCGGGGAGGTGGCCCTGTGGTGTGGGGCCTGGGTGTCCTTTTCTTAGAGTGGCTGTCAGCCAAGGTCCGAGTGGCTGGTACCTACATAAGCATGCCAACAAACGTATGCATTTGCATGCACCTTGCTCATTTGTTCTTTGGGATTCCCAGAGCAGACTGGAGGTCCAGGAGGCTCTTTGGATAATCCCAGAGGCAGCGAGGATGGGGTACAAGCCCCAGGGACACAGAAAGCAGAAGTAAATGGGATGTAGGGACTGGGCCCCTGCCCCCGGTTTACACCCAGGCAGCCAAGCATCGGGCAGAAGGAGCTCACCTGGCAGACCTGGCCCTGCAGCCCTGTTCCCCGACCCCTGGCCCCGGGTGCTCCCTGTGGGGCACCGAGTGCCTCTGCGTCACCAGGCTGGAGAGTTGGAGGGACGTCAGGGTTGGGAGCACAGAGGAGCCACACAGCTGGCCCTGAGTCCAGACTCGATGGTGGCACCGCAAGGCCCTAGTTGGCCTCAAGTTTTACCTTGGCACCAGCGTTTCTCACCTGGGGTTGACTGGGGCCCAGGGGGCGTGTGGCAACATCTGCAGAGGTTCCCAGCTGTGCGTTGCTACTGGCACATGGTGGGCAGAGGCCAGAAATGCTGCTCAGCATGACCCTACAGGGCACACGATGGCCCTCCGTACCCCACAGAGACTCCTCCAGCCCCAGATGTCGGGGCACCTCGGGCCAGGAGCCTGCCCCCAAGCAGGGGGTCCCCGGGGAGGGTTGGGCAGGGAGTGAGTGTCTGCAGAGGCAGTGTTCCAGTCCCACACCTGAGGGCAGCCACAGCGGGGGCATCTGCGCTCCTCTGCCGGCTGGGAAACCTGGTGGAGGAAAAGTCGGGCTGTTATATCACCTTCTGTGAACTTGGCTCCCCCCTGCCCCCGGGACTAGCATGCGGACTGGCCAACCTCTAACGGCAGACTTTGCCCACCGGGGCAGTCATACGGCATGTTCAGTGTCTTAGCAGCAGCATCTGTGTGTGTTTCCCGGGGCGGCCGTAACAAGGTGCCACAGGCCAGGGGAGCTTAAATGACATAGATTTATTTCTCCTATTTCTGGAGTCTGGAAGTCCAAGATCAAGGTGTTGGCAGGGTCGGTTTCTCCTGAGGCTTCTCTCCTTGGCTTAGAGATGCCTGTCTTCTCCCTGCATCCTAATCTCCTTTTTTTTACATTGAGATATTGACATATTGGTTTCAGGTGCCCAATGTAACCATTCGATTGATGTCTGTGCTGTAACGTGGTCACCACAGTGAGTCTAGTTAACACCTATCACCTCACATAGCTACAGATTTTTGTTGTTGTTGCAAACTTTGAATTTCTACCCTTGCCCTGACCGATGTTGGCTCAGTGGACCAGGTGTCATTCCACAAAGTGAAGGGTCACTGGTTCGATTCCCAGTCAGGGCACGTGCCTGGGTTGCGGGCCAGGTCCCTGGTTGGGGCGCATGAGGGAGGCAACTGATTGATGTTTCTCTCCCTCTTTATCCCTCCATTCCCCCTCTCTAAAAATAAGTAAACAAAATCTTTTTTAAAAACCTACTCTCTTAGCAACTTCCAAATATAACACATAGTGTTATTAGCTGCAGTCCCCACGCTGACCATGACCTCCGAGGACTTGTTTATTTTGTAGCTGGAAGTGTGCAACTTTTGGCCACTAAGCTCTTCTTGTAAGGACACCAGTCCTGTTGGATGAGGGCCCACCCTGAAGTCCTCATTTTAGTCTGATGACTTCCTGAAAGGCCCCAACTCCAAACGCTGAGGCGCCGGAGGACACACTGCAGCCCACAGTAGGGTCACGGTTGGGATGGGAATGCGGGTGGTGTCCAGCTGTGGGGACTCGGCCCCTCACATCAGCATCCAGTGACGTGCAGCTCTGTCTTCCGGAGGCAAAGGCAATAGAGCAGTACTGAGCGCGGGGCCCACCTTGCTGAAGCCCACCCACTAGAGGGTCCCTGCCAACAGAATGAGAAGAGCAGATTCCAAGGACGAAGATCCTGAGCCCAGGGAACAGGGTTGCCCTTAGGCAGGTGGCAGCAGCCCCCAGCTCTGCCCCTGTGACCAGGAGGCAGGTGTGTGGAAGGAAGCAGAGCTGCCTGTCCCTTCGGTCCAAGGGTCAGGTGACAGTGGCAGAGAATGCAGGCAAGGAGTCACGAGCGGAGGAGGGAGTTCGGGTGGCTGTCTGGTAGGTTCCGATGCCCCCTCAGCTCAGCCTGCCCTGGGGCCGCCAGTCCTTGCTTGTGGGCAGAAGGTGTGGAGGAAGGCCTCGCTCAGCTTACTCAGCTCCACACTTTTCAGTGTTAAGACCAAGGGCGGCTCTCAGCTTTGCTACAGACCCTCCAGAGTTTGCAGTGACCACAAGCGAGTGGCTGACCTGCTGGGGTACCTGTGACACCCTTTAATTTCACCTGAAACAGTCTCGGAGTCTTGTCCTCGGGTGGACAAGCCAGCCTTCCTCTCTGAGACAGGCGACCTCAGACAGTGTCTCCCAGGTGTGACACTCTTATCTGTTTCTCCTACAGAGTGAGCTGGACTTGGAGAAGGGCTTGGAGATGAGAAAATGGGTCCTGTCTGGAATCCTGGCTAGCGAGGAGACTTACCTGAGCCACCTGGAGGCCCTGCTGCTGGTGAGGAGGTTACAGGGTGCTGAGTGGGGGTGGGCAGGGGTACGGGGAGCTCTCTGCTCACACAGCCCAGGCTGCAGGTCAGCCGGTGGAGCCCGGGGGCACCCACTCTCCTTGGAGTCATTGAGACACCTGTGGGCAGGTCAGAACATCCCACTGAAGTAGAAGCTGGAGATCCCCGCGGATAGCAATGTAAGACAGGTGGCAAACCAAGCTGGCTTTAAATTTTCATTTTCTGTGGGATTTCAAAATAAAAGCACAGATATCGCATAACCACAATTTTCTGTGGCCATACCATGCACCCAACAAGCAGTGAGCCCCCTGATCGATGCCACCTTACCCACCGCCTGTGCCCTCTTCCAGCCCATGAAGCCGTTGAAGGCCGCTGCCACCACCTCCCAGCCCGTGCTGACGAGCCAGCAGATCGAGACCATCTTCTTCAAAGTGCCTGAGCTCTACGAGATCCACAAGGAGTTCTACGACGGGCTGTCCCCCCGCGTGCAGCAGTGGGGTCACCAGCAGCAAGTGGGCGACCTCTTCCAGAAGCTGGTGAGCGCGGGCGCACAGCGGCCTCCCGGAGCCCGGGCTGTAGGGGCGGCTGGGGGTGGGGGTGGCCTCCCCTGAGACCTGCAGGTGTGGGCTGCCAAGGGCTCTTGGCAGAGTGACATCAGAGTGGCAGTGTCAAGTAGGAGTCTGGGGTGTGTCTCACCACTTCAGGTGACAAAGGTCAGGTTGCAAGCAGGAGGCTCTGCCCCAGCATCCACGCTGGGCCCTGGCACAGGAGCCGTCCCCGTTTTCATCAGCCTGAGTCCTTCCAGGCTCCCCTCAGTTTTCCTCAAGGTGCTGGGTCTCCAGGCTGGTCCAGCTGCCCCCCGGAGGGCGGCTTTGGACCAAAAGATGCTGTAGCCGGGAGAGCAGGACTCGTGATGAGTGTGGGGTGGGGGTAGACAGAGCACGAGTGGGAGGAGAGCGGGGGCTATTATACTTTATTTCTTTTTTGCAGTTACCTGAATTAAAGGCTCTTGAATCACTTGCAGAATTTAACTAAGTGCTGTGGGGGCAGGTGGGGGACTTGGTCCATAAAAATCAAGACAGTGGGAAGGAAAAGCACCCTCGGCTCTGAAGGAGGACCCTGGCAGAGGAAAGCAGTAGAAACAGAACTTCCCACATCAGCCCGTGGGAACCGGGGGCGCATTTAATGCTGGAGACTTAGGCAGTGGTGCCCTGCATCCTGCAGGACACAGGACTCGTCCTTGCAGACAGGCTGGAGAGATGCAGGGGGTGCTGGTTTGTAAACTGGGGCGCACAGACCGAGGGGCAGCCTAACGCTGCGTGTCAGTCCAGTTCCTGAGTAGTGGGGCTCAGGGTGCAAGGTAGGGGTGCTGAGGCAGCCCCGTAAGGCAGGCCTCATCTTCCCATCATGCAGACAAGGAGACTGAGGACGGAGCTCTCTTGCCGGGACTTCCCCCTGCCTTTCAGGAGCCAGAGAACTGAAGGGCAGGTGGTGGTGGGTGATGGGGTGGGGGGGCAGAAGAAGGATTTCTGAAAGGCTCAGTGGCCCAAAACTGGCCACAGATCCTCTTGGCGGAGGTGTCCGCGGTGANCAGGACTCGTCCTTGCAGACAGGCTGGAGAGATGCAGGGGGTGCTGGTTTGTAAACTGGGGCGCACAGACCGAGGGGCAGCCTAACGCTGCGTGTCAGTCCAGTTCCTGAGTAGTGGGGTTCAGGGTGCAAGGTGGGGGTGCTGAGGCAGCCCCGTAAGGCAGGCCTCATCTTCCCATCATGCAGACAAGGAGACTGAGGATGGAGCTCTCTTGCCGGGACTTCCCCCTGCCTTTCAGGAGCCAGAGAACTGAAAGGCAGGTGGTGGTGGGTGATGGGGTGGGGGGACAGAAGAAGGATTTCTGAAAGGCTCAGTGGCCCAAAACTGGCCACAGATCCTCTTGGCGGAGGTGTCCGCGGTGAGTCACAGGATGGGAGAGGCCCGCCGTGAAGGCAGGCCAAGCGCCTCTTTGGCCTTCGCTGACCACAGGGCCTGAGAGGAGCCAAGGATGTGGCTTTTAAACAGTGAGTGGGTAGAAGCCAGCGATCAGATGGAGGGGCTGGTAGGCCCCGTGGTGCCGACCAGGCCACACTGGGACGGGGACTGACTGCATGTGGGGTGCACCCTTAACCGCGATGGGATAAGATGGAACTTGTTCAAAAGGAAGAAACAATTCAGGGACCTGTGGATGGAAGAGAAAAGTCTCAGACGGGAGCTGCCAGATGGACGTTTGTCTCTAATGTGTGCGGTTCGTGTGTAAAAATGAGTTCCCCCATCTTCGCACTCCCAGCCAGTCTTGTTAGGTGGAGGCTTGTGTGTGTGTGTGTGTGTGTGTGTGTGTGTGTGTGTGGTGGGGGCGTCTGGATATAAGCCTGGCAATTGTCCGGCAGAGAGGCCTCTCCCTGTACCGGCCGCCCCCATCCTCGGACAGTCCCTGGAAGGTATGTGCAGGCCAGGCCCACGCAACGGGGATTTCACCTCTGAGGATCCCCAGTTCGGATTCCAAGGTTACCTGGGCCTCCTGTGCTCATGCACTTTCCCAGGTCACGGGGCCCCTGTAAGGGCACAGAGCATGGCCATTAATGAAAAGGTCTGGGCCAGCCCTCCGGGCCCTCAGACGCGGTCAGCTGGACCCTGGATTCGCCTTGGCCTGGGCTTGGGCTCCGGCATTCCTGTGCGAGGCCCAGCTTTCCTGTTGGCCGTCCCCCCACTTCACTGCCCTGGGACAGAGGTGCAAGAAGCCCTGGCCCCATGGCCAGAGAGCGAGGGGCTGCGTTTTGATGCAGGTGCCCCCATCTTTAAAGCGCCCTCCTTTCCCTCCGTGTGATGTGTCAACAGGTTTGAGCCCCGTGGGAGTGACTCAGCCTGAAGCCTCCTGGGCCACAGGGAGCTGTGTTATTGGGAAGAGACCCAGAACCGGCACTTCCCAAATAACATTCTGAAATCACTTGGAAACTTTTTTTTTTTTTTAATTTTTAATGGTCTGATGAATGCCAGAATTCGGAAAGTTTTTCTGGTTTTCCTGCTGTCCTGGAGCTACCTTTGTGCACCAGACGTTGCCGCAGGAAGACTGGGGAGCCAGGTGGGGCTGCCGGGAAGTCGCGCCCCAGTCCCTGCGTGCTGAGTGTTCCCGAGTGCCCACCCAGGTTCAGTGCCGGGGTCTCCCCAGGGACAGACAGGCAGGCAGGTTCCTGCCCCTGTCCCTTTCTAACCAGCCCAGCAGGGCTGACCCAGCTTCGCTCTGTTGGGTTGCCCGGCTGGGCAAGCCTGAGAACCAAAAGGGCCCGCACCTCCACGCCCTTTGCCGTGGAGGTGCGTGGTTAACTGTGGCCCCTCAGGGTCCTGTTTCTGGCTGGACTTTAACAGCTCAATGTTTTGTGGTTCTGTTCCTTTCAAACTTCCTGCACAGTTCTAAGGACAGCACGAAGAACTCCCACATGCCAGGCATGCTGGTTGTAGCATTGGCCCTGTTTGCTCTGTCTTTTCCTCTGTCACACACGTGTGCACACGCACCCTGACTAGTTTGAGAGTAAATTGCAGGTACCTGCCTTTTACCCCTACACGCCTCACTGTGTAATTGGCGAAGGGCAAGGGTGTGCTCTTCCCCAACCCACGGCGCTGGCGTCCAATGCGGGGAGTTTCACACCGATGCAGTGCTGTCCTCCAGTGTGCAGTCCGTGTGCACACTTCTCCCGAGCTGGCCATCTGTTCTCTGTAGCGTTTCTTGTTCCTTGATTCAGGATCCAGTCCAGGGTCACAGGATGTACTTGGTTGCCACATCTCCTTAGTTTTCTTCCATCTGTGCCAGTTCCTTGGCCTTTGCTTATCTTCCATGGCCTTGACATTTTTTTCTGGAAGCCTAAAAACCATTTTGGGTCTGTCTGATGTTTCCTCAGGAATAGATTGTGTGTTAACAGGGGGAAAAAATTCCACGGCCGTGTTGTTGTGTCCTTCCCGGTGCGTCATGTCTGCAGGTGCGTGATCTCCCATTGTCCCATCACCGAAGCAGCTTGGTGTTTGATTGGCTAGAAGTGTGTGAATGGATTGCCCGGAACGGCTCCCAAGCCACGTGGAAGACAGGAGCTCCTCGGGAGAGGGATGCCCCTCCCACAGGCCCGCCTTGGTGAGCCGGCTCGGCCACAGTGCGAGTGGCTCAAACAACAGCAGTCTGTTTCCCCACAGTCCCAGAGGCTGAAGTCCAGGATCAAGGTGTCAGCAGGGCTGGTTCCTCCCCAGGCCTCTCTCCTTGGCTTATGTATAGATGCCCATGGTCTCCCTGTGCATTCACATGGTCACCTCTCTGTTCGGTGTCCAATTACCCAGAGACACCAGTCCTATTGTATGAGGGCTCACCCTAACCCTTGTTTTAACCTGAATCACCTCTCTTGGCCCGGTCTCTAAAAGCAGCCACATTCTGAGGGGCTGGGTGTTAGGGCTTCAGTTTGAAGACATGCAATTCAGCAGTGACCTTTCTTCAGGACTTGGCCGTCAGCTCTTTAGAGAGGCTCTCCTGGCCACATGACCTGAAGCAGCCCCATCGCCCCCCACTCCACCTCTGCTTTCAGCCATTTCCCTATTATGTGTCTCTTCACTTGTTTAACTGTCGTGTCCCCCCGGCCAGCACCGTGTCTGAGTAGTTCACGACTATGGCCGTGGTGCCTAATGCAAGGCCCTGTTTGGGTGGGAGGTGCTCGGGGCCCTGCGGAGGCGGAAGACGGGAGAGAAGGAGGGGCTCTGGGTTGGACTGTGGGACTGAGGCTGAAGAGACTAGCATGGGGGGCAGTGCACAGCGTGGGTGCAGGGTGGGCAGCATCAAGAGGCTGGGCAGGGCCTCCTGCAGCCCCATGGGAGGCGGGGCCAGGAGGTCAGAAGGCGCTGAGGCTGCCTGCTTACCCAGCATCTGGGATTGTCATCTGAAGAAACATAAAATTCAGTACAAATGCAGATGTGAGTAGAAATAAAATTTAGGTTCCGCGCAGAACAAACGGCAGGATTGGTGAAGCCTAAGGTTTCCAGGTCCTGCTCGGCCGCAGGGGTAGGCACAGCCCATGGGTCGCCAGAGTCACTGGGGTCCGTCCTGCCCCTCCCCAAGCCTGGGTTTCTGGTGAGGATGAGGGCTGGCTCCCCGCAGCTGCCTCTGAAGCTGACCTGGGGCTCAGAGGTGGTGGTGGGGGCACCACACACATTCTTCCCCCTGGACGTTGTTACTCACTTGAGTGGCTGAGCCGGAAACCCCCTGTCAATGCCTTTGGTTCCACAAAGGCAGAACAAAACACCTCTCGCCTTGCGGCCGGCAGGTCCCGCACCTGTCAGGTGTGCAGTGTGACACCTGGGCCCTCAGCAGGTCAGGGAGGCTCTGGTCTGAGCAGAGACCCCCTCCAGGGATGGTTAGGCTGCATGTGCCTTCTGTGTCTGAAGGGATCAGATGTGAGTAGAGCGCTGTGCCCACCACAGGCTTGGGGGGCTGAGACCCTTGTCTGCCTTCACTGACAACCTTGAACTTTAGCTGCTGCCAAGTGGCACTATTTAAATGAGTTGGGTGGGAGGAAGAAGCAGCTGTGGAAGGGAACCGTTACCTGTGCAGGCGTGAGTCACTTCTCACGTCGCTGTGGGAGAGGGAAGTCAGCCTGGGCATGGGGAGGAGAAGTGGGGGGAGGGGCACACTGAAGCCCTGAGCTGTCAGACCCCGCCTGCACTGCCCGCCGAACCTGCGCTTTCTCCAGAGCCACGCACAGAAGCTCGTTTCTCAGGAAGGTGGGGAGCAGTGGCACCTGTCTCACGCCTGTCCCATCCTCTCTTCCTCCCCGCAGGCCAGCCAGCTGGGTGTGTACCGGGCCTTTGTGGACAACTATGGAGTTGCCATGGAAACAGCTGAGAAGTGCTGTCAGGCCAATGCTCAGTTTGCAGAAATCTCTGAGGTATGCACGACGCTGTTCCGACAGGTACACCTCTACCTCCTATGGGTAGCCATAGGCTGGTTGTTGGTACCCCTGACTTGGGAGAACAAGGCGCATAGAACTGAGGTGCTGTTGTAAACAGACAAGGAGCTTCCAAGATTCCTGCCCCCAGGACCAGGCCCTGATTCTGGGGCTCCGTAGGGTCCCCCACACAGATGCTCTGTTGCACTATCTGTGCGCAGTGCGGGGTGCCCACAGTTGTTCACAGAGGTTTGGACACGGAGTTCAAAGGTCGACTTTGCACCTTGCTGCTGCAGAGGAGGCAGAAAGGCATCACGCTCTGGTCTTCCTCTGGCCTGCCAGTGACCTTGAGACCTGAGGAAGTGGAGCTGCAGGCACCAGGGAGGGGCTGGAGTTGCTGCCCTCCGTGGACTCCTTGGGGGGAAGCTCCAGGCCCCAGAGGACTGAACCCCCACACCCTGAAGTGTTAGCATGGAGGCCTCGCAGGAGCCCCCAGATACAAAGGGGATGAGCTGTCGGGCTGGTGGCCACGCCGTGACCAGACCCACAGTCCTTCTTCTTGCCCTTCCCCACCCTTTTTCTGCCTCCAGGGGAACTGGGTGACATTTTCTTCGCTCAGGGCCTACACTCACCTTTGCTTTTTGATATCTCCAATTCCTCAGAGCTCTGACTTGCTTTCTCCCACCAAGTAAGGATTCTTGGTGGAAAGATCCTCCTGTGAGGAAGGCAGCCTTAGGAAGAGAAATGGCAGCTAGAAATAGGGAGTGAGTTGGGGCTCTCGCCAGGAGATAAGCACGCTCCAACTCTCAGACCTGGCGGCTTTGCAAGGGCTTTGTGCCATTTCATAATCTGTCACAGGAGGTGCGATATCATGAGTCCTGGCCCTTATCATCTCCTGGGGTGATAGCACGTGCCACGTGTTTCTCTAGAGCCCATGGGTGCCCCAGTTCCCACCCGATGCTGCCAGTGGTGACGGGCTGCACACGCCCAGGGCTCCCGGCCAGCTCCAGACTTCCCTCCCCAGCTCCCCTGGCTCCCCGGCGCGTTCAGTTCATTCCTTTCCCTGGCTTGTTCGGTTACAAACCCCACACCCCTAACAGCTGGAATGTTGGCACAGAATCCTGAGTGTCTTGACAAAGGAGAGACCTAATTCTCTTAAGGGCATGCTATGGTTAATTAGGGTCAAGTTCAAGTCCACCCGGACAGGTGTCTACAGAGGAGGGAGGAAGCAGTGGTGGGACACCACCCACCAACTGCACACAAGGGGAATCTAAGCCAAGGCTGGGGTGCAGGCAGTGTGGGGTGCAGGCACCTGGGGGCTGGCCAGCAGCCCACGCTCCGTGGAGCTAGTACCACTGGGCGGCATTCACTGTGGCTCTCCATCCACGTGTCAAAAAGATCCCAGAAATTGGAGCCTCCAGAGAGTAGAATGAAGCCAATTGAAATGGAAGCAGCAGCCACAGGGAGGTGTTAGGGGTGCGCTCAGGGGGTCCGTGTGGGGACTGAACGATGGCCTCCAAGGACAGGGGTGGGTGGAGCGGTGCTCGGTCCTTCATCGCCTCCCAGGACCAGTCCTCAGAGATGGGCATGCAGTGGTGTCTGGTCAGACCAGAGCTGCCCCGCTGGGCTGCAGAAAGGGCTTCTGGAGTCAACTCGGTTTGGGAAAGGCACGGTGAGGCCAGACTTGTGAGGGCTTCCCAGTCCTCCCACGCATCCTGCTGTGCGGGGGCTTGTGCACGTGGGCTGCACCCAGGCTCGTGGAGCACGGCACCTGGTCTCTGCAGAGTCTCGGTTCCGAGCTCGCGCCCCCTCACCGCCTTTGGCAGCTGCCGAGGAAGACGTGTGGCAGAATAATCACTGTGAGGGGCGTTAGACTCAGGAGAGGTACCAAAGTGCATTGCAGAGTTTGGCCCTAGTAAGCTTTGAAAACATCAATCATTTTTTTGTTTCAGTCTTGTAAGGTTTCCAGCTGAGAAGTTTGGAAAGCAATCTCTGAGCCCATTCTCATCCCTGTGCTGTTTTTGTTTTTGTTTTTGTTTTTGTTTGTTGTTGTTGAGAAGCCTAGAGCTGGAATTAACCACGGCTCCTTTCCAGAGGCGATTTCAGGCACAAAGGGGTCTTTTATCCTCACTTCTCTGGGCACCGTAGACCACAGCGGTGATGTCTTCCGCGCAGTTGTGTCAGGCATGACCTGCCCATTAGAAAGCGCTGCTCTCTTGGGAATCTCAGCCCCTCATTTGTCAGCAAGTACTTTTGCTGAGTGAGGAGAGAGTGGGGTGGAGGTGAGATGGGATGTGGGTCCCGGTGGAGGCCCCGTCATCTCCAGAGGTGCGTTCCTCCAACCCACCAGCCCCTGCACACTGTGTAACTGCCCCCAGGAAAGCAGTTCCGTGCACGTAGGAAGGGCACCGCCGTTTGCCTCGCTGTGCAGGGTTCTCTGTGTCCCAACCAGGAGTGATGGTATCCCCAAGGACACTTAGCAGTGGCTGGGGACATTTTTGATACAATAGGAGGAGGGTCATGCTACTGCACCCACAGATAGAGGCTAGGGATGCTGCTCATATCACATCATGCAGGCAGCACCCCACCCTCAGATAAGGGAATTCCTGGCCCAAAATCTCAGCGGTGCTGGGATTGAGAAACTGTCCCAGGCCGCAGCATCCAGGACACGTCACATGCCCGGCCTGCCCTGTTCTTCCTCCTGTGGCCCGGGACACAGCCTCGTGGCTCGCTGCGCCGGGGGCCCTTTGCAGTGAGACAGGGGTGAGATTTCTGCTGATGGTTCCTGACTGTGGGACTTCCTTCCACATCAGAGCTGCCCGAGTGGTCCCCTGCGAAAGCCTGCTTTTATTCTTTTCAGAACCTGAGAGCCAGAAGCAACAAGGATGCCAAGGACCAGACCACCAAGAACAATTTGGAAAGTGAGTTCTCCGTGCTGAGGCCTCTTTGTTCCCCCGTGGGGGTGGCAGCTGCCAACAGGTAGAGCGTGGGCTGGAAGAGCAAACCTGGTGCCCTGCGGGGTCACCCCCGGTGCCTTTGCTGCTGTGGACTTCCGGTGGTGATGTCGGGGACACAGAAAGTGAGGGGTGGGGCAGGGTGGGAAGGACGAGGTCAGGACCAGCTCGCCAACTGTAGTCACAGCCAGGGAGAATGCTAGGTGTTAGCAGATACCCACAGACCAGGCACTCCCGGGCATTAAAAATGCCATCCCATTGTCCCCAGTAGCCCTGGAAGGAGGATTTTATTTTCTCTTCTTTCAGATGATAAAACAGGTTTAGAACAAATGTTACCTCCATAGAATGCATGTCCCTAGGGGCTGGACAGAGTGGGAAGCCAGAGCCCCCAGGCCAGTTCAAAACAGTGTCGGGAACAATCATAGGTCACTTACCACTCCCAGTTGGTAGGACAGCAGGAAAGTCACAGCTCATGTGCCTCTGGAGCCCACAGCACCCCCATGCTAAGCCTCAGCGTCCCCATCTGGAAAGTGGGGATAGCAGTGCACTCCCTACATGAGTCTAGGGAGTCGAGTGAGGAAATGCACCTGACGTGTGTCAGAACACGTCTAAGCACCTGTGCCCTCGGGGCTGTGCTCACCATGGAGAGCTGGGGACAGCCAACACTGTCCGAGGCTCCTGTGCTGCTGGAGTCCAGGCGTGTCCACCTGTAAAGCTGAGAACTGTGTCAGCACCTGAGTTGGTTCCTGCCATGCTCACAATCAGGCCTCCGGACTGTTCAGGGGAGAGCGGCATGCCAGTGTGCTCCTGGGGGCCCTCGCTGGTCCGTCCTCACCAGGGTGCTGGTGGGCTCCCCAGCCCCAGAGGGGCTGGGACACTAAGCCCTCTTAGCAGTTGTCCCTGAGTCAGCTGTGTCGGCTCTGGTTCTGGACAGCCACTCTGGACTCCACATTAAGGGCACAGTCTGAGCAGCTCAAAGCCGTGGGCCCTGGCCTTTCTGGGACTTGAGGTTTGCCCTCACCAGCAGGAGGCAGGCCATCCCCGGGGGATGTGGAGGTTGGGGCCACTCCCCTTAGCCGACTCCCTGTGGCAGGAAGAGCAGTCGGCCCCGGTCTGCTCTCCCCACGTGTGGCCCTCTCTCCGCAGCCCTGCTGTACAAGCCTGTGGACCGGGTGACCCGGAGCACGCTGGTTCTGCATGTGAGTCGCTGGGCCCAGGGCGCTGGGGTTCCTGGCTCCTGCTGTCCTTGGCGGGTGCTGGTGTTTCTCAGCCACCCGCCTGCCCCCCTGCCCCCCTTCTCCCTGTTTCTGTTGCCTGCCTTTAATGAAGATGCAGAAATGAGGCGCCCCTGCCGTCCTGGGGGTTCTCTCAGGAACGGGTGTGGGGCGGGATTGTGCTATCTGTGTGAGCAAGGCCTCCCTGTCTCAGTGTGTGGCGGGGACCTGAGGTGGGCAGTGGGGGTGCGGACAGTGGGTGCGTGCAGGGCCTTGGGGATGACTACTGCCTCCCAGCAGGGGCGGGGGTTCACGGGGAGGCGCTGCCCTCGTAGGGCCATTTCTGAAGGCAGTGGAGAGGCGCTGACGGGGTTCTCTTCGCACTGGGAGACAACCGGGAAACAGGAACCGCCCCTAATCCTACTGCCCGGGTGACTTTAGAGCAGGTTGCACATGTGTGTGTTTTTCTACTGTGCAACCAGGTTGCCAAAGTGTGTGGGGTTTCCGTTTCCTCTCCCGCTTCCTCCCCGCAGAGGAGCCGCCACCACAAGATTCTTCATGCGCATGCCAGCGCACGTGAACATGTGTTTTCATTACCCAAAGGGCGTGCTCCACACAGCATCCCATACCTTGCTTTTCCCCGCTCCGTGTCACATGGTGGGGATTGTCCAACCTCGGCTCAAACAGCTCTGCTTCCTTCCCTTCCTTCCTCCAGTGGACATCTCATCATTTCTTACCATCTTCCGACGGAGAGATTTTGGAAGGAGGGAGCTGAGGTGGGGTTTCCAGTGTAGAAGGATCTGGGGGTGGCTCCTCCGAGTCTCAGAGACCCTGTGTTGTGTCCCCTTGCTGTGATTGGCCCCGGACTGAGTGTCCCGACCGGGAAAAGCTGGAACGGCCAGGGAGCACGAGTGGTGTGAGGTCAGCCCGGGACCGCCAGCCCCCGAGTCTCCCTCCGTGCTTCTCCCTACTCTCCCGGGTGCGGAGATTCGGGGTTTGGGAGCTCGGGAATTTCGTCTGTCTGACCCGGGGAGCTGCTGGCCTGCAGGATGAAGCAGGTGCATTCCTAGTGGAGAAGGCGTCCACCCTCCACCTCAGTCCTCAGGCCCTTATCTTGAAGAGCCAGAGCTGGGGAAGCCCAGCTGGGGGGACCTGCACTGGCTGGTGGTTGGAAACCAGGACCAATTCTGCCCCCTAGGGGGCAGGCTGCAGTGCCGGGAAACATTTTTGGTTGTCGTAACTGCAGATGAGGAGGGGCTGCTGGCATCTGGTGGGTAGAGTCCCGGGGGCGGTGCTAAGTCCTGCAGGGCACAGGACAGCCCCCCACCACAAAGGATCATGGGGCCCCAAAACGCCACCGGTGCCGAGATGCAAAAACCCTGTCCTAGACCCGTAGGGTGGAAGCACCTCATGCAAGCAGCCCGCGCACACGGCAGTGCTGTTGAGGACCTGCTTCGCAAATGCTCGCACAGCACTGCCCGCGTGGCCCGGGCCCGTTGGGAGAGGTGGCAGTGGTGCCTGGAGAGCCCGTGGCCCTGGGTCACGCCCAGTGCGTGTCTGGGGTTTGTGCCGAGGCGGGTGCCACGACCTCACCCCGTCTAACTCGAGTCCTCTCACCCCAATGCAGGACTTGCTGAAGCACACGCCCCCCAGCCACCCGGACCACCCCCTGCTGCAGGACGCCCTGCGCATCTCGCAGAACTTCCTGTCCAGCATCAATGAGGAGATCACGCCCCGCCGGCAGTCCATGACTGTGAAGAAAGGCGAGGTAAGTGTGGCTGGGGGTGGTCAGGGTGGGCCCAGCCCGCCTGAGCTGAGGGTGCGGGGTCCTCTCTGGTCCTCAGCAGACTGTCCCTGGACAGTGCCACCCTTTGGGGGTCCTTGACCGTGTGAGTAGGGCATCAAAGTGGAGTTGCACAGCTGCGTGCCTCACTCAGCCGCCCCCTTCTCTTTCCGCCATAGTGGGCTGTGTCCAGGGCAGTCCTTCCTGTCCCCACACCTGGCCAGCCCAGGGTTCCTGCCGAGGAGGCGGTGAGAAGGAGGGTCCCAGCCAGTCTGCCTGGGACCACCCGGTTTCTCCTGAGTGTTCCTCTCTTTAAAGGCAATTATCACTGGATTTAAAGATCTAAATGGGGAGAGAAAGGGAGGTGTGTGTGTCGTTTATATGTGTGACATCGAGGACAGGGGCATGATGTCTTCAGCCAGGAGCACTGTCCTTCCCCCACCACCCTCCCCCCCCCTGACAGCCACTCCAGAAGAGGGGCTCAGAGGGGCCAGTGTAGGGTGACAGTGGAGGTGTGCTGGTCAGGGAGCCAGGCCCCACCGGGAACATTTTCTGTCAGAAGTGGCACTAAAGTGAGGGGAGCTGACTGCAGCTCCAGCTGTCTGGCCTAGGCAGGACCCGGGCTGGCAGTGAACCTGGCAGTAGGTGCCGCTGAGAACCACTTCCTCCTTTCTTGGGGTCTGTGTGCCAGGTGCTCTTGTGGTCGGTGTGAGGGGCCAAACCCCCAGCACCCAGGTTTTTTCTTCCTCTCCCACCCTGGGTGGGCGGGCAGGCCACTCGGCGTCCTCCCCACACCTCTTCGGGAAGTGGCTCCTTGTGGGCTGAGCGGGAAGCTCCCACGTGCCCAGAGTCTCGTCAGGCTTGGCGGTGGGTGAGGGAGTGGCATGGTCAGATGTCGCCTGGCGGGCCTGGCCCGGGAAGAGTGTGGAGGAGGGAGACGTGGGCTCCACTCCACTCTCAGGCCCTGAGGCCAGGCCAGCGTGGGGACCGGATCCCGGCACTGCCGCAGTCCCACCCACTGGATGGCCGGGAACGGGCATTCCTCCACCCTACCCTGCTCCCTGTCTTCAGAGCAGGGCAGGAACACGGCCCCACCGTGCTGGTGCCTGGGTACCTGAGGGGGCATGGCTGATGGGAAGAGGCCCACTGGCCAGCTCCCAGTGGCCGTCCTGGCTGTGTGTATTAGTTCCCTGGAGCGTCCGAGCCTGTGGAAGGCAAGAGTGGGTCCCCAGCACCTCCCAGGGTTTCCACACCTGATGGCTCGAGTCTGGGGGGTGAGGTTGCGGCCTTGTGTCCCAGAGCAACAGGGGGGCCCTGGTTCCACCCCGCAGTCTCAGGGACATCGAAGGAGAGCAAAGCTCCGACCTCCTTTGTCGGCAGTTCACCCGGGTCCGGCCGGAAGTGGGATTTGCCTCTGCCTGGACCCTTTACACCAGTTGAACTGGTGCCTGGCTCACCCTTCCCTCCTGGGGTGTCTACTCTCTTGCTGACTGTCCTTTTCCCAGGGAGCTGACCTTCTCGGAGGCAAATGTTCGAGTCCCTTTTCCCCCTCTGGCTTTTCTCCTCGTGCTCAGCCTGCCCAGCCCCTCTCACTCCTCCCCACCATTTCCGACTGCCCTGTGGGGTCCCTGGAGAGAAGTGCTTTCTTGCTCTGTGTGTCCGTGGAGGCAGCTGCCTTAGGGGGCTGAGGAAAGTCAGATGTGGCCTGGCAGCCGGCAGCCTGGCCCTGGTCCTTCCGTCAGTTACCACAGGCCCCTTCCCTGCTGGCCCATGGTCAGGGGCTTGGGGACACTGATCAGGGAGTGTGTAGAGGCCAAGTGCCTCATGGGAACAGGGGTTTTTGTCTACACCCACCACCACTACCACCACCACCACCACCACCTCTGGCCACACCGGGCCTCATTGGCCTCAGTGACGTTTGTGCAACGTGGGTATCACTGGGGTACCTGGACTCTGAAAGGTGGGGAGGGCCAGCGAACTCTGAGGGGTCACGAATCTGACTTCCCGTGCCTGTGTCGGCACTCGGAATCCATCCGGCGCACAGTGAGGGAGACAGCGGCTAGACCAGGGCAGCAGACACATGCCCACTCGCCTCCTGGCTGTGCCAGCGGCAGGTGTCAACCACCAGTTGCATTCACACGCTGAGCTGCTTGCAGCCTGCACGTCCTCCTCAGTGAACCCCTGCAGCTGGGCCACACCAGTTTGCAGTCCCATCGCAATAGAAAGGACACCAGGCAGGCAGTCCCCGACCCACATCCAGCCCTGCCACTGCTCAGTGGTGGCATTGACTTGGGGACACCCTTTTCTCTTTGCTGAGCATCCATGCCCTCTGAGGGCAGCAACTCCTGGCCCGCAGCCCCTCCGCGGGGTTGTTGTGAGGTGCAAGGGCTTCACAACCTGGGAAGGACTGTACGAAAGCAAGGGGTGATTTCCCCACCTGGGTGCCGTCCATGGGGGAGGGGGAGCACCCTCACCTCCCCATCCAGGAGCCTTGAGAGTCTGTGTCCCAGGCCTAGGGGTTCTTATCCCTCAGGATAGACAGTGGGACTGCTGCCCCCTGCCAGGGCCCAGACTCCCTTTGTGGACTGGCCATTGTCACAGCTGCAGCCCTGTTTTCCCAGGGCTGGGAGACCCCTGCCCACTTGCAGGACATTTTCTCTTCCAGCTGCAGGACCCCTGGGTGGGGCTGGAGTCCAGCAGGCCCAGCTCCTTGGGAGAAGGGCACCTGGACACAAGACAGGGAAGCTGTGACTGGCAGGTGACGTGCACTGACTCAGGGCTGCCCGCACTGCCCTTGGAGATGAGGGCAGCACAACGCGGAGCTCAGGCCGGGACACCACAGGGCAGCAAGGCTGGCTGGAGGTGTCAGGTGCCCGTGGACTTGAGGCTTCTCTTAGAAAGATGAGGATTTGTGTGGGCAGGGATGCGTGGGGCGGGGCCAGGTGACTGAGTCCATCTGTCAGAGCCCAGGTGCTCCTCACAGCCCCGTGTCCTCTCAGCCCAGCAGGGCAGGTGTGTTGGCTGCCACAAGTGTCAGAGTGACACTTTGTGGCCTGCGGAGAATGAAGGAGGTGCCTGAGGTGGGGCTTCAGATGATCGTGTGAACAGCAGGACCTGGCAGGGAAAGTAGGTGGCCCAGCTGGGAAGTTGTGGGGTGGTCAGTGCTGGGACAGTCTGGGCTTTTCTGACCTGCCAGCAGAGGGCACCCTGCTGAGTCCACTTCTGAGCTGGGCATAGGGTGCCCCCTGCTGGTGGTGATTAGAAGCTCGGCTCCTTTGTGTGGAGAAGGTCTGCAGTCCAATCACACCCCTCCCAACACACACACCACCCCTTGCAGAAGTTCTCTTGGTCCTGCCTCCTAGGTTGGAAGACTGTTTGCTCTACCTGCCTAGGAGGCATCATCCATTCATCCCTTGAGGACCTACCTCAGTGTCCCTGAACCCTTCCCAGACCTGCCCCGCAGAGAGGGCCGGGCTGCCAGGCCTGCCTGGGTCTCCGGCACTGCAGGGAATTTTCTCCAAGTGTACACACTTCCTTGCTTCCTGTGGGCATTGGTACCGGATGTGCCGTGTGCCCGTGGCAGGCGGGGTGAGTGTGAGTGTCGATGAGTCACAGCCTTGGCACACTGGCAGCCTTCCTGCCCTTCCACTCTTGGTCTCGTAGGCACCTCCTGGGTCAGCCATCAGCTCTCCCTAGCCACGCTCTGTGTGACAGATGGCGACATGCAGCCTTAACGCCCAGGAATGTTGGGGGGCCTGCCCGGGCTACTCTTGCTTCTGGGGGTCTCTGCTGCATGTGTAGCAGAGCCAGGGGCATGGACCTGCCTGGGGCACTGGGGTTTGGGGACAGCCACCTCCTGCTGGGGACATGTTATGGGGCTTTGCCCGTTGTGGTGTGCTTGCAAACCTGCTGGGTCCTTCCCCCGCTATGACAGCAAGAGGCTGGAGTTGCCCTCTATGGGGACAGGGCAGGGGTCTTTCCTGAGGCCTGGTGGGCCAGGCGCCCACTAAGCACCTGGTCTCTCACCCCGGGTTTGTGGGAACCTGAGGGCAGAGCCTGCGTGTTGCCACTCGCTCGCTTAGTGTGCTGCCTGGGCCGGGTGGTGGGGCTTCCCGAGGCTCAGGTTTCTCATCGGCAAAAGGAGCATGAGGTCCTGCCCACAGGTGTGTCGGGGGCCACATCCCAGGGTCAGGCCACGTGTTCGCAGCTGAGGTGCTGGGCACCGTCTCAGATGAATTGCTGATTTGCTTTGGTGTTCCCAGGCGGCAACCCTGGGGGCTGCGGGAGCAGTGGGATCACCCACTGTCTTTCAGGTGAATTACCAAGTTGCAGAGGTGTGGGACTTATAGGGGCTGGTGTCTCTGGTCCCCTGGTCATTCAAGGTCCAGTGGGCCAGGGCATGCGGCCTCAGGGGCAGCTACGTAGCCCAAGCTGCCCACCTCAGGCTGTACCTGTCCAGATGGGCATCAGAGGTGTCATCCCCTATGTGAGCCCCTGCCCATCAGTGGACACTAACTTCAGGAGGACTAGAGTGTGGGTCCCCCACAGCCTCCTGGTGCCCACAGAACTAGATCTTGCCCTTGGGCTGACCGTCTTGGTCACCTGCCTCCTCCCCTCTCACCAGGCTGCCCCATCTTTGCCCACGTGCCAGGCTTTTCTCACTATGGGGCCTGGANGAGGTGTGGGACTTATAGGGGCTGGTGTCTCTGGTCCCCTGGTCATTCAAGGTCCAGTGGGCCAGGGCATGCGGCCTCAGGGGCAGCTACGTAGCCCAAGCTGCCCACCTCAGGCTGTACCTGTCCAGATGGGCATCAGAGGTGTCATCCCCTATGTGAGCCCCTGCCCATCAGTGGACACTGACTTCAGGAGGACTAGAGTGTGGGTCCCCCACAGCCTCCTGGTGCCCACAGAACTAGATCTTGCCCTTGGGCTGACCATCTTGGTCACCTGCCTCCTCCCCTCTCACCAGGCTGCCCCATCTTTGCCCACATGCCAGGCTTTTTTCACTATGGGGCCTGGATTGTGACAGACCTCTGTGGGCATGTCCCTCCTCCTGGGTCTGGCCTCTTGCCTCTTCTTGGTCTCCAGTTGCTGTCTTGGAGAGGCGTAGGCTACTCTGCTTAGAGGGGTTCTCTCGCCGTAATTTCAGGGCAGACTCGTGACTTGGCTGTGACGCGCGCCCCCTCCGTCCCCAGGCCAACAGCTGTCACCCCATCCACTCGCCCCCTGTTGCAAGCCAAGCACCCAGGGGGGGCTTGGAAACTACTGAGCAAAGAACTCATGTGGCGTGTGTGTTCTCGGACCGAGGAGAAGGAGGGAGCACTCTGGAAAGTGGGGGGGAGGGTCGGAGGGGGCGGGAGTGAAGGCCGCCGCCCTGACCTGAGTGCCCCCCACCTGCCCCCGCAGCACAGGCAGCTGCTGAAGGACAGCTTCATGGTGGAGCTGGTGGAGGGGGCCCGCAAGCTGCGGCACGTGTTCCTCTTCACCGACCTGCTCCTGTGCACCAAGCTCAAGAAGCAGAGCGGAGGGTGAGTGAGCGCTGGGAGGGTGAATGAGTGCTCGGCGCCTGCCCCACCGGGAGGGGGGTCTCCGAGGATGTGCAGTTGATTTCATACGTGGAGAAAACCTGGGGCTTTTTTTTTTCAACATGAACCTGAAGAGGACAGTCACTCTGTGGGCAAGTGTTCTCTTTAAGCTACGTTCTGTGTCCACCTGGATGTGATGCCAAGTCCAGGGACCAGGGTCATCATTAGCGATCTGAAGACAGTCTGGGTCAGGGTCAGGGTCAGGGACCAGGCTGTGGACTCCTACATTGAAAGGGGAGCCTGGCTGTGACTTCAGGTACTATTAGGAGATTGTCACGTCAGGAGCTAGGAAGCATGAATGACAGGTCAGGGGGCTGCAGTATGTAGTCCAGGCTGGCAGGTGTGGGGGGTTGGGGGGACGGTTGCCCCTCCCCTGCCCTTGGCAGACATCACTAAATGATTGCTTCACTTTGTCTCCCCAGACCTGGTGATCGTTTCTAAATTATTTTCAACCCAGGCCTCCAGAACCCCCTATCACCTACCTCCCCAGGGATCAGACACCCGGATCCCAGAGGCTGGAAGGGAGGAAGGAAGGTCATGTTGGGAGGGGCTGGAGCCAGGCTCCGGCCGTCGCTGTGTTGAGTGGGTTCAGTCATTCAGCTCGGAGGAGCCTCAGGGTTCCCGGGTGTCAAGGCTTTCACTGGGCAGACCTGCAGCCCCTCTAACTCTGTGGCTCTGGGGGCTTCTGGGGTCCTGTCCTCATTGTCATTGGATGGCCATAATGGGCTCCCACATCACAGACCCTTAAGCTGCCACCCTCAGCAAGGATGAGGTGAATCAGGGCTTGTCAGACCCTCTGGGGCCTGAGTCACACACGCTCATTTCCAGGAGGCTCTGAGTCTGGCCCACGGGTGTCTGCCAGTGGCCTTGTGCCATCCCATCGCACAGCCCACAGGTGGGTTTTCAGGTTGGGTACACTGCGCCACAGACGTGGGGTTCTCCAGCTTTGGAAAACAGCGGTGTTAGCTCTGGCTGGTGTGGCTCAGTGGATTGAGTGCCAGCCTGCAAACCAAAGGGTCGCAGGTTTGATTCCCTGTCAGAGGTGCCCCTGTCAGGGCACATGCCTGGGTTGTGGGCCAAGTCCCCGAAGGGGGTGCACAAGAGACAACCACACATTGACGTTTGTCACCTCTCTTACTCCCTCCCTCCCCCTCTCTTTAAAAAACAAATAAATAAATAAATGCTTAAAAAAGGAAACAGTGATGTTAGCAAAGGAAGACGGTCAGCGTGTTAACGTGCTCCTTCCCTCGCCCAGCAAAACCCAGCAGTATGACTGCAAGTGGTACATCCCACTCACGGATCTCAGCTTCCAGACGGTGGACGAGTCCGAGGCCGCACCCAGCATCCCCCTGGTGCTGGACGAGGAGCTGGATGCCATGAAGATCAAGATCTCCCAGATCAAGAGTGACATCCAGAGGGAGAAGGTGGGGAGCGCGGCGTGGGCAGCAGCACCCTGGCCCCTGGGCAAGCTCTGCTGGGCGTCTGACCCTGCTTCTGGTGTCTGGGACCTGCTGGCCATCCCCGCCAGGCTCGGAACCATCCAGGACACGGGGTGGGAGAAGCACCCACCTACCACGATAGGGAGAGCATCCCAAGTGGCGGGGGGCAGCGCCTCCAGCTGGCCTGGACCGCCCCAGGCGCACCCCTGGCTGTTTCGGGAGGGGTTGAGAAGACTTAGGAACAATGAGGGTGAACCTCTCACATGTGGGTTCCACACAGGCCAGAGCAGGTGCCATGCGGAACCCAGTAAGATGAGTTCCTGGAAGGCTGGCCTCAGCCCGGGCACACTCGGCTGAGGTGGGCACAGCAGGACAGGGGCCCTTCTCACTCCCACCCACCCGCAGCCCGCTGTACCAGAAGCCCAGCAGGTCGAGGAAAGCGTGGGGAGACGGCAAGAGCACGAGGCCCTGTGGCCGCCAGGGCAGCAACGTGTGGCAGAGGGGGAGCCCGGGCTGTGTTCCTGGGGCTGTGCCGCCCTGTGTGCTGCCGCCGCCGCTGCGCTTGTCCGCACTGTGGCTGCTAGTGTCAGGCGGCGGGGTCTGCTCCCCAGGATAGGGGAGCTTCAGGAGGGAGGCACGGGGCAGGCAGGGTTTGCCCGACCGGTCCTGGGGGTGCATCAGGCCCTCCACTGGGACCCACACAAACACTCCCCGGGGGCCTGATGCTGAAATGTGGGCGAGTCCAGGAGTGGGGATGGGCCCTGGGGTCACAGCAGCCCCCTGCCTATTGTCCAGGCCTGACAAAATTGAAAAAAGGGAGGTTTGTAAAGTTCTCTCCTCAGCCCTCCTGAGGGGAAGAACTTAATTCCTTCAAGAAGTGCTGGCCGGGCGTGCCCAGCAGCCTGTGCCCGGCCTTCGCCCTGTGCTGTGCTGTGCTGTGCTGTGCTGCGCTGCTGGGCAATATTCCCGGCCTCCGAGGTCCGAGCACTGGGGGAAGCGGGGACGGGCCCGGGATGGAAGTGTGACTGCAGCCTCTCCCCACAGAGAGCAAACAAGGGCAGCAAAGCCATAGAGAGGCTGAGAAAGAAGCTGTCGGAGCAGGAGTCGCTGCTCCTGCTCATGTCTCCCAGCATGGCCTTCAGGGTTCACAATCGCAACGGCAAGGTCAGTGCCCACTGCGGTCTCTCTCTGCGGGCCAGCCCCCGCACCACTCCCCGCACAGACCCTCCTGGCCCCTGGCTCCCTGGCCCCTGCTTCAGGATACCCCGCAGTGCTATAGCCAGGACCCACCTGTCTGGCCCTGTTGCAGCTGTGGCCCCGGCTCCCACGTGGCCTTTGCCACAGTGGCCCTTTTTCCCGGGAGAGCCTTTCTGTACCAAGAGAGGACTGTCCTGCCCGGCACACACAGGCACTTGGACCCCTGTGACCAGTGCTTTAGGCGGCAGCCCCCGGTTGACTAGCAGCTGGCTCACCCCCACAGCTTATAGGTGGGGGTGGGTCTCCAGGGAGTCTGAATAGGGCGGGGGGCGTGCACACTTGTGCAGACCCGGCCCTTGGTAGGAGGATGCTGTGGGAACTTGGGCCAGGTAGCACCTTCTCTCCTGAGCCTGGCTCCTGCTGCCATCTGTAGCCTAGGCCTACCCCACGAACAGGTGACGGGCATCACATCACCTGTCAGTGTGCAGCTGGGCTCGATGCAGGTGGTCGGGCAGCGTCAGCCCCCACCTCTGCAGGTCTCCCCACGGTAACCTCCTCAGGGCCCTGGGATAGGATGCGTCCCGCCCCAGCCCAGGCAGTCCGGACAGGGACTGTGCCACAGGGCAGTCGTGGCCCAGAGCCTGGCTGGCATGAAGGGCAGAGAGTGCCGGAAGCGATGCCTTGTGCTGTGAGCACGCCTGGCCACTGGGCCACACCAGCCAGAGGCACAGTGGTGCAGGCCTCGGCAGGGTGTGGTGGCAGTGACAGGTAACAGCGCCCCCAGCATGCTGGGTGCTGGCTTAGCGGGGCAGACATAACGGGTGTGTTTGCCTGGTCCCCAGAGTTACACTTTCCTGATCTCATCTGACTATGAGCGCGCCGAGTGGAGAGAGAACATCAGGGAACAGCAGAAGAAATGTGAGTGGCCTGTGTAGCAACGGTTTGTAGTTGGGAAGGTCGGGACCTGATGGGCACCTCACCCTCTGGTCTTAGAGCTCGTTTCCCCCTGAGCAGCAGCGGCTGTCTTATCCAAGTGAGCCGGTAGGTGGAGTTTTAAGTGAGAAAGTCAGTCGGAGAGAAACCGTCCTGACAGGGTCCGCTGCCTTCTGTGCTTCCCTCCTCTCTGGGCCTCCCCCGAATCCCCCGCACACCCCACACCTGTCCTCTGACCTTTCCAGGAGCCACTCCCCGTCTGCCTGGCTTTCCTTGAATTCCCCCTGCTGCCTCCGGGACCTCCCTGCTCCAATCCCTGCCTGCCTTCGGGGCCCCCGACCCCAGCTGCCTTCCCTGGGGGCCACATCTGCCCCCTGGGCCTTCCCCACACTCCACCACCTCCTCATCTGCTTGGCCTCCCCCGGTGCTCCCACCCCAGCCTTCCTCCCAAGGCTTCTCCATGCCCAGGCAGCTGACGCCAAAGGGGCCACACTGTGCTGGCCGTGGTCCCCTTTCCAAGTGGCCAGCGCTTGGCCATTCTCAGGCCAGGACATGCACTCCCCTCTGGGGTGGCCCCTGCTCCAGGTGCTTCCCTCTGTTCCCTCTTCCCTTGGGGCGTTCCTTCTCCTGAGCTCAGAGCTGCCCTGGTCCTGCCCGGCAGCTTTCAGGGTGGGAAGGCAGACCCCACCCCAGGTCCCAAGGCTGCAGCTGCAGCAAGGTCTCCTTCACCCTCCAGGCGTGTGATTCGGGAGTCCTGAGCCATGCTTCCTAAAAGGTCCTCAGGTGCTCCCCATATGCCACTGTCCCTGAGTGGCCACGATGAGCCATAGCCCAGGTGGCCTGGTCCTCCACAGCCACGGGCCGCTGTCATGATTCACCTGCCGCACGCAGACTGCACACAGGCTCTGCCCTGAGCTCTCGCCCCCCCGGCTTGGCCTCGGTGCCTGTGCTGGGTCCTGCATCCTGCATCCAGGGACGGGGCGCTCCTGGCAGCTCTGGGGGCCGGCGTCCTGCCATGCCCATGTCCCAGGGTTTTCTGTTACAACCAGGGACCCACATCGTTGTCAGTGTGGCAGCGTCTGTTCCCTGCTCAGTGTCGTACCAGAAATAATGCTTTTTCCCTCCCCTGGTGAAGAGATGGGGAACCTGCATTAGCAAAGTAGGGGACAGAGCTGTGCCACGTGCCTGCCTGGGGACACCCCACGGCAAGCTGCTTCAGGTCCCCATCTCTGAAATGCCCCGTGGCTGAGCCGAGGTGGCGGCCAGCTGCTGTGTTTGTAAGGGTCATGCTATGGTTTCTCCTGCCCTCTGCACCCAGCCTGGGCCCTCTGGGGCCTTACCTTGCTCTGTCACTCACCAGCTCCTTCCCTGGGGGCTGATCACCCCGCTTGTCGTGCCCCCTCACCAGTGTGGGTCGGGAGTTTGGTGCAGGTGGGGGCACCAGTCCCTGGTGCCAACTGTTTTCCACCCTCGCAGGTTTCAAAAGCTTCTCCCTGACGTCCGTGGAGCTGCAGATGCTGACCAACTCGTGTGTCAAACTTCAGACGGTCCACAGCATTCCGCTGACCATCAACAAAGAAGGTGGGCCACCCCTTTCCGCTTAGTCTGTCCTCGGGACTGTGGATTTCCATTCAGAAGGAATGTGTGTGCTGCCTAGGGCGCACTGGCCTTTTCCCAGGCAGCCGCTGCTGGGTGACCAAGGAGACCAGTGACCTCCCTCATCCCAAGACGCCTCCGACTGCTAGTGCTCTAGACTGGGCCCGATCTCCTGTGCTGCCCCTGTCTCCTCCCACCGTGCCCCCTGTCGGCCAGCAGCTTCCTGCCACGCCCTTGGTTGTGCTGCATTTTGCATTCACTGTCCCATGTCCTGGTGTACACTCGGTCACACACACAGGTGTGTGCCTGTGCACATGTGTGCACACACCCCCATGCATATCACACTGCCCAGACCCCTCTCCTGTCCTTATTACATTTCATCTTAGTCACTGGTCTGCCTGTGTGGTGGACACAACCAGATCCCAAGGTCCCCAAGACCCACAGGGCATGTTTCTGGTCAGTGGCATCGCCTTACCCTGTGCTGGGCAGATAGCAGCCACGTTGCTCCCCCTTGAGAGCTGACTGTGGAGCAGAACTGGTCACCTGCCTCCCTCTCAGGAGGACCGACACTCACCTCTCTCATCCTTTGCACAGATGATGAATCCCCTGGGCTCTATGGGTTCCTGAATGTTATTGTCCACTCTGCCACCGGCTTTAAGCAGAGTTCAAGTAAGTAGCTGGTTTGGGGAGGAAGGCAGCAGGGCCCTGAGCCAGGGGGTGTGGGGAAGTGGCTCAAATTACCATCAGGCGTCTTTGACCCCTGACCGCTGGACATGCTAGTGCTGGGCGTGTTGTTTTCCTGGAGTGGCTCCTGCCCTTCCCATGCTTGCTTCTGGTCCTGTGAGCTGGTGCGCTGACCCCTGCAGGTGAGTCTTGTCACTGCAGGGGCTGGAGTTTGCTACTGACAGCAAACACAGTGAGGCTCCAAACCAGGGGTGTGAAGGTCAGTGGTGCCTTGGTCCTGAGTGGATTTGGCTGCTCTGCCCCCTGAATGGATGCCCTTTCCAACCTCTTGTCCCCTTGGTGTGCGGGGGGGTGGTGGGCAGGGGACTCTCCCAGCTACTTGAGCTGTCTGCGCAGTGAGGGCTGGTCGCTTTTCAGTCCAAGTTCGGCACACACCACGCCTCCCAGCCAGGTGCCTCCATGCAAGCTCTAAGAGGCCCTTGCAGGAGGACGGGGGTGGGCACCGTCCTACTGACCTCTCTTGCTGTCGCTACAAATCAGACAGCCCGAGACAAGCCACAGAATAGAAGGTATTGAACACCGCGTTTATGAGATAAGGGACTTGTATCCAGAATGCGTAGAGAGCTCTTACAAATCAATACTGAAGAGACAACCCCAGTGAAGAAATGGACGAAAGGTGTGCGTAGACACTTCACTACAGAAACACAAACAGCTGATAGGCGTGCGCAGAGATGCTCCTTGTCCTCGGGGAAATGTGGGCTGGAACCACGGTGAGCTGCCGCGTCGTGCCCGCTGGGACAGTGGTCATCAGAAAGATGTGGAAAAATGGGAACCCTCAGACACTGCCTGGGGCGTGCAACGTGGTTCTGCCGCCCTGGAAAACTGTTTCACGGTTTCTTGAAAAGCTGGGCATGGTGCAGCAGCCCCACCCCTGAGGAAGGAAAGCCCGTCCACAGAGAGACTGGCACGTGAACGGTGAAACGTCGGGCGTGGAGCGCCGCTCACGTGGCAGTAAGAGGGAGTGAGCTGTTGACACAGGCAACAACATGCATGAACCTAAAAAAACTTAGGCTGAATGAGAGGTGCCAGGTGCAAAAGATGATATGTTACATCGCCGTGTGTGTATGCAGTTTCTAGAAAGGAAAAACATGGAGACGGTGGTGATCTGGGACTCAGGGCGGGAGGGAGGATTGACTGCACGTGCCCCGGGGGCTTTGGGGGCGGGGCTTTAGCCATTAGCACCTGTGTTTAAATTTACTAAACATCCCCCAGCTGTATACCTGTGAGGGGTGGGCTGTACGGTGTGCAGGTTCTACTTCTGTAAGGCGGCAGCACATGCAGTGGTCTTCCTGGGCATCTCTCGGGCTGCCCCCTACATGCTGGTGTGCCCCGGGGTCGCGTCGGGCCTGCCCCCCTCACTACACAAACTCCCTTCTTCCTGCTCCTGGGGCTCTGCCATCAGCAATGCAGCTGATGCCCGAAACTGCCTTTCCCATGTCTCTCTCCCAGCCTCCCTCTGTCTCCTCAATGTCACGTATCGTAGACTCCGCATCCCCAAACTGAACCAATGACTTGTCGCTAATTCCTGCCCCAGTGAGAGATGCTACCCTATGTCATGTGACCAGGCCAGAGACCACCATCCTCTTCACTGGCCCTATTGGTGAGATGCCGGCTCCGGCCGCCTGCCATGCCCTTTAGTCCTTGGCAGGGGCCGCCTCCCTGGCCCCCTGCAGCACACCTGGCACCCAGTCTCTCCCTCTGCAGCTCATGACTCTCCAGCACATGCTGCTTTCAGTGCCCAGCACTGGCCTGCAGTGCCCAGGGCCCCAGTTTCCCTGGTAGAACCAGAAGTGGGGTCTGCGGAGGTCATGGGCACTTCCCCCAGCCCTGCGTCCCCCTGGTGGTGATGGCACGTGCCCCTCTGCCCAGCCCACCGGCATGGGGCCCTGCTTACCTGGGGGCTTCAGCCTGGCTTTGCTGAGTGACCTATGACCCAGCACTCTTGAGAGGTGCCAGTTCCCAGCTGCCCCCTAGGGGCGGGTCATCGCGTTAGGGGTCAAAGCTCTGGTTTGGTGTTTTATTTTAAAAAGAAAACCAAGACCACGTTTCTCTGATTTCAAACATAACGCCTGCCCGTGTAGAAAGTCTGGGTGGTGTGGAGCGGCGTGGTCACCCTCCCGTGTTGCCTTCCTGCAGATCTGTACTGCACGCTGGAGGTGGACTCCTTCGGGTACTTCGTGAACAAGGCCAAGACGCGCGTCTACAGGGACACGACGGAGCCCAACTGGAACGAGGTGAGGGGCCCCTTGGCTGTGGTTCGAGGAGGCTGACATCTTGGCAGAGTCTAAATCCCAGGGCCCCCCACTGGCTCCGCCCCCCCTAAGGCAGTGCTGCCAGCATTACGGGAACCTCCTGGGGGTGGGGTGTGACTCGTCCAGCAGATTTTATCTTCGGCTTCCTGAGAATTTCACCCTCCCTCCCCCATCACAAAGAAATGACCTGTTTTGCTAGAAGAGTGTTTAAAGAGAAAAGAATTTAAAGGGCCTCTTGTCCTGCCTTTGTTATTGCTTAGTGTTTACTTGGTAAGTTTCCTTCACATTTTCCTATGAAGTTGGAGTGAGCCCTCTGTGACCCTCCGGTTTCTGGAAGCCCGGAGCTCTGCCCTGGGGGCTACAGTAGAAACCTGGGAGGAAGGGTCCCCTTTGCTTGTCCCAGGTACCGGGTGTGGGGGCTGCTACGCCCTCTTCTCCACCTTAGAGAGCTGTGTGTGACCCACTTACCCAGGTGGCTTGCCTTGAGCCTTTGGGAGTAAAAGATGACAGTAGAGCATCAGGTCTTGATGGCGTCCCCAGATCCTTGAGAGGTGCCGCTTCCCAGCTTCAAGAGCAGCTGTGGCTCTCGGGGCCCTGTGCTCTGGGGTGTGGTGGAGGCAGCTGACAGACAGCTGCCACCGCCTGCCTGCTCCCCTGCAGAGGAGGAAGCTAAGACCCCCGCACTGCCTGGTCCCAGATGGGTCCTGCGACAGGTGGGGTGGCAGGCCCAGAACCCAGGTCTCCTACCTCAGCATCGACTCTCTGATCGTTACGCCTGCCTCACGGGGGCCGGGGTACAAGAAGCTGATCGAATTACCCAGTCACTACAGCTCTGGGTGTCCTTGCAGAAAGGGCTGTGTGGCTGCTGTGATGAGGGGGGATAGAGCCACGTGGATCCATCACAGAAGGGTTTGCAGAGAGCAAGAGGGTCGTGACCCGGCAGGCAGTGAGGTGCAGGGTTCTAGACATGACGCAAGGAGTTCAACTACAAGCACGTGGGGGGTCGAGGGACTGAGGCACCAGGGTCCCACAGCAGCAGGTTGCCTGGCGACCGCCCTGGCTGGGCCTGCAGCTGCTTCCGGGGTCGTACCTGTTTCCGGCATAGGACTCCGCACACCCCCGCCCCCCACCGTTCCCATTCCAGCTTGGAAATACCTGCTTTCTTTCCCCCCTCACTCTTCTCTGCTTCCCCACTGAGAACCCGCGCCCTCGGAGCGTTGGTGTGCAATGCAGAGCTGACCAAAGCCGTGTGGGCTGACAGGGGAGAGCGTTCGCGGTGCAGCCTCAGGGCAGACGAGCCGAGCAACCGCAGGCGTGGTTCTTCCCACTTAAGTCCCTCTCTTCCCTGTATCGCCTCTCGGGTCAGTTGCTTTTCTTTTCACCCGTGGAAAGGGCAGGTTTGCGTTCACAAAATAATAGAGCAGAAAGGACCGATTTTCATTTCCCTCTGCACTCCCCCGCACACTTGCACAGGCTCCCCCACTGTCCGGGCACCGGAGTGAGACATTCATTATAATCGGCCAACCCGTACTGATACCTCGACGCCTCCCAAAGCCCCTACACAGTGTCTGCATTGGCATCCAGCCCCCGCCCTGAGGCAGGCTGTGTGGGGACCACCCGCCCTTTGAGACGCTGGGTGAGGGAGTTTGGGTTAGGGTCGAGAGTCATTTGGAGCTTGTAGAAGCATCTAGACAGGGTCACAGTCTGAGGCTCATGGAGATGTAGCTTCTGAGGGTCTGCATCCCAGGGCGGAAGTGAGGAAGTCTCGAGGGGTCCCCCTGGGGCAGCGAGGAAGCTGTTCACTGAGGAGCCGCCCTCCAGAGGGCCCCCTCGGCCTGCAGCCCCGACCGCCTCACCCCTGGACCTGCCTGCTAACGGGGGACTCTCCTTCTTTCTTGGAGCTGCAGGAGTTTGAGATCGAGCTGGAAGGCTCCCAGACCCTGAGGATCCTGTGCTACGAGAAGTGTTACAACAAAACCAAGATCGCTAAGGAGGACGGCGAGTGCACGGACAGGATCATGGGCAAGGGCCAGGTCCAGGTGAGGCCGCCACCCTCCTCTGCCCACATCTGACTCTTGAGTGTCTCTTAGGCCCCTCCTGTCCCCAAGGGGATTTGAGTTAAACTTGTATTTCCAGCTGGGTCTCAGTTCCTCCAGGCAAACGGTGAGGTTGTGCCATGGTCCCCAGTTGGCAGATAGGAGGCCAGCACTTCTGGGAAAAGCACAAAAATGTCAGCCCACCCGGCCCGACGCCCCTCTTTGGCTCCAGGGGCCGCAGTGCAGGCACAGAGTTGACATAGAAGCCCCCTGGTTGGCGAAGAGTAAGTGTCCTTATACAACCAGCGAGGGGTCCCCAGTCCTCAGGGAAAATTGTCCAGCCCTCGGGTTTTTCAGAAGTGTACCCAGGCCCCAGAGGCCCGCTACCAGGTCTCCCACTTGTCGGCAGACGGGAGCTACGCCACTGCTGTGCTTCCTGTGGCCTCGCCTGCCCAGTACTGCTTCCCGCGGGGGAAGGCCCTGGTCTGCTCTCCTTGCAGGGTATCTTACCAGACCCAGCTAGGCAGGTCCTCCTGGCCCGGCCCCTGAGGTGGGCACCGATGCTCCCCACTCCCTGGTGCCCTCAGACCCTGGGGTGAGGCCTCCAAGGGGAGCGGGCGGGGCCTGCCAGGTACTTGGGGGAGGACAGGGCTCTCCAAGCAGCCCCCACCTCCCACCCATGGGGCAAGAAGTAAAAGTCTGTCCGTCGTGGGGAAATGCTGAGCAGTGGGAGTGATGGAACGAGAGCGTGACTTGTTCCTGAGTAATTTGTCGTCTGGCTGGGCACACACACTCATCAGTCAAGCCAGCAAGTCCTCGCTTCGCTGTGGCTCCAGACACCACCCTGGCTCACCAGGTCCCTGGGAGCTGAGTCTGCCTGTTTTCCCACCTTGGAGGCTCATTGGGGACCTCTGGCTCAGGGCCTCTGGGGATCCCTGTGCCTTGAGACGAGGCCCCAAAGCAGAAATGCCCCTCTCACCACCCTGTTCTTGGCTTTGGCTGACCCCACAGACGGGACCGGGTGAGGACTGGGCTGGGGCGCTGCTCCGGTGGGTGTGCTAGGGTTTGGGTCCGTGGCGGGGAGCAGTGCAGCAGCTGTGCCTCAGGCAGGGCAGGCAGGGTTCTTGGCGCCCCCCTCAGGTGGGGATGGTCCCCCATTGCCAGCTCCTGGTCCACAGCCACTCGCTAGATGTCCTGGAACCTGCCTGTGACTTAGATCTTTCGTGAGGAGGGGATGGCTCCTCCTTGCTCCCTGTTGGCCACACGTTTCCTCGGGCCCTTTGGAGGGTCTTAGGAGAACAGAAATGCAAGGCAAGGTTTATCAGTCGCCTCATTTCTGGGGATTTGCAACGGGCCAGGTCCATCCTTCCTCTAGGGGTGTCTGTGTGAGCTTGGTGTGGGCCCCACCCTGATAGATGGGGCACTGTGGGCGGTGGGCCTCCCACACGTGATGCCCATACTTCCCACCTCACAACTCGTGTGTGTTGACTCCCCACCGGACCTTTGCGATCCAGCCCCGTATTGCCACATAGACCTTGGCTCTACAGGGAATCCCATGGAGTGAGCAGAGTCCCCACAGTTCTGCTCTTGACAGGCGCCAAGGCAGTCTGCAGATTGTGCTGCTCCATGAGTGTCCTGGGGACCAACTCGTTTTCACTTCCACTAGGCGACAGTGATGGTCACAGCGTGGTCCTTTACCCTTCGCCCCGTACCAGACCACTCAACCACTGCTGCTCTCCTCCCCCCTCCTTTCCGTCCTTGCGTCCGCCTGCAGCCTGGGCACCCCTCCCCCACACCCAGCTACAGTGAGCCAGGGGCGCCCACAGGCTGGGTGCCAGCTCAGGTTCCGACGACCTTTGACTTGAATCATTCGAAATCTTCACCACTAGGGTCCTGGGGATGTCGGGGTTTGAACTGGGACCTCTGAGGGCCGTCCCTGGTTCGTGGAGATCCCAGTGGAAGAGAGAAAAGAGCTCATACTCCTCTTCCTCCTGGGTTGAAGTTAAGCCCTCTTTGGGAAGCCTGTGCCGTGACACTGCCAGGCATAAACAGGACATTCCTTTACGCACAGCCCACGCTCTCCAACAGTCGGGGGCCCCAGGCACGTCCCAGGGAAGGAGAAAGCAGAGGATGGGGAGGGCCAGCAAGGGGCGTCTCTCCGAGTCCCTGGTTGCTCTGTGTGCCCCCCTACCTCCTGACCCCAGTCTGGGTTTTCCCATAGGTGTGTGGTGAAGGGCGCTGTCCTGCTGTCCCTTCGAGGAGGACTCTGGTGACCTGGACATGAGACAGCAAAGGGGTGGAGGACTTGGGCTCTGTTAAAAACAAAAATTGTGACACTTGTTGAAACAAGACAGGCTTTCTTCTAAAAATAGACTTTTTTTATCACCAGCAGTGCATTTGTAAAATATTCTCTCGTCACCCCAAAGCAATGTCCTCGTTCCTGTCTACAGTCGCTTCCTGTCCCGCCCCCGACCCAGGGACTAGAACGATGTGTGTTGGGAGCCCCGAGGTGGGATTTTGTCACGGGGGAGAGGGGTGGGGTCAGCTCCAGGTGTGATGAGGGCGAGTGCGGATTTCCAGCTAAGGACCAGGGTCAAGGGGTGTCGGTGGAAGTCAGAAAGAACTTCAGGGGTGTGGGGGGAGATTCTGGCTGAACAGACCTCATGTAATTCTCGTCAGTGGCAGGCCAGGGGGCGTCAGACATCACCTGGGGTTGGTGGGGTAAGAAATTCGGTCAGTTCACAGGGGTGATCAGTTATCGGGTGAGGGATTCTGGCCCAACAGGCGTAACAGGATTCTTGCTGAAGTCGAGCCCATGAGAATGTGCCCAAGGATGAATGCTGGTTGGGAAACAGAGCTCAGAGTAGCCTGGCTAGCGTTTGGTCGAGGAGAGACTGTCAACTCCCATGCCCCACCTCCTTGCCGCTTCAGTGGGCGGGTGCAGTGGGAAGTCTGGCCCCTGAGCCATCGCTGGCCAGAAAAGGGGATGTTCATGACTCACGCATGGGAGGCCGGCTTGGCTGCTGGAAACCTGGGCTCCCAGCCGCTTATTAGCAGAGCTGGGTTCCCCAGGAGGAAGGAAGGAGGATGGCGACAGCCCCTGCCGCCCCAGCCAGTCAGTCCTTCCTCCCCCGCAGTCCTGTGGATGTGGATGCCTTTTTGTGGGGGGTGTGCCTGGGGGGGGGGCGCGTCTGTGACTCCTGGGACCCCGTCATCCTGAGACCAGGCTTTTCCCGGTGACTTCTGGCATCTTCCCAGAGTGCCATGGGGCGGGAGCATGGCTGTGTCCCCCCAGGTGCTCCTGTCCCCCATACGCACTTTAACTCATAAGTTGAGTGAGAAGCTCCTCCTGTGAGGTGGGGAAGGCACAGCGCCCCTCAAGTATCCAGGGGGGCCGGGGAGAAGTCCAAGCCCTGCAGGGTGGGACCAGGCAGGGCAGGCCTGAGGGGTCCCTCCAGGGGTCCTGGGATGGAACCATGTCTCTAGTGAAGCTGCTCACGCGTGTGTCTGGGTAGGAGGTGTTGCAATTATTTGGGAATCCGGGTCCCAAACTCTCAGGGGTAGGGTGCTGGGTCAGTGTGGTTTTACTACCCTACCTGGTGTGCATAGGCCGAGGGTCTGGGAGCCCCCAGCCTGAGTCTCAGATTCCCACTTGTGCTCCTCTCATGGCCGCCCTGAGTGAGCTGCCAGGTCCCCACTCCCCTCCACCCCTGGAAAGATATAGGCTCCATCAGAGGAGGGTGGGGGGCACCCCTGCCCAAACCCCAGACAGGTTCAGCATTAGGCCCTGGGTAAGAAAGGCAGAAGGACACAGCCCTGGGGTGCCGGCTCTCCGGTGGAAAGTCGCAGGCTCCCAAATCCACACCCTAGAGTGCGGACTGGTGCAGAGGGGCTGACAAGGGTCCTTCCTCTCTGGGCCAGTGCTGAGCCCCTTGAGCCTTCTGAGCAAGCAAGGCCACCCCAGTCCTTCCTCAGACACCAGGAGGCCATTCTGCCACCCTCATGATCAGGGGGTGCCAGGGACCCCAGGAACAAGAAGGTGCCTGCCCCCAGGCTGCGCAGTCTGCAGCCGAGAGGCGTGGGGAGGGAGGCTGCTGCCAATGTGCGGAGAGCCGGAGTGGGGCCTGTGCGGGGGTCCCGGGGGCGAGGGCAGTGCAGTCATTTGGGGAGCGTCCAGACAAAGAGGCCTTCACAGTTGGGGTGTCCAAGCCTGGGAGTTGGGGGCAAGATTTTCCCAGACAGAGATGTCAACATCCTGAGCTCCAAGACCAACAAAGGCCTGGGATTCGTGGACGAGCACGGGTCTCGGCACACTGGAAGCTGTCGGAAGGAGCCAGGTGGTAGGTGACCCGTCCGGGTGCTGCTGGGGCAGGACAGGGGCTTGGAGTCACCGCCCCAGCGATGCCGGGGGGCCTGGGGTGCTCGCCAGGGTCGGCAATGCCCAGGGCAGCTGGAGCCTTACAGCCCTTAGGAACATCTTCCTTTGGGCTTTTCCTTCCCTCTGAATTTTCTGTCGCTGAAGTGCAGTCAGCCCTGTTTCCTCTACTCAGAGGGTCACTTGACGAAGTCCTAAAGTTTTTTTCTCCCCTGTTTCTCCTGGTCTTTTATATTTCTCTCTCTGGGCTCACAACTCACATTCCAGTGTGGGCATCAGAGTTGGTTCTTTTTTAACTACTGTTTCGTTAATGTATTGGTGTGAGAGAGATTGAAACACTGATTTGTTCCACTTATTTATGCATTCATTGGTTGACTCTTGTGTGTGCCCTGACCAGGGATCGAACCCACAACCTTGGTGTACTGGGACCACACTCTAGCCAACCAAGCTACCCAGCTAGGGTTTAAGCTGATTTCTTAAAAAATATTTTATATAAGTCTTCAGTGAGATGGGGGCCTGAGGTCTCTGGTTTGACCCTTGCCTTAGTCGAAGCTGGTCCTCCGGCTGAAAGCAGTTTTCAAACCCCTCCGCCAGCCTGGGCTGCCTGCCTCGTGCGTGGAAACCTGGCTGGGAGTGGGCCGGCAGCTCCCACGGAGCCCCTTCTGGGGTCCCTGGCACCCACACAGCAGCCCTCCTCACCAGGCTCTGAGGTCTGCCTACTCACGGGCAGCCTCCCCCTCTGACTGCCAGCTCCGTGGCACTCGTGACCCGAGAGCCCACTAACGCGCTGTATGGACGTGGACATGCCACCAAGACGCACACGGCTGTTCACGGCAGTGCAGGCCACAGCAGCCCCAGACCAGAAAGACCTCGAGTGTCTGTCACCGGGGGCGCAGATAAACAAAATGCAGCACAGCCGTACCGTGGGATGTTACGCAGCCGTAAAAAGGAAAGACAATTCCGATACCTGCTACAGTGTGGGTCACTTTAAGAGTGTTGTTGTAAGTGATGAGCCAGACACAGAGCAGTGAGTACTGTGTGGTTCCACCGACCCCAGGTTCCCAGAGAAGGCAAACTCCTGGAGACAGACTGGGGAGCAGAGGTTGGCAGGGGCAGGCGGAGGGTGGGACAGGGAGCGATGGCTCTGGGCGCAAAGCTTCCGTTGGAAAGAGTCCTGGGGAGAGGCGGTGACGATGGTCGCACAGCATTGGGGGTGTACTTGAGTGCCGCTGAGTTATGCACTTAAAAGTGGCTAAAATGGTAAATTTGACGTTATGTCTATTTTACTGTCTTTTTCTTTTAAGAAGTTAAAGGTGCGGGGTGGCCCTTGGCCAGTGTGTCTCAGTGGATTCAGTGCCGGCCTGCGAACCAAAGGGTCGTAGTTCGATTTCCAGTCGGGGCACCTGCCTGGGTTGCCAGCCAGGTTCCCAGTGTGGGGCGCATGAGAGGCAACCACACATTGATGTTTCTCTCCCTCTCTTTGTCCCTCCTTTTCCCTCTCTCTAAATATAAATAAAGTCTTTAAAAAAGAAAGAGGTCTGGGGGTGGACATGGAGCCCAGGCTTGGCGAGTCGCCCCGTCCGTGGCAGCCCAGACCACCAGAGAGCTCGGTGGTCCCTGCTCTGGAGAGGTGATGGAGAAGCCTGCAGCTCTGCTTCCCGCCCCTCGGAGCCTCACCTCCGAGAGGGGGAGGGCAGGTGCCTGTAGTAACTGCTCACTCTGTGCCGATATGCCTCTCACCGTGTATACATTAACTGTGTTTGCATTTTATATCCTGCGTGTCTGTGTCTGGACACGGAGACACCACCGTGAGTAAAACAGACAGAAGCCCTTTACTGGGGCTGTGGAGATACATTCGGCAGGAAGGAGATGGGGCGAGGGGAGAACTGGTGAAGGCACTGAGAGTCCTACCTGCTGTCACAAAGGACATGATAGGGTCATGTATGTCCTGTCCACATGGCCATTTACCATGCTGGGGCCCCCTCTGTGCCTGGGAAGAGGGGTGCCTAAATGGGTGCTTTGGAAGGGGGCTCCGCTGCATGAGATGTGGCCTGTGTCCGAGGAAAGAAACTGATGTCCCCTCTTAAACACTGATGTGGAGGGGGCTGGGGTCCCTTGCACCAGGAGCGTGAAATGGATAATGATTGTTTTTAACAAACATTTGAGGAACACCTTAGGCTGTAAAAGTTGTGAACTTGTAAAACTGCGTGAGCAAATCCTTGTTCAGAGTTCCTGGGATTGTCCTGAAGAAGCGCACCCTCGCCACCATGGGGAGGGTGGCACTGGTGACCTGGGCCCTCCTGGCTGTGTCTCGGTCCAGTTGGGCCTTCTGTCCTCTCTCCTTTCCCCGGCATACCAAATGATGCACCCATTTGTTTTAAGGTTGTTTATTTATATTTAGAGATGGGGAGGGAGAGAGAAACATTGATTGGCTGGTTTTGATATGTGCCCTGACTGGGAATTGAACTGGCATTGTCTTGCTTTGCAGAACAATGTCCAGCCCACTGAGCCTGCTGGCCCTCTACCCACTTGTTCCTCTGAGACCCCCACTTCGCCCAACCCTGGGGACACAAGCAGAATCCAGACCATGCTTCTGAGAACCTGGGTTGAGCAGACACCACCCGCCACCCAGTCCCCATGCCCTGGTCATCCCTGTGACCTTGAGACCCAGAGGGGTGTCCGTTCCCTCATCCTGGCTTCTCAGTCCTCTGTTTTTCCCAAACCCCCGCTTGTTTACTTCTCTGGTGCTTTAAATAGCCACTCGAGAGTTTGCCGTCCCTGTGTGCTGTTGGGGCTGGACCGGGCAGCCTCGGCGTCTTCGTCATGTTATTCTTCATGCTGCTTCCGCTCTGCCTCGCACGCTCTGTCCTGTGGGACCCAGCCAGGCCGGGGTTGGCCTTTCCCACTGGAGCCACCATTCAGGGCCACGGCGAGCACTGGGGCCCTGTGAGGAGCCTCCTGCAGCACCATGGCCTAGGTCTCGCCGCTCTGGAGGCCAGCTCATGCTGCGACCCCTGGGACCCGGGGGTGGTGGGTTTGGACCTCAGTGCTGGGGGCAGGCAGGGTACCAAATCCCCTCATCCCTGGGCCAGCTGTCCGGGGAGGAGGGCTGTGGGTGTCCTCTGCCCAGAGTCCATCCAGGACAATGCATGCTACTGTTGGGGTTACTGGCTGGGGTGTTGCAGGCCCTGGGGGGTGGTCCCCAGAGCACACCTGGCCATGAAGCAGACTGACCAGGCAACCATGTTACTCAGTGTTTCCAGAAGCACCCACAGGAAACCAGCCACTTGAGAAGGAAGTGTGGCTTTTCTGGGCTTTGGAGAAAACCGTGACACAACAGAGTTCCCGTAACCAATGGACTGCCGGCAGGGCTGTGTTTTTCCACTCAGAGACAACAAGGAGGAAACTCCTTGGCAAGCCAGCCTGCGGGGGCGGGATTTCCCACGGAGCCTGGTCAAAAGGCTGTGGAGGAGGCCCGGGGCTCCCCATATTCCTCCTGCCCAGCTGTGCTGGCCTTGCAGACCTGCGGGACCGAGGATGCGAGAGGTGCTGTCCACCCCCACGGCCGTGCAGGGCCTTCTGCGGCACTTCTTCCGGGGCCGCTCGGCCTCTGCCGACAAACATCTGTGTGTGCGAGGCACCGCCCTGTGGACCCACATCCGAAACCTCGTGTGCAAGGGCAAGGTGGGCCGGGGGTGGGCTCTGGTTTCCCCAGGGGGTCGTGTCAGGGCAGGGCCTCTGCTGCCCAGATGTCTCAGTCATCTCCTGTCCCTTTACTTGTTGCCTGCATTTGCTAGCACTCAGTTCTTGAGGGGAAAGGGGCCCCGTGATGACCCGTCTTTGAAGGGAAAGGGAAGGGTTTCTCCTGCCAAACTGCCTGTCGCCCTTTTAAAAATTCCCAGGGGTGGTGTTGAGCTCTCCCTTTCCTTAGGAGCAGAGGGAGCAGCACCTGCCCCCTTCCTGAGGGCCAGGACACAGATGGGGGTGATGGTGCTTCGGTGCACCCCCCTCACCCTTCTTGCCACTCCTGTGCGGTCGAGAGCTGGGCTCTGCTGGCCCCCCACTATGGGAGTGCCCCTGGGGAGGTTTCCCGTTCTGAGTGCTTTGTGATGGCCTGGTCCCTGCTCACAGACCCTACCCCTCAGCGTAGTGTCTCTGTTGCCCGGGAGCATAGCCCCTAGGGACCAGCTGGGGCAGATGCCAAATGAGAACCTGTGACCACACAGCCCCAGGAGATGCTCTGGCCCTCTTGGGTCCTCCTGTCTGTACACTCAGGCCCTTCACAGTGTTAACCAGTGGGACTTACAGAAGGCGGCGGTGAGGAGGCTCAGCCCCCAGGAGTCCCTGGAATGAGCCTTGCGCAGAGCCGGTGCACCGGGCAGGCCAGCTGCATGCACCTGGGAGGGAGAGGCAGCTGGGCCTTGTTTTCCAGCCACCTCACCTGCCCAAGGCCCAGCGAGCTTTGACCTCTTAGGTCCCTTGTGGTGGATAAACGGGTGATGCTTGCCATGAGCAGCACGCCCAGACCTGGCACTGGCTCAGCACTAGTGTGTGTGTATGTGTGTGCATGTGCATGCGTATGTGTGTACTCGTGTGTACAGAAGTCATGAGGCATGGTCCCTGCTCTCAAGTACTTGCCTTGTAGCAGCATTGACCCATTGCCCAAAGCAAGGATGACATCCCGAGGCCCTGTGTGAGGAGTGGCAGGTTATATGGTATCAGACGGTAGCTTCCTGACCTGGCTTCTTCACACCACAGTCTGCTGTGGAAGTTTCTAGTTGCTTGAATCCCAGAGCCCACCCTGAGCTGCTAGTTCAACTTTGTGGGTGAAACCCGGGGAGGCATTGGTTCAGCAAGATCTCCCCAGGTGTCCATCCATCCAGCCCGGGCAGCTGGTGGGGAGCATGTGCTTGATCCCCAGAACAAGGGAGACGGGGCCTTCCTGGACAGGGGTCTCAGAGCAGCTCAGACCATGGCTCAGACAGTGCTCTGGGGGCCACATACCTAGAAGGGCTGCCGAAAGCCCCCCTCACCAGCTTTGTTATTTGGGGCCAGGCTCTGGCTCCCTCTGGGCCAGGCTGTCCAAGCCGCAGGATTGGCCTGGGCAGAAGGCCCTGCTGCACAAGGTCTTGTGGCCAGACTGCAGCGCGCGCTGTGTGGGGAACAGGGGCCGGAACCTTTGGATGGCTTTGCCCCCAAGAAGTTGTTCCTGAAATGTCACTTAAAGCAACTACCCAATTCCCAGACTGCTGGCATGGACCTCAGCTCCCACCCGGACAGGACAGAGGGGCAGCTGTCACCACTGCCTCGGGTGCAGGGTGAGCCTGGACCCCAGACAGCCAGGGTCTAGAGCCTAAGGGCTCTAAGGTTCACAGGTTTCCAGCAGGTCCTCTCCTCTCTGTGGGCTCCACTTGGCCTCCGGATAGGGGTGCCGGCCAAGGTCCAGCTCTGGTTCCGACGTAGGCTCAGAGAAGTCACGGACTTGGGCTGCTGCCAGGCAGGGCCTCTGTTAACCATGACTTCTTTCTTTCAGCTGGACCCCCAGGCCCTGCAGGAGAGAGACTGGCAGCGGACTGTCATCGCCATGAATGGGGTAGGTACCCACAGGGCTCTGTTGGCACCGCCTGCCCCGGAAGGGGAGAATGGCTGGTGGGGGCGGGGGGGGGGGGCCTGGGGAACAGGACTGCGGCCCCAGTGGGAATCTGGGCAGTGCTCAGGGTGCAGTTCTTGGCCAGCACCCAGCATCCCTCTTGGCCACTGGCCTGGTAGCACCACCAGGGCCACTGAGGCCACAGCCCTGGAGCCCACACATAGGAGCTGGGGCACCTGAGGAGTCCTCGGTGCCCTGTGAAAAACGTTGTCACACAGCAGGAGGGGTCTGGGCATGTGTGACAGATGAGTCCTGGCTTCTCGTTACATTATTCCCTGGGCTTTTTCTCTAGTTATTTTTTTATGACGATGAAAAGTACAGAGAACAGCTTGGTGATTACTCGCAGCAAGGAGTGGGGGTTGTGAAATGGGCGAAGGGGGTCAAAAGGTGCAAATGTCCAGCTACAAGATAAACAAGTCCTGGGAGGTCACGGGCAGCGTGGTGGCTGCAGCCCTTGAGACTGGGGCGTGAACTTGGAGGTTGCTAAGAGAGTAGATCTTAAAAGTTCTCATCACCAGAAAAAACCGTGCAGCCGTTTTTTAACACCAGCCGTGAGGTGGCAGGTGTTAACTAGACTTACTATAGTGATCGCTTCACAATTGTACAAATACCTAGTTGCTGCTTTGTACACCTGGAACCGAGGTTATCTGGCGATTGTATCTCGATTTTTTAAAAAAGTGATGCAGTGGGATTGTGGGGGAGGTTCTGCAGAAGCAGGTCTTAAACTGCCCTCACTGTCGCAGCAATTGCCTCACTCTGGGACATTAGCCCGCTTGCCCCAGGGGGTGGAAGGCTTTGCCCCAGGAACTTGGGCTGTGATGACCAGAAGGGTGACAGGGCCATTCCCGTCTCCTCCCACAGGTTGAAGTGAAACTCTCAGTTAAGTTCACCAGCAGGGAGTTCAGCTTGAAGAGAATGCCGTCCCGGAAGCAGACGGGGGTCTTCGGGGTCAAGATTGCTGTGGTCACCAAGTGAGTGTCAGGGCCTTGGGCTCTCGGGTCTCTTGTCCTCCCCCCAACACGTTTCTAGAGGGGAGAGCGGACATGGGTCTCCCCTCTGTGCACGACACGGTTGCTACATGAGGGTGCCCCCCAGGCCCTCGGGGACACTGCGTGCTTAGCTGCCCCCACGTTTACTGCAGAACTTCACCCCGTAAACTTAGGTGCGGCTGTGTCCCCTTCCTCTGCCCGTGGGCCAGCCCTTGCTGACTCTCAGAACTGTGGGAGGGCGGGGTTTTCTTCCCACACTTGGCATTTGTCATGAGCTGGGTTCCTGGCAAATGGTGGCGACCCCTGCCCCTTCGTTCCAGCCGACTGGGGCAGAAGCCTGTTGCTGCTCAGCTCTCAGGGACACAGGCTGCTTCCTCCCAATGCTTATTCACTTCCTGGCATGGAACCACGCTGCGCCCTGACCTTGCTGGCTGCCCGGGCCAGGGCCTGCCTCAGGTGTTTTCCAGACACCTGATTATGTCAAAATGCTGCTCCCCACCCCAGGCCACACCCTAGCCATCCCCACAGCACCCCTGGAAGGCTCTGGGTGCAAGCAGAGCAGCTGTCCCTAGTAAGTCCCGCCAATGAGGTTGGCTCTAGAAAGAGCTCTCCGAGGCTCCTGAGTCCAGCTGCTACATGGGACTAAAGCCAGCCCTCCAAACAGCACCATCTCCTACTGGGGAAGCCTTCTCCCTCCATGGTCCTTCGTGGAGGTCCTGGGACTGTCTGGTTTAGGGCTGGGAAGAAAACAGCGGTTACGATGACAGGTTTCTGAGCACTGATGTTAGGTGGCCCTGTGGAGGCCTTCACAGGGCCAGCACTGGTTGGGTGCCTGCTGTGCACAGGGCTCGTCTGTTGCCGAGGTCTGGGGGTGGGAGGGACTTGCCTCTTGCACAGCAATCAGGTGGCAGGGCTTGAGGGCTGGGTCCCATCTTCAGGCTCAGAGACCAGACTTCTTCCAGGTCGCTTGCAGCTGCCCGTTAACCCATGGCCTGGAATCTTTTAACTGGACTTCCTGTGGTCTAGTTCACTTAGAAAGGCCTCCTGACCTTCCCCCAAGATGGTGTGTGCTCCCGGGTCCTCCAGCTCCCTGGAGGGAGTGGGCAAAGGCCCTGATAGGGTATAAGCAGTGGTAGTCACGAGCTCACGGAGTGGCCAAGGCTCTGCATGCAGCTCCAACCCAGCGCCTTCATCACCCAGCTCCAGGCGTCCAGATAGGTAATGGTCGTACTCCACTGGGGTGCAAACCGGGCTGCTGGGCACGAAAGGTGTTTCCCTTCCCTGCAGGAGAGAGAGGTCCAAGGTGCCCTACATCGTGCGCCAGTGCGTGGAGGAGATCGAGCGCCGGGGCATGGAGGAAGTGGGCATCTACCGCGTGTCCGGCGTGGCCACGGACATCCAGGCACTGAAGGCGGCCTTTGACGTCAGTGAGTGTCCGCCCCGGGCAGCGTGGGAGGGAGAGGTGGGCGTGGAGACCCTGCTGAGTGTCGGGTGCCCTCCGTGGCCCATGCTGATTATCTCGTGCTCTGCACTCTCTCTTCACTAAAAATGAGAAGAAACACAGTCATGGGGGATGGTTCTGCAGGCGCCAGTTCTTACACCTCTAACCATGCCTGGCTCTTGCTGGGTTGGAGCAGGGGCCTCCCCTGGGCCTTTTTGCTGGGGCTCGGCCCCCTCACCCTGGAGGTGGCAAAGAGGTGCCAACCGAAGCCCATGGGTCAGTGTGGTCTGGCCAGTGCAGAGGGCTCTGAGGCGAGCGGGTCCGGCCAGTGCTGCGGTATCGGTCTCCCTCGCCTTCACGTGCCAAAAAGTTGGCAGAACAGCCCCAATTGCCAAAGGCACCGAGACCCCAGAGTGGAAGGTCAACAGAGCCAGGACCTGGTACCCGCAGCTCTGCCCTCCTGGCCTGGAGCCCTTGAAGGCCGAATGGCACCGAGGGCCAGTGGCCACCTGAGTCCAACAGGAAGACACTCGCGTACACACTGAAGTGGAACAAATGATCCAGTGTCTTTCTGTCATCAGAGACACTGGCAGTGGGCAGTTGCTACAGGGCAGAGCCGCCCGCTCACAGCCCAGGTGCTGTGTCCTCCTTCGCCGGCCGCCCCGTGTGCAGCAGGGAGGTGCGGGCAGCAGGTGTGCAGGGGGCTGGGAAGGGGTGAGATGAGCTGCTCAAAGGAGAGGAGCCCGAAACTCGGTCAGGTGGGCAAGGGGAACAGAGCCCGAGTCCGGGCCTGGGAGTCACCACGCCGCACGTCTACACTCTGTCCAGATAACAAGGACGTGTCCGTGATGATGAGCGAGATGGACGTCAACGCCATCGCCGGGACCCTGAAGCTCTACTNCAGCAGGTGTGCAGGGGGCTGGGAAGGGGTGAGATGAGCTGCTCAAAGGAGAGGAGCCCGAAACTCGGTCAGGTGGGCAAGGGGAACAGAGCCCGAGTCCGGGCCTGGGAGTCACCACGCCGCACGTCTGCACTCTGTCCAGATAACAAGGACGTGTCCGTGATGATGAGCGAGATGGACGTCAACGCCATCGCCGGGACCCTGAAGCTCTACTTCCGTGAGCTGCCCGAGCCCCTCTTCACCGACGAGTTCTACCCCAACTTTGCCGAGGGCATTGGTGAGTGTGGCGGGCATCTCCCACCCCTCTTGTCCTCTGCGCCCTTTCTGCCGTGGTCTGTGCTTCAGCCCGAACTCTGTGTGTGCCTGGGGGCCCAGAGCCAGGCAGATCCTGGAGGCCTCATCCTCCAGCCACCCGTGTCTGTCCCCCTGAGTAGCTTGAGTGGGTACGTGGCTGGGTGTGGGGTCAAGGCCGCCGTCCTCCTCACTAGAACACTTGCCCGCTCCCCTGATACCGGGTCCTGGCACGTCAGTGCACCCCCTCAAACCTGAGCTGAGCCCCAAGTCAACCTGGAGGGTAGTTCCCAGGCCGGAGGTGCTGGTGTACCAGGCATCTGTGGCCTCCGCACTCTGCCTCTGGGACTATTCAGTGGGGGCCCTGACCCTCCCATCATGCACAGGGTGATAAGGGAGTCCCCACAGCCTTGCACCCCATCGGCCTATGTGCCTCATTCTGTGCCCAGCTTCCCTCGCCTCGGGCTTTCCCAAATAGGAGGCAGGAATGGCCAAGTAGGCCGGTGACTGTGCCCAGTGCCTCCTGTCACTGTTTCCTGTGGTGCCTTGGACCTCTTTCACATAGCCAAAAGGTGTTCAAAGGGGCCCGTCCTCACGTAGGCACCTGTCGCAGGGTCCCGCCTGGGGCTAGTGCTGTATGAGCTCGGATGATGACAGCCAGGGACTGTCCCGGGCCCAGTGACCCCAGGAAGTAACAGGCTGCCCCCACCTGCAGCTCTTTCAGACCCTGTTGCGAAAGAGAGCTGCATGCTTAACTTGCTGCTGTCACTCCCAGAAGCCAACCTGCTGACCTTCCTCTTCCTTCTGGACCACCTGAAAAGGTAACCCCAGCTCTTCCTCAGGGGACAGGGGTTCCCAGACCCCCAGGCAGCAAAGGGAGGCCCCACTGGCTCCCGTCAGACTCCTTGGCACCTGGTGCCTTCTCTTCCCACCCCACCATCCGGGGTTATTCACCCCCTCTGGGCGCTAGAGCGTTGCTGCCCTCTTCCCTCCCCACCACACTCCCCCTCTGCACCGAGGCCTTAAGAATGAGGTCCTGTGGCCACAGCCAACCTTGCGTTTGGACTGCCCCTGCCCTGCCCCCCAGGTCATGGCCTAGAGCTGACCTGGCCACCTGCTGGGTTCAAGTACTGTTTGTTCTGGGCCCCTCAGACCCAGAAGAACTAGTGTGGGTCTTCTGTCAGCGCACCCAGGGGCTGGTTAGCTGTGTCATGGAGCCAGCCCGAAGCAGAAAAGGGGTGGCACCCCTCCCCACGTTCCCTGAGGATCCAGGTTGGCCTGGCCCCTCCTCCCAACAGCACCCTCTGCTTTGGCTCTTCTCAGGGTGGCAGAAAAGGAGACAGTGAACAAGATGTCCCTGCACAACCTGGCCACGGTCTTCGGCCCCACGCTGCTCCGGCCCTCAGAGAAGGAGAGCAAGCTCCCTGCCAACCCCAGCCAGCCCATCTCCATGACTGACAGCTGGTCCCTGGAGGTCATGTCCCAGGTACAAGGATGGCACTCAGCCTCACAGAGGCGCCTTCTGCCTGCCCCACCCTGGGCGCTGCCAGTCACCACTCAAATTGTACAGGGGAGGTGACCCCAGTTCAGAAAGAGGGGATTTGCCTTGGTACCGTACTGGGCTTCTCAGGGTGTCCTTCAGGGAAACCCAGATCTCTTGCTGCCAGGACCCTCCTGTCACCAGGAGGCACCCACAGCACCCTGAGTGGGCCCTACGGCCTTAGTTACCAGGCCCTGGGCTTTAGCCGGGAAGGCCTCCCCCTGCAGCTGTGAGCATCCTTCTGAGCCGCTTTTGTCCCCCCACTCTGCTCGGGCAGGTCCAGGTGCTGCTGTACTTTCTGCAGCTGGAGGCCATCCCTGCCCCGGACAGCAAGAGACAGAGCATCCTGTTCTCCACTGAAGTGTAGAGGCCCAGTTCTGTCTCCAAGAGGCCGGCAGAACGGCCTGGAAAACTCCTGCCGAAACAGGCCATCCACAGAGCAGGAACCGAATCTTCTTGAGGAGCCGTTGGGTTGCCCCCAAGAACCAGTCCGCCTGCCAAGAGACTGCTAGCTACCCAAGGCAAAAGGCCAGGTGGCCTGGGCAACTCTGGGCCCTGGCAGTGGGCCTGTGAGTTCCCAGCTGGCCTCAGACTCTGATTTCCATATCGCCACCAGAGGGCGCCCCAAGCCTGCACAACTGGGAGTGCAGGCGTGGCCCGGGACCAGGCGAAGGGAGTGGTTTTTATAAACTTACTGAGTTTAAAAGATTTCTACTGGATCACTTGTCAAGACGCACCATTTCCAGGGAGAAGGGAACACGACCAGATTCCCTCCCCATCGTGCGTGTCTTGAATAAACACTGCTGCTGCTTCATACCGTGGGGGCCACAGCCCTGTCCCTGTATGGGTGGGGGCACTTAGATTTTCCTGACTTAGAATTTAACTCCTGTGTGTAACAGGGTTTGAAAAGCTAGGTCAACACTGTAGCGTTTGACCCCTTTCATCTCCCATCTTCTCTTTCTAGAAGGACCTCTGTGCAGAAATGGGTAGTCTTCCTCTTCTTTCCTATTCTGTTGTGTTGTTTTTGCCCGTGAGCCCCTCGGAAGGCAGCTCCCCGTGTAAAGTCCAGGACCAGCCACCAGGGGGCAGGAGGCCCAGGCTGCGCACTTTATGGCTTGTTCTCTGGGGAGAGTGACCCTGCCCACCTCCCAGCCCCCTAGCTGGGCACACGCTCTCCCTTCAGCTTAGAAAGGCCTTGATCTCTAGCTCACCCCTGCCTGTTCCTCCCCCCCCACCGTCCCTGCTCCCCCTTCCTCCGACTGTCCCCCTTTATAGATTGCTTCAGTTCCTCGCTCTCTACTGAACAAACAGTAAATTTTTGTAAAAGTTTCCTCTCAGCGGCATCTTGCTGACAGCTTGTTTTAAACTTTGATCCGAACAGCCTTTTGATACTTGAATATTTTTAAGTTTTATACGTAGTTTCTAATTTTTTTCCTAACAGATTCAGATACCTAACGAGATAATAGAATGTACTCTGTGGACGTGCCTGTCCCAGCAGCATTTTCTCTTCCTCCGAGCGCCAGCTCTGGGCTCACCGGAGCCGTTGCCCTGAGTCTCCTGAGCCCCGGGGGGCCAGGAGGGGGGCTGCCCTACAGGCCTGGCCGAGGGTGGCAACTCCCCACCCAGGGCGGGTGGAGGGACAGGCCTGCCCACCCTCCTCCTCGTTCTCCGTGCCCCTGACATTCCTACTGACCCTCCTGACCCTCTGACTTAGAGGAAAGAGACCTGGGGGAGCCACCAAGTATTTTGAAGAGACAAGTCGATGGACTTTTTTTTTTAAGAAGAGGGGTTGGGGCGAGGAGAACAGAAAAGGACCGTGACAGACCAAGTTTCCACGCTGGTCTTGCAGGAAGAGAGGATGTCACGCGCTGGAGGAGGGAAGCCATGGTGTGACTCAGGAAAAGGTGTTTGGTTGGCACCAGGGACTGGTGGCTCTGTCCCGAGATCCTTCCCATGTCCCTGGGAGGAGGGCGGAGGGCTGACCCAGGGACCTGCCCAGCCAAGGGGCAGAAAGCAAGGTCAGCTGAAGGTCTTACCCCTGCATACTATATTTATTTAGGTGTACTTTTTTCTTTTAAAGAGAGCGGACCACCATTGGAAGCTGGGGGACAGGGCAGGGAGTGGGGGCCTCTGGCCTCCACACACTTCTGGACCCAGTGGGTTTCCTGGGGTTCCTCCACTTGACCTCCCGTTCCCACCCGTCTCGGCAGACCTCCAGCCCTGCAGGGGGAGCACACGCAAGTAGAAGAGCTGAACCCAGCCCCAGTTCCTCCTTCCGTGGTGTGTCATAGTTCGCATCTGTCGCATTGAAACTGGAAAGCAATATATCAGTGTCTGTGCCAATTTCCACCCCCTCTCCCACCTCCTGCCCCTTTTTATTTTATTTATATAGAATGTGTGCTGTTTAAGGATGGAATGACCACTCTCCTCTAGCTGTAAAAGCCCTCCTTCGCTTGGCCACGGTGGCAGTGAGGATTGGGATCCTCAGCTGCCCCTTCGTCCCATCAAAATGTAGGCCTGTGTGTTGGCCGAGCCAGCGTGGGGCGGGGCGAGGGAGGCCTGGGGCCCAGAGGCAGCCCTCCGTGAGGTTTGGCTGCCACAGGCTACAACGAGAAGCGATGCTTCCCAGCCCGAGGCCCTGGGTCCAGAGCTGTGAGCTCGGCTCCCTCTGCGAGGGCAGCCGGCCTTCCACTGGGGGCTGGCTGCTCCCTCAGCAGCTGTACTTCTGCTTTTGAGCTCAGCCATCCATTTACCACTGTGGGGAAAGGATTGCTGACACTTCCATTAAAGTTACTGAGACTCCTTGGCGTTAGTGGTGATTGTTGCGTGAAAGAGGAAACCCAGAATCACGGCCTCTGGGCTGGGCTGGGGGTGAGCAGCGGTTGCTGGACAAAGCAGCAGGTGCAGCGAAGGGGCCGCCCGCCCCGTAGGCCTCCAGGAGGGTAGTGTGCATACGGCCCGGTGGTGCCGCCGGACAGCGTGGGGACACGGAGCTGCAGCAGTCGCTCCGAGGAGCCAGGGCTTTAGACCATCTGGTTAGAGACTGGGCAGAGGGGGTGGGAGAGCTCCAGCCACAGGCAGCCTGGCCCTGCGGGGCCCCCTCGTTCTCAGCGGTTCCTGCTGAGACCAAGACTCGGTGGTGTGGCCAAGTCCACCCTTTCTGTTGCCTATAGGCCTGGGTCCCTCATAACCACCACCTACCTTGCACTCAGTATTTGGCCCCTTCCTAGTCCTGTTTGAAAACCTTTTTTTTTTTAAAGCTCTGTTGCATCTCTTATTACGAGTTGAGTTTTTGAGTGAGAACTGACTGTCCCCGTGTTCTGAGAGCAGGGCTGAGTCCGGCCGAGCCCAGGGGGCAGGGCCATTCGCTGCTGCCCGTGATCTGAGACTCACACCTCAAAGAGACACCACGGGCCTCTTAGTCCAAAGCCTTTACGTTATAGACGGATAAACAGGCACACGAAGGTCCCCTGGCTTCCCGCTTGGCCTCCCAGAGCTGGCTGGTAAGCGGAAGCTGGGCATCTCCATGTCTTGATGGTCCCCCCTCTCCCCAGACTCCCCCCTTTCCTACTGGACTGCACATAGCCATACCACTGTGCTGGCCTGGGCGTCCTGCGCTCCTGTGGGCATGTGGGCCGAGGGCTCTCAGCGTCTCGAACACACCCTGGGCCAATGAAAGGAGGGCAGGGTTTCGTATAAAAATCTCAGAAGAGCTTTCATACTCACCCCCTCTCCGCACCCACTGCCCCAATTGCCTTAAAAGGAAGCGCTCCCACAGACTAATGATGGGAAATATCAGAAAATAGCTCTGGAGAGAGAAACAGATAAAGGGAGGGGGTGACAAACACACCCAACTCTTGAAGAAGCCCAAAGGCCTCCCAGGGCTGCTGTGGTGGGTCAGTGGGCAGGACTGGGGCGGAGGGTCACCCGTGGGTGAGGGGGGATCTGTCAGACCTTGGGGAGGGAGGGACACTTAGTGTAACTGGAGTGGGCGAGAGCAACGGGTCACCTGAGCTCCCAGCACAGAAGGGCCAGCCGGGGTCGTGATGGCAAACACACACACACCCACGTAGATATTCCAGACCACAGGCCCTGTCGCATCTCCCGGACGTGCCCAGTCGGGGGGCCGAGACTGCTAGTCTGAGAGCTCCCAGGAGAGAGGAGCCGGGCAGCTGACCGGACATCACACAGCCGTGTGTCCTGGGATGGCCCTCGGGGCTTCTCTGACCACTTCGGCCAGAGCAGTGAGGTCTACACGCCAGCTACGCTTCCGCTCCCCTCCTGGGGGCGGAACTGGACAGGCCTGACCGCAGACTGTCCTTGGGGCTTTCAGGCACTTCATGGAAACTTGAGCCCAGCACCTGGGGGTGTGTAGGTTCAGATGGAATTCCAGCCAGAGAAACAAGCTCAGGTCCTGAGGAGCCGCAGGCTGAGGTGAGACTGAACAGGAAGCACGGGAATGGTGGCTACTGCACACCCGGAGCCTCCCCAGGGGCTCAAGAGCTTGAGTGAGCACAGACAGGTCTCTGGAACTTACAGCATGGCCAGCCTGGGAAATGCAGACCCATCCAGAGAGGAGCAGATGCTACAGCTGCTCATTTAAACATAGCTGCAACTCGCCCTGGCTGGTGTAGCTCAGTGGATTGAGCATGGGCCTGTGAAGCAAAGGGTGGCCAGTTCAATTCCCAGTCCGGGCACATGCCTGGGTTGCAGGCCAGGTCCCCAGTAGGGGACACATGAGAGACAACCACACATTGATGTTTCTCTCCCACTCTTTCTCCTTCCTGTACCCTCTCTCTAAAAATAAATAAATATTTTTAAAAACAAAGCTGCAGTTTACGTGATGACTGCTGCCTTGCTGGGGTGGCACTGGCCGGCCCCTCTCCGGGTTTGCTGTGTCGTGGAGCCAGCCCGAGGCAGAAGGGGTGGCACCCCTCCCCACTTTCCCTGAGGAGTCCAGCGTGGCCCTCTACCTCCCCTCTGTCCTGAAGATGGTGTCCCAACAGCACCCTCTGCTTCAGCCCTCCTCAGGTGGCAGAAAAGGAGACAGTAGACAAGATGTCCCTGCACAACCTGGCCACGGTCTTCGGTCCCACGCTGCTCCGGCCCTCAGAGAAGGAGAGCAAGGTCCCTGCCAACCCCGGCCAGCCCATCTCCATGACTGACAGCTGGCCCCTGGAGGTCGTGTCCCAGGTTCAAGGAGACAGGCTCCAGCCCGTGGCAGGGGTCTGGCTGCCCAGTGTCCCAGTGAGCCCAACCTCCCAGGCCCGGCCACCGAGCTCCAGGGGGAAATGAGGTCAGAGGAGAGAAAACCAGTGGGGAGAGGGGATGGCCGCTGGTTCTTCTCTTTTCTGAAAACAGTATTTACAACATGGGAGGGTGGTGATCGGAAGTTATTTGGAACCACTGAAGCATCTGTGACCCCTGTTCTCCATTACATAATCACTCCGGAGCTGCGTTTCAGCCCCTGTCATGTGGTGACAGTGAGGAGAAGACACCTGGGGCTTTGGGTCAGGGGGCGGCTGCTGCCGGAGCCCAACCCTCTCCAGCAGGCTGGCTTTGGCCTCTGTGCAAGCCTCAGCCCACCCCCCGCTGATGCTGCCCTGGGTGCCAGAGATCGGCATCTGGCATTACCCTGACTGGCTGCCCCGGAGTTTTCCAGACTCCACCACTTTATGGTTTTGATGAGCTGAATTACGTACCCCCCTCCCAAATTCGCATGTCGAAGCCCTACCCACTGATGTGACTGCATTCAGAGATAAAGCCTTCAGGGACATGGCTGAGGTCAAAGGGCGATCTAATCTGGCCGGACTGGGATCCTTATAAGGATGGGAAGAAACTCCACAGGCCTCTCTCCCTTCTGGTGCACACAGAGGGAGAAGGCGGCCATCTGCAAGCCAGGAAGAGAGGCCTCAGGAGGAACCAACCCTGGTGGCTCCTTGACCTTGGACTTCTGGCCTCCAGAACCGTGAGAAAATAAGTATGTGCTGTTTCAGGCCCCGGTTGTGTGGAATTTTGTTACGGAGGCCCGCGCTGACTAATACAATGGCCTCTGGCCATCCCGCCCCCTGAATGTGGAGCCAAGCTTGGAACCTGAGTGTTCCCTGTGCTCCCCGCTGTTCATCCCGCTGTTAGAGGGGCCTGCGGTGTTGACTGGCCACCCAGGGCGTCATCACCTCCCCCGTCCAGGCTGCATCATGAGTCTCTCTGCAAACACATTCCATGTGGCCTCCTCCTCTGCCAGCTGGAAACTTGCCCAATTCACAGTCCCCCTGAGGGGCTTCTAGGTGACCTAACAGGGGCCACAGTCCAGGTGTGGCACGTACCAGGTCACTCCATGATTCAGCCCACAGTTTGCTTGCTTTATTGTAGCAGTTCCCCAGGCAATGTCACTTTCGGGGACCCAAAGCCCCTGAGCAGCCTCTCCTCACTCCCTCAGCCTCTCAGTCTCCAAGTCGCCTCCTCCAAGTTCTGAGATCCCAACTCAGGGTCCGGGGCTGAGAGGGTGAGGAGCAGCAGTGCCTGAGAGATTGGGCAACACTGACCCAAACCCGAGGTGAGGCGGTGAGACCTCGGGGCACTGAGGGTTTCTTAACCGCCGTGGGGCGTTCTCACACTCAGGAAGAAGGCCGGCTGCGGGAGGGACTGGCGTGCTGTGCCGGAGGCACACGCTGTGCTACGGGGCCACTGCTCCCAGAAGTTCAGAACTGCAGCCACATGCCTGTTGCAGCCGGACCGAGTGGTCCCCAGAGCTGGCTCATCATTCCCTCCTATTCTCCTGTCAAAGCACCAGGACGCTCAGACACTCCGAATCTTCTGAAAAGGGAAGTGCGTCTCCCGTGGTTCCTGTGGGAGTGGAGTGTGCCCCCCACAAAGACGCATCCACTCGGAATCCTCATCATGTGACATTTCTGCAAAAGGGTCTTTGCAGAAATCAATAAGGGGAGGATCTTGAGTCTAGATAATCCTGGAGTCGGGTGGCCCTAAAGCCAATGACAGAGGATCCTTGTAGGAGACAGAAAAGTAGAGAAGACACAGAGGCACACAGGAGAAGGCCTTTGAAGGTGAAGGCTGAGGTGGGTGATGGGCCTACGCTGGTCCATCGCAGTGACCGATAGGCCACAGTCACCAAAGATGGTGGGCACCCTCTAGAGTTGGGAGAGAGGCAAGGACGAGATTCTCCCTGAGAACCCCCAGAAGGAACCAACTCGGATGACACGAGGATTTTGGACTTCCACCTTCAGAACTGTGAGAGAACCCGCTTCTTTTGTTCTGAGCTGCCCGGTTGGTGGTCAGGTATATGGTAGCCTCAGGGATGACAGTGGAACCTTGCTTCTTGAACTTAATTCATTCTGGAAGGCTGTGCGAGAAGTGATTTGTTCGAAAAACTGAATCTTTTCCCATTAGAAATACAGTGTCAGCCCTGGCTAGTGTGGCTCAGTGGATTGAGTGTGAGCCTGAGAACCAAAGGGTTGCTGGTTCAATTCCCAGTCAGCACACAGGCCTGGGTTGTGGGCTAGGTCCCCAGTAGGGGGCGTGCGAGAGGCAGCCACGCATTGATGTTTCTTATCCCCTCTTCCTCCCTTCCCTTCTCTAAAAATAAATAATTTTTTTAAAAAAAGAGAGAGAAATACAGTGTCAGGATGAAAGGGTTGCTGGGTTGAGAACCGAAGTTTTCTTGACAGCTGAGACATTTTTTCCATGAACAATTTGGTGGAGAACTGAATGGTTTGAGACGGGAGACGTTTGAGAGCTGAAGTTTGTCCACGACAGCTCACTGAGCTAGTAAGACAAGACTGCGGCCAGATCCCGGCCCTCCAACTCGCAGTCCGAGGGCTTCAGCTCTGGTTCCCAGGCACGCGGGCCCCTCCTAAGACGAGCAGCATGGCTGAGGAAGGCCGACAGCCCATCCCTGCCTGCAGACACTTCATTGATCGTGTGACAGTTGCACATTTTCCGGGACCCAGTGCTCCCTGGCTCCGAGGGAGGTGTGCCAAGAATCCCAGCTCAACATCCTGGCACTCAGGGCTGACGGCTTGGTAACTGTTGGAAACAGTTTTCCGATGAAAACTTGGCCTGCAGCCCCCGTCAGCCTGGCTCCTCCGGCTGTGGCGTGGACACAGCAGCTGGGCCCGAGGGGTAGTCAGTGACTTGGTCAGGCATAAGGAGGAGCCGAGTGCATAAGCGAGAAACCAGAGGCGCAGAGCTCAGGGGGGTTCAGGGCTCTGAGAGCTCAGCCATCTCAATGGTGACAAGACCATGGTGTGGCAGGGCCAGCATGAATGGAGGTCATCGAGGTGTCCCAAACCCTGCCCCTTGGTGATCATTTCGAGCTGGAGGCTGGGCCCTGAGAGGAACTCAAATGTGGACAGATGGCCTCCTGCACAGGCTGTCAGCTGCCTGTGTCCCCAGGTCCCCTCTGGCTCTAGGCCAAGAGTTGCTCCACTTGTGTCTTCAGGGAGCCAAAGGGGATGATCAAGGACAGGGGACAAGCCCTGTGTGAGGCTGATGGGACCACCCGGATGCCAGCACTGAGGCCCAATGGTAGGCTGAAGTGCCCTGCCCTCAGATCTGTCTCCTCCTTCTGAGCCCATTCCAGACCTTCCTGCCTTGCCTGTCCCCAGAACCATACCCTTCTGACTGCTAGGGTCGCCCTCCCCATCCTGTGCATGCCACCAAGCCAGTCTTCCTAATGACCGTGTCACAGCATCTCACTTCCCTGCCCCAAAGCTGCAGTGACCGGCTCCTATCCACACTGCAGAACCAGAGTTCCAGGCCCAGGGTGGGGCAGGCTCTCCCCGCTCTGCCCCCCCACCCCCTCCACATGCACAGCCAGCCACGCTCCCTGCTCTGCTCCCTGCAAAGACCTTTAGTCTGTTCTCCCTGAGAAGGCTCTGCTTGCCCTCGCTTCCTTGCTCCTTCTCCTGCTGTCCACTGTCCCACGAAGAGAAGTGCCTTCTCCTTGTGGAAACCCTCCTGAAATGCCTCCTCCTTCGAGAATCTGCTGATTCCTCCATGCCACCTTAGCGGCGGCATGTCACCTGATTGAGAACCAGGTCACACGGCTGCCTCAGCCAGAGAAGACTCTTAGAGGCTGGGGACCTCGTCGAAGCCATCTCTGCTCCCTCCCCAGCCCTGGGCACAGGTCAGTCCCACGGGCCTGGCTGCTGCTTAGGAAACCTCAGTAGCCTCCTGGTTGGTGGGAAATGGCTCATTCATTGGCTTTGGAATTGCAGTGGTAGAAAATTTAGTCCGGCAGATTTAGTTCGTTAAAAGTACTCTGCTAGGTACAAGAATGTTCACGGGAACTTTACGCCTAATGTTGACTTAAAAGGTGACTTAAAAAGAAAGTAAAATCATGACTCTGACACAAGTTTATTTCATACAAGTACTGTATAAATACATGCTTATTTTATACAAGTATAAGATTCACTTAACTCCTTAATTAAATGAGGGAGCCGGTAAAGTGTTACCATCAGTTCGAAGGAGAATTCAAAAGTCAGATATGCTTATGGATCAAAAACATTGAAAGAAACCTGCAAATGGAGGCAAAACGGCATCTCCACTGTCCTTAGATGAGAGTTATTTGCAAGCCCCTAGATGAGAATCATTTACTCTGACTGCAATTTTCTACAATTTACAGGACTGTGAAAGAGCTCAAAGACAAGAAAAGGCCCAGAGGCCCCACAGAATCAGAATCCGGTAACCCAGAAGGATGCTCTCCAAGGATGCACGGCTTTCCACTGGAGACACCAGGAATTTTTTTGCTTCATTCAATTTTCCTTCCATTGATAGCTTACAACTGGAGACAACCCAAATGTCCATCAATAGGAGAATGGATAGACCATGATATGGTAAACTCTTGCAATGGAATACTACACAGCAACCAAAACAATACTCACTGTGCGTGCCACAGATATATGCGACCAGATGGATGGACCTCCCAGACCTAATGTTTGAGTGAAAGAAGGCAGACACAAAAGAATATACACTTGGCCCTGGCCGAGTAGCTAAGTTGGCTGGAGCATCGTCCTGATGTACCAAGGTTGCAGGTTCAATCCCCGGTCAGGGCACAAACAAGAAGTAACCAATGAATGCATAAATGAGTGGAGCAATAAGCCAATGTTTCTCTCTCCCTTTCTCTAAAATTAGTTTTAAAAAACAAAAGAAAAAACTAATACACACTGTGGTAGGCTGAATTAATGACTCCTAAAGATACCAGGTCCTACCCCTGGAACCTGTAAACGTTGCCTTATTTGAAAAAAAGGCATTTGCAGATGTGATAAATTAAGGATATTGTGATGGAGGATTATCTTGGATTGTCCAGATAGGCCCTAAATGCCATTGCAAGTGTCCTTATGAGAGAGAAGCAGAGGGAGATTTCACACACACACACACACACACACACGCACACACACACACAGGGAGAAGCACAGACGGAGGCAGAGATTGGGGGGACGCAGCCACAAGCGAATGACTACCAAGGAATTCAGGCAACTGGCAGATGGTAGAAGAGGCGAGGAAGGATTCTGTCCTAGAGCCTTTGAAGGAAGCTCAGAGCCTCTGACACCTCGATGTCAAATTTCCAGCCTCCAGAACAATGAGACAATAAACATTTCTGTTGTTTTAAGCCATCAATGTTGTAGTAATTTCCTACAGAAGCCCTAGGAAACCAATACAATGTGATTCCACTTTTTTAAAGTTCAAAATCAGCCATGGCTGGTGTGGCTCAGTGGACTGAGTGCTGGCCTGTGGACTGAAAGGTCGCTGGTTTGGTTCCTGGTCAGGAACAAGCCTGGGTTTGTGGGCCTGGTCCATGACTGGGGCGTGCGAAAGGCAGCCAACCAATCGATGTTTCTCTAGCACATTGATGTTTCTTTCCCTCCTTTCCCCTCTGATAAAATATTTTTAAAAAATTCAAAATCAGGCCTGTGCAGGGAGCTCAGTTGGTTATGGTGTTGTGGTATAGAGTGTTGTCCCGATACCCCAAGGTTGTGAGTTCGATTCTCTGGTCAGGGCACATACAAGAATCAACCAATGAATGCATAAGTAAGTGGAACAATAAATCATTGTTTCTCTCTCTCTCCCTAAAGTCAATAAAAAATAAAAAATTTTAAAGTTCAAAATCAGTCCATATTAATCCTGAGTTAGATGTCAGAATGGTTATGTTTGAGGAGGATGTATTTGCAGGGAAAACTGGTAAAGCTCTTTTTTTTTTGACTTTTACTTTTTGATGCCTCATTAAGGTATACATTTATTTCTTTAAAATAGAAAAAGTATCTTTTAACACTGGGCGTGGCTTGTGAGTACCAAGGGGTGATGCCTGGGACCAGAGTTCTGTTCTGTTCCTGCCACTCCCTGACAGGGTGGCCTTGGGTAAGTGAAACAACCTCTTTGAGCCTCAGGTTTGTCCTCTGTACAGTTCTTACAGGGTTGGCGCAAGGATCTGATGTATGCTGAGTCCTTTTGGAACTGTAAATGCCTAAACAGGTATTTACAACATGAACACACCTCACATTTACCAAGCATATGCTGGGTGCTGGACATCACGCTAAGCCCTCTGCATGCATTATCCCACTTAATTCCCACAACAACCCATTACAACACCCATTGTGTGAAAAACCGAGACACAAAGACAGAAAGCTATTAGATGGTAGAGCCAGGATTCAAACCTAGGCTGTTTGGTTATAAGGACCAGGGCCTTAGACCTACACTAGGGTTGAATGATTATTTTCAAAGCATTAAAACATCAGGGCTATTCTGGTTTTTAAAAGAAAGGTACAGATCAGAATGTATAATAGACTACCATTTGTGTAAAAAAAAAAGAGAGAAGCAGATGAAAATACCCACCTTTATTGGATATTTGTTAATATTCATAAAGTATCTTCTGTCTCTAGATAGAAGTATCATAAAGTGCCCTTCTATCTCTAGAAGGGTATCAAGAAACTGAATATAGGTAGCTGCACCTGGGAAGAGGAACTACAGGAATTGATGCTTTCTGAATTTTGAAGTATGTAAACATACTTGAAATGTGCTCAGAAAGAAATAAAAAAATGAATAAAATTAAAACAAAAGCCATAAAAGAATTACATTAACAACTTTATACAAATGACTGTCAAAACATCAACAAAACACTTTCCTGCAAAAAATCTAAAAATGACAGGGAAAAACAGAAATTCTGTCTACATCCAGAAGTAATAAAGAATGAATGAAACAGTTTTTAAAAAATCTGCATCCTGCCCTGGCTGGTGTAGTTCAGTGGATTGAGCACTGGCCTGTGAAGTAAAAGGTCGCTGGTTCAATTCCCAGCCAGGGCACACGCCTGGGTTGCAGGCCAGGTCCCCAGTAGGGGACACATGCGAGGCAACTGAACATTGATGTTTCTCTCCCACTCTTTCTCCTTCGGTTCCCCTCTCTATAAAAATAAATAAATAAATATTTTTAAAAAAATCTGCATCCTATCCTCTCAAAGACTTTACAACCAACAAAACCAATGAAAAACAGCAAACCTGGGTGATTTCACAGGCAAGTTCAGTAAACATGAACAAGAACAGAAAATTCTGATCTTATATACAATCATCCAGGTAAAGAAAGCATCAACTTACTGTGTACTTATTACAAGCATAATCCTAAAGCATTCATGGACAGTACAAGAAAGCAAAAGTATAACAGTCTCACTTATGGATAAATATGTAAAAATGGTACATAAGATATTAGCAACTGGTCTAGCAATGTATTCAAAATATATCGAGACCAAGCAAGTTGTCCTTTTCCTAGGAAACTAAGATAATATAATAAAAATCTACTAATACATTTCAAACTATCAAAGGAAAAAAACCTGTACAACTGTGACCTAACTGAACTTCCTTAAGTTGATAAATTATATTTAGCCTGATTTTTTTTGTGTGGCTTTTATGGTCAGTGTTCCCTGATTCACCAGGAGCGCCACGAAGGCAGCACTCGCATGTCTGAATCACCACGCTGGCACACTGTAATGCGTAGTGGTGGACCTTTGAGCTCAGGTGGACCTTTGAAACGAGGGAGCTCTACATTTATCACCTGTTCGCGTCCAGGGACACCTCCAAGACAATCCGCGAATTAGAGTTCCAGGGCGAGGCCTAACGCGTGCGCACTGGCTGCCCGAGCCCCTTTCTTGACGGGTCGGGTAGCAGGGCGCCTGCGCGACCCAAAACTAGGAGAAACGCAAGGCGGGGGTGCGGTTGGAGCCGGCGGCGCAGCGGGAATATGGGCGGGGCCTGGGCGGCGCCTGCTCAGTCGGTGCTAGTCGTGTAGGGCGGGCAAGGGGCGGGCCGAAGGCGGGGGCTGGGGGGGAGATAGGGAGGGAGGTAGGGCGGGCCCAGCGAACGGCGCCGTATGGTTGGCTACTACGCTGAGGCCGGACTCAACGGATTCGGGCCGCGCCACCGGGCGACCTAGCCGCCCGGCCCAACTCCGGAGCCAGCGAGCGAGCGAGGCGGCGCCGCGCGGTAAGAGCTAGGGCCTGGTCCCTTCAGTAAGCCCGGAAGGGCCAGTCCGTGTTCTCAGCGTCGCCTGCGCGGCCAGGCCCCGGCGGCCCCGCAGACCCCGGTGGGCCCGCGCGTGCGTCACCCCCCTCCCGGACCCCCGCAGCCTGTCCCGCGCTTGCGCCGTACCCCCTTGGGCTCCCGGGCCGATTCGCTGCCAGCACCGTGGACCCTGGGTCTGCGGGCCGCCAGTGACTGGTGTTGGGGCCTGGTATTGGTCCCTCTAACCGCTGGTACCTTCTGAGCCGGCGCGCCGGGCGCAACACTCGCATTTTGCTTTCTCTGTGTCCCAGGAGAGGCCGGGGCAGCCGCCTCACCGCCGTGGTCCCGTGTCCCCTGCGGGGAAGCGCTGCTCCGGGGCCCCGAGATCGCGGGCGGCGGACTCCGGGCCTCCTGCGGGCTTGGCTTCCGCACAGACTCGCACCTCCACCCATCCTCGTCCCGCTCCGCAGGGGGGAGTCAGCCCGAAGCAGGCGAAATGTCCTTTTTCCTTGAGACCTAGTTAGTTGCATCAGGTTGGATACGTTTTGCTAAGGGAAAATTGGCATCTCCCGGAATCCAGTAATTGTGTACTTTAAAGCGTTTATGTTTAAGACACTCCAGTTCATTCTTGGGCAGCTCCCATGGAGACGTCTGGAAAAAGAAATCACTTTCCAGTTAGTTTTAGCCTGTTTACTAGACCAAGTAAGAATTACTGTCATCATTCAAATGCAGAGAACCTTCGTTTGTTAGTGCCTTTAATAATTTGCCGGCAAGTACAGGAGGGCCCAGGAAAAAATCCCATGAATTCGCTGCCCTATTTTGATTACAGGGATATGTATATTGTAGAAAGAGCTATTGATAATGTTTTCCTGAGTTTACAACAGATTAAAAAAACTAAACAGTGTTGCAGAGTCCAACTGCATTTTGCTGTTACCCAGGAGGATGCATCTTGAGATGAAATCAGAACTGTGCTCTTAAACATCAGCATAATACATACAGGATATAAAGTAGCCACATCAGTACTTAAGGGTCTGCGGTGTGACAGGAGAAATGGAATATTGATCTGGATAAAATGTTTCCTTAAAGAAATGGCTGATCCAAGAATTCGTTCCCTGGTGTCTTTTCCAGAACCTCTGATTTAGTATGCACCAAGTGGAGTCTTTCAGACTCAGTAACTTTGGTAGCTGGAGAATGCAACTTAATTGCCATTGTAGTCCAGGTTCGTGGGGATTTTCTCGACATTTTCAGTAAGAAAGTGAATACTGTGCGGTAGGAAAGCTTTCTCACTGGGCCTTGGTAATAGTGCAAATATCTCAGTGTCAATCAAGTGCAGTATAGTGAGCAGATAGTAATCATAGCAGTTGTGATTAAGGTGAAGTTTGTATCAAAACTTCTTTAAACTTGGACTTCTAGTATGTATGTCTGCAGTGCAGTATGTCGTCTTGAGATGGGATTTCTCTGGAGCAGAGGTGCTCCTTGTAACTGACTGATACAGTACCTTTTATGTTGCAGGTGACTCAGATGATAGTATTGCTTCAGTTCAAAATTACTGTCAGGGTTGGGTTCCCATAATCTGTAAGAGCTGCTGTAGCGCTGTGTACATATTTAAGTTGCGTGGCTAACTTGTACATGGTGTTAGGCAGACTGTCTGGCTCAGCAGAGGAGTGATGATAGGATGTCATTGGGCCAGAGAAGTTCTCTTGGCCTTACGGCTTTGGGCAAGTCTGTATTCCCTTCTGGACCTTCGTTTCCCCATGTGTAAAGTGTGGGGTTGAGCAGGGTTGGAAAGGAGCTTGTGTTGCCAGTTTTCACATGTAATGGATCCTTGCTTACTGAGTCCTCTTCAGCTAGGGGGAGTCCTCCAGATATGGGGAGTCCTCCAGATGGGGGGAGTCCTCTTCAGCTAGGGGGCGTCCTCCAGGTACCGGGAGAGCGGGTCTTCTCACCAGCTCTAGGTCCCTCCTCAAGGATGGGGAGGGGAGGCATCGTGAGTTGGTGAGGAAACATTTTGGAAGATGCTTGGTCAGGCCCCTCAAATGGAATGTTGAGTGGGCCTTGGCTTATTGAGAAAAATAAGAACAGTATTTTTTCCATAAAACTAAATTTATTCAATTAAAGGGCTGCCCTTTCTAAAAATATTTGTCATTTTCTGGTGTTAAAATTAAGCATCTTTTGTGAAATCAAGCTATTGATTGTAAATGGCAAGTCAAGGTTGGTTTTCAGACGAGATCGGGCGCGTTCAGGGTGGTATGGCCATAGACTAAGGTTGGTCTTCTTATCAGAATAAGATATATTCAGAAATAAGGATCTAACCATTATATTATACATCTGAAACTGTACAAAATAATATTGAATGTAAAATGTAATTGAAAAATAATTTTTAATCTAAAATTTTAAAATTTTTATTTATTTTTAGAGAGAGTGGAAGGGAAGGAAAAAGAGAGGGACAGAAACATCAATGTGTGGTTGCCTCTCATGTGACCCCCACTGGGGACCTAGACCACATCTCAGGCAGGTGCCCTCCTTGACTGAGAATAGAACTGGCAGAGTTTTGTATCGCAGCCTGCACTCAATCCACTGAGCTACACCAGCCAAGGCTAATCAAAACAATTTTTTAGTTTAAAAAATAGACTCTAGAATCTATTACTTTGTTGTTAAGAAGTTTAGGAAAAAGTTCCTGAGACTTTTGCTGCTAAGATTAAAATATAGGTTATTTTTAAAGAGTAAATTTGAATTTGTGGTCATTAGTCACAGTCCACCAGGAACCAAGAAAGCTCTGTTAAATTTGCTTGGTATTCAAGATGTTCTTATTTCTGATCATTTTTTTCCTACTGAATGTAAAATGCCAGGATTTTTTTGAGCCTAGGAAAATCCTCCTGGTGGTTGGGGTTGTTCCTGCAGAATAGACCAGCTGTGGAGTTGAACCCTGTGGGGGTTCTCCGTCAGCTCAGACATCTGTGAGTAGTGTTGTGGCCCGAGTCTTTTACCACGGAACAACACAGCCATCGAGAAATTAGGCTTACCCATTGTATTTCAGATATGCTGAGAAGGCACCAGTGGCTGTGGTCGGTCTGTTCCAAAGGGAATGTAACAGATGATTTTCTTGTTTATGAAGTCATTAAAATTGATTTTGGTTAATAGAAGATAAGATTTAGAGTTATAAATCTTTTCTTTTGTACTCACAAAACTACTGTGTATCAAAATGTGCCAAACATACATTCGAAAATGTCTCGAATTAGTATTGCTGTCTCTAATTCTTCACAGTACTCAGTGCTACATTTGGAGGACGGACTGCTATGAGTCCTCCATCTTCAAAGAATAAGGTGGTAACCCCTTAAAGGAAATGTGTGCACGAGAGGAGAGGGTACACATGTGTTAACAGTGTTTTTCCTGACCTTTCACCACATCTTCATTGTTCTTTATTCTTGGTTAAATCCTGAGGCTTGTTCCTGCCTCTGTCTTTCCAGAATAATAATCTGCTCACAGTCCCCCAGCACCCTCACTTGCACCTCCACAATTTAAAGTCCTTTCGTGGCTCCCATGGTCTTCATAACCAGGCCTGCCAGCCCTTAGCGTGGTGTCCAGGACACTTCACCACCGGGCTCTGGCCTCTACTCTCATCCTTCCCCCAGTCACTTTTTAGGTGCTTCATTGAGCTTTGCTGAACAACTCTTGGTCCTTTGAACTCTCTCCATTCTCCTTGTCTTCCTCTGCTGGAATGGTCTCTCACTTCATCTGTGTGTCACCTTCAACACTCAGCTCAGATACTACGTTGTTGGGAAGACATCCCTTATCCTGTCTCCTGTGACTTGTCCAGTGCCCTGGTAATTAGGAATCGGCACCCTGGGTTTTTTCCTGCTCCCACCACCAGCCAGTGACACCACAGTGCACAGCAGACTGTGAGGCTCGAGGTAACATCATTGCACCTGCTGGATGCGGTATGTGCCGGACATGTCAGTGGGTAACCTAGTTCCTGCCCTGAAGGAGCTTCTCAGTGTAGTGTACTTGACCTTTCCAGCCTAGAGACACCTCCCAGTCATGCATATCAGCTTGCAGAGTCCATTTAATTGTATCTTAGTGTCTAATTAAAATCTTATTTCCTGAAGAAGACTGTCTCTAATGTCTTATGTCATCTGGAAACTGGATGAGGATTGTCCTCGTGTCCAGCCCTAGAAGCAACATGTGTTCTGTTTCCCCTCCCCCCTGTGTGCCTTCCACCTGGAGTTTATTTTGTTTTTTAAATCTGATGTGTTTGGACAGTAAATGTGGTTAAGATAATAGATTTCAAGTTTATTGTGCATATAGCGTAGGGAAAACAAGAGAAAGTTACAGGGGAGAGTACTTTGTCCCTTATTTTTAAAAGTCCCATATTACACTTCTTTTCAGAAGAACTGAGCTTACACAGAAGAAAATAAAAAGACCTTGGTTAAGCTCAGGAAAGAGGCAGAGAAACTGGCAGCCAGGTTAAGATGTGTCAAGCCACACCTGTTAAAAATTAAAATTGTCCCTTTTCTCCTTTCTTCCTGCTCATGTTCTAGAGAAAAGTCCCAACTCCCCCATTTTCCAGTGGTACTTCTTCCACCAGGAATTCCCACGGCCATCTGTCGGGGCTGCTTTTTTCCAGAACAGGGACAGTTGGACACTGTATCCCAAGAGATGCCCTTTCTCTCACTTAGGAGATACCGATGTCCTGAGTCCCACCCCCTCCTTTCCCTGGAGGCTTCTCCTTGTCATGTTTGGGGTCGACCCACCAGGCCTAAGGATTCTTCAGTAGGAAGAATGATAACCAGTTTGGTTAATGATAACCAGTTTGGTTCATTCTTGTAAGGAATGGATCCTCATTCTTTCCATATTATTTTAAATAAAGTGACGATGAAGTATGAAATTGGAATCCATATTTTTCTCTTATACTATTCCTAAGGAGTTTTTTAAAACTAAATAAAAATTGAAGTGTGTATGTCATGATGGTAGGCTAAGGAGAGGATTCACTAAAGAAGTATGAGATTTTCTGATGAAAGGCTAATACAGTATTTACTTTCTCACCCAAGGCTTATTATTTTCAGAGATGACCAAGGTTATTATTGTATTTTGTTCCTAGTTACATGTGATCGCGCAAAACACAGAAAGCTACCTAGGTGTTGCATTTGCGTGGCCAGAGGAAGCTGTATACTGCAAATGGGAGGAGAGGGTGGTCAGCAGTGGCAGGTTCTGCACTGATGTCCGAGAGTGACGTCTGAGAAAGGATCTTTATTAAAAAAAATTGTCAGAACCCAGCACTTAGATATTTATTCACTGATCAAATCTCTGTGCCATGAGGTGTCAGAAGGGAGGTTGGGAGAGGAAAAGTGATGGGTGTAGCTCAACTGAAAAAGGTTTCGTTTAGGTAAGAAACAGGCAAGGGAGAACATAAGCTGGGAGAATTCTCCCACTTAAGTACAATATGAAGCTGCTTAAAATAACTGAAGTTAGGACTTCCGCCAAGAGGGAGTCATAGGTGGAAACACTGTGCCTTCTCCCACAACCAAGTTTGAATACAACAAAGGTTTGGAGAACAAAGACACAGCCAAAGAACAGAAAATTGAATTATACGGAAGTCCGACAACAACTAACCGTTCAACCCAGATAGTAAGAGGGGCAGAGCTAGCAGCAGAGCAGGATCGGGCAGGACAGATCCCCAGACCTAGGATCGCAAGTGGCCCGGACCCAGTCAGGGTGTGGGGCAGACTGACCAAGGTCGCACATTCACGCACAGTGAGACGGACCACGCAGGCCCCAGGGGGCGAGGGCTGATGGCGGTGGCACACTCACATGCAGTGGGACGAAACACGCGGGCCCCAGTGACAGTGGCAGCTGCTTCACCTGTGGCGGCCGGGGCTGGAGGCGGCAAACGGGATGCCATTGCTCCTCATTGACCCCGCCCCCACATACAGCGTCACAACCCAGCAACTGAGTTGCCGTGCTCTGGTGAACACCTAGGGCTCCAATCCTGCTACATAACAGGCATGAACAGCCCAAAAGATGGCGCAAGAAGAACTCAAATTTCCAGAGCTGATAATTCTAAGCGACCGAGAAATTGCCAGCCTCTCAGAAGCACAGTTCAAGACACTGTTGATCAGGATGCTCACAGAACTGGTTGATTATAGTCACAAATTAGAGGAACATATGAAGGCTAAACTAACTGAAATGAAGGGAGATGTCCAGGAAACCAATAGTGATGGAAAGGAAACTGGGACTCAAATCAATGGAATGGACCAGAAGGAAGAACAAAACATCCAACCAGAAAGGAATGAAGAAATGAGAATTCAAAAAAATGAGGAGAGGCTTAGGAACTTTCAGGACATCTTTAAACGTTCCAACATCCAAATTATAGGGGTACCAGAAGGAGAAGAGGAACAGCAACAAGTGGAAAACTTATTTGACCAAATAATAAAGGAGAACTTCCCCAGTCTGGCAGAGGAAATAGACTTCCAGGAAATCCAGGAAGCTCAGAGAGTCCCAAAGAACTTGGACCCAAGAAGGGACACACCAAGGCACATCATAATTACATTAGCCAAGATTAAAATGAACGAGAGAATCCTAGAAGCAGGAAGAGATAAGGGGACAGTCACCTACAAAGGAGTACCCATCAGACTGTCAGCCGATTTCTCCAAAGAGACCTTCCAGGCAAGAAGGGGCTGGAAAGAAGTATTCCAAGTCATGAAATCCAAAGACCTACAGCCAAGATTGCTTTATCCAGCAAAGCTATCATTTAGAATGGAAGGACAGATAAAGTGCTTCTCAGATAAGATCAAGTTCAAGGAGATCATCATCACCAAGCCCTTATTATATGAAATGCTAAAGGGACTTATCTAAGAAAAAGAAGATGAAAAATATGAACAGTGAAAGGCCAGCAAACTCACAGTTATTAACAACCACACCTAAAACAAAAGCAAACCAAGAGGACAGCTAGATCAGGAGTGGAACCATAGAAATGGAGATGACATGGAGGGTTAGCAACAGGGGAGTGGGAAGAGGAGAAGCGGGGTGAAGGTACAGAGAATAAGTAACATAGACGGTGGGTAGAACATAGACGGGGGGAGGGCAGGAATACTATGGGAAATATAGAATCTAAAGAACTTGAGACACGTGGTTATAAACTAAGGAGAGGAGAATGGTGGGGGAGGGAGTGTGCGGGTGGAGGGGAATGAAGAGGGGGGGAATAGAACAACTGTAATGGTATAATCAATAAAATATATTAGAAAAAAGAAAAAATAACTGAAGTTATATTGCTGTTGTTTGGAGCCACTGGAGGTGAGCCCTTGTGAGTATCTAAGTTGCTCACTGAGGTCAGCGCAGGAACTTCACGTTTCAGCTGATGTTGGACCGTGCGGCAGGATGCCTTCGTGAGTGAGGGACGGGGTGTACCTGCTCTGCAAAGCCGCCCATTCGACGTGCGGGCCTCTCTGATGAGCTGCCCTGGAATCTGTCCCTCTGTAACTTTCACTAGTCCCATTTCTGCCTCTTGGATCTCAAATTTGAAAACAGCCATTTCCACTTGCTGAGTTTGAAAATCTCCCTCTGGGTTGTTTTTAGAGCCTTCTGGACTGGAAGTAGGCTGGGTTTTAGAATCTCTCCTGTTCTAGAAGGGTACGCCGTGCCATACGGGCCCTCTGAGGAGCACAGGGTCTGACCGGGTTGCTGTGCTCCCAGACCCAGACTGTGCCGCTTGGGTGATGGGCTGCAGGCACACACAGGAGCAGCCCTGCGCGCTGTCAGTGGGGCTCAGGGAGCAGTTGTCAGCCAAGACTCCCACGTTGCTTCACAGAAGCAAGCCTTCTGGAGACCTTCTTCCACAGTTTTCCTGTACTGGGAACTTGTGGACAATGAGATTAAACCCTGACCTTTGACAGTACCCGCACCCTTCCAGAATCGGCTTCTTTTTGGTTGAATTTAAATGAGAGATGCTCTCATAAATAAATAAATAAATAAATAAATACGTGAGTGATGGATGTGTAAATTAACTAGATGGTGGGAATTTTTTCACAATGCCTATGTATATTGATCACCATGATATACACTTTAAATATTTCATAATTTTGTCAATTGTATCTCAGTAAAGCTGAACAAAATTGGAGGTGAAACAATTGAGTCTGCAGAAGGTTGGGATTTCCTAGGCGGAACCCGAGTCGCAGGTGTACAGTCCATGTTTCTTACTTTTTCCCAGTGGCGTGCGAAGATGGTAGTGACCCCTGGGTTTTAGGCCCACCAGGTTTGCCACTTGCTTAGTTTATCAGCTCGGGGAAGTCACGACCGCTGGTGAGCTGAGCTGTTCCCGGTGAACCTTTGCCATGCCCTCCCTTTAGGCCTCCCTCTCAGTGGTGTGGGGACTGCCCCTTCCTTGCTAGTGTCTCCTCAACCACAGTCGGAGAGAGTCTCAGTTGTTGGCTTGACAAATTTTCTTCTCTTTTCCTCCTGCTCTTCATCAGCGTTTTCTTTTCAATTTCTTTCTGGAATTGTGCTGGCTTGAGGTGGTATCTGGAGAGGCGTTCTCTGCTGTTCATCTGTAGTGGTGACATGTAATGATGGAGAGAAGCATTGATCAGTTAGTTGCCTTTCTTACATGCCACAGCCGGGGATGGATCCTGCAACCCAGGCATGTGCCCTGATGGAACTTGAACCCACAGCCTTGTGGTCTACAGGACGATACTCCAACCGAGTGAGTCACACTGGCCAGGGCTATATGGAGGTTTTTAATATTATGAAATATACTTTTGGTTTTCCCCCCAACCATTTAAAATGCAAAATATATTCCTTTTTTTGTGTGAACTATACAAAAATAAGTCATAGGCTGTTTTGGCCTGTGCACTGTAGTTGGTTGGTCCCTGTCCTAAAGAAAAGGGAAGCAGTGAGGCCTGGCTAGAGGGACTGGGACACAAGGTGGTATGAAGAAGGAAAACATGTTTGTGATACAGTGAAGGGTGTTTTGTGTTTATGTGTGCCCGAAAGCATCTTGGTTTCTATTACAAGGAAACAAAATACTCCTGCACTGTGGGACATTTCAGACATACGGAACAGAGACAATAACATAATGAAGAACCAGTGGTGATGTAGTCATCACCCAGCTTCAACATTTGTTATCAATTCTAGGCTGTTTGTGTTTCTACATGAATTTTAGAGTGAATTTGTCACTTTCTACAAAACCTGCTGGAATGTTGATTTGAATTGTGTTGAATCTGTGGATAAATTTTGGCTTCCTAACAACAGTGAATGTGTTATATCTCTCAATTTATTCATATCTTAAATTTATCTTAGCAGTGTTTTATAGTTTTCAGTGTACAGAAAAGTGTACCCCTGAGTATTTCATATACTTTGGAGTTATTGTAAATACTGTTTTTACAAACTTCAGTTTCTAGTTGTTCACTGGTATAATGCAGAAATATGATTGTTACTTGTAAACCGATCTTACGTTCTGAGGTCTTCCTGTACTCACTTAGGAGCAGCTTTTTCCAGTGGATTCCATTGGACCTTTCGTTGGTGGTGTCCGCGAATAAGGAGTTTTACTTTTTCCTTCCCAATCTGAACGCCTTTGTTTCTTTTTCTTGCTTTACTGCATTCAGAACTTCTAGTGCAATAATGAGTAGAGGTGGTGAGAGCTGATTTCCTTGTCTTACTCTTGGTATAGGGGGAAAGCATTCAGTCTCAGCAGCAGGTCCAATCTTAACTGTGGATGCTTCAGGGGCACTTTTTATCAGTTGAGTAGGATCCCTTCTACTCTTGTTTTAATTAGAGGGTTGTTTTTTTTTTTTTAAATCAGGAATGAATATCATCAGTTCTTATCTAGTGCTTTTTCTGTATCTGTTGAGATTATCCTGTTTTTTCTTTTTTAGTTTGTTAATGAGGTGAATTGCATTGATTTTTTACTTTAAACCAACCTTGCATCTGTGGGGTGAACCCTGCTTGGTCATGATGTGTTATTCTTTTTTCTAGGTTGTTGGGTTTAATTTGCTAAAAGTTTGCTTCGAATTTTTCCTTATTTTCATGAGACATATTGACCTGTAGTTTTTTTTTTTTGTAATATCTTTGTCAGGTTTTAGTATCATTAATGCCAGTTCATAGAATGAGTTGGGAAGTGTTCTGTTCTTGACTTTTTAAGAGTGTATATAGAATTTGTTTCATTTCCTCTTTAAATATTTGCTAAAGTTCCTTAGTGAATACATCTGAGCCTGGAGTTTTTTTTTTATGAGAAAGTTTTTAACTATGAATTCAATTTCTTTAATAAATAGGGGCTATTCAGGTTATTACTTCTTGAGTGTGTTTGATAGTTGTCTTTCAAGGAATTTTATTTCATCTAAGTTGTTGATTTTGTTTGCATACAGTTGTTCATAATATTCTTTTATTATCTTTTTAAAAATATTTTATTTATTTTTAGAGAGGGGAAGGGAGGAAGAGAGAAACATCAATGTGTGATTGCCTCTTGAGCGCCCCCTACTGGAGACCTGGCATGCAACCCTGGCATGTGCCCTAGACTGGGAAAAGCACTGGCAACCCTTTGGTTGGTAGTCCTGCACTCAGTCCACTGAGCCACACCAGCCAGGACCTTATTATCTTTTTATAGCTTTAGAATCTGTAGTGTTGTTACTGCTCTCATTCCTGATGTTGATAATTTGTGTCATCTTTTTTTTCTTCTGATATGTGGTTTGAGGTTTGTCAATATTATTGATCTTTTCAAAGAACCCACTTTAGGTTTCATTGATCTTTTTTCACCTTTTTTATTTAGTAGAGTTTTTGCTTAAATCTTTATTTTCTTCTGTTTATTTTGATTTTCATTTGCTCTTTTTCCTGTTTCTTGAGGTAGAAACTGGTGTATTGATTTGAGACCTTTGTCTTTTCTAATATAGGTCTTTAGAGTTACAGATTTTTCCTTAAGTACTACTTTAGGGACATTCTATACATTTCGATATGTTATATTGATTTTGTTCAAAATACACTCCTAATTTCCTTTTTGATTTCTTTGAGTCATGGATTATTTAGAAGTGTGTTAGCTTCCACGTATTTGAGAACTTCCCAGAGTTCTTTCTGTTATCTTCTAAGAGTTTCATGTCTTTTACTTTAAAGCTGGAAATGATGCCCTGGCTGGTGTGGCCCAGTGGATTGAGTGTCTGCTGCAAACTGAATGTCGCCTACTGGATTACCAGTCAGGGCACATGCCTCAGTTATGGGCCAGGTCCCGAGTAGAGGGCATGTGAGAGGCAACTGCATATTGATGTTTCTCTCTCTCTTTCTTCCTCCTTTCCTCTCTCTCTAAAAATAAATAAATAAAATCTTTAAAAAAGAAAAAGAAAGCTGTGATAGGCTGAAAGCTACACCTCTTGTCCCAGTTAGCCAAGTTGTGTATGTGAAGGAAATTAAAAGTGCCACTCCAGTGAGTTCATGAATGAATGGTGAGAGTGGAACAGCCTATGGCTGACGTGGAGGAAGTTCTCAGTGGTCTGGATAGAAGATCAAACCAGCCACAAAATTCCCTTAAACCAAAGTCTGATCCAGACTGTTCAATTCCATGAAGGTTAAGGGAGGTGAGGAAAATGCAGAAGAAAAGTCTGAAGCTACCAGGGGTTGGTCTGTGTAAGGAAAGAAGGCCATCTCCATAACATAAAAGTCAAGGTGAAGCAGTAAGTGCTGTTGGAGAAGCTGCAGCACATTATCCAAACGATGTAGCTAAGAAAATCCGGGAAGGCGGCTACACTAAACAACAGATTTGCAATGTAGGAAAAACAGCCTTGTATTGAAGAAGATGCCATCTAGGACTTGCACGGCTAGAGAGAAGTGAGCACCGGCTTCAGCGCTTCGAAGGACAGACCGACTCTCTTCTTAGGCGCTGATGCAACTGCTGACTTGAAGTTGAAGCCAGTGCTCATTTACCGTTCCAGAAGTCCAAGGTTCCTAAAGAACTGTACTAAATTCCTCTGCCTGTGCTCTACAAATGGAGTGACAGAGCCTGGGTGACAGCACATCTGCTTACAACATGGCTTACTGAATATTTAAGCCACCGTGGAAACCCGCTGCTTGGGGGAAAAGATTCCTTTCATAATATTACTGCTCATTGACAATACACCTGGTCACCCAGGAGTTCGATGGAGCTGTACGATGAGTTAATGTTGTTTTCATGCCTGCCAACACAACACCCATTCTGCAGCCCATGGATCAAGGAGTCATTTCAATTTTCAAGTCTGTTATTTCAGAAATACATTTTATAAGGCTATAGCTGCCGTATATAGGGACTCCTCTGATGTATCTTGGCAAAGTAAATTAAGAACCTGGAAATCATTCACCAACTAGCTGCCATTCAGAACAGTTATGATTCATGGGAAGTGGTCAAGATACTAACATTAAAAGGAGTTGGGAAGAAGTTGACTCCAGTTGTCAGGGATGACTTTGAGGGGTTCAGGACTTTGGTGGAGGAACTAACTGCAGATGTGGAGGTACAGAAATAGAATTAGAAATGGAGCCTAAAAATGTGGTTGCATTACTACTATATCGTGATAAAACTGTAACATGAGGAGTTGCTTCTTATGTCTGAACAAAGGAGGTGGCTTATTGAGATGGAATCTACTCCTGGTGATGATGCTGTGAAGATTGTTGAAATGACAACAAAGGGTTTAAAATACTACATAAACTTATCTAACAAAGCAGCAGCAGGGTTTGGAAGGACTCCAGTTTTGAAAGTTCTGCCGTGGGTTAAATGCCGTAAAACAGCATTGCCTCCTACAGAGACATCATTGCGAAAGGAAGAGTTAATTGATACTGCAGACTTTATTGGTTCCTTATTCTAAGGAATTGCCACTGCCACCCCCCGCTCAGCAACTACCTCCCTGATCATTTAGCATCCATCAATGTCAAGGCAACACCCTCCAGCAGATTATGAGTAGCTGAGGGCTCAGATGATGTTTAGCAGTTCTAGCAATATAGCATTTCTTAAGGTTTGTGTATTTACTTTAGACATAATGTGCACACTTTTAATAGACTATAGCATAGTGTAACATAACCTGTATGCACTGGGAAACTAAAAAGTCCATGTGGCTCACTTTATTGTGACATTCACTTTATTGTGGTGGTCTGGAACCTAGCCTGCAATGTCTCCAAGGCGTGCTTGTACTCATTTATGCAGTAAGTCAGGTTGGATAGGCAGTCTGCTCAGAGACTCGCAGTATGTGTAGAGGGTTTTGGTAATGCGTTGAACGTAGAAAATAGTGTTGAAGACTGCCATCTGCTGAGTTGGGGGTAAGCTGCCGCTACATTTGGGTAGTAGTCTGTTATTTAACACCTACTACTAGTAGTGACCTGTTACCGAAGTTCAGAGTTTTTAACCTCATCTCGTATTGTTCTGAAATTCTACTTTTTGGAGGAATTGTCCTTTTTTTAAAAAGTGGAATGAAGCATTAGAAGGAAACATTTATTTTACATGTTCTGTTAATACCTGATTGGTTATGTTGTATTGAGATTCTGACATGAAATTGAGCTTTACTGTTTGAGCTCGTAATACATTACTCAGTAAGTCAAGACAGTCTGATCCTAAACTGGTAACAGCAGTATCAGTGTAATTGGGTTATATGGTGTGTCTCAGCATTTAATAAGGAAGTGTGGACCACGACATTTTGAACTCAGAAGGAAGTGCTTTCTGCTGTTTCCCTCTTTTTACCTCTTACATCCTCATGCTACCAGTAATGAGTGAACAGAAATTCTCCACTTTGTTTCAGGATGTCTTAAAACACGCTATGAACTGTTTGTGTTTTTTTCAATTTTAATTGTTCAAGTAAAGATTTCTGCCTTTTACCCCCATCCCAGTCCACACTATGAACTGTTTAACAGGAGATTAACTCACCTGTCTAGAAGGACTTACTAAGATTTCCTTCTGGCACTCATGTCCTTTTCAGCAGTGATTTGGACTGTTCGCATCCTGATTTCGTCTATATTTCTAGTGTTTGGATCCATCCCCTACATAATTACTGAATGACATGTTCAAGGCACTGGCCCTGCCTTGCCTCACACACACAGCATTACGTGCTGAGTGAGACCCGCAGGAGAGTACACACACTGCCCTCCGAGGGCGTGCTGATGGTGCTGGAAGGTTTGGTCTGTGTGCTGGGGGCTTTGTGAGTAGGGGGTACCGTGTGAATATGGGCGCCGGGAGGGCTTTCCAGGGACTGGAGCGGGGCCTGTGCTTTGGAATTGGCTTCGGAGGAGGAGGGAGTTTCCGGTGAATGGGCTTTGGAGGTAGGGGTGTAGTACCAGTTGGGATGAGCTCCGTGAACCAGGTGGAGTGACTGGCACAGGGGGGCTAGTTTCACGAACGACCTGCTGCTTTAAACTTAGGTTCTTTGCGGGGGTAGTCCCTAGAGTGGTATTTGAATTGTGGGTCAGGCTGTTTTGTGGAGGACTGACTGTCAAGCAAAGGAATCAGGCTTAATATTCTTGCTGGTTATGGCCCAAGACTCCTTCCCTTCTTTTTGGCCATGGTTCGTTCTGCGTGTTATTCCTCGTCTTCCACTGCCTTTCTTTTCCTCTCGGCTAGAGGATCTGTGTGCCAGGTCTGGCTTTGCCAGGTGAAATGCGGGACGCCAGTCACATTAGAATTTCAGATAAATAGTGAGTACTTTTTTAGTCTGAGTATGTCCCAAATGTCGCCTGGATAAACTACTGCAAGGTGCGTCTGTGTGCCAGTGCCAGAGCGGAAGGGCTGACCCTGGAAGAGGCGAGGACTGAGGTGGCAGCATTGGAGCTGATCTTGATGGGATGTGACATGTTAGTTCTCAGGCAAGACGACCATCAGGGGCTTTCATGGATAGGGACATCTAGGAGCAGAAGTGCAAGTATTTGAAAGAGCTGACTGTGTTTGTGTGTGAAACAGAAAACTAGGCGGGGAGAGTGGGTGGGAGCCAGGCCTGGGGCAGCCTGTGGGCCCTGAGACGTGACCAGGGACTGGCAGGGGGAGATTTGTGCGGCACGGGGGGGTGGGGTGGGGGGGGTGGGGGTGGGGGGGGAGCCGTTATGCTGAAGGAGGGCTGCAGGCAGCGGGACTTTGGGCGGCTCTGTACTGACCCAGCTGAGCTTCCTCCCTGCCACAGAGAGGCCAAGCAGGGCCCACCGGGGTGGAGGGACAGACTGGGGGCTGGGGGCTGCTGTAAGCTCAGCACCTTCCCTCGGTTGCCAAGACCTGTCTCCATCATTCTGAAATGTCTCTGAAGACAGAGCACCCCAAAAGCCCTTTGTAGCCACCCTTTCAGATGAAGGAAGTCAGCCAAGGGCACTAGTGACCTGTGGGGGAATGGCGTGGGGTTGGGAGTCACACCTCTTCAGACCGCCCTGGAGTGTTTGCCAGCTGGTCCGTGTTTGCCCAGTGGACCTGACAGTCATGGCCACCTCCTCAGATACAGGGGATTGAGTGTTTGGTTTAGAAAGACTTTCTTTGTGCCACTGGAAAAAAAGTTCTCATCTAAAATTTGAAGCTTAGTCCTGGTGATGTGGCTCTGTTGTCGGAGCGATGATGTCCCATGGACCAACCCATCTCTGGTTTGGTTTCCAGTGAGGGCGCATCCTGGGCTGCGGTCAGATCCTGGTTGGGGTGCATATGGGAAGGCAGCCTGGCAGCCAGGCCATCGGTCTCTCTCTCTCTCTCCCTCCACCAGCCCCCACTTTAAAAAAAAGCAATGAAAAAATGTCCTCGGGTAAAGATTCAAAAAATAAAATTAAATTTAAACTTATTATTTTTAAAGGATTTTTAGTGTGATACACTTCAGTGACTAGTGAAATACAAAAGACAGTGTTTCATTTTGTATTTCAGATGAGTGTTTGTTATAAATATACAAATATATGAAATTGATATTTTAAATTCAAATATGGCTGACAGTTAATTTTATGAATACAGTGTTTTACAAGTTTATAACTGCCTGCCAAAAATCTGAGCACAAAGCCATGGTTTGAAAGAATCCTGAATTAACATTTTCTTTTTATAAATATTCAGAAACCTTGGCTGAGGAGGGAGTAGCCAGAGGAAACTCAGAATTTCTTGCAATCTTGGATTTTGAATTTTGGGAATCAATTTGTTTTGGACTATATTTGAAAAAATCATTTGTGTACTGTAGCCAGAAATTCTTTTAGGCTGCCCTTTTCCAGCCTTGTCACTTGTCTGGAATGTTAAGTATTGTCAGTTTAACGGCCTCTTAGCAGCTTGTGTTACAAAGAGAGATCTCTAGAAGTGGATCTGAAGAGATCTTGGTATGACATCAGGTTTTTTGTTTTATTCTTTGGAAAGCAGTAAGAAGACAACTTAATGGTTCTAAGCTTGAAAACTCCAGGGAGCTTCTAGTTGTTTCTAAATATTTTATTGTGTTAAATCATGTCAAATAATAGAGGAAAACCATAAATGAATGTGAGTGGGCTATTCTGTGGCCAGCTCCAGTGTAAATGGAGTTGTGCTTTTGAATTTTTGTTGCTGATGATTAACTCCTTTTTTCTAGCATCCTGTTATCATAATCATAATTTAAAGAAAGAGCTCCAACTTTGGGCAAGCTGCCAGCCTCAGTCTCTTCTTCCTTTCCAGCCACATAAGGTGATGGTGAGAGTCAGAGGCTATAGTGCTGGGGCCCCGTGGGCCTCCCCGCAGCCAGCTGGCGGTCTCCGGGCGGCTCGCTCTGGTATTTAAACAGCAGCGACATGGGCAGAGTGTCCCAGCCTCCTCACTACTCTCTGGCTCTCTCTCTTTGACAAAGTCAAATATCTGGAAAGTTTTGTCCTTCATCTCCTACTCGACTTTTCTTCCCATTCCAGTGCAGTCTCATTTGGTCTCTGTGCCTCCGCTGGGAGCTGCGTTGGCCTGGTTTGCCGGCACCTCCTTGTCTCTGACTTGGGAGCCCACGTGGGTGTGGTTGAAAAGCTCCGCCTTTCTGGTGTCATTTCACAGAGTGTGGCCCGGCACCGAGGAGGTAGCTGTGAGGAAAAGAGGGTGGAAATCACGGAGGAGCTTCTTTCTCCTCCTTTCGTGCCGTGAACATGGTTAGGGGAGTGCACACTCGGAATGAGGAGGGGACTCGGGTGAGATTCCTACCTTCGCAGGGCTGGCGGTGGGCGTGGAGCAGAGGCAGATCTAAGTGCCATCTTTCCTCAGCAGGTCACTGGGGTTACTGATTTCTGGAACTAGAACTGCCATATTGAATGTGCATACTGGCTGATAATCACACCCTGATTTTTTATGACTAATTTTAGGCATCAAATAAAATAGGCCTTAAAATGAGAAAATGCCATGTTATAGTAAAAATAAGCATATAAAATGTTCAGTAAGAATTGAAGAATTTTGAGCAGAAATGGACTTTTACATGTGGATTCAGACACACCTGAAAGCATCTCACCTGGGCTTCTCTCACCTTCCTGTCTCTGTTCTGTGCATCTCGAACACATGCCCGTTTGTACCTGTGCAGTTTTGTGTGGGGGGGGGGGGTAAAGATTTTATTTATTATTTATCTTTAGAGGGGAAGGGAAAGAGAGAGGAAGAGAAATATCAATGTATGGTTGCCTCTCGTGCATCCCCTGCTGGGAACTGGCCTGCAACCCGGGCATGTGCCCTGACTGGAAATCAAACCATGGTAGTTTGGTTCGAAGGCCCGCGCACTCAGCTACACCAGCCAGGGGTGGTTTTTTTTTTTTTTAATGACCAGGCTCAGGCTTTTCCTCTGAGTAAGCCTCGAATCCTACTCCAAGTCAGTCTTTAAAATATAAGTATTTTAATGCATTTTTCTTTTGTTAAAATATTTTTTTTATTTATTTTTAGACAGAGGGGAAGGGAGAGAGAAAGAGAGAAACATCGCTGTGTGGTTGCCTCTCACGTGGCCCCCACTGGGGATGTGGCCCACAACCCAGGCATTTGACCTGACTGGGAATTGAACTGGTGACCCTTTGGTTCACAGCCCGTACTCAGTCCACTGAGCTATACCAGCCAGAGCTAATGCATTTTTTCTGATTGTGTGTTATAATTCACAATAAGGTTAAAAACATGTATACGATAAGGGATTCAGTGTAAGATAAACCTAGTGCATTATGATTTATTTAATTAAAGCATTTTTTATTCAATCTTTTCAGTGTTTGGTTTTGGAGTATACATGCTTTTATCAGATTGGTTATTGGTTTTGATTCATTTAGCAATATTTACTTACTGACTCTAATATAGCTAATTTGCTAAATTTTAGTTTTTCTTTGACTCTGTGATTCCTTCTTCTTAGTGTTTTAACTCTGTTCTTAGTTTACACTTTTAACATGATCTCTACACTTTAAATATGGAGTTTGTGAAATAAGAGAGAAAAATAAATTTAGATTGCTGAGGTTAAAACCCTTTTTGGATTTTTAATGGGATATTGATAGGCATAAAAAGTCATAGCTAATAAGCAACTTAAAAAAAAGTTTTGTGTGGAATTGTACCTCTGAAACTTATATCATTTTATTAATCAATGCCACCCCAATGAATTCAATTAAAAACTTTTGATTCTTGGTTCTGAGGCACAAATTGTAAAACAGAATTTTAAAAAAAATTATTGATTGATTTTAAAGAGAGAGAAATATCAATTTGTTGTTCCACTTTTTTATGCATTCATTTGTTGGTTCTTCTATGCCCTGACCAGGGATAGAACCCGCAACCTTGTTGTGTTGGGATGGCATTCTAACCAACCACGGTATCCAGTCGGGGCCATAAAATTGAATTTGTGAGCTTCGGAAAGAAAGATCCTAATGTATCTTTCCTCAGCTTATAAACAAGGCTCAGAATAAGCATGACTCGCTCAAGGTCATGCAGACATCAGGCCTGTGACCACAATCCAGTCTCTTGATTATTGTCCAAATTTACTCCCTACCATATATTTTCAGTGTTTCCTCATATATAATTTTCAGTGGGAAAGAACCAGAAGCAAGCTTTGTTTGTTGACATCTGTGAACTGCAATATATAATTTAATATAAGTAGTAAGTAAAAACCATCCTTAGTCATTTCTTATTACATAGTTTCTCTTCCAAAGTGTCTTTTGACTTGCTGCTTTTGTTTTGTAAGGTATTAGTCATACTTGGGGCATGCATGTAGTGTGTGTTCTGTAAATTACAGTAGCTTACATTTAAACTGCCTCTACTGTGGCAGCCACCCTACTGTGCACTTTAGGTTTATTATTTTATTTAATCCTCTCCACATTCTTTTAAGGTAGATAGTCTTATTACCAGACCATTTTACTTATGAAGCTGAGATTTCAGAGAGGTTAGGTGACTTGCGCTGGGACACAGACTTGATCAGACCTGGTAGGGCAGTCTCCCAGATCCTGGTTCTTTAAATGAGCACAATGGGCCCTGGCCAATGTGGCTCCATTGGTTGGACATTGTCCTAAAGGTCACAGGTTTGGTCCCTAGTTGAGGTGTGTGCAAAAGGCAACCAATCAGTGTTTCTCTCTCACACCGGTATTTCTCTCCCTCTCTTCCTTCCTTCCCCTCTCTCTAAACTCAATAAAAATAATTAAATATGCACAGTGGATTTAAAAATATGAATTAAATAGCAGTTACTTTTATTATTTTTTTAAAGATTTTATTTATTTATCTTTAGAGAGGAAGGGAAGGAGAGAAAGAAATACCAATGTATGGTTGCCTCTCATGAGTCCCCTGCTGGGAACTGACCTGCGACCCAGGCATGTGCCCTGACTGGGAATGGAACCGTGGTAGTTTGCAGAGGCAGAAGAAACTGCCAGTCTCTCAGGAGAGTCAGTTGGAGGGGCTCACAGGGTCCTAGAATGTACACAAGACCACCCATCTGGGAATCAGCACCAGTGCAGCCCGGAAGGGCGCACTTCACTTGTGGGAAGTGGGGGAAGTGATGAAAGCAGTGTGTGGGCCAAGCAAGTGGCACGGTCCCCTCTCTGCCACAAGATAAAGGAAGAAGTGAAGGCTATGCAAAATGAAATAAAGAAAAATATACAGGGAACCAACAGTGAAGGGAAGGAAACTGGGACTCAAATCAATGATTTGGAACAGAAGGAAGAAATAAACCTTCAACTGAAACAGAATAAAGAAACAAGAATTCCAAAAAATGAGAAGAGGCTGAGGAACCTCTGGGACAACTTTAAACATTCCAACATCTGAATCATAGGGGTGCCAGAAGGAGAAGACGAAGAGCAAGATATGGAAAACTCATTTGAAAAAATAATGAGGGAAAAATTCTCTAGTCCAGCCAAGGAACTAGACATGCAAGTCCAGGAAGTTGAGAGAGTCCCAGAGAAGCTGCATCCAAGGAGAAACACACCAAGACACATCATAATTAAATTACCCAAGATTAAAGATAAGGAGAGAATCTTAAAAGCAGCAAGAGAAAAGGAGACAGTTACCTACAAAGGAGTTCCCATAAACCTGTCAGCTGCTTTCTCAAAAGAAATTTTACAGTCCAGGAAGGGGCTGATACAAGTCATGAAAAACAAGAATCTACATCCAAGATTACTCTATCAAGCAAAGCTATAATTTAGAATGGAAGGGCAGATAAAGTGCTTCCCAGACAAGGTCAAGTTAAAGGAGTCCATTATCACCAAGCCCTTATTATATGAAATGTTAAAGGGACTTATCTAAGAAAAAGAAGAAGATCAAACACTCTGAACAGTAAAATGATAACATACTCATAACTGTTGATCTACAACCGAACCTAAAAAAAACTAAGCAAACAACTGGAGCAGGAACAGAATCACAGAAATGGAAATCACATGGAGGGTGGGGGGAAAATGGGGGGGAAAGGTACAGGAAATAAGGATAAATGGTAAGCACAAAATAGACATGGCGAGGTTAAGAACAGTGTAGGAAATGGAGAAGCCAAAAGACTTAAATATACGACCCATGGACATGAGCTAAGGTTGGGGGAATGATAGAGGGAGAGGGGGATAAAGGAGAGAAAAAAAATGGGACAACCGTCATAGCATAATCAATAAAATATACTTAAAAAGTATTTATATAGTAAGTTATCTTTGGATTTCACTTAAGTAATAAAGATATATTTTCAAATTAGTTAGCAAAAAGGGGGTTTTGTGTTCAATGGGGGTGAGACCCACTGGTCTCAGAGAGCTCTTGGGGTCTGAAGCTGCCAGTTTCTTGCACAGTCTACATCTCAGCATCTTTAAAACTTTGGCTGTGCTGCTTTTTCCACCCACATCTCTGAAACCGTAGTCCTGGTTTCTGACTGGCTGTTTCACAGTGTTGGCAGGAGTCTTGTTTTGATGTTGTTCCTTGGGGTTTTTTTAAACTAACAGCTTTATCGGGATATAATTTGTATTATGTACAATTCACCCATTCAAAGTGTAAATTCAGTGGTTTTAGTATAGTCACAGGATTGTAAAACTGTCATCATAATCTAATTTTAGAATGTTTCATCCCCAAAAGAAATCTGTGTCCATGTCCCTTCCTCTGGCCCCTAGCAGCCAACCCAGATCTACTTTCTATTTTTACAGATTTGCCTGTCCCAGACAACTTGCATAAATGCAATCATATAATACGTGTTTCTTTGTGTCTGGCTTTTTTCATCTGGTAGAATGTTTTTAAGGCTCATCTATGTTGTATCATGTATCAGTATTTTATTCCTTTTTATGCCTAAATAATAGTCAATTGAATGGGTTTACTGCATTGCGTTTATCCATTCATCAATTGATAGACATTTGGAATTGAAACAAAAAGTTATTTTGTATGCAGAAAGCATATAAACAGAACTATATGATAATAAGTATCCAAAAAGTAACAAATACATGCTAATAAATAAAAAATAACTTAAATGCCAACAGAATTCTATGATAGTTTAATTGGGAGAACTTTATGAGGTCATTTGGGTTGTTTACTTTTTTTTTCTTTTTTTGCTATTATGAATAATGCTTCTATGGACATACGTACGTAAGTTTTTGTGTGGACAGATGTTTCCTTAAGCATATTGTATGAGTACAGGAGCAGCAGTGCTGGATCGTTAGGGCGACTCCGTTTGACCTTTGGGGGAGGTGCCGGACTGGCCCGCAGTGGCTTCCCCATGTGCACTCCCACCAGCGCGGTCTGAGGGTTCCCATCACTCCACTGCCTTTCCAACACTCGTTACTGTCTTGTGTTTTTGGTAGTCATTCTAGTGGATGAGGAGTGGTTGTTCATTAGATTTTACTCTGGGACTGAGGCAGAAGCGGACAGGGACAGTCCATTACGTTGTACAGTATGTAACACTCAATGTAACTTTAAATTTAAATAAATTGAAATTAAATAAAATTCGAAGATTAGTTTCTCAGTCACATTAGCCACAGTTCAAGCGTGCAATAGCTACAAGTGGCCAAGTGGCCAGTGGTATTGGACAGCAGGTGTACATGTAAAATAATTCGGTTACTACAGTGAGTTCCGTTGGAGGGTGCCGGTGTGCAAGTTAATCACAGAAGAGCAAGCAGAGAGTGAATGGTAGGGGTCTGAGTGGTGCTACAGAAAGGAGTGCAGGCGTGCGGTTTGGACAAGAGAAGAATGAAACGTTGAGGAGCGATTTACAGACTATGAAAAAAGTAAATAAAAAGGAAAGTAGGAAGTTGAAGAAAATGTTCTTAGGAATTTGATTTTTCTGCAGTACCTTGATTTAGTGATGGATTCAGTCTAATCCCTTCATTTGATAGGTGAGAAAAGCATAGAACTGCCGACCGTCGGGAAGTAGTGCAACTGTCCATCGTACCTGTTGTGGGAAGCTACTTGCCCCCATCTTGGTCGTTTTCAGCATCCTCTAAGAAAGTGTGAGAAACAGACAGCAGAGCTGAACTAGAGGACGCACTTGTAGTCAGCAGATTACCTGCATAGACGAAAGGTAGAAAGCAAAGGGGTTACGAGCGGCTGGGTCATTTGACCGCTACTGTGTAGAGTATTTTCCATAAGGAGCGACCAAGAAGTCAGAGGAGGGCTGGAGAAGAGAGCCTTGGAGGTTTTAGTTGACGTGACACCAGTGTTCTTTTTGCTGCACAGCCTTTTCCCTTTGAGGGTAGAGCAGAGCCCCTGTGCTCTGTTTCACCGTTCCTGCCACCAAACCAGTTGGTACAGTTTGTATTATGTCAGGGCAAGATAAATCTGGAGTGTCAGAGTGCAGTATTTCTAGGTAAAGCACTTGTGAAGGCTGTTGGAGTGAGCCTCTTCTTTTCAAAAAGAAGTTTCTTTTTATTTGTATTAGTATGTAGACATCTTCATAAAAATAGACTGAACTGTTTTTTTGTTTCTCAGATTCATCATACATAAACAAAGTTCTTTGCGTTCAAAATAGGAGTTCATTTTTGTTAGTTGTACCACTCTACCCAAAACAGTGGGTGGTTTGTCTTTCTAAACCTGGCATTAGCGTACACACTGCTTATCTGGCTCAGTTAAGGAAGGCGTGTTGGAGGGTTCATTTGACTGCAGCTGTGTGTGCCGCCCGTGCTGCCCCACGTCCTCTCAGCTATGAAATCCGTTCAGCGAGTCCTCACTCTGCGTTGTCAGTAGGTTCTTGTAACAGCAGTGAAATGATATATAACAAAATTAGTTTTACCATAGGCTAATTGATACAACGAGAGTTAAGTTTCTGTTAATACTATAATGAAACGACATTATTTGAGGACCTGCTGTACTAGGTACCACTTGGGTGTAAGATTTGTCATATTCCTTATAGGTGTATAGAGTTTCTTTTTCTTCTTGGGCCCAAAATTGAGACAAATGTTCTAATAAAGAATTTTGATGCTGTCTTGAAAAAAAAGAAAGATACTTGGAAATATATTTGGATCTTGAATATTGGAATTTTAGGGATATTCTGCTGGCTTATGTGGGAATATTACAACAAATATTTGTAGTCAGGACTGTGCTGGATAATTTGGAAGGTACATTCACCCCTTGAGACCTGCCAGATGGCTGGTTCTTAGGTGCAAGGATGATTAGTGCTTCATTAAATGTGAAAGATAATGAATACTGTTATATTTAGCCAGTTCCATTCGTCATCTAGGATATTCTTTTTACTGACTGAATTAGAATGCACAAAATAATTAATACTCAAGAAGGAAAAGACTTGCAGATAGTGTACATTAAAAAGTCTAATATTTTTTCAACTTTTATTTTCTGTAGCCACATTTAGCTTTCGAACATTTTTACTCATCACATGGTAAAATTTTTCAAAAATAGATTTCTCAGGAACTTTCTTTCAGCTTTGTTCTCAGCATACTATTTCTTTCCACAGATTTGCTTGTAAATGTATCACGAAGAGGCAGCCCAGAATGAAGAAAGCAAGCAGGAGTGTTGGCTTAGTGCCTAAAGTGTCTGGGATAAGCAAAACGCAAACGGTAGAAAAAACTAAACCCGAAAACAGTTCTTCGGCATCTGCAGGAGGCAAACTTGTAAAACCTGGAACAGCAGCATCATTGTCAAAGGTATTCATGGGCGACGTGTGACTATGTGATGGAGTTTTAGGAGGCGGGGATCTAGATGTGATGTGTGGTTTATTCAATATGCGTTACTTGGGGTTCGCCCTCTGCTGGTGCTAGGAGCACATAGCCTGTGATGGGAGGTCAGAACTGGTGTGTGTGGTCTCTGAGTGAAACCAAACAGTAAGCTTGCTCATGAAACAGAATCATTCAGTGGCCGACTTTTGCAAGGCTCTGTGCTGGTGTGAGCTGGAGGGAGGGTCTGCCTTCAAGGAGTTTGGGGAGTAATGGATGGAGATGAGTCACACACAGAAAAACTAAAACACACGTGAAACACAGATGCCCTGGGAGAGCCGAAAAACAGAGTGAGCATTTTCAAGTAGGAAGATACTGTTTCTAGCCAGAAGGTCGATGGTGGATCTTAAAGGGTGACCAGCAGTAATATTCCTGAGACGTGTAGACAGGGGGTTTTATCCCCCCACCCCACCCCTTCATGTGCCATAACTGTTACTCTTTTTCTGACAACTGATCTAGTATTAATTCTAGTTAAAATTGGGTGGCACTAATTTTCTTTACACCCCTTTAAAGGCTGGCATAGTTCTTGTCAGTATAGGATTGTGATTTGTTAGATCAGTGGTTTGCAGCCGGTGTGCTGTGCTGTGAGAATGTTTAAAACGTGCAGTACCCTACTGTTCAGTTCGGGGCACTGACCACTTTTCCCTTAGATTGTCAAATTAATTTTAAAAAGAGAGAGAACAGCCAGCACAACAATAGCCGTCCAGTGTGAATGAATCAAAATTATGCCTATTTTTGTCAGATTGGCAAACATATATTTTCTGGTGTGCTACAGAATTTTAGTAATTAGTTTTCGTGGGCCATGAGATGAAAAGGGTTGAAAATAGCTCTGTTAGGTCATGGGCTTTGGGAGCAGACAGGCACGGGTTTCCCATGTGCTTCATAGGGCCATGGTCAGGAGGAAATGAGGGGAATATATGAAAGTGGTTAGTGTATGTAGCATTTTTATTGGTTCACTCTAGAAACTTCTCATAGCCCAGGATTGACTCCTGAAAGCCAGTCTTCCTGGATGGGTGGTCTCCGAGTCTGTGTTGGTTTGGATGGCTCCAGGTCAAGTGTAATGTCATTGCACAGAGATTCGTGCATTCTATTCTTCCAGCCTTTCTCAGCCCAGAATTCATTTGTTTGTTCTTTGCTTGTTTGTTTTAGGGATGTGTGGTGTTTGGGTGGAAATTCTGACTTAATGAAGGAAACCTGGAGAGTGCTTCTGTTGGGGGGAACCCGAGCACTGCCTGGAACACGATCCATTTAAAAGCCTTTTGTCCATGCAGGGCTTTGATAGACTGAGGCTTAATTATTTTTAGAAGAACCTCCCAGGAACAGCTGGTGAGGGACTTCCTTATATGTGTTGAAAGATCTAGCAGGAAATGCTGGTTTTGCTGTTACAGGGTTGTCAAAACGGGGCCCAGACTCACTCCATGGGCTTGGAGATGCCCCCAGATTTTCTCCTTGCTGCTGCCTTGATGAGCTGCTGGTGTCAGCTGCGGCCTGAGGGACAGTACCAGGGGCAGACCTTCACCTGCCCCCGCTGGTCTGCGTCGCATCCTGAATTACGTCCTTCGTGGCCGTGCTGCCACTCTTCATGGGAGATAGCTGACATTCTCTGACCTAACTGGTTACTCAGTTTCTGGGGCTGTCTTTGGAGTGCAGTCCCTGCGTGACCTGTTATTTACGTGACTGGAAGAACAGGTTCAACCCTGGCTCTAGGTTTGCCCTCCTGCCTTGCTCCTGTTGTCTCCCTGTCACGGGCAGGCATTGTCTTTGAAGGCTGGAATGGAGTGTGCGCAGGAGGCGTGTCGGAGCTTCTTCGGCTTGGATCGGAGTTGCTCGTAGTTTGGTCTTGAACAGTGAGTACTCCTTGGTTGTAGAACAGGACGGTGCGCTTGCCGCGTGCCGGCACACACAGCTCTCCATGGCGATGGCGCTGCCGGGCCGGTTGGGCGAAGTTCTCTGCGTGTGTGTAGTGGGGGATGGGAGTCACAGAGGAGATGGAGCTGTTGGCGTGCTTAGGAGAAAAGACTCTTAAATAGAAATTGAAGTAAGAAGATGCAGAGGAAAGAAGGAAACTGATAACAGAAAAATTGAAAAAAACTAAAAAGACTTGGAGGCCCCCACACTTAAGTGTTATTTTATTTTTCTGAGTTTTCATATTTCACTGTGGTTCTCTAGCATGCAGACACCTGCCACAACGTGAACTCCTGTAACCGACGGAGCACTGATGGTTCAGCCAGGTGAATGAAGCATTTGGCTTTTCATTATTTAAACACCATGCACGTCTACTCGTCCTCTCATGGCGATGCCTGTATGTTATGTCTGTCACTGTGCAGTGTCCTCATGACACTTTTCATATAGTGCCAGGGTACGGGGATGTGTCTCTCTTTAACTGCTCTCATTTCAGTTACTGTTTGAGGATGGACCTAGTCGTGTGGTCTGGGAAAGGCTCCTCTGACCCAGAGCGCCTCACTGCCGTCCGGGCTTCACAGATGGTGAAATGAAACGCTGCTTCTGTTTCCAGTGAGCTCTGGGAAGTTGTTCCCGCTCTTGTCAGTAGCTATGACAACTGCCTTGGGGCCTTTGGAATGCTTAATTCTTTCTTATCACAGGCAGCAGAAAAGATTATTTTCTGTGTAGAAATGGTTTTCTACATGCCTCCACTTTGCAGGTCTCACGCAGTGCTCAGGTGTTTATGTTCATCCTGGTAGAAGTATTAAACTCGTTTATTGTACTGATGAGACTACTTTTTTCTAAAAATCGATAGGAATTCATAAGCTTCAGTTACTTCAGTTAGAATCTAAATAATTGATGAGTTTTTATGGTTGTTTATGATCATGCCTTTTTAGTATAAAATGAGTTAGCATTATGATTGAGTAATCCATATGTGAAACTCAAAAGGTGAAATTTTGAACTAATCTTGCATTTTGCGATGAAGATGCAGATTGTGAAACTTGAATTTTACCTTAGGAAGCATGTATACCTTGGTCGTAGTGTTTCGTTATTTGTGTCTGGAATGTTTTTACCAAATGGTCTGTATTTTATGTGTGTTATTAAAAAGTGGCTAAAAGTCTATTTCTTCATCAGTTCCATTTTTCTGGACTGCTGCTGATAGAGGATGTTTACCTGTGGGGAGTCACATGTATTTATAGAATGATAAAGCAAATATTAAAAGAAATAGGGATGAATTTCCATAAGCTTGCAGGTAGTTTCATGTAAAAGCCAAGTTGGAGGTGCAGAGTTGTTTTTGTCTTGTTCTCACTTTTTTGTCGAAGTATAATATATATCCAGCAAAGTTCACAAAGCCTCTGTGTTGAGCTTAGTGGATCAGCGCAAAGGGCACATACTCTGTAGCCACACCGGTCAGAGCAGAGCACACCTGCACCTCGGCGGCCTTGTTCCTTTCATGGAGGGGAGGACGTAAACCATTGGGGAGCTGGGGCGCACTCGCTGCTTCTGAGTGAATTGTGTCTGAGCCCTCTCGGTGATCAGAGATAGGAAACACACACACACTCATAATGTGCATAAGTGAGTCACCTTCTGTGTCTGCTGCTTTCCATAGATGCTAAAACCTCCAAGTTCCCACTGACACTTTCGATTCTGGTTAACACACGAGGTTCACAGTAATCTCTTCCAAAGCCTTGCTTTCATTATCTGTAATACAGTTACCTATGGTCTCAATCCTAGTGTGTATAGAAGATAGAGAGTTGTTGACCCCATACCCCTGCAAAGAACAAATCTACCATCTAGTGTTCAATATTTACACTTTATTTGTCTTTAGCTTGGGAGTTTGGAGATTTATGGTCAGTGTTCTGTGTTCCAAAGGATGTTTTGGAACTACCCCCTCCCCGCCATTGACGGTTTTGTCATGCATTTGAAATGCAGTGGGGTCCATTTGCTCCTGTTACGTTTACTTTTAGGGTTCCCTGCCCTTGCTTATTCTGTTTGTTTGCATGTTTGTTCATCTCTTTAGAGCATGTGAGACCCTACGTGGTTCTGTATGTCAGAACCGTATGAGGAGGCGTGTCAGAGAAGTGCCCTTCTCCCCCCACTGCTCCTTCTTACTCTTTCTGCACCCTTTACTCTTTTTCCTGTGGTTTTTTTTTTTTTTGGCATAAATGAGCAGATACATGTATATCTTTTATTTCCTCATTCTAACATAAAAGTTGACAGAATTAGATATACTTTCACATTTTGCTTTTTTTTCACTTAATGTGTTCTAGCAGTGTTTCCATACCAGTTTATAGCAGTCTTGCTCATTCTTTTATTTATAGATTTTTTTTATTGGGGTGACATTCTTTTTTATATAGATGCTTAATGCTTGATTGTATGGATGTGCTATAGTTGATTCAGCTACTTTCATATACAAAGGCATTTTACAGGACAGTACTTTGCAGTCCCAAACAATACTGCAGTGAGTAACCGCACACATGTGTATTTTTGTATTACTGGAGGTGTGCCTTCAGGGTAAGTTCCTGGAAGTGGGATCTCTGGGTAAAAGGTAAGTACGTATATAGGTCTGGTAGATATTGCCAGATTCCCAAAGATAAGGCTTATTTGTGTCAAGTTGCATTCTTACCAGCAACTTACAGCCATATTCTTCTCCAAGGAATTTTTATTTGGAGGGTGTCTGTTTCCCCATATTCTCAAAGGAATGAATATGTTATACTTTTCCATTTTTGTCAGTCTGTTAGGTTAGAAGTGGTATCTTAATGTTTACGTTTCCCCTGTTGTTAATTAGACTGATCATCTTTGTGTGTGTGCGAGAATTGATTATATGTTGTCTGTTTTGTTCACTTTTCTGTGTGGTTTTTGGTCTTTTTTTCCCCTTGATTTTTAAGAGGTCTTTGTATACTTGGAATAGCCCTTTATCTGTGAGAGATTGTACATATACTCCTCCCAGTTTCTGTTTCTCGTACTCTCTTTCTCTTTCTCTTTCTCTTTCTCTTGGAATCTCTCTCTCTTTCTCTTTCTGTATAACGCATATATATATGTATAATGTTTTATTTTGCTTATGATTTTTTTGGCCATGCAAAAGTGAAAAAAACATTTTTTAGACTTTAATTTTCATTTAATCAAATTTATTAGTCTTTTGCTTTATGATTGAGACTTTTGAATCCTAGCCCTTGGGATTTTTGAAAAATTTATTCGTGACAGAGAGACATCAATTTGTTGTTCCTCTTATTGGTACATTCATGGGTTGATTCTTGTGTGTGCCCTGACTGGGGATCAAACCCTCAACCTTGGCGTATCAGAATGATACTCTAACAAATAAGCTACCCAGCCAGACGGTATTTGTATTTGAAATGGGATGAAATAGGGCTCATTTTTATTTTTCTTTGTGAATAAACAACTGACTTAGCACTACTTCGTGAAAAACCTATTTATTTTTCTATACTGCTTCTTTGGTCATCAGTCAAGTGTCTGTGCGGTTCCTTCCTGGATTCGATGCTGTTCCACTGGCTTATTCGTGTTCCAGTGCTGTACTTTGTCAGTTGTTTTGATATTTGTCGTAGTTTCTCACGTGGTCTTCTGATTTATGTTTAACTCTGCCATTACCCAAAGACTGAACGTAACTGGAGGAGTGTGGCAAGCCACTTTTCACATGACGCTGTAGGGTGGTTTGTAGATGTGATTATTATGAAAGTTAAGAATATGTAACTTTGCCCTAGCCGGTTGGCTCAGTTGGTTGGAGCGTCATCACGTGCACCGGAAGGGTTGCCGGTTCCATCCCTGGGTGCTTACCTAGGTTGTGGGTTTGGTCCCTGGCCGGGGTGTGTACGGGAGACAGCCACTCGACGTTTCTCTCTCACTTTCTCTCTTCCCCTTTCCCCTGTTTCTCTCTCTCTCTAAAAATTAATAAATATATCTGGTGAGGATTAAATTAAAAAAGAATATTTGACTTTGGAGGAAGAAAAATTAGTTCAGAGGTCATTTTAACTTTTATTAACAGACTATAAAAGATAATTTGAAAATGTAAGAATATGGTGAGTTTATTTACTGACTAACAAGTTGACAGGAAGGGGGTGTAACTTTGGATTTACAGTTGTTTGGGCCTCATAGTTAATGACCAGTTTTATTAACGAAACTATTCTTAAGTAATATGAATAATCCTTAATAATTAACGTATATCTTTCTTCCTAGGTTATTGTATATAACCTAGATTTTTCATAACGTGACAACTCTATATTGCCAAAGCTTATTTCTGTTTAATATGTTTAAAATATGAAATCTTTTTCTGCCTCTTTTTAGTAAGACAGATTGACCTGCCTAATGATACTACTACGTAATAATCTTCACATATGAATGAAATAATAGAATGTACTCCATATAGGACCACTGACATGTAGAAATAGGGGAGAGTTTAGAAATTATTTTTATAGATGAACCATTTAAATTTATGGAAATTAACTTATTATGGTTATCTAAGGGTAAAAAAGGTTCCAGATAGGAAACAACATAAATTAGTTGACTAACTGTGCCTTTACCTTAGTGACATAAAACCTTTTGTTTTTTTATTGAAGAGTAGTTTTTATTTTTTTCCAGTCGATCTTTAACTTTCTGTGTTCTCTCTCATTTCTAGGAGAAGTAAAAACAGGTTTCTTCAGAGTGTTTATTTTCTTTTTCTGTCTTTCTCTCTCTCTTTTGTTTTTTTGACTCCTCACCCAAGGACATGGTTATTGATTTTAGAGAGAGGAGCAGGGAGAGGGAGAGAACTAGTGGTGTGAGAGGGAAGCACTGATGTGGGAGAGAAACATCAGTAGCTGCCTTTCCTACATGGCCCTCTCAGGGCCTGAACCTGCAGCCTGGGCGTTGTGACCTGACTGGGAATCGAATCTGTGACCTTTTGGTTTGCTTGCAGGACAATTCTCCAACAAACTGAGCCACATTGGCCAGGGCTAGAGTACTTGTTTTCTTTGTGAAATGCTTGTACTTTTTTCTCGTCTTTATAAAATATAAATAAATAGTACAAATGGTTTTTCTCAAGTAGTGTGAAAATTTAGGCTAACCCTTCACTCTAACCATAATATATCTAATATTTGTTATGTATTACCTAGGCCTTTAAAAATCTTTTAATTTTGGCATAAATTAGAGTATTAAAAAATTAGATAAGGTAAGAAAAAATGGAGAATTTTTCTGATGCAGGTTATTCAATGAAGATTATTTCTGATTCTCAGTGATGTTTCTGTCTAGAAATTACAAGGTGGCATTTCCTGTGGCATAATGGGACTTTCCTGAGATAGCCCATGTGGCATCGCTCAAATGGTCGCTGTTTGGAAGTCATGTCCCATGAAGGAGTTACAAGGGGAGGGTATCTCCACTCTCTCTCATCCCTCAATGAGTCCGGCCCGTGTGGAAACACAGCAGGCTTCCATAAAACTTTTGATCATGTGTATGATTTCTGTATATTGAAAAGAAAGGTGATGGCTTGTCAACTAGTGGAGAAGTTCTGTTTCTGTAGCACAGTATGATGCACTGCTTGCCAAATGTAAGAAAGTCTTCATGAACTCTTGAACTCGCTGTAAGTCAAGAGCTTTGTTTATTCTCAAAATATTTAATCTTGCTTCATCTGGTCAATTTATTTTGATTTTCTGTTGCTTTCAGACCAAGAGCAGTGATGACCTTTTAGCCGGAATGGCTGGAGGGGCAGCAGTGACTAATGGTGTCAAGGGGAAGAAGAGCACCTGCCCTTCCGCAGCATCCTCGGCATCTGCCCCTGCCATGAGCACCGTGGAGAGCAAGGCCAAGGTCAGCACAGGTACGCGTGGCCTTCACTCTGAGAGTTAAACCACCTTTTTGTTGGACTAAGCAGAGGATAGAGGTATAGGGAATTCCATCAAATGAAAGGTATTTTCAAACCTGTGCAAAAGTGAACTAGTGGGCCTTTCAGCCCGTGTGCTCATCAGTCCTGTCAGCTGCCGGCGGGTCTTAGCTCCTCGACACCCACCTGTTTTCCTTTACGGTTGCAGGGTAAGTACCGGTGTCCGTCATTTCCTCCACAGGTACTTCCTTGTCTTTGAAATACAAAGATTGAAAAAATATGTGTAATCACAATACCATTATCAGTCCTTAAAATAATCATTCCTTTAATTGTAAATTATTCAGTAAGTTTAAATTTCCATCTAATAAATATTATAGATATATATTTTACTGTCTATTTGTTTGAATCAGGATTTATTTAAGATTCATATATAATAATTGGGGATTTGTTTCTCTTAAGTCTTTTTTTTAATGTATGGGCTTGCCCCCTTTTTTTCTTTCAATTTAATGTCTATAGAAACTCCTCATTTGACTGTAGAGTTTTCTGGGCTCTAGATTTTGTCATATCCTCATGATGTCCTTGGCTGTGTTCCTCTGTTCCCTCTGTTTACTTTAAATGTCACAATGCAGAGCCCTGATGGGACCGGTGGAGGTTCTTTTTCCCCAGGCTCCTTCGCGGACGGGGGCTGTCTCTCCGGGGGAGGCGCCTCGTTTCTGGTTGTCTCCTTCCACGACGTCAGCAGGTTTTGATGCTCAGTGCCTAGGTCCGTTCGTGCCGTTTCTGCTGTTCTTTTTTTGGTTCATAAGTAGCAGTTTGTTTTGAAATATGATGAGTCCATAAATGAACTCATCCTATATATAGTCCAAGGAGTAATGTTTTATATTTTACTTTTAAACTTACAGGAAAAAACCTAACACTTCTAATAAATATAAAATTGTGTGTTTGTAATAAAGCTTTGAAAGCAAATGGGCAAAAACCGTCAGACCGCCTACCGTCATTGTTGAGGCTGTTTGCCCTTCTTGTGCGTTGGCCCTTTCTGGCCTCTGTTGCCCTGCTGCCCTCCCTCCTCTTTGACCCTCTGCGTGTTCTCCTTCCTCCCCGGTCGTGCCCCACTGGTGATTGTAAGAGCAGGTAATGGTAGCGGAATGATTACCAGGAGGAGATATGCTTTATTTTGTCCTTCCCAGGCATTACTCCATTTTATCCTTACTGTAGCCCTGTGAGGTAGAGGCTGTTATTATCCTCATTTTTTTATCCTTGTCTAAGGATATTTTTTCATTGTTTGGGAGAGGGAGAGAGAGGGGCAGAAACAGATTGGTTGCCTCCATATGTACCCCGAGTAGGAATCAAACCCAAAACCTAGGTATGTGCCCTGCCCAGGAATCAGACCTGCAACCTTTCAGTTTATAGGATAATGCTCCAACCGACTGAACCACACCAGCCAGGGCCGTCCTCGTTTTAGAGACTAGAAAATTATGCGTAGAAAGCTCAGGTATCCATCCCAAGGCCGTGCATTCATTTGCTCAGTTAATATTGGGTGCTTATTTTGTACCAGGCCACAAAGCTGGGGCTACCGCCACATTTAACGTTCCAGTTTGTGTGGTAAGAAAGAAATGAAATACTCTGTTGTGTGGTTAAAAGGCAATTGAATACTCTAGTACTATCTGCATCTCCTCCTGTTTTCAGCTTTTAAATTTGTTGAGAGAGATCCCACATATTTGTGCACGTGGCTCCCCGCCGACCAGTGCCACCTGCCCTAACACAGCTAAACTCGGTCATAACCCCCCGAACCAGGATTAGTTTGCTGGGGCTGTCACAGGCTGGGTGGCTTAACCACCAGAAATTTGACTTCTCACTGTTCTGAGGGCTGGAAGTCTTCGATCAGGGTGTCAGCAGATTTGATTTCTTCTGAAGCCTCCCCTGGCTTGCAGATGGCCGCCTTCTCATTGTCCTTACATGGTCATCTGTCTGAATCTGTGTCCTAATTGCTTCATCTTATAAGGACACCAGTCGTATTGTATTAGGGCTTACCCTAACAGCCCTATGTTAAAGAAATTACCTTTTCCAGTTAATCACTCTGGCTCCAAGTACAGTCACACTGTGAGGTACTGGGGGTGAGGGCTTCAGTGTGTGAATTTGGGGGACACAGTACAGCTTATAACAACACCCGTGATTCCCCGGTTCACTCACTCTGTGTTTACTTGCTCCTGACAAGTTCCCCAAACCCACACGCTTGTCTGTACCTCAGCGCCTTCCATCGCTTACTCGTCACAGTCGTCCCCGAAGGGGAGCTTTCTTCTTCTGTGTTCTGTCTCCTCTCTTCCTGTTTCTTTACATCCCCTTTCCTTTGGGCACATCATCGTCTCTTTTCTTCATTACTGGCTTGTTCTTTTCTGCTCCTTATTCGTGCACAGATCTTTCTCGGCGTAGCTTTTGGTTTAGTGAGGATAATGGTGTGAGTTACAGGAATGAGGAGGGGAACCAGTATTGGGGAACGTATTACACTGGTCCTTGTCCTCTTCGGCCTCCGTTCGCAGTTGTTGCTCCCAGTCCTGGGACCTGTGCCTCTGACGTCTGTCGCTGATGTGTTGTCTCTTCTGTGTTTGCAGAGATCTAGGTCTCACTCCTGCGTGTGGGACTTGACTTCACTGTGCTGCCTGCTCGTGTCCTCCTCATTGCTCTTCCTTCTTCCTCCTTCCTTGTGTGTTCCACTTGGCATCTTCTAGATGAATTTCCATAAAAAGGCTCTTTCCTTATGTTTCTTCCTTGCTCAGGAACATTTGTTGACATCTGTCACTGAATTCTCCATCACATTCAGAGCTATGTCAGGGTCTGGCACAAATAACGCCCCCTTTTCTTTATTATAAACTCTTTTGTTACAAAATCATAAGCATATAATTCTGTAACATAACAATATCACACTGAAGCACACTATGTGACATTTTATGTGAAGTGTACGAAGTAAAACTAAAATAAATTATTACCCTACCAACCACACTCAAGCAGGCGTTACTTCTGCCGGAACCTGTAGAAATCTCTTGCCCCTTTTGTTAACCGTGCGGCCTTACTCTGCCTTTTCCTTGTGGCCGGCCGCAGTTCCCCTCCCTCCACTGCACCTGAGACCTGGCGCAGTTACCGTCTTCTTACATCATGTAGGTCTTCTGTTCCTTGTTACTTCTGCAGCCTGCCACCTGCCACGTGAAGAACCAATAGGTTCTCTAAAAACACTCATTGATTAGGTCTAGATATTATTTCAAAGTAAAAAATATTCTAATTGTTTTGTGTTTATGGGTATTTAAACATATTCCTGTTACTTTTATATTAAACAATAGGTCATGTCAATTATTTTCACAGGTTTAAAATTTTAGCAGCTAAGTACCAGTGTCATTTGTGTGGCATATTTGATTCATGTGTCATTATTTAGCATTAATGCATCATTATTTTCTGACCTTTAGAGACACAGTAGAGCAGTGGTCCCCAACTTCTTTGGCACCAGAGACTGGTTTTTGGAGGACAGTTTTCCCACAGAAAAACTGTGGAAGGGGGAGACAGGAGGCAGGCTCAGATGGTAATGCCGGTGAAGCTTACCACTCACCGCCCGCTGTGTGGCCCCGTTGCTGACAGGCCAGGGACCGGCATGGGTGCACTGCCCGGGGGTTGGGGACCCCTGCAGCAGAGCGTACTGGTGAAGTTGCAGATCCTGGAGCCAGGTTGCCTGGGTTTGAATGCCGCCTCACCTGTTTATTACCTGTGGGATGTTGGCAAATTATTCATATCTGTGTGACCTTCCTCTGTAAAACGAGATGATATAGATATAGATATAGTACCTACCTTAGAGTTTTGTGAGGCCCCTATAAATTTATGTGTAGGGTGGTGCACACATGTGTATGTGTAAGCGCTGATGACGTGTTAGCTATTATTGTTATTTATGTGGCATTCTTTAATGTGAACATTTTTTAAAGATTTTACTTATTTTATTTTTTGACAGATGGGAAGGGAAGGAGAAAGAGAGGGAGAGAAACAGTGATGTGTGGTTGCCTCTCATGCAGCCCCTACTGGGGACCTGGCCTGCAGTCTAGGAATGTGCCCTGACTGGCAATTGAATCTGTAGACCCTCTGGGTCGCAGGCCAGCACTCAGTCCACTGAGCCACACCAGCCAGGGTAATATGAACATTTTTGGCATTTATTTTGATGACATTTTTTGTGTTTACTGTAGGTAGTTTAGATGTTTGGGTTTTCTGGAGGCTGCCTTTTCCTTTTTGCTCTTCTGTGATCTTTCTCTCCCATCTGTCTCTACAGTTAATTTGCTACCCGACTGGCTAACCCTAGGGTCATCTTTATCCAGCTTGCTTTAGGATATTATGTCCCTGGCTACCTGTTTAAAGACTGTTTAAGATTCAGCCCTGGCTGATGTGGCTCAGTAGGTTGAATTCCAGCCTGTGAACCAAAGGGTCACTGGTTCAATTCCTAGTAAAGGCACATACCTAGGTTGTAGTCCAGATCCCTAGTAGGGGGTACACAAGAGGCAACCACACATTGATGTTTCTCTCCCTCTCTTTCTCCCTCCCTTTCCTCTCTAAAATTAAATAAATAAAATCTTTTTTTAAAAAAATCCTGTTAAGGATTCGAATTAATGTGTATAACCTTTTCTTTTAATTTAACAGCTATATTGAGATATATCATTTACATTTTATAAAATTCATCCTTTTAAAGTGTACAATTCAGTGTATAACTTCTTTTTCATTGGTAGTTAAAAGGTGAATGATCTTCTAGTTCTGAAGGAATCAAGTTTCACAGTAACCAGGCTCTAAGGCAAGATTAATGTAGGTTAAAGTCAATGTAGATCTCTAGATTTTAATCTCGTTAGACCTGGGCATGTCTGTTGGGTTTTCTGTTTGTTTGTTTTTTGCTTTAACTAATATTTTTGCTTTAAATTCTTTGTTTTAAACACGTAGGCACAAGTTCTTCAACCAAGCGGAGCACTTCCACAGGTAATAAAGAATCCAGTTCTACTAGAGAAAGATTACGTGAACGTACCCGGCTAAACCAGAGCAAAAAACTACCTTCTGCAGGTCAGGGAGCTAATGACGCGGCACTGGCTAAACGTTCCCGCAGCCGCACTGCTACGGAATGTGACGTGCGCATGAGCAAGTCTAAGTCAGACAATCAGATCAGTGACAAAGCTGCTCTGGAAGCCAAGGTGAAAGATCTTCTCACGCTGGCCCGAACCAAAGACGTGGAAATTTTACATTTGAGAAATGAACTCCGAGACATGCGTGCTCAACTGGGCATTAATGAGGATCATTCCGAGGGGGATGAAAAATCTGAGGAGAAGGAAGCCATTATTGCTCACCAGCCAACTGACGTTGAGTCCACTTTATTGCAGTTACAGGAACAGAACACTGCCATCCGTGAGGAACTCAACCAGCTGAAGAATGAAAACAGAATGTTAAAGGACAGGTTGAACGCACTGGGCTTTTCCCTGGAGCAGAGGTTAGACAATTCTGAAAAACTGTTTGGCTATCAGTCCCTGAGCCCAGAAATCACCCCTGGGAACCAGAGCGACGGAGGAGGGACTGTGACTTCCTCCGTGGAGGGCTCTGCCCCGGGGTCAGTGGAGGATCTTCTGAGCCAGGATGAGAACACCCTGATGGACCATCAGCACAGTAACTCTATGGACAACTTAGACAGCGAGTGCAGTGAGGTGTACCAGCCCCTCACGTCGAGCGATGACGCCCTCGACGCGCCGTCGTCCTCAGAGTCGGAAGGCGTTCCAAGCACAGAGCGCTCCCGGAAGGGGAGCAGCGGGAATGCCAGCGAGGTGTCCGTTGCTTGCTTGACGGAACGGATACACCAGATGGAGGAGAACCAGCACAGCACAAGTGAGGAACTTCAGGCAACCCTGCAAGAGCTAGCCGATCTCCAGCAGATTACCCAGGAGCTGAATAGTGAGAATGAAAGGCTGGGAGAGGAGAAGGTTATTCTCATGGAGTCTCTCTGTCAGCAAAGTGATAAGTTGGAGCACTTTAGCCGACAAATCGAATATTTCCGCTCCCTTCTAGATGAGCACCACATTTCTTACGTCATAGATGAAGATGTAAAAAGTGGACGCTATATGGAATTAGAACAACGCTACATGGATCTTGCTGAGAATGCCCGTTTTGAGCGAGAGCAGCTCCTTGGTGTCCAGCAGCATCTAAGTAATACTTTGAAGATGGCAGAACAAGACAATAAGGAAGCTCAAGAAATGATAGGGGCGCTCAAAGAACGTAATCACCATATGGAGCGAATTATTGAGTCTGAGCAGAAGGGTAAAGCGGCCTTGGCAGCCACACTGGAGGAGTACAAAGCCACAGTGGCCAGTGACCAGATCGAGATGAACCGCCTGAAGGCCCAGCTGGAGAATGAAAAGCAGAAAGTGGCGGAGCTGTACTCCATCCATAACTCTGGAGACAAATCCGATATTCAGGATCTCCTGGAGAGCGTCAGGCTAGACAAAGAAAAAGCAGAGACTTTGGCAAGCAGCCTTCAGGAAGACCTGGCTCATACCCGAAACGATGCCAATCGATTGCAGGATGCCATTGCAAAGGTACTGTTTAAGTAGATAGAATGTTCTGGATCAGCACCAAGCAGTTGTGGTGCACAGCTGCTTACTGAGGGCCAGTGTTAGCTGATAATTTTAAAGCTTGAGGATGATTTTCTTTTATTGGAGTAGAGGAAAAAGTATTCTCATAATATCACTTCCACTCGCCTGCATTTTGTTATTACTGTTTTCCTGCCTGTGAGAGGGTGGGGCTAGAGTTTGAACTAACAACAGAATTTGTCCCTGGTTCTGGGTGCACCCAGGGGAGCGTGTCATGCGGTTTTACGTCCTTATTTCTAATGTATTTGGCATAACAAGGATGGAGACCCATTATGCCAGGCGCTGTCTGCCACTTTCTATTCTCTTGTGATTGTAGGTTTTCAAATAGAACTCTGTTGTGAGTTAAAAATATATTTTTGGAATATGGAGGCTGTGGTTTTTCTTAGCAGCTTATGGTTTGTTGAGGTGGGGACCTTGGAGATCATTAGTCCAGCCCCCTTGTTTTACGTGCAGCATAATTGTGAGGACCCGGAACTGCTCCCCGGAGCTGCTGGCGGTCTGGCCGGGGCTCTGTGCCCCATGTGACTGCTGCTGTAGTGTTTACTGCATGAGGTAGCTGACTAACCTATCTCACATTTTGTTTCCTTTTTTAGTTCAATCATTTTTTTTAAGTAAGAGATATTAGTGTGTCTTTGGCCAAAGTTTGAGTAAGACTGACCTTACTTTTTTTAGTGATGATTTTTAGATATACAATTTAGATGTGTTAATTGTTGGGAGTACATGTGTGTGTTAGGGGCACTATGAACCAGTACTTTTGCAATGACAATATTTGAGATTTTTTTGTTTCCATTATTAATTTGGTGCTGAAACTGTCACAAATGGGACCTTGTTTTTATGGGAGAGCGTGTTAATCATTAGTCAAATGCATGCCTTCAGTCCAAACTTCGGAGGAGGGAAAATTTCCAAAATTTCATCCTAAATAGTCTAGTTAAATTCAGTGATTCATCAATATAAGTTCAGTCAGTGATGTAGTGACAAATTATGCTATTATATTACATAAAGTTCTGCTTTAGGGTGCTTTTTCATGCTTTTAAAAAATTATTATGCAGGTGTTTTAGTTCATGAAGAGCAACTCACACTCAGCTTCAATTTGAAACCTCAGTTCTAGAATTTCTTTCAAAGCAGCTCTTAACTTTTCTAATCTGCACCGTCTGTTCCGTGTAGGTAGAAGATGAATACAGAGCCTTCCAAGAAGAAGCTAAAAAACAAATAGAAGATTTGAACATGACATTAGAAAAATTAAGAGCAGAGCTGGAGGAAAAAGAGACAGAAAGGAGCGACATGAAAGAAACCATTTTTGAACTTGAAGATGAAGTAGAACAGCATCGAGCCGTGAAACTTCATGACAACCTCATTATTTCTGATTTAGAGAGTAAGTGATGGGGGCACATTTCATCCCTTTTTTGCCCTACCCATTTTAACATGTGGAAGTAGTTTACATTCAATAATAAAATAAAAACTATTGATTCTGACTGCAGCCGTTCAAAGGCAGAGGCTAGCAGAAACACACTTGTGGTCAAGTGCAGTCCACACGGTTGGTAGTCCTCAGACTGCTGCACTTCGTGTCCTAAAGAACTGTTAAGTGGGAGCATTATTGTAAAATTGCTTAATTATGGAAAATTATTTAAGTGAAAAGCTAATGGGGTCATTATTTTTTAGATCTTAGGAGAAACTATTTATTGTCTACTTCTAGTGGTTGCAAGTGTACTGAGACAAAAAGTATTGATCCTTCATAGTCTTGTGCCTAAGGCCCAGGTTTTTATTTGTTTATTTGTCTGATTTTCCTCCCTTCGTTGGGGATTTTATAGTATGGTGGAATTGAGACTTTGATTTTAAGTTACTTTACTTTTTAAAATAAAAGTTTTTAAAAGTATTTTGTAGTTATATCAGATGTATAAAAAAATTGCCAAAATTATACAGAGCACTTCTGTGAGAAAATTTAATGAGGAACAGAAATATACATGATCTTAAAATGCCTTCCCACAGACTATTGATTGTGTTGCAAGCGAGAAAAAGGAAACACAGTACAGTGGGAACATCCAGCCCCAGTGTGACAGGGTGGTCACGTAAGTGACAGAGGCACATAGATAGATAGTGGCCATAGCATCAGTTCGGCTGTATGCTGGCTGAGGCATGACTTGAATTAATCATAAAGAAACATTAAAGGGACAATGAGACCTGTTCTGCTAAAAACACAGGAGTGGGTGGTGCCATATTGCTAAAAGTTGCCAGTATCATAAAGGACAAAGACTAGGAAAAGTTCTAGATTAAGGGAGGCTAAGGAGACAGGACAGTTAAATGCAGTACCTTTGTCTTGACTGGGTCCAGGGCTGTAGGGGGGAAATGCTGAAGTGGACAGTATGACTGGATTGGAGTGGGGTTGGTAGACTATCATATGTCAGCGTAAGCTGATGAAGTTGGTAACTGTAGTGTGCTTATGTAAGAGGATGTCCTTATTCTTGGGAACCACACACTAAATATTCGGAGGTAAAGGGCCATGATGTACAATATATCCTTAAAGGTTCAGAAAAACATTAAGGCTAGGTAGATCTGATAGATAGGTAGGTAGATAGATACATACAGATAGCAAGAGAAGATAGCAGATAATCAGACAAATGGGTAAACTTAACAATAGACAAATCTGAATAAAAGAGTATATGGGTGTTCTTTGTACCATTTTTGCAAGTTTGAAATTTCCAAATAATGTATTTATGTACTCTTCATTCAGATTCCTCAAATGTGAACAAATTTTAAGTTGTATACACTTTAACGACACCCAGGTGGGGACAAGGAGAATGGGAGTGACATTTGGGGGGAATGCATTGGTTAAAGCTTTTTAAACTTTCGGTTCATGATGCTGCTCCTATGAGCTCTAGCCTCGACTGACCGAGGGTAGTAGGCAGATTCATCGCTGAGCCAGATCGCTCGTGCTGTGAGTGCAGAGGGTTTAAGCTAACCAGGCGACAGGGGCCATTTGCAGGAGCCCCACACAGTCTTAGGGCGGTTCTGAGCTCTAGCTCGTTGACGCAGAATCTGCAGACGGACCCCAGGGTTATTTGGAACGCTCTGAAGTCTCTGGACACTAAGTCAGTGATAATCATAGAGATAACCTTTCCCTAAAGTTTTAAAAAATGTTTATTTTAACATACCTAGTTTTTATTTCATTATTTCTCAGCTGAGAGGATTTATCTAATTTTACTTTCTAAATGTAAGAGGTTCTAAAGTTCCTCAGATTAACTCGGAAGCTCAATGCGTTTTTGGATTTAGTACTGATAATACAGCCTTCTGTCTCATAAGACTTTTGATCTGAGTGTGGAAAGGGTGGCCCCTTGTGGTAATTGCTAAAAAAAAAGTTAGATGTTAAGGGATCCTGGGCAGAAATTTATAAATCATTGACAGAATACAATTACAATAACTTTATGTGGATGTTAATTATAAAATGGCTGAAAACTGAGTAAATTTTTAGCTATATAGCTTTTCTCCCCAATTTTTTCAAACAGAAAGTTCAAATATTCAGAAATACTGTAAGAATGGTATAGTTAGCACCCATTGCCTAGGTGTAACAATTAATACCCCATGTTCAAATCTTTAATTTTTTTTCATAAGAAGAAGTATCCTAACAAGTTTAATGCATTACATTAGTTGTTATGTCTCAGTAGTTTCAGGGGAGTTACGAACTTTTCCTAGAGAATTCTAGCATTGGGTTGATGCTAATCAGTGCTTGGTGTGATGGACTTGGTGACAAGGAGCACTGTTACCGAGGAACCGAGACCTTCCATCAGACGCCTCTGCAGCCATCACTGTAGTCAAGTGTCGGAGCCTTCCTCCCCCCCAAAGAAACCCTGTCTGGTCATAGTCCTTCCTCAGGTATTTCAAAGTGATCCTGACTTAGGCATTAGTGTACACTTGTTAAACTGCGCTCAGAACATAGAGGGAGATATGCTTGTAATGAAAAAAATCTCAGCCCAGAAGTAAAAACTGTAAAAAAAAAACCTAGTAGGTATTCTAGAACTGAAAAATTTATTGAATCACTTAAACAGCAAATTAGACATGTAGCAGAGCCAGTGAACTTGAAGGTCAATCAGGAGAAGTTACTCATTCTGAAGGGCAGAGAGAAGAAAGGTTGAATAAGAAAACCGAGTAGAGCACCGGTGATTTGTGAGGTTGGAGCCCCAGGTCGCCTCCCAGGTGGCACCAGGGCCATGCTGCTCAGACCTGGCCTGCAGTGCTTTTCACCAGTGCTTGGATTTAGCACCTAAGCTGGAAAGATCTGATGTAAAAACTTAATAAATACTGTTAAAACTTCTAGTTCAAGACGGTGACCTGAATTTACATATATATGAGTATTTCCACTACTTCCCAAAGTCTTAGTGGTACAGCAGGACAAGTATAAACATTACAATGAACCTAAAGCAAAGATAGAAAATGCGAATGTTCTGCCCTGGCCATTGTGGCTCAGCTGGTTGGAGTGTTGTTCTGTAGACTGAAAGGTTGTGGGTTCGATTCCTGGTCAGGGTATATACTCATTTGCAAGTTCGATTCCCAGTTGGGGTGCTTATGTGAGGCAACTGATCAATGTTTCTCTCCCCCTTTTCTCCCTGTCTCTAAAAGCATGAGGGAGGGAGGAAGGGAGGGAGGGAAATGGGAAAGGCCCCATCAATAGACCAATAATTGTGAGTAATTTCTGGTATATAAAGCAGGTGAAATTTGGGATATGGAGAAATCAAACAATAGAAAAACCTGAGGTCCAGGAAAACACTGAAGCTCTGAGTAGACCTGTTTCCAACAAGACTTTGGGGGCTGGTGGGACTAAAACCTGCACCTCAGGATTGTAAGGACTGGCACCTGTGGCAGTTCTGGGTCGTGGTGTGAACGATGGCCTTGTGCCGCACTCTCCTCTGTAGGTGCTGGCTGTGGCGTTCGCCCCTGACTGCTACTGGGCTCGCACTCTTCTTATTAAGGGGGAGGGTGTGGTTCCGGGGCTCCTGGCATGACTTTAATGTTGGGAAGAGAAGTGAAGGCACGTGGAAAGTGAACAGAGGATGCCTTGTCCTCTTGGAGAGAAGACCACATACAGGGAAAGGCAGTTTGTCCCAGCAGGGAAACAGATGCACACACGCACACACCTGTCCCTCGGTTAAAGCTGTACATGACCTCTTGGGTGTCCAGAGAGGAGCCCCCTGCAGGTCTGTTTCACCAGCAGAGCCTTTAACCAGGCATCGTACTGAGTGGGGAGGCCTGGGCCTGGAACGATGACTCCCATGGTGCTGAGAAATATGCAGGAGTCACGAGTGTTATTCTTGCTCTTTATAAGTAAGAAAGACAAACCAGGACTTAACTACACATGTAAATATCTTTGAGCCCTGGCTGGTGTAGCTCAGTGGATTGAGCGCGGGCCTGCGAACCACACGATCGCGGTTTGATTCCCAGTCAGGGCACATGCCTGGGTTGCAGGCCAGTTCCCAGCAGGGGACTCATGAGAGGCAACCACACATTGATATTTCTCTCCTTCTTTCCTTCCCTTCCCCTCTAAAGATAAATAAATAAAATCTTTAAAAAAAAAGAGAAAGAGACATGACTTTTTAAAAAAATATATCTTTGAAAGGCTTAAAAGAGAAATAGGACAAAGAAGCAGCTCCATTAAGCCCCCCCCCCAAAAAATGAAATTAATGACTTCGCTACCAACCCAGCAAACCAGAGCTCCCTGGTGTCGAGAATTGTGGCACCAACAAAACCTGAGGTCTGGCTCAGTCTGTCAGTGACTTTTCCAACCACGTACTGTTCGCATAGTGATGACCTGTGCACGCCTGCAGTTATGGACAGCTTATCTATGCAGCCCTTGCACTTTTATTGAAACACTAGTGACAGAGGTGAGCAAGGGTGACTTGAGATTAGAGAGGGAGCAGAAGGAAGCAGTTGTATAATTCTGTGATGGGAGAAGCCTTAAAGGCAGAATACTGGGAAGCTGTAAAGGAAAAAAGTCTCATATTTGATTATGTGTAATTGAAATTTCTAATTTAGCAGAAGTACCATAAATAAATGACATTGGGAGAAGTTTTGCAACATAATCAAATATATAATAGAGATTCCTTACCTCACTCAATAAGGCTAGGCTAATCCATTAGCTAAATAAACTATATGAACAGATAAATCCAAAAAAGACTCAAAAAAGATGCCTTGAGCCCTGATTGGTACGATTACTTGGTTGGAGCATTGTCTCATAAACCAAAAGGTTGTGGGTTCGATTCTCAGTTAGGGCACATAGGCTGCAAGTTTGATTCCCAGCCAGGGCGCATTCTAGGTGTGATTGCAGCTGGTCAACGTTTCTCTCTTTCATGGATGTCTCTCCCCCACCCTCTTTCCTTCCTCCTTCCCCCTCCCCCTCCCTTACTTCCCCTTTCACTAAAATCAATAAGCATGTCCTTGGGTGAAGATTTTTAAAAATAGATGCTTAACTTCACTAAAAGCAAAGAAACTCAAAGTAAAACAAGATGCCAATTTTTTTTTTTTACTTAGCAGGTATGACAAATTAAAAGGATTAGTAATGAGTAAGACAGGAAAAGTGGGTGTTCTCACACTTTTGGAAGGAGCATAGATTGCTGCAGCTTTTTGGAGTATTGATCAAAAATTTAAGGCTGATTTAGAAATCCACTTACAGAAATCTCCTCAGAACCATTCTTACAAGTTTGCAAATGTGTACTTAGATGTGGATGCTTGTTGCAGAATGGCTGGTTACCACAAACACTTGGAGACTGCCATACTTTCAGAAGTCGAGATCTAGGTGATAAACCCATGTGCACAGTGCGTCCCACTGTGGCTGCCATTCTCACCAGCGAGGGCGAGGCAGGCGGGTCTGTGAATACAGGCACAGAGGAGTGTCACAGATGAAAAAAGCAGGTCACTGGGCCATGCGTCATGTTACTTCTGGAGTGAAAAACTATGAGTGCTTTAAATGTGACATTATACTGGTAGTGAGGCAAAACGGTATCCCTTAAATACTGGTTCCACTGTATTCTGTATGGTAAATTCTGTAACTTGGTGATTTCTCAAGAAAATTCTGCATTCTTGAGCTAGACACCTTCTACTGGATTGACTTGGATCTTGCTGATAGTTTTGAATGGTCCCTCATCACTTCTCCACTTGTAGAAATGTATCTCCAAGTAATATCTGAACAATTGTGTAAAGGCTGTCATGATGTTATTAACAAAAATTAGAACCATTCTAACTTCATTAATAGGAAGTTGCTAAAGCAAATCACTGTATATCCAGTTGGTGGGATTCTAACATGACCATCAAGATGGTGCTGCATATCTGTGTTCATTGGTAAAGGTGTCCATACTCTATGGCTAAGTAGGAAGGCTTTTGAAGTGGTACAATAATATAATCCTCTTTTTCTTTAAAAAAAAATGCAAACACATAGGAAGTCTGAAAGGATATATGCCAAATGCAAATTGTGGGCAGTCTACTCTTGTTACGTTTCTGCTTGTGAGCATGCATTACTTTCAGAATTAAGGGGGGAAAGTTATATCCACTTTTTTCCCCAGAAAAATAAAAAAGTATAAAATTAAAATTTAAAAAATGAGGAAAAATAAAAGTAGTAAATGGTTCATTTAGAGCTCATCTGTGTCACACATCAGGAATTCTGGTTTGGCGATAAAGCTGTGACCGGATGCTCCCCCTGCCTCTCCCCTGTGCCCTCAAGGTGTGATTTAACTGATTGGTTACCCTTGTCCTTTTCCTTCTTCTAAAAATTACACCGAATGTCTGTTGGAGGCACTTGATCGGATGTAAGAGTCTGACTGAGCACTGGGTATCAGCACCCTGATGGTTTTCTCCAATTTGGAGGGTGTGATAGGTTGCTTGTGAACTTTGACCACTTCACACGTCCAAGGGTCATAGGTTGGTCTGTGCCCACAGTGGCTGTCTAGTAACATGTACATGAGTGATGGGCGTGGACCTAGGGCCGGAGTGGAAGCCTGGGTGGTTGATCTGGATTCATCAGGGACGGTGGGTCTTGGTGGTGAAAGGGTTATGGATAATGCTGTTAAGTAGGCGGGACAGTGCCCAGAATCGTTCAGAGCACGGTTGGTCTAATAACAGTGAGAATAGCAATTTACCTAATTTCTAGAATAAAAATAGCACTGTAAAATTGAGTTACAAGTTGTAATTTAAAAATGAGATTATAGTGCTTCTGTTCTTTGAGAGTTTAATGGCGCTTTTGCGTTGAAGACAGTAGGTGGCAGTGTCCCTCACACTCGGAAACTGAAGGAGGAAACTGCATTCAGAGGCTCCGCGGTGGAGACGTAGCCAAGCTGATTTTCAAGACAAGAACTTAAGCACAGACTCCTTTGTTTCCAAGGAGGTTTTAGCCTACTGTCATTCTTAAAACTTTATATTACAAAGTGAAGGTTCAGTTAGGACTTACAAAGTTTAAATCAATTTCCCTAGAGACACTCTTGTGCACTTTCTTCTTCCCAAATATAGGGTGGGGCAAAAGTAGGTTTACAGTGGTTTGCATGGAAAATAATATAATAAGTAATAAGTAATAATGTAAGAATAAACTGTGTTCCAGGTACTCACAATTGTAAACCGCCTTGCGCCCCATGCTTTCTGTCCCCTGGCTGCCAGCTTCGCTTCTTAAAAGGAATACGAAGACGTGGCAATAATAAGTATGTAGTGTTGGGTGCGGGACAATGTCCTTTTAGGACTAGTGTGATCGTGGGAATTCTGTGGCCATGCGAATGCAGAGGTCGATAAAGAGAGAAGGATGAAATGGATGAAATTTGCTACCTCGTGATCAGTCTCAGATCACCACGTGGCTTAAACTGTCATCCGAGAATCGAGACACCAGATGTAAAAAGTGAGCTGTAGTAAGATTTGCCGTCATTTGTTTCGTGTGAATTATCTAAAGATAGGTAGATGTGTCCTTTGTGACTAGAAGAAAAGGAAAACTGTTTTCAATAGAGGAGGAGAAATTACACTTGTTTGTTTGTTTTAATTATAAAATTATTTCTTGCATAAGTGGATGTAGTATACATAAAAGGTGTAACCCCTGGTGTTTTCAGCACTAGAAATATTTCCACTTCTGTCTTTACTTTTTCATCTGTGTGTGAAAATACCACAAAGAGCCGCAGTTTGTCCTCATACAAAGGAAGCCAAGGTACCCTGCAGGTTCCAGAGTAGTCCTTGCCTCCGGAGATACAGATAATGGTGTTGGATTCACCCATTCACTTTGGTGTCCACATAAACCAATTGGATGACCAGTTGACCCTTCATTTCCAGGTTAACTTAGGTCTGAAGTAGCTTGAATAGAGACAGACTTTTAAATGAAATAAATTTTTATGTGAAAACATCCATCTTTGTTAGTGGGACACAAGCCTGGTCTTTCTGTCTCTACAAGGGTGGGGACTGTATCTTTTCCTTTCTCCTACTCCTTAAGCACCTGGAAAACAGCCTGGAACAGTGTACCAGCTTCACCGGTACAAAGCAGATACTTCTGAGACTTGTCAAATTAATGAGTAAATTTTAAATCCTTTTTTTTGTAGGCCCTAACTTTGTTGAACAAGTTTTGGGGTGCAGAGTGGGAGGAAGTTTACTATAGGCCAAAACTGGCCAGTCCCTCTGCAACCCCCTATATTTCATATAATTTTTTAATCCAGCTTATAAGAATGTATCATTACTATATATTTATAATAATGATTACACATATAATTGTTAAATATTCTAGGCTTTTTGTTCTTACTGAAATGAATTCGTGCCATTTAAAAGTAACATAAATGACCAACACTGAATTAAAGGTATGCTGTCACAGAAGGTTCAGCAAGAGCTGGTTCCTGACGGAGCTGGGAGGAGGAAGACAGTGAGCAATGTAAGAAAAAATACCAGCATACTCCCTTGTCAGGGTCTTGATTAAAAGCTAGTCATTTGTTAGCTGAAGGAGGACTTTTGCATGCATGCGGGCATTCACTGTGCCTGGGCTCCTGCCACAAGTGCAAGGAACAGAAGGGAGTGTTTACTCAGAAACGTCATGTCTACAGCTGTGATGTCCCTGATGAGAAATAGTTAAGTCCTGTCAATGGAATATTTAAAAAACAATCCTAGGCAATGATTGCAGTGTCACTTAATCTCACTGCTCCTGTGGCCTTACTTTATACATTTTTTCCACTTTCAGTCTTACCATGTGCCAGGTGCTGGGCTGCAAGGTCACCCCATGGCTCCTGCCTTCGAGGTGTTCTCAGTCCTGTGGTGGAGACAGATGTGTGAAGAAACTGGTGGCGTTTGCAGCACCACTGCAAGGCCATATAGGCAGAGCTGGAAACAGAAAGGATGGGGGTCTGCTGGGGTGGGGACCGGTGGTAAAGTCCGAGTATTCGTCACCAGATGTGCATTCTCTGGTCCTTAGCCAAAGAGATGTCACCTGTTCCTGAGCCATTGGAGTAATGGGCTGTGATGGATTTACTGGGCTGCAGTAACCAGCAGGGTACCTCCTAAGGCACTTTTCCTTAGGTGTGGATTTTAGAACAGAACTTATGAACAGAACGTGACTTCCCTGTACATTTCTGGTTCCGAGGGCACTGGCCTTGCTGCACCTTCATCTTTGCACCCCCACTCTGTAGTGCTCGTTAAATGTTTACAGTGAATGAAATTCTCTGAAGAAAGTTTATATTATGCAAGAAATAACTTGAGTATTTGCCCTGGCTGCTGTAGCTCAGTGCATTGAGCGCGGGCCTGTGAAGCAAAGGATTGAGGTTCGATTCCCAGTCAGGGCACATGCCTGGGTTGCAGGCCAGTTCCCAGTGGGGGACACATGAAAGGCAACCACACATTGATATTTCTCTCCCTCTCTCCTTCCCCTCTCTTTGAAAATAAATAAATAAAATGTTTTTTAAAAAAGAAATAACTTGAGTATTTGGTTTACTTTATAAATGTATTTTTTATTATAAAAAGACTTCCCCTAGAATTAATGTAAGTAGCAGCTCCCAAGGGTATTATATAATTAAGTTTATAAAACTTTTACTAACTCCTGACTTTTCTGCAATTTATTCCAGTGTATAAAGTAAGTCATGCTTGTACAAATACTTTAGGTTGATGACCCTTGTGATTAAAAGTTCACATTGTGATAGCAGTCAGCATTGTTTTGACTGGTTGTGAGCCAACAATGTGTGTGTTTCTAACAATTGGTTTTACTTAACTTTTTGTCTTATAATTAAGACATTGAGGAAGGAATGATCTAGGAATTGTGATTTAAACTTGACATTTTCTTTAGAAAGTAATTGGTTAATACTTGGAGTGAACTTTTTTTTTTAACTTTTATATTAAAAGTGAAAAGTCTTTGGGCAGGGTGACTTTTTTTGAATGTCACATTTATTTACCTCTTCCCTTTACATTATTCCTTTTGAATATAGCTCTAAGAATAAATATTTAAACTTGCGTGATCTTTTCAGATGCAGTTAAAAAACTGCAGGACCAGAAGCACGACATGGAGAGAGAAATCAAGACGCTGCACAGGAGACTCCGGGTAGGACAGACCCCACGCGTGTTTCACGGGGCACGTGGGTCTGCGAGTTAGACACAGGGTGGTCATTGACCGTGTCACCATTCGTGTTAGGCTTCACATGCAGCTGTGATACTGACCCTACGAGGCTTTGGTTAGAAAGGAAATGTCATTTCAAATGGGGACTGGTACTAGATTCTGGGTAGAAGAATGTGCTAGTAATTTATGACCGGTCATTTTAGAAAGATGGATATAAGAAGAAAGTGTTACATTTTAAAAAGAAAGCTTACTGGCTCTGGATTATAAAGTTCCCAACCAAGCTGTTTTCAGTCTTGTGTGGATTTGACCAGCCTGCCAGCAGCAGTGCGGCTCAGATGCAAAGGGCGGGGCAGCTGCTCAGGCTGCCTTCACAGGGTGAGAACACTGCTTGAGGGGGGGGGGGTGCGGCTGGGCCTGGGAGGGGGCAGCTGTAGTTGTGGTGGAGGTGATGCCCCGGGGTGGTTTTCCCTCCCAGCCACACCCCCATCCTCCATATCGGTGGGGAGCAGCGGACCATATAGTTCCTTAGCTTCTCTCTTTGTCTCTGTGATTTTTGTCTGCTAAGATTAAGTTTCGTGTTTTTCTTCTGGCTTCCTCTTCCCTTTCCTTTAATTATGATTTTTTTTCCTGTTAGTTTTTGATGTCAGGATATTTGTAGTGGTTCACTATAAGATCTTTCAGTATGGTTCGTGCATCATTATCTACCTTCTTGAACTTTTCAGAAGTAAAGCACTGTGACTTTGGATGACGTATTTATTTTCATAAGACTTACTTTGAAACTTGAATGAGGAAGGAAGGCTTGACATTACCATCATTAACGTTTACTGAGCGCCTTTTGGATGTTTGATGCCTCATTAAGAACAAGTTCAGTAGTAATAATTGCATTGCCTGTTACCTATAGGTAATAGCAATTCTCTGGGATTTAAAAGAAATTTATCATCATCTGGGACAGTGCGTTACAGCAGCTTAATCGTAAACACATTTTATTGTCTTTAAATAAGTCTTTACTGCCCTCTGTTGGAAATAAAAATTCAGTTTTTTTGATACAGGAGGAATCTGCAGAGTGGCGGCAGTTTCAGGCTGACCTTCAGACTGCGGTGGTCATTGCGAACGACATTAAGTCAGAAGCCCAAGAGGAGATTGGTGATCTGAAGCGCCGGTTACATGAGGCTCAGGAAAAAAATGAGAAACTCACAAAAGAATTAGAAGAAATAAAGTCACGCAAGTATGTTTTTTGAGAAGCCACTCGTGTACGTGTGCATCAGTGGAGCACACTTAGGTCCCAGCTTTGTGACGTGGTACACTTTCTGGAAAGAACATGGGGTTTGACACTGATATGACTGAGTTTGGATCTACTGGGGGAGACTTGACTTTTCTGGCCTCAATTTTATGACACTTTTGAAAGAGCACAGTCTATATGGATCCTTGAGTGTTGTCGGTGTCCGTCACCGTAGCATCTCTGGCAGGGCCGTGTTCTAGCTCTGGGACTCCTCTTTAGATTCTGGCCTCGTGACTGAGGGTGCAGACTCCGGAGGCACACAGGCTTGTCTCTCACCAGCTCGGCCTCTTACTGGCTGTACGATCTTGGTCAGGGACCTCAGTTTGTTCATCTCTAAAGAGAAGACAGTGCTGCTTGTTTCGAGGTGCTGTTCGTAAGGCTTAGACGAGCCCTGTCTGCAGGACCACAATGTGTCTGCTTTAGCTAGTGTTGTGAGACACCCAGTGAGGAATGCGAAGTGGGTTTCTGCCCATCACGAGCTTGAGGAGTTTCCACGTGTTTCAGCTTACAACTACATGAATCTCCAGAGCACTGGATTTTCCTCCTCCGATGTAGAGGACCCTGGGAGCCCATGAAAAGTGTTCAACACGATGACATTTGCGACAAGCTCAGAGTTTTTCATTGAGACTCTTACCTATGGATAGGGAAGAGTAGTTTGTGTGTTTGAGGTTATTATTAAGAATTTGATTATTCATTACTTTGAGTAATTCTTAAGTAGGCATAGGAAAAAATTTAGAAAAATATTTAACAGACTATCTTTGAAAAACTATCATATTTTAGTGTTGCCTAATTCTAGTGGATAGTATTGCTCAAACACTTTTTGTTGGCTTCCTAAGCAGAACAGGGAATGAGGTAGGAGATTACTGTTTCCCACTGGTTTAAAACTCATATTACATGACTGTTTTTCCCTGTATACTATTAAATGGATTTTGTATCAGAAATGCTTCATTCTTAAGTTACCTTGAAAGACTGAAATTCTGCACTTACAGAGTCATTCCACTGGATACTGAAAGCGTCTCGGCCTTTGAGACACGTGTTTAGAAAAGGAAGTGTGTTCTGAGAGGGGTGGTGGCATCTTGTGGGGCCGCAGTTCCCACAGGGAGGTCTGGCAGGTCAGACACTTTCTGTAGTGATTCCGACATGCTGTTTGCTCTTTTCACTGTCGACTTTTGCACTGATTATGAAACGTACATGTAAATTGTTGATGAATCAAGGCCTTGGCACCAGATTGTACTTAGAATCGTTGTGCTCTTCACCAGCACACACTTGCGTTTTAAAAAGTGTGCATTTCATTTAAATATGTCTGTGAGGAAAGCAGTAAGTTATTAGTATTATTAAATCTCCATCCTTGAGTACATTCTTTTTAAGGTTCTGTGTGATGAAATAGGAAGTATATAGAAAGTACTTCTGCCTGTACCCAAGTGTGAGGTTGTCTGGAGCATAGTATGTGGGATTGTTTTAGTTTAAGCTTTTTTAAAAAAATATTTTATTTATTTACTTTTCAGAGAGAGGGGACAGGAAGGAGAAAGAGTGGGAGAGAAACATCAATGTGTGGTTGCCACTCATGTGTCCCCCGCTGGGACCTGGCCTGCAACGCAGGCATGTGCCCTGACTGGGAATCGAACCAGCAACCCTTCGCTTCACAGGCCTGTGCTCAATCCACTGAGCTACACCAGCCAGGGCTAGTTCAAGCTTTTTTAAAAAAAAATTCATTTAATGCCCTTGTTACCCGAGACTGAGTGACAGGGTAACTGTGGATATTCAGACTTTGGTACTTGGTGACTGTTTCTTGAGAATGATTAAGAGAGCCTTTCACTTCAAGGGAAACAACTGGCAGCATTTTGTACCAGTGATAAAATGTGGGCTTTCAAGTGAAAGTCAGGATTTTAGAAACCTTTTATGTACCATTGCAAGCTTGGCAGCTTTCCACATTTAAAGAGTTTCCTGATGAGATCATTGGTGATATTAACAAATGGGCCTTTTAAAAAATAGATGGTATAATGACAGGCATCAACATTTGGAAACTTCATATAACTCAGTGAGCCAATATTTTCCGTATGACCAGTACATGATGTAACAAAATCATGTCCAGGTAGAAGATGCGTTCTGAGTACAGGATACACTGAGGGAGTTTATTGGGTGTGGTTTCAGATTCCACATTGCAACTAACTTTTAAGAAATACGTTTGCTGCATTTTGGTGTAGTATCAAGGAAGAATAGCCACAGTTATCTAGAAAACCCCAGTTGTGTGTTTGAGTAGCACTAAGATTTTCTTCCTTTTTCAGCTGCACACCCGTGCAGAGCCCGCCTTTCCCCTCACTGCAGTAGATGGAGCCACAGGGAGTGAGCGGCTGGCAGTGCCCTGTTGAGGCGGACGTTAAAGCGATACGCAGAAACATAAAAGCTCCACTGTTCTTACTAATACTTTCTTGGTCTTTAAAAATGTAAACAATTTTCATAAAGAAAACTTATTTTAGATCAAATTATTTATTTAATAAAATTATTTTAATTTATTTATTTTTAGATTAAATATTTTAAATACTTCTTAGGTTTACTTTCTAATATGATAAACATCAGTAGATATAACCTCCATAAAGAAAAGCTCTTTGGGGTCCTCCGTAATTTTTAAGAGTGGAAATGAGCTCCAAGACCAAAAAGTCTGATGATTACTGTTGTACATTCTTTATTAAAAATTTTGATTTTATATCTTGAGGCAAGAAAACTGTCGGAAGAGCCAAAGTGACAAATTTCCCTAAAGACTGGCTTAGTTTTTGTTCACCTATGAACTTACTTGATAGTTGTATGTACAAACACTGCAGTTGAAATTTCTTTCCCGATGAAAACGTTTTTGTTAATTCAGTGAATTAGAGCTGGCTAGAAATGAAGTGCAGTTGATTTTTTTTAAGATTTTATTTATTTTTAGAGGGGAAGGGAGGAAGAAAGAGAGGGAAAGAAATGTCAATGTATGGTTGCCTCTTGCATGCCCTCTACTGGGGGCCTGGCCCACAATCCAGGCATGTGCTCTGACTGGGAATCGAACTGGAGACCCTTTGGTTCGCAGGCCAGCACTCAATCTGCTGAGCCACACCAGCCAGGGCACAGTTGATTTTTTTAGATAACTTCTGATCCATTGCAGTGAGCATCTGTGACTCGTGTTACTAATATGGGCTCAGTCCTTTTTTTCTTCCTTTGAGAAGTTCTATTTGGAGACTACAGCAGTTTCTCAAATTTTATTTTAAAAGTATGGGTTGTTTTAAATATATATATTGTATTGATTATGCTATTACAGTTGTCCCATTTTTTCTCCCGTTTATTCCCCTCCCATACCACTCCTCCCACCATCATTTCCACCCCCCATCCCCCTTAAAAGTATGGGCTTTGATTTCATTTCTTTATATTTCCATGTGTGCGCCTGGCATCTTTGCTGGAGCCAGTAGAGTATGTGTATATACTGATGAGTTCCCAGACTCTCCTGGGAGGGGCCAGGCCTTCTCAGCAGCTCAGAACCTTGTGATCCCCGGTTCTGAGTTGGAATCTTGGCCAGTCCGCCTCCCATTTTGTTGCTAATCAGTTACTGATATCCTCACCTTACACTTAACTCAGATGAAAATGGAAACTGATGGCTATTTAACCTACTTAGGATAACCTGATATAAAAATTCTAATGTTGTTTCCTGGAATTTACCAAGCAAATGAGAATATTAGATCAAGTAATTTACTCGACTCAGCAGGTAGTAGTTTTTATTTTAAACTGATACTTTTTAACACTTTCGGGTTGGGAGGGGGAAATGTGTATATATGTGAAAAAATGCCCTGATTTCAATATTGTTTTCAGGCAAGAAGAGGAGCGAGGCCGGGTATATAACTATATGAATGCTGTTGAGAGAGATTTGGCAGCCTTAAGGCAGGGGATGGGACTGAGCAGAAGATCCTCAACTTCCTCCGAGCCGACCCCCACGGTGAAAACCCTCATCAAGTCCTTCGACAGCGCGTCTCAAGGTAATCTCTCGTACATTGTGCCAAGGGCAGGCAGGCATCGTCACTTATCCTGTGTTCTCTGGGCTAGTTTGATATTCTTTACAGTCTTACTCTGAGTCTCCTGAAATTTCATATAATGTTAATGAGTTAGTCTTACTAAAAGGTGTTTCTTAACAGCAGATTTGGGGATTTTTCAGCTTCAGAGATCTTGGTCTCAGATGTGGTGCCTTACCTCATGCAGAGATGTGTTTTCACACATGCCCGTGGCTTCGAGAACATTCTCTGTGCCAAAAAGCTTCCACATGTGTGACTCCAGCCCTTTCCCTTCCTCTGAACTTTTTTAGGCCTGTGCACTCAAATGCCTACGGACATTGACGTTCAGGTGTTGCTGCCTGGACATCTCATTGTGTGTGAAACTGAGTCCTGGCCCTCCGCTTCAGTCTTCGGTCTTTTCTCTGTGTTAATGGCAGCACCATTCCACCCAGTTACTTCAGCCAGAAATCTAGGAATCTTCCTTCTTCTTTAAACCCTTCCTCCTCACCTCCACATCTAACCCATTAGCGAGTGAGTCCTCTTGGTCCAGCCTTTAACATGCATAGCTGTGCCTTGTCTGCTTCTCTGCATATCCAGTGGCACAATGAACTGCTCATTCAGGCCACCATCAGCTATTAATTTCAGTAACCTCCTGATTAGTCTCCTCATCTTATGTCATGGTAGATCTTTTATTTAAAATTCTGTACTTGCTCTATTAGAGTTAGAGCGAAATTCAGCTTCCCAGATGCCTAGAATGTCTGACCCTCCCATCCTCTTATCTCAGGTGGACCCCTCATCCTCCCCCCCCCACCCCGTGTGCCAGCGGTGCTGCCCGTGGGGCTGAAACGAGCCAGGCTCTGCGTTGGATAAGCTTTGTTCTTCCTGGAAGCTCACCCTCCCCACCTTCAAGGGCTTGGCTCCTTTTCATGCCTCCAACCTCCTCAGCTCTGAGAAAGGGAGAGGGATGGAGTTTTTTAAAACTACTCATTGGACTGTGTCCTAAAGCTTAAATTTTCATCTAGAAATTCTTTAAATGTCATGATAGGCTTTATTCTAATTCACTCTCAGAAGGAGAGAATTTCTAGAATCTGTATTCTTGGATTATATACAAAGTTAGTTTCTTTAACTTAAAATCAGAGCAAAAATCACTTGTATGCACTCATATACTTTTGACACAGGTATTCTGGAGTACAGTAAGGGAGTATCAATACCATCCAATTTAAAATGCCATATTCACAGACCCCAGAGTTCGTATATATGATACTGGAATGCACACACACACATTTTCAGTATAGTGTTAGAAAAAAATGGAAAAGCTGGAAATTGCTTAACTGCCCATTAACTGCCCCCAAAGTGGTTGTCAGTTATGACCCATTAACACAGTGGACTACTGTGCATCCTTTAATATGGGTGAGGTAGATTTCAAAGCACTGATTTTGAAATGTGTCTGCAATCCTTTATAACAAGTTGAAGACTGCTATTATGAAGTGTGGTTTCATTCCCCCAAAATTATTTATTTATTTATTTATTTATTTATTTATTTATTGTTGAGGGGGGGGAGGGAGAAGGAGAAAGAAAGGGAGAGAAACGTCAAATGTCTGCCTCTTACACACCCCCAACTGGGGACCTGACCTGCAACCCAGGCATGTGCCCTGACCAGGAATCAAAACTGGCGACCCTTCAGTTTGTGAGATGATGCCCCACCCACTGAGGCACACCAGTGAGGGCTCATTTTATTGTTTTAATGTACACAAATGTGGTCATCAGAAGTGTAAAAAAGATGCACTCGGTGCTGCTCTTAGTGGCTATGTCTGTGTGATGTGATGGGGGAAGATGAAGGAGGGGGTAGAAAACGTGTACTCTAAAATAAAATGATAATGGAACCTCTACACTAAATGAAAATCATGCAATTATTGAAAATATTAATAAAATGGGCTTTAATGCAAAAAGATAATCTGCCTCTATAATGACCTTTAAAATTTTTTTTATAATAAAATACATTTGAATGACCTAGCAATTTCACTCCTAGTTAAATACTTAAAGGAAGTGAGCATAAGTATGCAGGCAGATGTGGAAACAACTCAGATGTCCGTCAGCTGATGGATGGATAGACAGAATGCGGTTTAGGCAGAGAATGGAATATTGTTTAGTAGTAGGAAGAAATGAAACACTGATACTCAATGCCATGTGGATAAACCTTGAAAATATGCTAAGTCTCACACAAAAGGCCACATGTTATAAGATTCCATTTATATGAAATATGCAGAATAGATGAATCCATAGAGACAGAAAGCAGTTTGGTGGTTGCCAGGAACTGGGGGAGAAGTAGATGGGGAGAGACTGCTGAACAGGCACTGCAGTTCCTTTTGGGGCAATGAAATGGTTTGGAACGAGGTAGGGATAATTATAGTTGCTAATAATGTCCTAAATGCCATTGAGCTGTACCTTTAGACATGGTTAATGTTAAACCATGGGAATTTTATCTTAATAAAAATACCTCTAAAAATAACAGTTCTAGCTGTGTGTACTTACTGCATAAAAAGGTCTGCAGTGATCTGCTTCATCTTGCCCCATGCAGAGTGTCTGGTTGCATTGGTGTGTCCCATTTTGATTTCAGTGTGGCTTCAATGAATAATCAATTCTATGCATCCTCTGTCAGAATCTGTGCTAAGTCCGGTACCTGGAAGTGAATAAATTATGGATCCTACTTTCGAACAGTTTGGTTGAGAGAGGAAGACTGACACATGAGCCTATAATCAAACACCCATGCATAAATGCAAGCCAGAAAATACGTGTGAGATGATAAACTGCCTGGGGAGGTGAGCAGAAATGAGTGGCAGGCCAGCTTTCACTTCTTCAATGCGGACAGTGCACGTGCACTACATTCAGGCTTCTCACCTGACATGGTTACAGAAATACTCCTCTTGGGGGGTTTTTTGTACTTGGATTTCATTGATGTACGGAGCACTTTAACCTTTAGTTAACTAAAGAGCAAAAATGGAACGACTGGCAAAACCAGGGTTGGAAAACACAACTACTCTAGGGAACAAACCACCCCCCTGGTGGCAGGAGAGGCACTGGCCACTGGGCACGGCTGAGCGGGCTCCGTGGAGGTGAGCGTCGGTCTGGGCGGTCTTCAGGGCAACTGGGAGCATTGGCTAATCTGGCGAACCTGCGACAGGGGACTGGTTACAAAAGCTTGCACTGTGCCCTAATGCAATTACTGTGTGCTTCTTCGTTTGTTGGTTTTCTAGTCCCAACCCCTGCTGCAGCTGCAATTCCTCGAACACCTCTCAGTCCAAGCCCTATGAAAACGCCCCCTGCGGCAGCTGTCTCCCCCATGCAGGTAAGTGCCTGCCACTGCAGGGGCTCTGGAGTCTCAGCACGTGAAAGGTGGTCCTTCGAAGTCATTTACACTTAATGTCAGGGTCAGGGGAGGCTAGTGACTATCCTGTGAAGAATGTACTTGGGTGTTTTTCCCCCTAAAGTACGGTGAATATCCACAATTGAAATAAATGATATAAATGTCAGTGGTGTAATTCTGAAAATCTCTAATAGTGATATAACTAACAGGTATTGGACTCTTACTGTATGTTTGACATTGTTCCTGATGCTTCATAATGTTGACACATTTAATCCTCACGACAACTCTGTTGGGTGTTAGGTGCTATTCTTATCCTTAGTTTTCACAGGTAGAAACTGAGGCCCTAAAGGGTAAGCACATCGCTGAGGGTCATACAATTAAGAAGTGGGAGAGCTGGAATTTTAACCTGGGTAAGTGTGGCTTCAGAGACCATGCGTTTGCCCACTATACTGAGGTACTTGTCTAGGTTGAACGTGTACCCAGCCATGGCTGGGCTGCTCTCTCCATGTGGTCTTTTCTCTCCCGCTCCTTCACGGCGTGGTGTCTCAAGCTCCTAGAGAGTAAAAGTGAGAGTTCGCAAAGCCTGTGCAGACCTAGGCTTGGAATTTGGACCACGTTACCTCTGTCCCATTCGTTTGGTCTAAGTCACAAGGCCACCCCAGACCAGGGTGGGAGGGTTAGCACAGGGCATGGACTCGGAGAAGCGTGGTTCATTGTGGGCTCTTCTGAAGCCACCCAGCACAAGGGCATTGCTGACCCGTTACAGACGAGTTTCTGAAGGCGCTCTTCCTTACCGCTCTGGAAGTGCAAACCAGAAACAGGGCAGATGGTTGTCACCTTGTAGGGCTCAAGTGGCGCTCTCAGGATGTCCTCGCTAGTAAGCCACTTTTGGAAGAGTGGCTGAAGTGGGGTTTTTCCACAGAAGTTGGAGCAGCCGAAAGAAAAATGGCCTAGAACCTATTACCCTGTGATAGAGGGTCACGTTGGTGTACCTCTTTCCTAAAAAAAAAAAAAAGGATTTGGGAGCATTTTCTTTGAGTGGAGCCTTTTGTGCTTATTTAACTACCGGCTGTGTATTTTGTAAGTAAACTTTTTAACTTTTTTCTTTATAAAGTTTAAAGCATGCTCCCTCTGCATTTGTAATGTTTCAAGTTAGTGGCCTTGCACGTACATTTATGTAGAACTCAAAATTTAGACGGAAGGCAAAGGGCATTCCATAGTTCATCTGTAAGGAGCTTTTTATGTGCTCTATTAATTAAACTTCTGAAGACCTGAAGATATACATAAAAGCCAAGTAAATGTGCATAATATAGTAAACTGAATATTAGTTGAAGTTTAATGGACGAGGCATCATTTTGTAAATCTTTGTAAAGATAAGAGGTGGAAAAGCTCATTTTAACTTGAGAAAACTAATACCTACATTCAGTAGCTTTTTACTACTTGATTAGTTAGCCCAGTTCTTCTCAAACCTAATTGTACATAAAAATCACGTAGAGAGTTTTCAAACACATAAGTTCCCAGGCCTTATCCCAGTAGATGAGAATCTCTGGGGACTAGGGCCTAAGATTGGGACTGTTTTTCAAAACTCCCTGGGTAGGAATTCCACTTCTGACTGAGGGAGTAACAGGCTTGATGATTCTGCCACCACAAACAGCTAGAAGGCTGGACAGAATAACAGGAAGCAGTTATATCCAGACCTTGTACAGCAGGCAGTATGAGACTGTGATCCACCAAGAAAAGTTAAGGAATGAGTCAAATCCTGCTGCGGCCCGCACTTTCCCTGTTGGCGGCTCCCGGGTGGTGGGTGGTACAGAGGAGATGAGCCCAGGTGGAGCAGGAGTGGGGGAAGCCCACTGGATCTGAGGAGACACACCCTTCAGTGTTGGGGAGAACGAGCGTGCTGGAATTTGTGGACAGGTACCTGGGAAGGAGAAGCTATGAAGAAAAGGGGTCTAGAGCTATGCAGAGTCTTTGTCTGAATGCTGGTCAGCATGTGTGGTGTGGACCCCTACCAGGCTGTGCAAGAACAATTCCCAGGAGGGAACATGTATATTAGGGAACCGTAGACAAACGCTTCCCATAGTTCACTGTAGTTCACACGGGGCAGGTGCTCATTTGAGTTCCCACCAGCCACTGTGGGAAAACCACTTTGAATACTTGGAGCATTCATTGGAAACCCCCAAGAGCTACATTGTAAACTGAAAATAAATAGTCCTAGTGTAAACACAATTCTAGACCTGCCCTAAATGACCTTAAAAATAAGCCTCAAAAGGACCAAGGAGATCCAGAAGTAACTGTGAGCAGGCTCCTAAATGCTTCACCATGATCTGCACCCCCGATGTTCACACTCCGTGCAGTCTGCTCCATGGAGCATTGGCTGTTCTCCATGACCCACCTCTGATGCATGGAGTACAGCAGGAGCGATGGGGTGTCGCTTACCAGATAAGGTTATGAAAAGATCAGCTTCTGTCTTGAGAACTCCTTTTACTTACTATAAGATCTGGTCACTCCGGTGAACAATTAGAAATTGAAATACTTAGCAATAAGTTTAATAAAATATTACATAAGATTTGTATGATGAAAACTATAGAATATTGCTCAGAGAAGTTAATCAAGTAATAAATGGAAAGATAAATTATATTAATGGATTGGAAGGCTCAGTGTTGTTCACATCTTACAGTTCTCCCTGACATTAATCTGCAAATTCAACACAATCCCAGATATAAGTAATCTCAGCATGCTGTTTGTAGAAACTGATGATATAATTTTAAATTTATATGGAAATTTAAAGGACCCTGAATATTTAAAACATTGGTAGGGGTAGGGAGAGAAACAGTGTGGAGGACTCATACTACCTGGCTTTAGCACTTAGAATGGTTAAAGCAGTGTGGTCCTGACGTAGGTTTAAATGTGGACATCAGATCAGCAGACTGGATAGTCCATAAACAAGTCACTTAATTTTGAACCAAGGTGCCAGGGTAATTCAGTGGGAGAGGGTTAGCCTTTCCCACAAAACATTCTGGAACAAGTAAGTATCCATATGGCATTTAGAAAAATGGAAACTGACTGTAGACCTAGATGTAATAGCTAAAACTACAAAACTTCTAGATGAAAACATTAGAGAAAATCTTCATAATTTTCAAAAAGGCAATGATTTCTTATTTAGGACACACACACACACAAAGAATGAACCATATAAAAATGAATAAATTGGGCATCAAATTTAAAGCTTTTCTGAAAGACATTGAAAAAACAAAAAGATACGTTATAGACTGGGGAGAATATATTCATAATGCAGTTACCCATCAAAAACCTTGTATTTAAAGAAGACTTGTTTGTCTTCTTGGTTGAAGACAACCTACTAAATAATAAACAAAAGATTTGAAAAGTCCCTTCCCAAAAGAAGATATAAAAATGGCCAAAAAGCACATAAAAATATGCTTAGCGTCAGGAGTTGGGGGGAAGTGAAAATTAAACCCGCAGCAAGAGCCGTGCATACCCTGTGGGATGGCTAAAGTGAAAAAACAGCAGGGTCTGTCGAGGGTGTGGAGAAGCCTTACCTGCTGCACGTTTGTTCTGGGACTACGAAATCTGTGGTCAGAAGTTAGCTAGATCCAAGAGAGCTGGGAAGTAAATACGCCTGAGAAAGAGCGCACAGGTGGTAAACACACGGTCTGTGTGGAAATGAGCAGCTTGGTGCTGTTCGAGCATTACGTAGAGGGGCAGGAGATGAAGCAGAAGAAATGAGAGGTTTTAAGTATTTGGTGAAGACGTCTGGCTGCACGCAGAGGGGTGTGTGTGTATAAGACTGGATTGAGGACGCTGGTGACAAAGCCAGTGAAGGTGTGTTAGGGCTGGTGTAGAAGAAGACCTAGAGGGTAGATGGCAGACTGAGATCTGTTTAGAACCAGCGCATGAATTGAATGGCCAAGAAAAGTGTAGTAGGGCACATCTATTTCTCGAATTGGTATGTGATATTTAAGAATTCTCTTTAAACAAAATAATGATACCATATTCAGAATACCATCAGGATACCAGTGGTGCAGTGCCCCGGGACGTGGGTTCAGGGAGAGGGAGGAGCCCTGGTGGTGACCAAACACTGACTGTCTGTACCAGTATCTTGGCTGCAATGTTATACTAGGGATTTACAGAATGTTATCTTTGAGGAAAACTGAGTGAAGGACACGTGGGATCTTTCTTTTTAAAGTGGTTTATTGATCATATTATGAGAGAGAGAGAATATGAATGAGAATTAGTGTCACTAATTCTCAAACAGTCTTGTAAATTTGAAAGGGATTCTGCAAGTCCATAACTAAACATTTACTCTCTGCAACTTTCTTGGTGAATCCCAGCTGTAGATTTAACCTTGATGCTATTTGTCTTGTGGTTTCAGAGACATTCCATAAGTGGACCAGTTTCCACATCCAAACCCCTGACAGCCCTGTCAGACAAGAGACCAAACTATGGGGAAATCCCTGTTCAAGGTACATCATCTCATATGTTTCCTTGTTTTACTGTTACTAATTTTTAAATTCTGACCTTTTTTGGATAACTAAATTGTTTTCTTTGTTATTGATGTTATTTAAACCAGTTGGGTATACATCCTTATCAGAAGTTTACTAATGATATGTCTTAGTTACAGATGCAGAGGTTACTCATTATAGTAAGTGCCTCTTAAAAGAGAACTCCCTCATAGCACTGTGATAGGTAGTCGGGAGTTGCTCTCGCCAGGCCCTGTGTTTTCACAGGTTTTCGTGGTGTGCGGATTGTTATCCCCGTGTCATAGATACTGACACTGAGGCTTCACAAAGTATTTTAATGTAGGTCAGCTTAGTTGCTGAATGGTAGACCCAGGTGGCCTGACTCCAAAGCCGTTTTTAAGTCTCTGTGCTGTCTGTTGTTGTTCATAAGAAGAAGAAGCCCAGCAGTTCTTTTCTGTGCTCATGAACAGGCTTTTCTCATTTTCACATAGCCCTTTATGGTAGGGCCAGCGCCAGAACCCGAGTCTCTTCCCTTCGGAGGTCAGGGTCCTTCTCTTACCCACACTGGAAGACGGCTTGTGGCACCGGACGGTGCTGTGAGAGCAACACTTCACCTGGGGTCGGTGTAGAGGTGTAGAGGTGCCTGGCAGGGGTGCACGTCGCTCAGGAGCCTAGGGCTCCCCTTAGCTGAAGCAGCCGCATGTCTCTTCCATGTGTGTGTGTGTGTGCGTGCGTGCGTGCACACACTCTCCCTTGTAGAAGCTAGGTGTTAGGCTTTTGGGGTAAGATTCCAAGGTTTTGACAGGTGGTGAAGGAACAAGTGGGCTTGTGAGAGTATCCCCCTGAAGAAACCAGAGGACTGGCCCCCTGGCTCCACGTGCCACCCTCGAAGGAAGAGTTCCGTTGGCGATGGGACCGGTCTGGTGCCTGCCGGGGTCCCGGGTGTTCACATGAGCTTGTTGCACGCACACTGATGTGACGATGGAAGATGGTGCTGCTGCTGGTTTCTCTGCACAAAGACCTGCTTTCTATCCCTGTTCCTTGGCTTCTGACCTTTTCTCCCCATAGAAGGCCCTCTTGCTACAGGAACAAATAGTGGAAGGTTTAATGTCTCTCTTTATACCTTAACCCTGCTCCCACCTTCCGCTCTCAGGCGGACCCATGAGAGATTCTGTATGTGTGTGGTGCATAGGTCATCAGCCTCGCACGTGCTGCCTGCCGACATGTTTGATGCTGTTTCCTTGTCTATAAATCAGGGATAACCACAAACACCTAGCTCATGGGATCCTTAAGTCCCCTCTTCCTGGCTCTCTTAGACCCTGTGGCCAGGCTTTTCCCTTTACCCAATCCATCACACTGTTTGTGTCAACGTTGCCAGTCATGCTGTGTCACTACCCCAGTCAGCTCTGGGTCCTGATCTGCCGGGAGCTGTCAGCCCTGTGCGGCTCTGCTGAGCACTCCCTTTTCCAGGACGTTCATTTGGTTTCCTGGGCATCACGCTCTTGCATCTGTCCTTTCCTCCTTGGCTGGGCTCGTCCCTCCTCCCTGACCAGGGAGTGACAGTCTGCCCCAGAGCCCAGTCCCTAGGCCTGTCTGCTCTCTGTCCATACTCACTCTGTCATTGCCTCCTGTGTCTTTCTGCTTTTCACTGCTGTTTTTGCTCTGAGAACTGCCAGACTTCTGTTTCCACCCTTTCCTCTCCTCTGGACTCCAGGTTCATATATCTGGTTGTTTAGTTGACATCGCCATTTTGATGTTGAGTACTCTCAGACTGAGGTTGTCCAGGACAAGTTTCCTGCAGTTTTCGAACTTGTTCAGCCTGTAATCTGCCTTCTCTACCTCAGTTAATGGCAATTCTGTTTTTCAGAAACTTTGGGATCATTCTTACTTCCGTCTGGAGTCATGTCTTAGGCTCCGTACCTGAGACCTGTTTAGTTCTTTAGGAAACCCCCCTGGCTCTGCTTTCAAACTATAGCCGGAATGAGAGCATTGCTCTTCCCTCCACTACCACCTTCTCAGTCAAAGCCACCACCATCTCTCACTTGGATTCTGGCGAAAGATTTTCTAATCTCTCTCCCAGTCCATTCATAACCCTATAGCCAGCGTAATCCTGAAAAATAGAAATTGGAACCTGTCACTTTGCTCAGAACCCTCCATGGGCTCCCGTTGCCTTCAGAGGAACCAGAGCCCCTTTAGTGGCCAGACCCTCCTGGCCTGGCCTCAAGTTGCCTCTCTGGCTGTACCACCTTTCTCTCTTGTCCGCTCTGCCCAGCCACTCGGGTGTCCTTGCTGACTGGGGCACTCAGACACAGTGCTGACTTAGCAGCCCTGTACTGGCTTTTCCTCTGCGGAATGCTTGTCCTGGAGGAGGGCTTACTCCTGCAAGGCTTTGTTCAGACTCCCCTTGGTGAGGTCCTGCGTACCGTGTTTTGTCATGTAATCCACTCTGTTCTCCATGCACCTCTTTCTCCAATCTCTCTTTTTTAAATTTAGCATTTATCCCTTCTAACATACTGTATAGTTTACTTATCTGTAACTTTTAATGGTTTTCTTCCATTCCCCTTGGTTGTGAGGTCCACAGGTCAGGGCATCCTGAGCGCTATAGTAGTGTAGGGCTCGGTAAAAAATCATGAGATGAGTGAATGAAATAGTTCAAGCGTATAATATGCTGAGCACAAATTTTAGCCCATAGTAAATGTTCACTGTTAAATTTGAATAGTTTGTGAACTTTTTCTTAGTAACACATGTGGCTGAGACTGGTGGCTCTTAATTGTCCACTAGTAAAAGATTTTAGGTCATTCGTTGCAAAGTAGCAAGATCTGCAGGGTCTTGCTCAGCTGCCCACAAGTGGCTGTGAGAAAGCATTGATACACGTTATGTTTTGGGCATCTTAGAAGAGCTGCCTGCACTGAGGACAAAGAGGGAAGCCGAGCGTTTGGGAGCAGTCCCACTCCCCTGCCCATTCCGTGTGCCCCTGTTCTGTCCATAAAGTCAGCCTTTTGATCTGGAGTCACAGTCAACTACAGTTGGAGCCAGGAGCCAGGACACCACAGCCTTTGAGAATGTGCATAACCCTGGACAGTGACAACCCTGTGGGAGGAACCCCTGTCTGGGGAGCATCAGGATGACCCTGGGACACCAAAGAATACTGAGTCCCCAGGCCCCCGTCAGCCCCAGAGGAGGGCAAGGGTGCTGCAGTGAGAATGGCTCAGGGCCTGTCCAAACCTCCAGAAGCCAGGCTGAAGCCAGACCTCAGGGCCCTCTCCCCTTTCAACGGCCACCCTCATCGTAGTTGGCTTACAGCAGGTCACAGTCGGCCAGGGAAAGCCCGCATTGGCAGTGTTTCTCAGCCTCACCTGTTGATAAGACCTCCCTGGGCCACTTGGTGAAATAGGGAATCCTGGGCCTTATCTGAGATCTGTTGACACGGACTGTCCAGGAAAGGGAGTTTCGAAACTTCATTTTCACAAGGACCCCAAGTGTTTTTTAGGAAAGAATAAATTTGGGAAATTAGGCAAAGGTTATTGTTCCATTTTTCTATTGCCTTTGCTTTGTGGGTGGGGAATGGGGAGTAGAAGGTCTGTGAGCCAAGGTTATTGAAGATAGAGACTGAATGTGTTGTATTTCTGGGACCTGCTGAATCAAATCTTTTTTTGGCTTTCCTCATTGTATTATCTGGTAATGTAGCAAATGATAGTGCCATTGGGCATGGGGTGTGTGTGGTCCGTCCGTGTTAATGCCAGTCTGATTGATTCTCCACTTTGTCTGTTGCATTGCCTTAATTTGGGTTAGTGGGAGCAGAGCAAATACAGGAGACAGGCCGGAAACACACTGAGATTAATCTTTATCTTAGAATTTGTTGCTGGTGTGATCTTATCTTACGTGGTCACGAGACAAAGAAACCACTTACAAAACTGATAAGGGTAGAATTTTCTAACTCTGCCTTGAAATGCTTTTCTTCTTTGGTTGTCCCTTTTATCTTGGCATGAATCAAAAAACAGTCTACAATTTTCATTTCGAAAGTTTTGGTGGCTTCATCTCTGAAATTTAAAAAGGTTCTTCCTCTTGTTCTGCTACGCTGAAATTAGAGAGTTGTTGTTTTTCCAGTTTAGTATCATAGGGGTGTTTTTTGTTCTCTTTTAGCGTCATGCTTGTATGTCAGTTGCAAGAGAATATTTCAGAACAGGGAAATCTTATTATAAATGGACTGATCAAATGCTCCTTCGTTACTGATGTCACCAGTTGGGCTGAGTGGCCGGGGCCGTGATTGGTGCTGCCTCGGTGAGTCTTCACAGACAGACAGACAGTTTGTGGCCTAAGCAAGAATGGCTGGGTCTGTTACCAGGCACGTGGACACAGGTGGTCGAAAAGTTCTTTACTGTCCCCGTTTGCACTGCAGTCTTAAAAGGTGCAGAGCCTTAGATGAAGACCTCAGCTAGGGTTCAGGTGACTGGAGAGCCCGGGGTGCCCAGTGTCTGCTGTGTGTGTGCCACCAGCTCAGACACATGGAGATGCGAGAAAGTTAAGTGTAGTCAATGTTCTATAAAGAAATTCATACTGTTAGCTGTCCAGATTGTATTACTTGAGGCATAGAGATAAAATTTTTTCAAAATACTGAATTTTGAAAAAATAAATATAAATATGATTTGTGATAAGCATCCAGAAAGATGCTTCACTTGGTCCGCATCGCCTGCACACTCTGCCCTGCCCGGCCCTCCTGGCCTGCCCGCAGCCTCACCCACTCCCCTCTTCCCCACGCCCCAGGGGCTTCTTTTGGTGTCACTGCGTAATCCTCCCCAGACTCTCCTTTGCCTGTGTAAAAGCTGTTAATCATCCTTCTGGTCTTGAATGAGAGGTCACTTCCTAGGCAGGCCTTTCCAGAGCTTCTCTGAGGAGCAGGCTACCTCCCCTGCTGTGTTCCCAGAGCCCTGTGTTTGTTCTGCCCCCGCATTCTTCACTTGTGGTGGTTTTTCAAGGTCTGGCTTCTGCTCTAGACTCCGAGTTCCGTGAGGGCAAGTTTCCTGCCTCCTGTCCTCCTTTCTCTGACCTTTGCACCAAGCCCAGTGCTGGGCAAGTAGTGGGCACCCAAGTGATTTTTGTTTCATAAATGGATTAAAGACGAGAATAGCTCCCTGTGACAGTAGATAGACTCCATTACTATAAAATATAATCTATTCTGTGTGCTGCACTGCACTAATTTCCTGAGTGGGGATAACCAGCAGTTTGACATGAGGATAGAACCCAGCTGGCCCACTAGTGTTGTGGGTGGGCACGTGTTCTTACTGTAACAGGCACCTCTGGGCTGGGCACCTGTTTGATTCCCAGTGAAAACGCTTTGTGAAATGGGAGCAGGCTGTGTTGTGCCAGTTGAAAGTTACCACAAATAATTTTGAAAAGAATAATCTATTGGGGCTATTTAAATGAGGGCCTCGAAATTCGTAACATTTTGTATATTTTCAGAAAGTGTCTGCCAGGTTGAAATACACTCGGTCCTTAGACATGAAGTAAGAAAAAGTTGCAGCCCAGTTTGGGCCGCTGAGTGAGCAGGGGGCTGCAGGAGCTTCTGTTTCCGGCGGGTGCCCCGAGTGCGCCATGTGCGCGAGGTGGGAAGGAGGCAGCTTGGAGCTGCCTTCCCTGTGGGGCTGCACAAGGCCCACATCTTAGCCCGCGCACTAGTTCTGATTCCTGAGTCCTAACAGCCTTTGTTTTCAATTTTCTTCATTTGCTGCGTTCTTTGGGAGATTAAGATTTAGGGAAATGACCAGTTTTATAGTTGTAAAATAGAAAATTTAATTAAACTGAAAATGTTGAATTTTTAAGAAGATTTTGTTTGTTTTAGAGAGATGATGGGAGGGAGAAAGAGAGGGAGAGAAACATCAATGTGTGGTTGCTTCTTCAGTGCCCCACTACTGCGGACCAGGCCCGCAACCCAGGCATGTGCCCTGACTGGGATTCGAACCAGCAACACTTTGGTTCACAGGCCGGCATTCAATCCACTGAGCCACACCAGCCAGGGCTGAAAATGTCAATTTCTGTTTCCTACTATTTCCGAGTGCTACTAACTTTGTTTTATCTGTTAGATTTTGTGCATAAAATACTCCTCCCGGGAGGATGAATGCCAGGTGCTGACAGGGTTCAGAATTCTGATTGATGCTTGCTCTGTAGGTTTTTTTGCACAGAGGTGAGGTATGTTCTCGACCAGAAAGATGTAATGACTAGACTGTATAAATCTTATATGCGTTAAGAAAGTGAGTTCATCCTTCCTACTCCCTTCCCCTCCAAGTAGTTTGTAATTACAACCACACGTTCCTCGTTTGCTTAGAAAGTAAAATTTAAAATAAGACTTCCGGCCAAGATGGAGGCATAGGTGGAAACACTGCCTCATCGCACAACTAAGTTTAAAAACAATGAAGTTTTAGTAACAAAAACGCAGCCAAAACACAGAAAATTGAACTGTACAGAAGTCCGACAACAATGAACCATTCAGCCAGTAAGACCGGTAAGAGGGGCAGAGCCAGCAGTGAAGCGGGGGCGGGCAGGAAAGATCATTTGGTCTGACTGACCCAGGAGCGTAGGCAGCAGCGGTTGGCGGATCACAGGCAGATCCTAGGCGTGGGGTGGCTGGTTGACCACGGTCACACATTCGCACGCAGATAAACCAAGAAAGGGGCGAACAGTGAGACAGACCGCTCAGGCTAGGGCCCCAGCAACGGGAATTAGAGCCTGAAAGCACCAACTGGAAAGACTTTTGGGGTTGAGGTGCTGGGAGAGGCTCCCAGGCTAACAGAGAGTTCATTGGAGAGACCCACAGGGTCCTGGAGAGTGCACAGGCCCACTCACCAGGAACCAGTACCAGAGGGGCCCAATTTGCTGTGGGAAGACGCAGAAGGAACAGAAGTCTGAGAGAGAACAGAGCAAAGCACCATTTTTTTCTCTCTCTGACCCCCGCCCCCACATACAGCTTATCAACCCAGCAACTGGGTCGCCCCGCCCTGGTGAACACCTAAGGCTCCACCCCTCATAAATAACGTCCCTCATAGTAACGGGTGCAAACAGACCAAAACATGGCTCAAGAAGAGCTCAAAGCCCCAGAGCCTATAATTCTAAGTGACCAAGAAATAGCCAACCTTTCAGATTCACAGTTCAAAAAACACTGGTGATCAGGATGCTCACAGAATTGGTTGATTTTAGTTACAAATTAGAGGAACAAATGAAGGCTAAACTAATTGAAATAAAGGGAAATGCACAGGAAACCAATAGTGATGAAAAGGAAACTGGGACTCAGATCAAGGGAGTGGGCCAGAAAGAAGAAAGAAACAACCAAACAGAAAAGAAGGAAGAAACAAGAATTCAAAAAAATGAGGAGAGGCTTAGGAACCTCCAGGACATCATTAAACGTTCCAACATCCAAATTATAGGGGTACCAGAAGGGGGAAGAGAAACAGCAACAAGTGGAAAACTTATTTGAACAAATAATGAAGGAGAACTTCCCCAGTCTGGCAAAGGAAATAGACTTCCAGGAAATCCAGGAAGCTCAGAGAGTCCCAAAGAAGTTGGACCCAAGAAGGAACACACCAAGGCACATCATAATTACACTAGCCAAGATTAAAATGAAGGAGAGAATTCTAGAAACAGCAAGAGATAAGGGGACAGTCACCTACAAAGGAGTTCCCATCAGACTGTCAGCTGATTTCTCAAAAGAGACCTTACAGGCAAGAAGGGGCTGGAAAGAAGTATTTCAAGTCATGAAATCCAAAGACCTACATCTAAGATTGCTTTATCCAGCAAAGCTTTCATTTAGAATGGAAGGGCAGATAAAGTGCTTCTCAGATAAGGTCAAGTTGAAGGAGTTCATCATCACCAAGCCCTCATTATATGAAATGTTAAAGGGACTTATGTAAGAAAAAGAAGATAAAAAATATGAACAGTGGAAGGACAGCAAACTCACAGTTATTAACAACCACACCTAAAACCAAAGCAAACTAAGTGGACACCTAAAACAGGAGTGGAGCCACAGAAACAGAGATCACATGGAGGGTTAGCAACAGGGGAATGGGAGGAGGAGAAAGGGGGTGAAGGTACAGAGAGTAAGTAGCATAGGCAGTGGGTAGAAAATAGACAGGGGGAGGGCAAGAATACTATGGGAAATACAGAATCTAAAGAATTTGTGTCACATGGACATAAGCTAAAGGGGGGAAATGATGGGGGAGGGGTGTGCAGGCTGGAGGGGAATGAAGGGGGAGAATAGGACAACTATAATGGCATAATCAATAAAATATATTTTTAAAAACAATAAAATAAAAATAAAATAAAAGACGTGCTGTCCCTGAAGGATAATGTCATATGCCGTTACTTTTGACACCGTGATGTAACGAGAGGTGTATTTTAAATTGTTGATTCTTAAACACAGGTGTTGAATAAGCTCTTCAAATAGTGGTAAATCTTGCCTTTCCCCTTTTTAAAAATGTTAGCTGTAGGGACTTTGTTGGTCAGTGACACTAACAGTCTTCATTAAGTGTACAAGGTGGTGTTCCCCTTCATCCTAACCACACATCCCTAATAGACCCTGCCGAGCAGAACACATCCACTCTGGCCTCTGGCTTGGCAGCCTGGCCTGAAAATAGCCAAGTCGGGCCTGTAGCCTTAGGCACAAAGTGGACCGGTCCGTGCTTGGGGGCTCCCACCCTGGGCAGCAGGTCCTGAGGAGGCAACTAGAGTGGAAACTAGACCCGCAGGGTGCACAGGTAGCCAGGAGGGAAAGGAGGAGGAGTACAGGGGACATGGGGACAGCTTGTGCCAGTGTCCAAGGGACTCAAGAAACTCCCTGGACAGCTCGCGTTTAGAGAGCGAGGGAGGAGGAGGACCAGGTGAGGCCGCAAACACACAGGCAGTTGGGGCTGTGTCTGACTGCGTCCTTCCCTGACGTTCAGAAATGTCTGTGCTTCCTTGTTGCCTTTAGACCCAAATCCACAAACCAGGAAGCGAAAGTTTTCATCAGTCAGCCTCGTCCACCCTCTGAAGCCCTTTTTCCTGCTGCCTTCTCTGTCTTCCATGTGCCCATGTTTTAGCCATGCTAGGATTTTATTATCCTTCAACTTGAATGTCCTTGTAGCTTTGCTTTGGGTAATGTCTGGCTGAAATGCTGTTACCCACTCCTGTCTACTGGTAAAGCCCAGCCTGTCATTACAGTGTGCTTTTGAAGCCTCCCTCTTCCCGAAATCAAAGTGAATGGCTTCTCTCTGTGTGGTTTGATAGCTCTTATCATTCTAGTATTCTAATTAATTCCATCCTGACTTGTCTGGTGTGTATGTGTTTGTTGTGTGTGTGTGGCTTCCCCACTAACTACACGGCACAGGGCAAGGCTTTCATTTGGCTTATACTTTTTAGACCTAGATGCGTTTAGGGGATCAGTGAATTTTGGTTGAATTGCATCAAAGAGGTAAAGAGCAGTTGGTGACTTAGAAGCATTTTCCTCTGTGTCAAATGTCTCATCTCTAGAAATAAAACATTGAACAGAATGTTTTCCCGTGTCCCTTGTCTACGGAAGTCATTTCGTGTAAGTAGACTCTATGGGGAATTGTTGAAGTGCCCTTGACTGGGAAAGGAGATGAGCTGTGCGGGTGAGGGGGTGAAACTCACCTTCTGCTGCCTTTGTTATGTCAGTGGTCAGTGTCGGGTCTCCTTATCGTGACCTTTTCTGCTTTGTGCAGAGCATCTGTTAAGAACATCTTCAACCAGCCGGCCTGCTTCTCTGCCAAGAGTACCTGCCATGGACAGTGCCAAGACCATCTCAGGTAATGACTTTTGTTCGGAATTTCCTTTAAAAAGACTCTTCCAGCATTTTCAGTAATAGTGTTGAATACTTTCTCTTAGACTTCGGTAACTTTGCTTGCCTCTTTACCTCTTGAGTTGATTATTTTTCACTCTGAATTTCCCCTATTATATCTTTCAGATTCTATAGAAGTCATATGGCCCTGACTTAAAAAAAAACAAAAACTAAATAGTTCCACTCATTTCTAAAGTATTTATTAGCCTGGCTGGTGTAGCTGAGTGGATTGAGTACAGGCCTGTGAACCAAAGGATCGAGGTTCGATTCCCAGTCAGGGCACATGCCTGGGTTGCAGACCAGTTCCCAGCAGGGGATGCACAAGAGGCAACCATACATTGATATTTCTCTCCCTCTCTCCTTCCCTTCTCCTCTAAAGATAAATAAATAAAATCTTTAAAAAAAGAAATTAAAAAAATTTTTTTTAAAGAAAATTAAAAAAAAATATTTATTAGATGCCTAGAGTGGGTTAGATGATGTGCTGGAGATAAAGTGCGCCACAAACCGGATGTGGTTGTGAAAGACTAAAATCTCCCCGCGGTGTGCCGTGACTGCTGGGGAGTTGTGTCCGGGCACACCCACGATTCTCCAGAAGCCAGAGTTTGCCCGGGGGGTAAGCCCTTCTGTAATGATGAGTTTGATGGGCTTTTTCATTTGTCTCCTGGGGGTAACTCTCGAGTTTATCAGTTCTTTGTGTTATTTTCCTCTTGAGGTCTTTTCTTAACTTTTAGTAGCTCAACTAATAGAAATTGGACTACGAAAGGAGGAATTCTGTATTCCTTCCCCTATTGTTGACATCCCACTTATACGTGGAGTTCAGTTAGGCCGTTTTTACACATCACAGCTGGGTCTCCAGATCAGTGGGGAGTCTGGCCAAAGGGGTCATCACAAAGGCCAGGTTGCAGGGCCTTTACCTGTAACAGTGCTTCCTGTTCTTTCTCAGTCTGTTTTTTCTGTTTTATGTAAAGCTATGAAAGGTGTTCTCATTCAATTTCATAGCATACCACGAAAAGGTGCTGCTGATTTGAAGCAGAGAGAGATCTGACGTTGAAAGAAAAAAACTAATTATAAAATATGTCAGAATATGTAAGTGCATTTTACTCTAATAAGATCCTGTAATAGGGGAAAGCATCTGTCTCCTGGATCTTTAAAGACATCACTTTTCTAAGGCAGTGCTGTATTCGGCTTGTGGTTATCCTGAAATCATCAGGAGAATTTTAACCAATGAAAGGGAGGCAGTTTCACTGATAGGGGGAAATTGTTGATGCATAACATCGATTGCATTACAACCAGCCCAGAGGTGATACAGTTAATGGCTCCCTCGTATCCAGCATCTTCTGAGGTAAGAGAGAGTTTGTCTGGAGTCAGGAACCTTGTCTCGTATCTCACTTCTCACCGAGCTCAGCCTGACGTGAGCACCTGCTGGTACTCAGCGCGTCCTGGCTAGGAAGCCACTTTCACGTGGCTCTGTTCTCAGCGGCTGAAGTGGCTGCTTCGCGTCCAACAGTTCTCAGCGCTTTCTGTGATTCCAACAAGACACGTTGTCTTACTGTGCCAGACTTCCAAAGTAGGGCTTTTCTGATCATTTTTATTTCTCAGTAGCTGACTTGACACCTGTTGGCTTTCTGTCTCATTGATTTGTGACTGGTGTTTTTATAAACGTGGCCTGACCCTGAGTTAAGTGTATCTCTTCTATGTCCCTTTCACATGTTTTTGGCTGAGTAGAAGAGTCAGGTTGACTTGAGTGGAGAATGAGTGGTTTTCACATGCTGCCTTTGGTTCTGGTGGTCTTCGTGACGGGACGAGCCTTTGCAGAGTGCCCCCCCATGCTGCGTCGGCGCCCTGAGTGTTACGGGGGTGGGGAGATACGCCACCTACCGTCGGGGCATGTGGGGTTCATGCGTATTTCAACTCCTGTCCCTTTCTTATATTTTTTAATGAAGAAATAAATTCTTTCAACATATCAGTAAGATAAAGAAAATTTTAGCTTTTTCTCTTGTGTGCTAATTTATACTGTTTGGAAACTATGGGAGGAATGTCTCAAGAACTCAATTTAAAATGTTTTTGCTATAACATGCACAATGGTTACTTCCGCAGTGTCTCGACGAAGTAGTGAAGAAATGAAGCGAGACATCTCTGCCCCCGAGGGAGCATCACCGGCCTCTCTCATGGCCATGGGCACCACGTCGCCACAGCTCTCCCTCTCCTCCTCGCCCACGGCGTCCGTGACGCCCACCGCCCGCAGCCGGATAAGGTAGAGAACAGCTAGTCCTGACGCATTTCGTGCATACACCTTTCCTGGCCTTTGAAGAGTAAATGGTTAAGTTATAAAGTGATGCATTCAAGCACTGATGTATTTTCTTAATTTGTGTGTTATTAAGTATTTCCTGATCTCTTCTATGCCCAGAATTGAGTACAATGGTATAAAAGTAAACCAAAGTTAAAGAGAGCATTCCTTTGCCCAAGCAGCTGGTGTTTCTGTTTCTGTTGTTGGCTTTTGAATTAGAGTGGTTGAATATGAAAGTAACTATTGTGAAATTCAAATACTGGGGCTGTGGGTGGGCTGCTGTGGAAGGTTAGAAAAGTGGAATTTGAGTGGGGCCTGAGGGTGGTGGGTGGGGAGGGAGGGTAGACATTATTGTCGGGGCCAGTGACTCGAGTGGATGTACCCAGAGGATGAGTAAGCTGGGAGGGGGTGGTGCACCCAGAGAGGGTGGGCCCAGGAAACCCGAGAAAGGTGCGCGCCTACCATTTCTGGGGCGGGGCAAAGATTGACTCGTGGGCTGGGGCTGAGCAGGGGAACCTCTTTGAAGTCAAATTGAATCACTTTGATGTGGCAGCAGCTGTAAAGTGGGGAAAATAAATCAGTGTGAGAAGATGAGGCAGGATTGTTCTACTCTGAACCGAAGTTGAGGAAAGCAGCCAAAGGGTGTATATCAACTCCGGGTCCAGGTGGCAGCAGGGGGAATGGTGAATGGAGGGCTGGACCAGGAGGTTTTTCGAGGGGAAATATGATTAATTAAAAAAGGAATAAAAGAATGAGAGCTGTCAAAGGGCTCTAATTGTTTAGATTGGATGCTTAGAACATGAGGCTATGTTAATAATTGAGAAATAATACATGAAAATGTAGTATTATATTTTATTCCTATTTCTCTTACATCAGAAGTTACTTGGGACTTAGAAGTATTTATAATTTAGAAGGAAACACTAGATCTAAAAAATTTAGCATATGCTGTTTATAGGAACAAGGAAAAACTCACAGTAGGAATTAAACATAAAGGGGAATTCAGAGCAATTATGATGTAGTAGGAATTAGAGGTGGGGTAGGGACAGGTCTCAGAAATGTAGTGATATAATAACTTACAGGTTTGGGGACAAAATGGGGATTTCACCTCTCAGACTTAAATTATATACTTACTTTTTAAAAAAATACTTTATTTATTTATTTTTAGAGAGAGGTGAAGGGAAGGAGAAAGAGTGGGAGAGAAACATCAATGTGTGGTTGCCTCTCATATGACCCCTACTGGGGACCTGGCCAGCAACCCAGGACTGTGTCCTGACTGGGAATTGAGCCGGCAACCCCTTGCTTCACAGGCCCATGCTGAATCCACTGAGCTACACCAGCCAGGGCTATACTTACTTTTTTTTTTTTTAAAGATTTTTATTTATTTATTTAGAGAGAGGAGAAGGGAGGGACGATGAGAGAGACATCTGTTGGCTGCCTCTTGCACACCCCCAACTGTGGACCTGGCCCACAACCAGTCATGTGCCCAGACTGGGAATTGAACCAGTGACCTTTTGGTTCTCAGTCCAGCACTCAATCCACTGCACCACACCAGTCCGTGCTGTATATTACTTTTAAAGTAAAGCCCTTTGTCTAAGGGACCAACCTCTTAGAATCGTGGTCAGGTAAGCAGTGCACCTTTGGAGCAAGTAGGGATGCAATAGTGAGGATTAGTTGCACTCTGCCCTGGCTGACACAGGGCACTGTTCTTACTTGTCTTTGTGCCTTTGAGAAGGGCACCCACTTTTCCTGGCTCCCCCACTGAGAAGGCATATCCTGGTCTTAGTTTCCTCGTCTTTCAGTGAAGAAGTTTTAAGAGATAATCCTCCAACTTGAGGAGGCTCTTTTCTGCAGCTTCTTACTTTGTCCATAGAGTTTACTCTTTGATGCTTTTTATACTGTTTCTGTGATAAAACAGACCTGTTGTGAGCCAGAGTGAACCTTTCACATTGATTATAGTAGTCAATTTTAAGCACGAGGGAGATTTTTTTGGGTGGGGTACGCTAGCAATCATTTATGGATCCTAAATTTTTTATCTTTATTTTTCCTTCTCTTTTTCTGTGTTCAACAGTCTTATGACAAACTTCTCTGAACCCTTTACACCAAAGCGGGATTCTGGCAGGCTGGTATAGGGACACAGAAGTGTATTTCTTCAAGGCAGCAGTCTTAACTGCATGTTGAAGTATGTTTGTGTTTTACTTCTGGTTCTAAAAACTGGTGCTATTTCAGTGCACTTATCTATTGGAAAAGCTTCAGTTCTAAATGTGTATTCTTTGATTTCCTAACATATTCTGAAGGGTAAATACAAACAGAAATTAAAGTGCTGAAGACTACTAAGCCATTTGTAATGTAATAACCTCTATGGCACTTAACTGGGCTAGGTTTATGGGACTTGGGACTAGAATCTCTGCCTTAAAAAGCAAGCATTAGAAAATAGATCAAGTTTTTATGACTGTGCCATTTGTCAGCAAGCAGGTTGTTTTACAAAGCGCCCGCTCCCAGGAATTCCATACGTTCTGTTCTCTTTCTGACCCCGCCGCTGAACGGAGCTCGTGCTGGGTGAGCGGGGCACGTGCTTCCCTGCGCCGTCACCAAGTCTTTTCTGATTCAGTGTCTCGTCTGGGGCAGGATGTTTATTCTGCGTCCAAGTCAATTAGCAGTGCTTTAAAGTGTCCTCCACATAATTTAAAAAATGAGTTAATTGGTTTTTTCGTGCTTTTATAGTATGCCCATTCTGTATTGAGCTCTGAAGTTCTTTGAGGGGCAGGCCCCTGGGTTGCTCACAGCCCCTTGCCCGGCAGTGGCACCTCGCCTGGCGCAGCTCAAGAGCAGGGTGTTGAATGAGTGAGTTCACAGAAAAATCTCATTTTCTGTGCTAGGTAAATGTCTGACTACCTGCGAAGAGTGTGCAGCCCAGCAGTAAACACATCTGAGATATTTTATGGCTGTTTTAAGGTTCATTGCCATCTTTTGTCTTACTTGCTTCTCCTAATAGTAAACACCTGGAAGGCAGAAAATTATGCCTGTGTTTCTTCTCCTTGCATAACCTTGTACTTTGTATTTATAATAAACGATTTTTAAAGGTGAAATGATTATAGGCATAAGGGTTGGAACAAAAATGAGTAGAATAAAAGCAGAGCATGGAGACTATGGAAGGGTAGGGTTTGCGTGAGAGGCAGCCGTGCCGGTTTTCGGATGCTGCCAACGTTGGCTTGTTCCCCCTCCTGGGCAGCCTGGGATGCCTTCCCTTAGTTGCAAGTGTCGGCTGTTCTGAGCCCTCTCCTGTTCCTTGTGGGTGACAAATCAGTCCCCTCTCTGCAGACAGCAGGAAGTCCTGGCAGCGGCAGGTCTTGGGGACCCTGTAAAAGTTCATGGGTAAAAGCAAATGAATAAAAGGATACAGTTCACCTTTGGATGCCTTAGTCTGTGCACTTGCCCTGTTTAAGAATGCAGACTAACATTGGTCTTTTCTGTTTATTGGATTTCTGGCTTATAATGGTGCTCAAACAAAAAATATCTCAACTTTGGCTTTCTTATTTTTATTTATCAGGGAAGAAAGGAAGGACCCTCTCTCAGCATTGGCAAGAGAATATGGAGGATCAAAGAGGAATGCCTTGCTGAAGTGGTGTCAGAAGAAAACAGAAGGCTACCAGGTAACTGCGGGTCTTTTGTCCTGTGTGAGCAATTGCCAGATCAAGTGCTAGAGAGTCCTATTTGTTGCATATATCACATTAGAAATGACAGGTCCTGTACTGAATTTCAGAAATACGTTTTACACATTGAAAGTCTACCGTGAATTTGGTGGTGTGTCACTTAGTAAGTTTCTTACCTTCCCAGAGTGGGTAATCTTTATAGTACTCTTATTCAGCTACCAGAGTACTTTCTTATTTAAGTCCTGGTTAAATGCTTTTTTGAGGTCTCCTCTTCTGGACTAACAGTGAAAATATGTTCACTGTTCATTTTACTTTAATATTTTAATCGTTATATTTGAAGTTTTCTTTCAGCTAAGTCGTTTTCCGTAGCATTTCCCCCTTCCTACTGTGCTGGGTTGTGCCCTGATCATTTCACATCTGGACTGTGTTAATAGCCTGCTTCCCTCCCCTGTTCCTGTCTGACTGTGCCTCTCTCTCTCCCCTTTCAATATTTTATCTTATGTTAAGTGTGGTATTTGGAGAAGAGATTCTCATTCTACACACAATAGAAACCTCTAAAATATGTTCATTAGACTGGTGACAAGTATAGTTTGGATTTTCAGTGTCCCTGCACATGGTTCTAGTTACAGAGACTCCCCAGCCTGCAGCCAGTGTTCTCAATTGCCATTTCATATTTCAGTGCAACCACACAGAAATAAAACATGAGAATGAACTTGCAGTTCTCGGAAAGTCATACTAATCAGTGAGGGTTTGCTAAGTGTCCACATGTCTCCAGCTCCATTAGCTACAAAGGAGACCGGTAGTGTTGGCAAGGGTGTGGAGAAGCTGGAACGCTTGTGCACTGCAGTGGCTGGAGAAAACAATACGGTGGTCACTCAGGAAATTAAACACAGCACTGCTGTATGATCCAGCAGCCCTGCTCCTGATGTGCGTGTGTGCCTACCCCAAGTAACTGAACACACGGGCTGGATGAGGCAGTTTACACACCCAGCCCATAGCAGCACTCTCCACAGTAGCCCAAAGGCAGCAGCAGTCCCAGGTCTAGTGCATCGATAAACAAAACGCAGTTCACAAATGCAGTAGAATATTATTCATCTTTTAAAACGAAAGAACTTCCAACACATGCTATAGACAGCGAACGTTGAAGACATTGTACTAAATGAAATAAACCATACCCAAAAGAACCAATATTTACGAGTCCTCCTGTATGAGTAGTTGGATTCCTCGAGACAGAGAGTAGAATGGTGGGGACAGGGGCTGAGCAGAGGCCAGTGAGGAGCTCTTGTCTGGAGAGAACAGTGTTTCGGGTCACACAAGATGAAAAACGTCCCGGGGTGGGCGGTGGTGCTGCTCGCACAACAGTGTTAAGTGTACTTAATGCCCCTGAACTGTGTACTTACCTATGGTTAAAATGATGAATGTTATGTTGATGTGTGCTTTACCACAGTAAAAAATTATGTAGCAGAAAAAAGTAAATGATTGGAATACAGGTAGATGGAAAATCAGCAAGGATATAGAAGACTTGAACTATATAGTACGTATATAAACTGTACACTAACTAGACTCATAAGATGCCTACGATACATTCTACCCCAAACAGCAGAGTATACGTTCTTCTCAGGTGCACAGAGAGTATGCCAGTGTAGGCCATATGTTGAGTTATAAAACCAGTCTCATTAAATTTTAAAAGATTAAAATTATACAAAGTGTCTTTTCTGACCACAGTAGAATGAAAGTAGAAATCAATAACAGCAGGAAAATTCACAACAGACTGAAACTTTAGGGGGTGTTGAAAGGAGCTCCCAGAGGGAAATTTGTAACTGTAAACACCTTTTAAAAAGTTTTTAAAAAAGATTTTATTTATTCATCTTTTGCGGGGGGAGGGAAGGAAAGGAGAGAGAGAGAGAAACATCAACATGTGGTTGCGTCTCGTGCATTCCCTGATGGGAACCAGCCCGCAACCCAGGCATGTGCCCTGACTGGGAATCGAACCACAATCACTTGGTTCGCAGGTCTGTGCTCAATCCACTGAGCTATGCCAGCCAGGGCTGTAAACACCTGTCTTAAACAGAAGAAAGATCTCAAATCAATAACCTAAGCTTCCACCTTAAGAAAGTAGGAAAAAATAGCAAACTAAACTCAGCAAGCAGAAAGAAGGAAATGATAGAGATTAGAGCAGAAGTAAAGGAAGTAGAAAATCAGAGAAAATAACATCAAACTAAAATTTAACTCTTTGAAAAGACAGTAGATTGAAAAATGTTTGGCTACATTGACAAAGGAAAAAAGAAAATAAAATTACTAAAATCAGGACACAGGAGGAGATGTGACTAATAATTTTACAGGCAAAAAGAATTAAAAGGGAATACAATGAATAATTTATGCTGGAAAATTACCTAGATGAAATGGACAAATTCCTAGAAATATGCAAGCTATTAAAATTGACTCAAAAGAAAGAAAACCTGAATAGCCCTGTGACAATGAAAGAGAGTGAGTTAGTAATCAAAAACCTCCAACAGAGATCCTGATCCTGCCAAGATGGAGGCGTAGGTGGAAACACTGTACCTCCTCGCACAACCAAATTTAAGGACAACAAAGATTTAGAAACAAAAACACAACCAAAACAGACAGAAAATTGAACTGTACCAAAATCCGACAACAATGAACCATTCATCCAGACTGGTAAAAGGGGAGAAGTCGGCGGCCAGTCGAGAAGGGTTGCAGCAGGGAAAACTGGTGCCTGCTGGACCGACCCCGGCACGCAGGTGGCGGTTGGCAGATCCCAGATGTGGGGTGGCAACAGGCAGACCCAGTGAGGGTGCAAGGCGGCTGGCTGACCGCAGTCACACATTCATGTGCAAATAAAGCAGGTGAAAAAACGGACAGTGAGACAGACCGTGGGAACCAGCACCAGAAGGGCCCAATTTGCTTGTGGGAAGCAGCAGAGGGGACCAAAATCCGAGAGAGAGCAGAGCGAGTGCCATTGCTCCCTCTTTGACCCTGCCGCCAGTCACAACCCAGTGACTGGGCTGACCCGCCCTGGTGAACACTTAAGCTTTCGCCCCTCATACGTACCAGGCGTGAACAGACCAAAACATTATGGCTCAAGCACAACAACTCAAAGCCCCAGAGCCAATGAATCTAAGTGACCAAGAGACAGCCAACCTGTCAGATGCACAGTTCAAAGCACTGGTGATCAGGATGCTCACAGAACTGGTTGATTTTAGTCACAAATTAGAGGAACAAATGCAGGCCAAACTAAGTGAAATGAAGGGAAATGCACAGGGAACCAATAGTGATGGGAAGGAAATTGAGACTCAAATTGATGAAGTGGACCAGAAGGAAGAAAGAAACATCCAATCAGAAAAGAAAGAAGAAATAAGAATTTTTTAAAAATGAGGAGAGGCTTAGGAACCTCCAGGACATCTTTAAACGTTCCAACATCCAAATTATAGGGGTACCAGAAGGGGAAGAGGAACAGCAACAAGTGGAAAACTTATTTGACCAAATAATAAAGGAGAACTTCCCCAGTCTGGCAGAGGAAATAGACTTCCAGGAAATCCAGGAAGCTCAGAGAGTCCCAAAGAACTTGGACCCAAGAAGGAACACACCAAGGCACATCATAATTACATTAGCCAAGATTAAAATGAAGGAGAGAATTCTAGAAGCAGGAAGAGATAAGGGGACAGTCACCTACAAAGGAGTTCCCATCAGACTGTCAGCTGATTTCTCAAAAGAGACCTTGCAGGCAAGAAGGGGCTGGAAAGAAGTATTTCAAGTCATGAAATCCAAAGACCTACATCCAAGATTGCTTTATCCAGCAAAACTTTCATTTAGAATGGAAGGGCAGATAAAGTGCTTCTCAGATAAGGTCAAGTTGAAGGAGTTCATCATCACCAAGCCCTCATTATATGAAATGTTAAAGGGACTTATGTAAGAAAAAGAAGATAAAAAATATGAACAATATAAACAGTAAAAAGACAGCAAACTCATAGTTATTAACAACCACACCTAAAACAAAAGCAAACTAAGAGAACAGCTAGATCAGTAGTGGAACCATAGAAATGGAGATGACATGGAGGGTTAGCAACAGGGGAGTGGGAGGAGGAGAAAGGGGGGGAAGGTACAGAGAATAAGTAGCATAGACAGTAGGTAGAAAATAGACGGGGAGGGCAAGAGTAGTGTGAGAAGTGTAGAAGCTAAAGAACTTGTGACCCATGGACATGAACTAAAGGAAGGGAATGGGGGGAGGGTGTGTGCAAGGTAGAGGGGAATGAAGGGGGGGAATGGGACAACTGTAATGGTATAATCAATAAAATATATTTAAAAAAAGAAAAAAGAAATCTCCAACATAGAAAAGTCCAGGGCTACCTGGCTTCACTGGTAAATTCTACCAAATGTTTTAAAAAATTAACATTAATCTTTCTCAATCTCTTCCAAACATAGAAGAGAGAACACTTCCTAACTCATTCTGTGTGAGACCAGTGTTATTTCCCTGATAACAAAGTCAGGAAAAGATAATCATAAGACTACAACACAAAAATCCTCAATGAAACACTGACAGATACAAAATAGCAGTACCTATAAAGAATTATATATCATGACCAGGAGTGCAAAGTTGGTTTGACGTATGAAACTTAATGTAATACATCATATCAAAGAGTAAAGGGGGGAAAAACCCTAAAATAGTTTCAGTAAATTCAGAAAAGGTATTTGGCAAAGTTTAAAACCCATTCATGAGTTTTGAAAAAAAGAATTTAAGCCCTGGCTGGTGTGGCTCAGTGTATTGAGTGCCAGCCTATGAACCAAAAGGTCACTGGTTGGATTCCCAGTCAGGGCACATGCCTGGGTTGCAGGCCAAGTCCCTGGTTGGGGGCACACGAGATGCACCCGATCAGACGCATCTCTCGCACATCGATGTTTCCCTCTCTTTGTAAATCCTCCCTCTCCTCTCTTTAAAAATCTCTTTTAAATTTTGAAAAAGGTATTTAAACTAGTAAGAGAACTTTTTCAGTCTGTTAGGGGGCATCTATGAAAACCCACAACTAACATTACGGTGGTGAAAAGACTGGGTGCTTTCTGCCTCAGATCAGGAACAAGAAAGAGTGTCTGCTTGTACCACTTCTGCTCAGTGTTTTCCTGATCATTCTAGCGAGGGCAGTCAGGCAAGAGAAAGGGAACAGTCACCTACAAAGGAGTTCCCATCAGACTGTCAGCTGATTTCTCAAAAGAGACCTTGCAGGCAAGAAGGGGCTGGAAAGAAGTATTTCAAGTCATGAAATCCAAAGACCTACATCCAAGATTGCTCTATCCAGCAAAACTTTCATTTAGAATAGAAGGGCAGATGAAGTGCTTCTCAGATAAGGTCAAGTTGAAGGAGTTCATCATCACCAAGCCCTTATCATATGAAATGTTAAAGGGACTTATATAAGAAAAAGAAGATAAAAAATATGAACAGTGGAAGGACAGCAAACTCACAGTTATTAACAACCACACCTAAAACCAAAGCAAACTTAGTGGACACCTAAAACAGGAGTGGAGCCACAGAAACAGAGATCACATGGAGAGTTAGCAACAGGGGAGTGGGAGGAGGAGAAGGGAGGAGAAGGTACAGAGAATAAGTAGCATAGGCGGTGGGTAGAAAGTAGACGGGGGAGGGCAGGAATACTATGGGAAATACAGAATCTAAAGAACTTGTGACACATGGACATGAACGAAAGGTGGGGAATGGTGGGGGAGGGGTGTGCAGGGTGGAGGGGAATGAAAGGGGGAATGGGACAACTGTAATGGCATAATCAATAAAATATATTTTAAAAAAACACTGAAAACGAAAAGAATCAAGAAGAATAAAATACTTGGAAATAAATGTAAGCAAGGGAGCATAGAGCTTATATACTGAAAACCATAAGAAGTTGCTGAAAGCAGTTACAGAAAATCTAAGCAAATGGAAAGACATCCCTTGTTCATGAATTGGAAATGCTGACGTAGAGTAAAACCTTGGAAATGTGTTGCGTGAAGAAGCCACACGTAAAAATCTAGCCTAAGGGATTTTGATGCAAGTGATAGTCTCAGCCTTGCTTAGTAGCAAGAACATTGGTGATGGCAACTGAAAGTGTGATCTGGAACTGGAACATCAGGCATGAGTCGTTGAAATACACTCCATAAAAGAGTGAAGTCACCCATTTACAACGCACATTTGGTTGGTTTTTAGTGTGTGCACAGAGTTGTGCAATCATCGCGGGGATCAATTTTAGAAGATTTTCATTAATCCAAAAAAAATCCCTCGCCCATTACCAGTCTCTCCCCATTTGCTTAAGCAACCATTAATTTACTTTCTGTCTCTATAGACCTGCCTATTTTGACACTTTGTGTAATGTGTGGTTTTTCATGACTGGCTGCTTTTTTCAGCATGTTTTCAAGGTTCATCTATCTTATAGCATGTTATCAATACTTCACACCTTTGTATGGGTGAATAATACTCCGTTGTATAGGTATACTACAGTTTATTATTCATTCGTCTGTTAATGGACATTCGAGTTGTTTGGGCTACAGTGCTGCAGTGAAGAAGGTTGTGTATAAGTTTTTTTTACATGGACCTAAGTAATTTGCTCATCCTCCTGTCCATCTTCTGTTCCGCTGCCAGAATGGTTTGAAATTCTGATCTGCTTATTTCTTTAAGCTGCTTCCTCTTGATCATTTGGCTAAAGTCCAAGATTTTTGGCATGGAGAACAAGAAGACCCTTTATGATTGATCTAGGCCCTGTGTAGGCTTACTGACTCCTCGTTCCTGTGAAATCCCCAGTTCCACCCGGCCCCGAATGCTGCCCCGTCCTCTCACTCCACCCCTTCCAGCTGGTTCAGAGTTAGCATCTATGCAAAATTGGTTTTGCTCCACTCCTTCCCTGTGAGGGTGCATCGCTCACACATGCCGCGTCCCCGACTCCCTCCTCATGGAGCCAAGTTCTTCCTCGACTTAAACCCGATCCAGAACAGAGTGTTTTCTATATCTCAGGGTATAGTCTTTGAGGGTATTGCATCTGTGACTCATTTTCCCCCATGTTCCCGAATCCCATGGGGTGTAAAAAATGGAATTGACGTAGTCAGTTTGCATGTCTGTCTCTTTCTCTAGACTGTGAGCTTTTGTCCACTCATATCAGTGGACAGGAAGGGCCCGTCTTGTCCCAGCTGGTGTTGCTCCCTGGTTGGGTGTTATCCTGAAAACCAAAAGGTTGCCAGTCTGATTCCCCCTCAGGGCACTGCCTGGATTGCAGGTTTTGGTCACTGGTCTGGGTTTGTATGGAAGACAACCAATTGATGTTTCTTTCTCACATCTGTGTTTCTCTCCCTCTTTCTTCCTCCCTTCTCCTCCCTCTAAAATCAAAGTAAAAAAGTAGTTTTTAAAAGAAGAGCCTCTCTGGGCCTCCTTCGAGCATTTCTATCATAAGGCTCAGCACACGGCAGATCTCAGTGACTGTTTGAACCTATATATCCATGTGATGGGGTACATAGGATGTTCATTTTGGGGACGGTGGTTCTCAAAGTTGTATGTAGGGACCTGTGAAGATTGTGAAAAAGTACAGATGCTTGAGACCCACTCTGAAGATGTATAATTCAAGAGTATAAAGTGAAACCCTGGAACCTGCATTTTATAAGCACTGCAGGTGACTCAGACCAAACGATTATAATCACACATAGAGTAAGTGATTAAGGTCTTGGACTTGAGTGTCAGATAAGCTTTGAATGTGAGTTCTGCCCATTACTGTGTGACCTATGCAAACTCCTTAGCCTCTTTGAGCCTCTATAAAATGGAGGGGTAACTGAGGCAGTCACTTACGTTTTCCAGCATATACCATGTGTTTAATAGACTTTTTAAATTATTTTATTTTGTATTATGGGGTGTTCTAACATAAATTTTCTCAGAACACTACTTAAATTTAGTCATTTTTGATAATTATAAAATACCTCCTTTTATTATGGAACTTTGCCAACCATTTAGTTAATTAAATAATTAAATAAGTTGACTAGCTAATTCGAACATTAAATCAATGATTTAACTAATGTTTCTTGGTTCATTCCCACATGCATTCTCTGATTATATGATTTTAAGGTAAATTTTGTCAGGTTTTTTAATTTACTGGGTGTGTACTATGCAGGAGGAAATATAATGTAAAACAGAATAATTAACATATAAAGGGAAGAACCTCTAAGTTTTTTAATTTAATTTTTTAAATTTACTGGGTATGTACTATGCAGGAGTTTTTTAACTTACTGGGTGTGTACTATGCAGGAGGAAATAGAATGTAAACAGAATAATTAACATATAGAGGGAAGAACCTTTTGTTCACTAAACAGTCTTAAGCTCCAAACCCAGCCCCCTCCAGCCCCTTCCTTGTATCTGTGATCCCTTCTGTAGGGACATTAGATGTGTGGCTCTTTTTTGGGGTCTGGCTTTTGTTTCCTGAAAGACAGACATCTGTTCTTGTTGCATGTAAAAGTAGATAGGATGCTGGTTATTTTATTTCAAGGTCTGTGAGTTAAAATTGGACATTTTAAATGAGTAACCTTTTTAAACTGAAAGGGGTGTCTGATAGAACTCTTCATTTGTCAAGAGCTGTGTGAGAAGTGCCAGAGCCCATTTCTTATCTAGTTATAAACGTGGGTGAGCACGCCCGTCCTCTGCAGCCCGCAGTTCAAGACCAGCGTTGGCCTCTGGCCTCTGCGTACGGGCGGTCTGCAGGGAAGGGCAGGTTGTGGCACTCGACTAGCTCGCCAGAGCAGGAGCTGCTACGTGACAGTTAGCACGGACCGGTCTCTCTGGTCCCAGATGCATCACTAATGCTTGGACCGTGCGTGCTTTGTGTCTAGGAGCTGTCTAATTGACAGAGATAGATTCCCTAATACCCGTATCATCTTCCTTTAACTCTCTTAAGAGTCATCCTAAAATAATTGTACTAATCACTGTAATTTCATTAACTACCCATTACAGGACAAGCCCTTGTGAGTTGGCCTTTTATCTAACAAATACATTTTTCTCTCTTAAATTGTGCCCTGCCACTTACTCTTCACTGATGTTTTAGAATATTAGAATTTTACTGTCAAAAGGGCCTTAGCATTCTTATTGACTGTCAGGTTTACAAATGTGGGACTGAAATCCCACAAGGACAAATGACTTCCTCGAGGCTATATAATGAGTTCATGGCGTTGTATAAACAGCTTTCAGAACCACTGTTTTAAGGGTTGTGTCTTCCCTTTATTTTAAAATCAGTGCTTCAGTTTGTACACAATTATGTTTTTAAATAAACAGTTAATATGCCGCTAACTCTAATAATTTTTAAGTGCTTTAAAAAAGAGTGATAACCCACTGCCCTGTTCCGTCACCTTTGTCATTTCTGCTTCCCAGAGGCAGCCACTTTGGGTTCTTTCTGCTGGTTCTACACTTGTTAACAAACACTGGTTTGTTAATTTATTGATGACAGCCATTCTACAGTTCTGAGGTGATACCTCGTTGTGCTTTTAATTTGCATGTCTCTGATGATTAGTAACATTGAGCATCTTTTCATATGTCTGTTGGCCATTGGTATGTCCTCTTTGGAGAAATGTCTTTTCAGGTCCTTTGCCCATTTTTTAATTGGATTATCTTTTTGGTGTTGAGCGTATAAATTCTTTATAAACTTTGGATATGAACCCCCTTATCAGATGGGGAACATGTTCTCCCATCCAGTGGGTTGTCTTTTCATTTTGTTGATGATTTCCTTTGCTGTGCAAAAACTTTTTAGTTTGATATAGTCCTGTTTATTTTTTCTTTTGTTTCCCTTGTCCAAGGCCATATTTCAGAAAAATATTGCTACTCTAGTACAAAATAGTTTTAATAAATGAACAAAAGCTTTTAGTACTGCCTGAGGTAATATAATCTCAAATAGGCATGAAAAACATTCAGTTTTATTGAGAGATTTACTCAGTAGTGCTTGGGCTGAGGAAGAAAAGATTATGCATTTCTTAGTGGAGATAAGTAGAATGAGAAGAATTGATGGGTGTGAATGATTTAGAAATGCTGTGCTTTACTTGAATTCTGTCAGATTCTCCTAATATACAGGTTAACTTATCAAATGTGCAGGGTCTGGCAGAAGTGACCGCAGCTGGAGTGTGGTTGGTAGAGTAATAATGCAGGTGTAATAATTCATAGTTTTAATTAGAACATTTCACCTAAAATGTCACATGGTGTGCTTGAGTGTGATATTGTTGTGTTACAGATTTGCGTGTTACGATTTTGTACTGAAAGGTTTGGTCATTAAAAGGGGCCCTTTCTGTAGTGGACCCTGTGCATTAAGTTCTGTGCCAGGTCACGTGCTGGATGTTGAAACAGAAGTAAGGCTATAAAAAGGTAGTTAATATTCTCAGGAAGCCTTGGACTACTGAGTAAAATTAAACACTTTAATAATTAAAATTCAGTATGGATTTAAAATACCAAAAAACCCTTGAAAGTATTGAGGATTAACAAGGCAGCCAGGACACATTTGGCAGGAGACGAAGTTGCGAAGAAGGAAAACGTACGGAACACTGGCAGTGTGGCTCCGTGGGTCAGGCATCACCCCGAAAACTGAAAGGTCCCTGCTGGCAGGGGCCAGAGAAGAGAGAGTGTCCTCTCTGTGCATGGCCCCTCTTCCCCTTGTCTGTCCAGTACTGAAGCTGGAATGCTTATTTCTATTGACACCTCTCCTTCCTCCTCTCAAAGAGGTCTTCAGTTTCCTTTGGGAAAATATTGTAAGTGCCACTCCCCGAGTCCGTCCCTCTCTTTCTCCCCTATCCTAACACCCTGTCTTTGTGGTTCAAGTTAGAACCAGGATAGGGAAGGGTGGGGGTTCTGCTGGTAGACAGAGTGCAGTTAAAATAGTGCATTTGGGATACCAGGTAGTAAAGTAAATCTTAGTTGGTTTAATTTCCTATTCTCTAGCCGGAATCTCAGGTCACAGGAATGGCTTCCCAGAGTTCAAAAAAATTTTAAAGGTACAAGCAGTAGATAAGGGTTTTCATCGGAATCAAATCTGGGTTGAAAGTCCATTTTTAAAAAATTTTACATTGTCGCTTTGCATGGAAACTAAGTTCCATACAGAAAGATTTATTGTTTGTAAATATCACTTTGTTCCAGGACTTAAAGTATTTGCACAAAGGGAAAAAGAATAGCCGGGTTTTTAGTGCCCTCCCTTCTTTATGTGACTTACATATGCTCTCGGTTCTCTTCAGTGAGGCGATCAACACTGTGTGGCCCAGTCTGTCTCTGTTCTGGTGGCACGACGTCGTCATCCAGAAGGCTCGCAGCAGCTGAGCAAAAGCTCCCATGTCTGCAGGGAGCCACCAGGGAATAGATAGCGTTCCCCTCGTGGGCCCTTCCCAGGCCCGTGTCCTGTTTGTGCAAGTGGAGGTTAGACAGTTGCCTAACGGCCACAGTGGAGTGAAAGAACTGTTTCCTGTTTCCAGGGGATTCTTTTCAATGCCAGACATAGCAGCTGGGAAATCAAGTTTTCCCAGAATCACAGTGTTCTTCTTACATTTTGTTTAAACATGATGTGACAGCAACTATTAACGACTATTTCCAGAAATGTCAGGGCTGTAATTTTTTCAATTACAGTTGACCATTAAACAACTCCGGATTGCATTATTCAGGCCCCCTTACACGAGGGTATTTTTCGATCGTCCCACGCAACCCAAACCTGCGTTGTTCAAGGACCAACCGGCAGTGGGGCATCTGAGCATGTGGAGGACTGACTTAGTGACACGTGGATTCTGACCGTGCAGGCGGTTGGCACCAGCTCCTGGTGCTCAGGGGTCAGCTGTGATTGTGTAGCACCAGTGCCGTTAATTAGTGTATTCACTGTTTTAGTGTGTGTGGGGGAGTGGGTACTGTTCAGTCACGTTTTACCCCTGTGGCTGACACCAGTTAGATTTTCCTGTAATGGGAAAAGAGTAGAGGAATTACATAAAACACCAGTTGGTAAATGCTGGTTTTCACCTTCCTCATGGTGATCATCTTTCAGAGCTACACTCAGGGCTCCCAGATTTAGAAGGATACTCAGAAATGGTGACCTGACAGCTGCCTGGCAGAGGCGTGGACAGTACACAGCAAGAGCATCTCTCGGATGGACCTGTTGTGACTTGCTCAGCAGAATGGGCTTGTTGAAGTGCAGGGGGTGGGAGGGACCTGAGTGTAATGAAGTCACAGGGGCCTGCTGTGCCCCCTAACTCGGGGTTCCGTTCCTCTTCCCTTCATGCTCTCCCCGCCCAGCTCCCACTTACAACATAGGGAAGGCCTGCTGAGGGTAGTAAACCGGTTTGACGGCCAGTGCTCTTGCTTAGTGTTGGCATAATTGTCTCAGGAGTTCATTTACTTAGGTCAAAAAAAATCTTTTAATCGTCATGCAAGGATATTTTTTCACTGCTTTTAGAGAAGGGAAGGAAGAGACAGAGATATCTTGATTGGTTGTACACACCCAAAGACTAGGGATAGAACTCGCAACCTGGGTATGTGCCCTGACCAGCAATTGAACAGTCCGTCCGTGGGATGACACTCCAGCCAACCAAAGCCACACTGGCCAGGGCTGCTTAGGTGACATTTGAAGTATTTCACCTGGCTCAACACCCAAAATTCCATTCTCAAAAGTTGGAAAACGTCAGACTTGAGATGGCCCCTAAAACCTTGCAGAACTGTGGCTTTCACTTCACTGGTGAGGAAGTGGCAACTCAGAAAGGTGGCGTGATGACCAAGAATGGGTGAGGAGGTGCAGCGGCCAAATTCTCATACACAGGTGGTGAGAATGTGAAACGGTGCAGCCATTTTGGAAAACAGGGAGGCGGTTTCTCATCACGTTAAGGGCTCACCTGCAGTGTGACCCAGTCACGCCGTACCTGGCTCCATCCGAGATAGCCAACAAGTGGAAACACCCCTCTCCCCTCACTGGTGCAGTAGAATGCTGTTCAGCGATGAAAAAGAACAAACTATGTGTAGCGTGAATGAATCTCAGAATAATTATTCTGAGCGAAGTAAGCCAGGAACAAAAGAGTATCTATTATGTTTTCATTTATATATAATGTTAGAAAATGCAAACTCATTCATAGTGGTTCTCTCAGGGGCAGAGGGTGGAAGGGCAGCCTTCGGAATTGATAGAAACGGTGTGTGTACCTTGATTATAGCCATAGTTCCCTGGGCCTGCGCATCGTTCCAAGTGCATTCAGTTGTGCACTTCACAGGAAGTAGCTGTGTACGTAAATTATACCTGAATAAAATTGTTATTTAAAAAAAGAGGCATGCGTGCCCGAGATCATCTATTTGGGTCTCCAGATGCGTAGCCCCAGGCCCCGTTCACTCAGCCGCCTGCCTCCCCAGCAGTGGTGCGGGCCGTTCAGGAAGTTCCCAGTAGGTTGCTGTGTTTATTATGAGTGACAGTGAGAAGCAGAGAAATCAGATGGAGGACGTTTTTAAGTTCTGCCTCATTATTTCACTAAGAGCAGAATCACGAAATCATCTGTCGGGTGATCTTTATATGTATGTTATCCCAGATAGCATGCGGTCCTTTATTCCATACATGATGAGAAATCTTTTTTTTCCCCATTGTGCTTCATCCACTTTGGATGGGAAATCTACCAGCATAATGGGAAATCTACAGCTGAGTTGAAATTTGACAGGCTGATTCATTTTATACATGATGCTCTGGCTTTTCACAAATGAATTTAAATTTAGCCTGAGGTTATTCCGGAAATTTAGGGTGACCTCTCTGCAGGTTATTTGTAAGGATGCTCTGTTGCCGTCTTGATACATCATTATGGAAAGGGCAAGTAACCATTAGATAATGTAGGATGGAGTGGGGAGGAGCTACAGCCAACCCTTGAACAACCCAGGTTAGACCTGTGGGTTCGTATGTATGCACACTTTTTTCAGTAAGTGCAGAAGGCTGACTGTGCATGGATATATACCATTTAAATAAGGGACTTGAGCATCCGTGGATTTCATATCTTCAGGGGGTCCTGGAACCAACTTCCCATGGATACCAAGAGTTGTTAGTGTTTCTGAGAGTCAAAGTATCTGTAGGTTTTTAACTGTGGCAGGGCTGCCCCCCTGGAGAGGAGTTGTTCAAGGCTCAGCTGTAGTTTCCTGTCCAAACGGGCTCTTCAGACTCAGGAGAAAGAAGGCTGGTCTGGTTCTCTACTGCTGTGTAGCAGGCACCACCTCAGATGTCAATGTCTTAAAATAATGATGGCATTGAAATCGTAAATCCACAGTTTGTGTGGGGACCTGGTGGTGACAGCTCCTCTTTACTCCCCTGAGTTCACAGGTACTAGATCGTCTTGGGCCCCTGCCCTCACGTGTCTGGTGCTTGATGGTGGCTCTCGGCTGGGACTTCCCTGGGCTGTGACCGGAAACCCCCATGCGGCCTCTCCATGTGGCCTGGACTTCCTCACGGGGTGCTGGCTGCATTCCAGGGCAGACGTCCCGAGGGAGACAGACAGAAGCCCCTCGCCTTTCATGTCCCAGTCTTGGAGGTCATGCGGCGTCTCTTCTGCCACACTCTGCTTGTCAAGGCTGTTTGCCACGAAGGCCTGCTCACTACAAGGTGGTGGGAGGTGGGCACCGTCTCTCGACAGGCACAGCCAGCGTCTGGTGCTATGGCCATTGTGAAAAATCCAGTCTGCCACAGAGACCGTTGTCTTTGGTTTAAGTAGAGAAGTGAACAGTGTGACACTAACTTGGGCAGAACCTTATAACAGATTTTTTTTAAAAAACATTGCCTCACAAATGAAAAGGAACCTGGGTACATTAGTGACCATCTGGTAAAGAATTCTGCCTTCTGCGTGCTGGTGTCGCCCCTGCAGGGCTGTAGCAGCAGACCGTCTAGGCGTAGCTTGTGTCGGAAACACCCACGGATGGACCCTCTGCCTTTCAGAGTCCACCCAGGTGCCTTCCGTCAGGCAGGATCTTTCCTTCAGGGTCACTGTGACTCTCTGTGGCCAGCATTGGGTTCTGCCATGGTTTAACCCTGTATTTCATTCTGTTGCAAACTTGGAAACACCAGGAATAGGTAAACAGCTTAAGAGGTGAGGGAGCCTGGATGGTGCCTAATGTGGGTGTGGCTCTGGGATTCCTTGGGGTTTGCGTGTTTGTTTTAAACAGACGTATTGAGTGGAACTGACACAGTAAACTGCACATGTTTAAACTTTACAGATGCCTGTGGAACTGGCCTTAACACAAGGTGAGCAGTTTATCTCCACAAAGTTTCCTCAAGCCTCTTATACTCCATTTGTCCTGTCTCCCCTCCCCACCCACCGCCACCCCCTGGTGACCACTGATCCGTTGACACTGTGTAGTATTTGCTTTTGTTTATCATTTTGTATAAATGCAGTCACAACATGTATAATTTGCTGGGAGGGGGCAGAATCCTGGCTTTTTACACTCAGCATAATTATTGGAAGACTCATTCATATGGTGGCATGTATCAATAGTTCATGTCCCCTTTTTCTGTGAGTAGCAGTCCAGTTTATGAACATCCACGACTTATGTACCCATTCAGCTGGTGATGGACGTTTGGGTTGTTTCTAGTGATTGGTAATTTTAAGTGAAGCTTCTGTGAACATTCACGCGCAGGTGTGTGTGTGGACATCTGACAAGTGGATCGGCTGGATCATGTGGTAGGTATACGTTGGCTTTTTAAGAAGCTGCCAGACCGTCTTCCAAAGTGACTGTGCTGTTTTCGTATTCCCACCTGAGGTGTGCATGTGTCCCGGCCCCTTTGCCAGAGACTTTTGCTTAACCTAAGGTTCCAAAGATTTTTTTCTGTCTTTTTCCGGAAGTTGTATAGTTTTAGGTTTATACTGCGGTCTGTGGTCCATTCTGAGTTGGTGTTGGTGGAAGCTGAGTGAGGCTCTGTTTGGTCCTGTGCACTCTGAGCTTGGAAGGATGGCATGTAATCGAGTGATAGAATTGAGAGCTGCCGTGTGACGCCAGAGGTGAAAGGGGGAGGTCATGCCTGTCTCCCAGGGAGGGATGTTTCCAAGCAGAGAGAAAAAAGAGCAATAGTCTGATGGAAGAGACACTTTGATAGATTGCAGATGGACGGACTTTGGATTCCTGTCGGTAGAATGTGCCGCACTGTTCACCGCGGCTTTCTGAAGGGGAGAGTGACTGGGGGGGAAATGCAGCGTGTGGCCTGGAGGGGCTTGGTGTCAGACCTTACCGTGCTGTGTCGGGCGAGGTTCCGTTCTTGGCCACGGTGACAGAGTGACAGTGATTCCTGAGAGTTCTGCCTGCCAAGAGGCGAGGCTTCTTGTGGATGTATCTTTGTAGTGCAGACTCGCTCCTCAAGCATCTAAACTGGCAGAAATTTTCATTTAAATTTTTTGACTCTGAATTGATCGTTAACTCTAACACTCGGTGTGTTCAGAGGGGTCATGAACTACAAGGAGGGGTGTAATGCAGTCCAGAGGATGACCTTTGCCTTTAAGGAACTTTCAAAATTATTTCTGGAACATACTCGTTCTAGGCCTTTTAAAATCATACCTTATTCTGGACATAGCTTAATGTTTTTCATGACTTGTAGTTACAAACTTCCATTGCTGTGCTGTGTAGAATCCAGTTTTGAGGGGCCTTTATATTTTTCTCAACTGCCATCATAACCTCCTTTTGGGCCTCAACCCCCCCACCCCCCCCCCACTCTGCATTCTAATGGGTTTTTATACAAAGAAACCAACAAAAAGGGCTTGTAACCACCATGTGTGTGAAATAAAACCAGGAAAAGTAAATACGGGGTCGGGAGAAAGTGTCCCGCGAAGGCCCTAGTGGAGCACAGGCCCCCCTTGCCGTCACACTATCCCACTGCGTGGGGCCTGGGTCCGTTGGGTCTGGGGGATTGGAAGTGTCCTCCCATTTCTCTTTGCCTAGCCATTGAGTTGGGGCTCTGGAGACAGGGACAGGAGAGTGGGTGGTGCCGCAGGTGCGTGATGTTCTTTAGGTGTTTTGCCATTTTCCCTCTGCCAGAATGGTACCTCGTAGGTGTAGGAATGAATGCACGGGCAGATTTAAAAGAACACTTCAGTCCGTGCTGCCAGCAATAAAATAGGTTCATCTTAGGTTGAGGACAGCATATTGAGCATCTCCTTCCTGCGGTCACTTCCTTCCCGAACTGCTGCATGACCGTGGCCACTCCTTGTCCAGTCTGCCTTGTACTTTGTCGCCTCGAATCAGATCGAGTGTATTTACCTGTGATTTCAGAAATGGGGAAGGCCGCTCCTTCCTGGTAGTGAGTAGTCCTCCCAGGCTCACGTTCTGTCTGGGTGCACATCAGAAAGTGTTTGAGGGGCGGGCAGCCGATCTTCCTGTGGGACGGAGTGCAGGAGCATGAGGACACGTCCAGGCAGGCGTGTTGCCTGCTTGGGGTCCCCACCAGTGCTGCGGTCCGAATCTTTCTCTGAATCGAATGGGTAGCGTGCTCTAGTCCCGTGTAGTAGTACCCTTTTTGCGTAAATTATATTCTTAAAATCTAAGGGTATTTGAACAAGTCCAGAGATACTGCTCTGTCTATCCTTTCATCTTCTAGCTGCCCTCATTTTTAGAAGTGGGGGCTTTTTTTTAAATACTATCTCTATACTGAAGCTTTCATATCCTCTGGATTTTCCCTACTTTCCCTTGGTGTTTTCTTAAACTGCGCGTTACTCACCAAACCTTTGCTGAGTGCCGAAGACTGTGCCGGTTTTTCTGTTCAGCGCTGAGTGGAGAACCAGCCTGAGAGAGTGAAGCCAGGTCTTATGAGTGCTGTGCATTGCAGCAGGCACGTCGGGACCCACGGCAGAGGTCTCCTGAGTTTGACCACTCACAGAGTCATCAAACCTTCCTCCCTGGCCCAGCGGCTGGTGTCCTGAAGGGACTCAGAACCAGTGTGACTGTCCCCTGGTGCCCTGAGCTCTTTCCTGGGCGTGAGGAACAGCCCCATTTCACACTCACGAGTATTTTAGAAGGTGGAGTCAGCACTGTCTCGGGGGTGAGGGAGGGGACTGTAGGTGCATGCCACGTTCCCACCAGAGATGCTGTTCCCTGCCCCATGCAGACTGTCGTATTAAATCCTTGTACTTGGGTATTTTTCCCACTTTGCATATGAGAAAGGTGTGGCTCCTTCAAGTTACGCTGTGTGGCCAGTTCTGTAGGTAGGGCAAAGTGGTCCCAGCATTCAAGGCCCAGGTCCGTGGGACTCTAAAACTCATAATCCCTCAGCCGTCCCCCTACTTCTTAGATAATTATCTACAGGGATGTGGCTTTCAAATCGGTATGAAGAATTTCCTAAACTAAAAGTGGAGGAGAAGTCAGCCTCCTGAGGTGAAGACCTTCCTTCCTGTCACCAGAAGGTTCCAGCAGAGCCTGCAGAGACTTTTCTTAGAGGAGGCGTGGGTTCGAACCCGGTTTCCCGTGCGCTGTGGCTGCTCACTCTGGTGGCCTCCTGGACCCCCACCACCCAGTTGCACTGCGTTGTCCGTCTGTTTCAGAGCCTCTGTACAGAATCGGTGACTTTCATCCTATAGACGTCGTAAAGTGCTTAACTTCCTTCTCAAGCACACCCGTTCTCGGGAAGCATTTGGAAATTAGGGTGACAAGACACAGCTTCCTCCCTTCTTCTTTTGCCCAAGCCCTTCCCCGGAGCGTGCACAGGGTGCGTGTTGCTTGAGGATCACTGTGATTGTCTCCTGTAGTCGAAATTGCATTTTAATGAGTGATAACCCCTGCCGAAACAGAATTACATCTAGACAAGGCAGAGCTAATTCCTGAACCACTAGTAAAAGTGCTCACAACCCGCCCGCGGTTCATGAATCAGCTGTGATGTGGCCAGCGGCGCTCACCCACTGTCATTCCCAGTGGCAGTGTCGTGAATTTTGAGAAAGCAGCTGTCATGGTTCCTGTGTGCGCTCCCACTGAAGTCTCCTTTAGGGGGTTTGGGGGGGCACATGGGGACACTAATCCTTTCTCTTAGGGTGATGTTTGCCGACTTACCCTGAACTGTCCCCTCCAAATAGGCTCATTGGACCCGAAACAGTTACAGCGTATTAAACCCCAGTGCAGTAGCACACTGTAGGTTGGGTTTTCGTGAAGCGTTCGTATGGTTGGAGCTGCATCCTGAAGTGTGCTCCCCGGTCTGAGCCTGTTGGACAGCCTCGCGGCGGTTAAGTGAGGCCACTTCTCTCAGAGTCACAGGCAGCTGGCCCCTGGACTCGGGAACAGCTGGTCACAGGACGACGCACCAGGCTCCTTTGGATTTACCACAGTTGCTCGATTTATCCTGGTGCTGAAGGGAGCAGGTTGATACCCTGCCTCCTACCTGTAGCTGCTTTGTTTGTTTTTAAGAAATTAAAAAAAAATTTAAGCGTGACCTTAATAAATTCCCATAAAACTCACTCATGAGTCATTATGTTGAAGCGTGTCGCTTCTCAGGAAACGTTCTAGGATAAAGTCATTGCTCACGGGATCTGCCTGATGTTTAGTGCTGTTAAGCAGGAGATACTGCAGAACGTCTGCCCTTTTTTGTCTTGGAGGTAAAATATGCACAGCAGGTGCACCACTGTGTCATTCTTAAGTCTACAGTCCAAAAACAAGAAGTACATTCACAGCACTGTGCATCCACCACCACTCTCAAGCTCCAGAACTTTCCATGGTTGGACACCGCCATGCCATTAGGGGTCAGTCACCCCCATTTCCCCCGGCCCGTGACTGCCACCGCTGGTCTGCCTTCTGTCTCTGGACTTTGCTACTCTGGATACTTTATGTAAATGGAATAACATATGTGACCTTTGTAAATAGCTTTCACTTAGCGTACATAACGCTTTAAGATTCGTCCACAGTGTAGCATCAGTCAGCACTTCATTTCTTTTCATGGCTCAGAAATGCGTGCGTTGTGTGGATATACACATTTTGTGTCTCCATTTCTTCAGTGGGAGACATTGGGTCGCTTCTGCCTTTTGGCAGTGGCAGCTGCGAACACTCCTGTGTGGGTGTTTATTTCAGCGCTCGTTTTTGGTTCTTTCAGGTGCCCAGGGTCTAGGGGTGCCATTGCGAGGTCATGTGATAATTCCAAGTTTAGCTGTGGATGAACTGCCAGACTTCTCTGGTGTCTGCGCCGTTTTTCACTCCTGCCAGCAGGGCGCGTGGTACGAGGGTTCTAATTTCTCTACACCGTCTCTAGCCCTCGGTTTTTCACTTTTTAAAAATAATATGCTTCCTAGTGGGTATGAGTGGTAGCTCATAGGTTTGACTTACGTTTCCCTAATGTGACTGATAGAGTGGCGCATCCCCTCAAGTGCCACCGGTCTGTCGTCTTAGCGATGTGCACGTCTGTATAGGAGAAATGTGTATTCCGGCCCTTTGCCTGTCTTTACATTCGGCAGTCGGGTTGTTTGTCTTTCTGTTGTTGAGTCGTAGGTTTGTTTTTCTTGGAAATTTTCAAATATTTATTGAAGTAAGAGAGTAGTAAGATGCCCCTGCTGCTTCCGTCCCCACCTGGATGACTCCAGAGCAAAGAAACCTCCGGCCACTCAGTGTCATCACATACTCAGACGGAGCTCCAGCTTCCCAATTAAATAAGTTTTACAGTCGATTTGCTCGAATTAATGCACAAGTAAGGTTCACAAATTGCATCTGGATAATATGCCTCTTTTAAATGTTTTCTTCTTAAATCTGCTGCCCCTACTCCCCACTTTTTTCCCCTTCAGTCTGTCCTTTGGAAGGATGTGGGTTGTGTGTCCCATTGAGCTTTTCCCTTCAGGTTCCACCAACTGCAGCCCGTGGCGCTGTCCCAGGGGAAACTGCAGACAGAGCTAGAGGTTAGACGCCTGCAGTTCAGAGTGGTCAGGGAGAGGCCTGCGCCACGGGGTGTGTCTCTCCCGGGAGAGTCAGGTAGGCCCTGCTCTCTCTATGGTATCACTGCCATTGGAATTGTTTTTTGCCAGATGGCGCCGTTCTGACTCCGTCAGCCACTCTCCTCCATTTGTTAGAACCTCTTTGTAGAAATGCTCCACTAGCTGTTTGCTTGTCCCGATGCCAGTGTGGTCCGGAAAGCTTCAGCTGATGCTCTCCTCTCCCCTGGTCTGCCAGCACTCAGGTTCCCGAGTGATCTCCAGGCTGGGCCGGCACACTTCCAGGAGCATCATTACGAACTCAGGGATTTGAGTTTTTAGAAGTTCCCGTCTGTTGTACTTCCAGTCACCTTTAGTTTTTAGAGTGTGGTCCTGCTTCTTGACTGCACACTCAGGTCCTCAGGGGGCCCTTAAAGAAAACGGTGCCCGTGTCAGTGGGACCAGCCTCCCTAGAGCAGAGCCAAGCATATGTCACCTTGAAAAGGCTTTGCGGGAGATTCTGATGCCCAGTGAGGGTGGAGGGTCCTTACTGGAACCTTCTTCTCACCTCTGGGACACAAGAAGCAGGACTCTGTTTTCAGGGTTTGTGGCTACCCCTGGGCTGCCTGCCCTGGCTCCCTTCCTCCCTCCCCCTTTAACACTTGGATTGCCTGGTGGGCAAGCCTCAGACCCCCGCTCCCTGGACACATGCCACCTCCCCTCCCCTGACCTGGAACAGAGGTTGGCTCAACCCCCTCAGACACCGTAGGTCTGCAGCCAGGGCAGGTCTCCAGTTTACACCCAGGCATCCCTGGGCTTCCGCTTGTCACTTCTAGGGCCTTCTGGGGCTTTCTGCGTTCAACGGTCACTACTGGCAGTGGTGAAAACTGTCTCTTGATGAGTATTTTCCTCTCTTTTCGACATTATGTCCACCACCGTACCACACAGAAGAAGGCGCGCCCTACCTGCTTCACTGTGACTCACAAACACCCCTCCACACCCTGCTCATGCTCTGGGGCTGAGGCACCGTGGGGGGGGGGCATTGTTTGTAATTCACTCCCACCTCCTGAAGGTGGGGCTCCGACCTCCAGCTTGCCACATCCCCCATAATCAGCCATGGGAAGGACCCACACCTGCTCATGTCAGCCCTGTGGACAGACGGAAGGAAGTCCGTGTGTGTGTGTGTCAGAGAGGGATGAATCATGGTTTCTGGCGTCTTGCCCTATGCCCATAAAAGTGGCATTTCCTTAAATAGATCAGAACTTTGATAACTATTTAAAGAACACGCGGTATTTGGGGGGTGTATTTTATGGCCCTTAACTAAACTTCAGACAAATTAATACATTTTAAGATGTTCTATGATTTTTTTAGTGGAGATTTTTGTGTAATTTCTTGGCTTTCATACCCCACCCCTCAACTCTCCCTGCACAAAAGGCACATGGAAGTGGGGCCCACCTGAAGGCCACAGACTGAGGACAGCGTTGTCTCTAAAGTCACGGGAGCAGGAGAAGGCTCTGTCTCAGCTCAAGCAGCGGCAAGTAGGAAATGCCCAGTCAGTTCCACAGAGGCCGTGAGGGCGTCCGGCAGTTTTACAAGTCTGAGTTTTTGTGTGAATGGGACAGCAGACAGCCCTGTGAGACGGGCCGTGTGCATCTGCCCCGTCAGATTCCTGGGCAACGTGTCCTGGGTGGAAGTGCATGTGCCGTTAGGAGAAGATGGGGCGGAGCGCTCATCTTCTGGAGTCTGTGCTCTGGGCTTTTGGGACTTCTGTTCTGGCCCACATCATAACCCTCTTGTCCACGCCTGCCCTCGTGGGAGCACAGACTTGACTTGTACAGCAGAAGAGCCCCGCAGTGGCCTGGAAACTGAATGTGGAATCTGGGTTCATTGATTAGGGACTTTCACTGTGACCCCTGTGTGTCTCTAGTTTAAAAAGAAAATTGTATCCTAGGAGAGCTTGGTACCATTGCCTGTGAACAGTGAAGGGTGGACCGCCCCCCCGGTGAGTGGGCATGTTCCCCTCAAAACAGCAAGTTTGGGGCTGTAAGAATAGTTCCTTTTTTAAAAAAATATTTTTTATTGATTATGCAATTACAGTTGTCCCATTCCCCCCCTCCATTCCCCTGTACCCTGCACACCCCCTCCCACCCACATTCCCCCCTTTAGTTCATGTCCATGTGTTGTAAGTTCTTTAGCTTCTGCATTTCCCACACTACTCTTGCCCTCCCCCTATTTTCTCCCACCATCTATGCTACTTATTCTCTGTACAGAGAATAGTTTCTTTTAAAAGGACCGGCTGGCCTGCTCCAGAAGCTGTTGGAAATGGAGTCAGGGCGCGTGCAGGGAGAAAGGCCCTCAACCCTGCCGCCAGCCCCGTGGTTAATCTGTGGAGTGTAAACCAACCGGGCCTCAGCCTGGAGGGAGGGGAACTGAAGGGTGCATTTTAAAATCATTGCCTTTCCTTACACCCTAAAAATGCCACTTTTGAAAATAGAAATTCTATTTTTGACAACCTTTGAGAAATAAACATGTAAAAAGTCTGTGAAAGTTGTAAAACTATTACATATCACTTAGGTGGTTTTAAAAAGCTTTATAAGTGTTCTCATAATAATTTGCCGTTGCTCACCATGATGAATGGCAACCCAGATGTTAATTTAAGACATTTTTCAAGTCTTCTTGTCCTCTCAGCAGCACTAATGCTATTGATCATTTTAACTCTCTCTGCCTTTGGCTTCTGGCTTTATTCCCACCTGTCTGGCTGCCCCGTGTGTCCTAGTGGAGGCTGCTTCCCCTCTGCACAGTTTTTATGTGAGCAGCTTCCAAGAGCCTTGGTCCAAGGCCTCAGTCCTGCTCCTCGCCCACTCCAGACACCACAAAGGTTGCTCCATAGATCTACGTGACAGCCCCAGGGCGTGGCGGAGGTTTACCAGTTAAGTTAGTACAGCCAGCAGAGTTGTAACCATGTAGCCAAGAGCAGGGCCTTCAGTGGGGGAAGAGCAGCCTGGGGACCTTGTCAGGGATTCTGTTGCCTCTTGTTGTCCGAGAATGGGATTGGTGCCGTCTCTACAAAGTGTCTTTCTATCTTCTCTGCAACAAGGAAACAAAACCATAAGAATCCTCACATGTGTAAATCACCTTACAGTTAGTTTCGTAGTGATAACAGCTCACCATCTTACCTGGACTGGGGTTTGCACGTCCACTTTGTAGGTGAGAAGCTGCTTCCCGCTTCCCGGCAGCAAGGGGAGGTGTAGCCCCATACCTCACTCACGCAGCCTTTTTGTGAGCAGGGAGCATAGGAGTGAGGAGGGGAGATGGCGAGAGGCCGAATCTAGAGGCAGCCGGTAAGCACGTCTGCCCCCTGGCCTCCCATCACCAAGGCATCCCAGCTAGGTCCCTGGGGTCACTGCTCTGTCACTGCTCTGCCCTGGAAGTCGGGAGCCTACTCGTGGGCCTCGCCGGGCTCTTGTCCTGGCTGTGGGGTGAGTGGTCTTCACCGAGTGGGAAGGCAGCTGGCTCCTGTGGGAACATCTGTTCCTCTAGCTGTTTAATAGTTCTGTGCTGCTCGTACAGACACGTTGCGAACCTGTCATTGTGCTAATGGACTGAGACAGCTGTGGGATTGAGGGCTCCAGAGAGAAAGCCGGGGGCTCCCCTGTATTCACTGTGCTTTTCAGCCCCAGAGAACCAGATTTATTGTTCATGCACCTCCATATTATGTCTGCATAATTTTGTGGTAGTACGTTTTTTTCAGCCTTAAACATTAAAAACAAGTAAATAGACGGGAGAAGAGGGAGCCGGCCTGCTCTCTCAGACTGAGGGCTTTCCCCCACTTCCATTGGAACGCCTCGGGTTCAGGCCTGGCTCACCCCCCCAGGGTTTCTCTGGACCAGGTTAGGGGCGGAGCCGTGAGGGGAGCGCTCCAAGACCCCACTTGGGTTTTGTGCCCGTTGGTTGGGATGCCCCATCTGACTTCTGTCCAGCCTCCCCTAGTGTAAGGGAGGTGGTCACTCTGGCCAGCCAGCCTGGGTTTGGGCCTGAGTTGTTTTGATTTGGAAGTCCGGTTGTCAGGTACTTAAAAGTTAACTCCCCCTACCCTGGAACTCAAGAAGCCATTTGTTTCCGCTTTCTTTAAATTGCTGTGGCAGGTTTTATAAATGAAGTTGCCGCTCTGACTAAAGATTCCAGGTTTGGGGCTGGGTTTGTCTTGAGGAAGCGGGGGAAGGCCAAGGTTCCCACAGCTGGGAAGCTGGGGTGCAGCGGTTTCCTCTCATGCAGGAGCCTCGGCCGTGAGGCATGGTGACACTAGGCACGTAGACGACTCTGCCAGAGACGCCTGCCTTTCAGGGAGCCGGAGAAGGGGCCGCAGCAGCAGGAAGTGGGGAATTGTTTTCTCCAGAAGTGAACGTGACCTCTGGGGGCAGGGGTTGGGAGTCCTCAGCAGCATATACTGTGGGGCCCGTGCACAGAACTGGGGCGCATCAGTAAGAAGTTCTTTGCAGTCCATGCGATGAGCCCAGTATCCTTGGCTCTTTCATTAAGGGCCTTAAGTCATGGGGACTGGGGAAGTGCAGTCAGACTTGGGACTTAGTCTTGAGTTGGAATGGTCACCCAGATCAGCCATGTGATTTGGGTCTCTCTGGGCCCCCAGCCCTTTAAACTCTCCTGGGTATTGTGAGAATTCAGTGACTTACTGTCTATGGGATGTTTGGGACAAGGGTTCCCATCCCTGTCCACCTACTGCCAGCCTAGCACCTTGGACAGGTCGCTTCCTTGGTGGTCCTGGTCCCCTGGAAGGAGCTGACACCCCTGGCTGGCTGCTTTCAGGGTGTCGGATCAGATGAAAGGTGCATGGTGGTCAGTACCTGTCAGCGTTGGTCGCTGCCCCGTCCTGGGAGGTGCTGGCTGCTATTGCAGAGGCCCATGGAGGGTGGCCAGGCCATCAGGACTGGAAGGCGGGCTGTGTCTACAAGGCCAGGGAGCCTGAGTGCCAACTGCAGCACCAAGTGGGGGTCTTCCCGAGACCCTTCATTTGGTGTCACTGGGCGGCTGGCAGGTGTACTCTCAGGTGGCACATTGGCTGCACGCTCACTGCGACCTTTCCCTGTGGCACTTGACAGGTTTGCAGCCCTTTGTGCCGTGACCTGGTGACTCCTCAGAGCAGTTGGTGAACAGTGCCTCCCGACCAGGTCTGCAGTTACGAGAGGGGTGACCTCTGAAAGAGTTGCCCAGGGAGCTGCCGCCCTTCGGAAGGCCTGTGTTTGAGTGGAAGACCCCAGAGGGCAGCATTCTGGGTGCTCGCGGTTAGGGGCCAGTCGTGTGATGGCAGAACTTGTGAAAAGTTGCCCACAAAGGGCTCTCACCGGGCCTGGTTCTCGCCCTCCCCTCCTACCCCTCGTCTGTGAGCTGCAGGCCTCCCCCTCAGTGTCAGGACCTGGCAGTCTGTGAGGGGTCAGGGGTGGCAGACTCGGTAAACCTGTGCAGTGCTGCAGGTGGGAACAGCACAGGTGCTGTGCTGTCCTCGCTGGCTCTTGGGTCCCGGGGCCAGTGGCTGCCTTCAGTAACACAGCAGGGTCTTTCCCAGTCGCCTGGGAAGTGAACTCCTGGTGCAGCTGAAGGTGGCTTGAAATCCACAGTGAGAAGAAAACAACAGGGTGTGGGAAGTGCTCTCTTTCTCATTTTGCAGCATTTTCATAAAGTGTGAGAATTTCCAGAATTTCATTGTGTAGTTTTATCCTCAAAAGGATTTTTGCAAATAAGGATAAAGGCGACCTCCTAGCTGAACTGCATTATCATATAATAAAATATTCTGAATGGTAGGTTCTATGTTAGTAGCAAATAATTTAACTGGAACGTGGAGTAAGGTGCCTCTTACACGTCGAGGTGGCTCTCAGAGAAGCACACAGCCTCCGTGTTACTCAGCTCCTCGTGTTTCTAATGCAAAGTGGAAGCTGTTGATGGCTTCAGAATTCAGAGCCCCCCATCTATGTAATTATTTGCCTCTAGTCCCTAGTAGGGGGGTCAGGCTAAACTGGAACTTTTCTTAACTTAGACCCTCTATTCCCCAGTGCTCTGGGAGGGACATGTGCCCAAGGTTCTTTGGGTGAAGGGGCCGGTCACTGGTGGCAGACGGGTCTCCAGACCAGGCCCCCAGCACGCTGGGCTGCCCCAGAGGCTTGCCCTGCACAGGACTTGGCGGCCTGTGGCATCTCAGACCCCTCTACCCTCCTCAGCAGTTCTGGAAAGGTCACAGTGTGTGTTGCTTATGTGTTTTTCGTTTGTTTTACATTTTCCTTCAGAATATCGACATCACAAACTTCAGCAGCAGCTGGAACGATGGGCTGGCCTTCTGCGCGCTTCTGCACACGTACCTCCCAGCTCACATTCCGTACCAGGAGCTGAACAGCCAAGACAAGGTGAGGCGGGCTGCGAGCAGCCCAGCTCCTGGCACCACCCCGCCATGGGGAGGGAGGTTTGGAGGCAGCGCCTTCCATCGATGGGACCACACCATTGGCATCGCACATACCACAGTACTGGCTTATGGTGGCCCCGTTCTGGCTGCTCTTATTCTGGGTCTAGGTTACTTGTACTGAGCCAGACAGTCCCTGACCCACCTTGTGTGGGACATTTGCCTTGTCCGGAATTCCGGAAGTAATGACACCCCTAGCAGGAGCCCTCAGTCCTTGCGGTGGCAACATTAATGATCAGGGCTTCACCGAGAAGTGGCCGAGGACGGCTGGTCGAGGCAGTGCCAAACACAGCAGGCCAGCCTCCTGCCGCCTCTGCGTGCAGACCCAGCTGTGCTGAGACATCCCACTTAGAGAGCTACTTGGGAACAGGGTCAGGGAGCAGCCCCTGCCCAGATAGGCCCTGGGAGAGGGCCTGGCTCAGTCTCTCCTCCGGTCTCCTGTGTACCCCAGCATCAGCCCCTCATGCCCTTCACATAGCCCTTGGAGGCTCCCACGGTGAAGAAGCTCTCTTAACAGTTGCTCCTTATTTCGTGTTAACTTTGGGGGTTCATGCGGCTGTGGGCTGATGTGTTGGAAGCGACCCTTTTCTGTAGTGAAGAAGGAACAAGGGTTTGGGGACTGTTCCACAGCTGGTACAGGTGGAGCCAGCAGGGCCCTGCGGAGGGGTGGTGATCACAGTGCTGGGCCCCTGGGGTCCGTCGGGAGTTCCGAGAGCGCTCCTGTAGTTCGCTCTGGTATGCCAGGAGGCGGTGCACGTCCGTCTTTCCCCAGCACCATATGTAGTCCGGGTCACCTTGCTCCTGGCCTCGCTTGTCTACCCCAGTCACACAGTTTCTTTTACAGCGAAGGAACTTCACCCTGGCCTTCCAGGCGGCTGAGAGTGTTGGCATCAAATCCACATTGGTAAGTCCCTGTCTCCCCTGAGGAGTCGCTGCCAGGCCCTTCTTTCCATTAGGATGCGCTCACCTTTTGCTCAGGGAGGTGCCAGGGTGCTGTGGCCGCCCGATGACGAGGAGCTGGCACGGGCGCAGGCAGGGTTCCACCCTGGCCGTGGGCACTGTGTGCCTCACAGGAAGTGCCCAGGGTGGGAGGGCGGCCCTCATTCCAGCCCCAGTGACCCTGAGCCAGGCTTCCTTCGTCACCTCCTCCATCACGGAGTCCTTGCTCAGAAGAAGAGCACTAGCAGGTGTGTAACTGTCATTGTCAAAGGCACACTCTGACAGTCCGTCTTAATTTGCCGACCAGAGGGAGAGGGTGAGTGCCGAGTCCCGGAAGGCGGCTTTAGAAGCTGAACACGTGGCTTCTGCACTTCACGAGGGTCATGGGAAACCACCACTCCCAGAGCGAGAAGTGGGCAGTAAAAAACACGCGTGTCTCAGGGTCTTGTCGAGGCCTCTGTTTGGCAGCTGCAGCCTGTGCCAGATGTGCTTCTGCCGGGCTTTTCCATGTCACTGGTTCCGACTTGCTGGGAGGAGGTGCTGCCCCCACATGCATAGCTGGCCCCCCCGCACCCGGAACCGCCATGAGATGAGCTGTGCACTGAGGTGCCATCTACAGGGTCGTCAGGGCACAGCTCGAGGCCTTCCCCAGAGTGAAGAACCTGTGGGGCCAGGTCAGGGACCCCTAGCTCTCCCTCGGGGGCCATCTCCCCAGCTCTAGGGCAACCATCGCCCCGACTGGAGGAAGTATTCATACTGCAGGTGTGCTGGTGTAGCACTCCATAAACGCGTCTTCTAGAGTCACCGAGAGGTCCCCGTCGGGGTATTTTATAATCTTATGTGTGAAGTTCTAATGCATAAGAAGTGGGGGGTTCTCCACCCTAAAAAGCGTTTAGGCAAGACTCTTAGATTGAGCAGACATGTTGTTCTTCTGTACCGAGTCACCAGGGCGGCCTTCCCGTCCTCGCCCAGGGGACCTTCAGAGCCGTGCTGTTCGCACCTGCGGGCCCCCTTGGGAAGTCTCAGGCACTCTTTGGGAAACCCGGGTCATGCACCAGCATCTGGGGTTGCCCACGTTCATGTGCCCACGTCGGTTAGCAGGTCACAGCTCACGGGTATTGTGCAGAGGACAGTTAGAGAACAGTCCCCTTGGTAGTCTGAGACGACCGCCATTGGGAAGGGCATCAGAATGCTGAGTCCTGGAGCCCCACACAGGCCTTCCCAGAACGATGACTGGGTGGGAAGGCCCCTCTGAAGTGACCACGAGGAGAGTTTGAGAAGAGAGGCAGGCAGGAGAGGGAGTTCCAGGAGGTGAAACCCTCCCAGCCTTGGGGAGCAGGGAGGTGACCCCAATGTAGGACTTGGCCAGGGTTGGGCAGCTTAGCGATGACATGACACCCAGGGAGCAGGCGTCTTGGCAGGCCCTTGGCATGTATGATGGGGCATAGACCAAAAGTCCTCTGAGGCCCTGCCCAGCCCCAGGAGCCCGCACTGCTGTGGCGGGGAAGCTGTGGAGATGAGCCGGGAGGTGGCATGGAGTTCTAACCAGGCCTCTTCCTCCCCCACCAGGACATCAGTGAAATGGTGCGAACGGAGCGGCCCGACTGGCAGAACGTGATGCTGTACGTGACGGCAATCTACAAGTACTTCGAGACCTGAGCACGCCCAGAGGACCTCCCCAGTCACCAGGCGGTGCCACCAACAGTAGCTGCGTGCCCCGTAAAGCTTTCAGCAACTCTGTAGGCTGCCCCCAAGCGTGTGAGCCTTCAGCCCAGCACCTCCACGTTAGGAGAACTAGGGCGTGTGTGGCCCACAGCTCAACCAGGCACCTTCCACACGACCTGTCCGTCAGAGGTCAGCGTGGACTCGGCACCCTGGGGGCGCGCTGACATGCAGCTGGAGCTCCTCTTCTGAAGAGAACACTGACCTGTGTCAGTGCTGCGGGGTATTTAAAATAAGGCTTGTGTACAGCTGAACTTGGGGGTGGGGTTACACTAGTGGGCAGCTCACAGGGGCGTAGTGAAAGCTTTAGCCACAGCACTCCCGACTGCTTGCCCGGGCAGGTGCTGCCGCCCTGCAAACCGAGTAGGGAACCCAGTGCCCAGCGGAGGTTCCTGCTCCCCAGCACTGGGCAGTGGGACAGCACCCCCTTCCATGTGGCAGGGCTGTTAACAGTCGACGCAATTCAGATGTTTTCAGACTGAGCTCGCAGGTGAGGACTCACAGTCGGGGAATCTACGCCGCCACTGCCCCAATCACAGGCCTGGGCCTGTGTGGATAGGAGACGGGCCAGGGGCCCCTTGCCACTGCTCTGCCGACCTCCAGCCTTGGCAGGTCTCGTAAACCCAGCTCTGGCTTTAGGGTTCTGGAAGAAAGACTTGATCATAAGGAATTCTCTAGTTTAAAAACTTTTTTTCCTCAAGAACAATATTAAGGGACAATAGCTCCTGTTGTATTAGCATCGCAGGTAAACTGCTTTAGTAAACGTAGAGATAAAACCTAAACCTGGACACAAGCATGGCGAAAGCCAGGAACGGAGTTGGCAGTCACAGGAGAAAAAAACAAAACAACCCACAGGAACATAGATGGTATAATTTAAAGTCACTCTCAGTTGCCTAGATGTAACCCTCCCAGGCCAGAATTTAAGGAAGTGCCTTAACTCTCCTTGCAAGAGCAGCCACCACACAGAGGGTCTCAGGTGCCACCATAGCCCGGGGATGGAGCTAGTCCCCGGCCATGCCACCCTGGCCACCTTACAAGCATCGGGCAGCCTCACCACAGCCCCCATCCGCACAGATTGAACCAGAGCCGCGTCCTACAAGGCATTCTGTCGGAGTGGCTCTCGGACTGGGGCTTGGCCCTCCTCGGAAACGGGGCCCAAGTCTCCTGTGCACCTAATGTGGTAGCTTTTCGTTTGAATGATGCCAAGTCCTGTTGCTTCCAGCATACCTCTGTGCTTAGCACCTGGAAAGGAGCATGAAGAAGAGCTTCCGCCGGGAGAAGCAGGCTTGCTGCCCCAGCCACAGGTGCAAGGAGGGAACTTGCAGAAGGACGCCGGCCAGTGTGGGGTGAGGCCTCTTCATTCAAGGGGGACATTCTAGGCCAGGAGTTCGACGCATCTGTAGCCTAGAAGAGGAGGTAGCCGTGACGAGAAAGGCTGGGTGTGTGTGTGTGTGTGGAGCCTAGTTCGCCTGCTGGCCACAGTCACCGGGTGGCTAGCGAAGGCCTTTCCGCCCCATCTAGATGTCCCAACCTGGCTGCTCCAGCTGCTGCCTCAAAAACCCCCCTCAGCTGCGGGCTTTTTGTGCACTGCCTGCTTTCAGCTAAGGGAGGAGGGAGAGGCTGGTGAGCAGCACCCAGCCCCTGAGCACACGGACAGACCTCAGTGGACACCTGTCCCCATCCTCCAGGCCTGGGTTCTCCTGTTTTTGCTCTGTAGGCAGGTGCTGTCCACCGAGGGGCTGTTCTGGTGAGAGTGACTGGTGTCTCTCCACAGCTGGTCCTTGGTGCCCACCTGCCCTTTGCCCCCATTTGCCCTCACAGAGGCCTGTGCCTTGGTCTGGACCCAGGGTGTCTGATCTGCAGCCATGATTCTTGTTTATTTATTACGTTGGCGGGGTGGGGAGTTGTCCTGAAAAGGGCAGCTTTCTTGGATCTGCAGTTCACACCTTTGTCCCTTCCCAGGCAGATGAGCCAACCCTGGCTGCTCCTGCTGTCGGGGGTCCCAGTGTCTTCTGGAGGCGGGTGGCCACTGCCGATGGGCTGGCATTGTCCAGCATGGTGCCCTGGGCCCTGTGACAGGGCAGAGGGTGGCCAAGGGGAGGGATTGGCCTAGGCTCAGCCTGTCTGGGGACCAGCCTGTCTCCCTGCCAACAGGCCACGCAGTGGTACCTGGCTGAGCTGCCCACGTCTGCACGTGGGAGCACAGGTGAGAAGACTCCATAAGTGTGACTCTGCTTCTTCTGATAGGGTCCTTGTAACACTGGGCTGTCTGGGATGGTTCTAGATGGTCATATGTAACTGAAAATTATACCCGTGAGGTGATTTTGAGGTGACGTGAAGCTTCCAGAAAGTCACTTTTCCTCCTTTCAAGCATAAGCTTTACTGCAAAAGGGCCAGTTAACATTTCTATTTCTCTTGCCCACGGGCTTCTGCTAATGATACTTTTTAATTTTGTTCTATTAAATATTCTTGAATGTATTAAAATCGCCGAAACACTTAAGGCTTGGCCTTTCCTAGTTCACAACCTACTGCTGCCTTTCTGACCTCGCGTGGATGGGACTGGGGCCCCCTCCTGGACTGGCCGTGGCAGGGAGAACACACACAACCAGCCTCCACCTCCTCTGGCTCATGGGGGTCGGGAGCAGGAAAGGCACCGCCTGGGCTGCAGCACATAGCTCGGCCTTGGCCAGGCACCTGGGCTTGAAACAGTCTGGCGCTGGTTCTGCGACCCAGACGCTGAGACCCCCCGCCCCCCCCACACAGCAGCACTGAGCTTCCTAGGGGGGTGGAGGGTCCCGATGTTCCCCACTGCAGCCCAAACGGGTGCTGTTCTGGGGAGGGGGCAGTGCCCTGAGGTTTGCGGGGGTTTTTAGAAATGTATCTTCTTGGAGATAATTTCCAGGATATATAAAATTATAGAAAATTTTACTTAAGTCGATAATATTACTACTCAGAGGCAACCAACCAGCCCGGCCCTTTCCTCCTGCGCATCCCGTGTGGAGTGACCCGGGGCCGGAGCAGCACTGCAGCGCCGAGGTACACAGGTCACACACAGCGGAGCCTGTGGGCCACCTCGTACTCTGCACTGGGTGACCTAGGGCCCCTTTCCTGGGCCTGCAATCCTGTTCCCAGGGCCAAAGGTCCACTCAGTGACTGACTTGCTCCCGCAGCCCCAGAGCCCACCCCGAGTTAGGGTGTGGGTCACCTGTGCGTGCTGTTGAGCCCCCTGAGACGGTGCTGGTGGCCATGGGCGCCCATCGTGGCCCAGCTCCCGGAGCACAGTGCCCAGGCCCGGGGGTTGCAGGGCTGGGGTGGAGAGGACCGGACCAGGACTGCCTGTGGCTCCTGCTCCTCCCCACCCACTAGCCGGGGCCTGGGGCTGTCACTGAGACCCTGCGCTCCCATCTTCTGCTGTGGTGTGAGGAGCTCATCCTGCTGCAGTCAGCGCAGAGCCAGGGCGTGGGCTCTGCATGGAGTGGACACTAGTCACAGAGGTAGAAGGGAGACCTGCACCTGGACCCGGGGCAGTGAGGGCAGCACTGGCTGTCCTAGCTGACGCCCCTCAGCTAGGGGGTGCCCCACCCGCACATCCCTGCTGCCAGTCACACCAGCTGCCTCAAGAACAAGGCCCAAGGGGTCCTTTTCTAGTGGGATTTTCTGACCTGAGAGGTCGTGGGGCCCATGGGACTTCTCCGCTCTCCTGGGCCTCGGTGACTGGGGACACTGGGTTCATGGTAAGGCAGCCCAAGTGCTCTGCTTCCTTCAGCTTGACACTTGATCTGCCCGTCCCGGGGCAGCACCTGTGGGAAGGGCATCGTTTTCACCTTGACTTAGGGAAGGTTCTAGACCCTCTTGGGGTCAGGGCTTTGACGGGCAGGAGCAGGAAAACAGGATCCTCAGGGAGAAGAGAGATCCAGAGAGGATCCCACACCCTTCCCGTCTCCTGGGGCTGCACTCAACACAGCCTGGGGTCGGCCTGGGTCTGTTCCAGGTTGACCCTCGAGTAGAGGACAGGGACCGTGCTCTCCAGGCGGTGGGTGAGGGTGGGTTCTGGTTAGGCCCCAGCAGCTGGGAGAGCTCCGACCCCCACCACTCAGGACTGCTGGGCTGCACCAGTGCAGGAGGCAGGGTGGGGGTCGGGAGAGTCAAGGGTGGAGAGGGACAGGGCACAGCCTGGTGTCTGCCACCTGACCTGTGCCAGGCCACCCTGAGGAAGGGAAGGCCCCAGGAGCCCCTGGGGGAGGCCTCCTGCATCAGGTGTGGGTGGGTCCGGGTTCCGAGGAGGGTCCAAGGTCCTAGGAGGAGAATCAGGCCAGGAAAGGGCACAGGACAAGCACTTCACATCACCAGCACCCATCCAGCAGGAAGTAGGCTGCTTTGAGCAGGAGTCTGGACACCCAGGTTGTCATCCCCATCTCCCCACCAACAGCAGGTATGCCACCAACACTTGGGACAGGTTGGGGCTGTTCCCATCTCTGCAATATGGCAATCCCAAGAAGGGGCCCCTCCTAGGCTCTGGTGCCAGGCACTCTACCCTCTGAAGTGTGGTAAGGCAATTCCTGAGCGGGGGTGGGGAGGGGGTGGGAGGTTTCATGTTCCAGCCTCTGCTGCAAGCCATGTCTGGGCTCCGGGCTTGGGGCCGTCCTCAGTGTGCTCAATGACAAGCGTTGGCATGCATGGAGCTGCCTCGCCTGCTGGACAGTCCAGGACTAGGTCCGTGCCCATCTGGGCTTCAGTGTCCACATCTCTGATGCACCCAAATCAGCTCAGAGTCACCGAGCTCCTAGTTGGGTTGCTGTTTGACCCCAGAAACCAGTATGGGCTGAAGCACCTTCCTGGGACTGGGCTGGAGGATGGGGTTGCCCCTGCAGCTGCCACAGTGGTGAGCAGTCGGGGAGCTGTCTTTTCTGGGCTGCCTGAGTCTGAACGTAACCTAGAGCCCCATGAGGTGCCCCCCTTCCTCAGTGCCAGAGCCCCAGGAAGTGTTTGGTGCCCCTCCCTTTTGGAGGAGAAGTTGGTGAGTACCTCAGGGTGGCCTGGTTGGCTCCCTGTGATAGCACCCCAGCACCCACTGGTGCTTTGTCCTGGGCCTGGCATTTCTTTCTCCCTGATGTGGCCCAGCTGGCCCCACAGCAAACAATCAGGGACCAGAGGCCACCCAGGTGCATCCTGAACAGGAACAAAGAGCCAGCGGGCTGGGAGGGGTGAGGAGCCTGAGAACGGAGTTCTGGAGTGGGAGAGCCTGGCTGGACCGTGGAGCCTGGGCCTGCACCGGAGGAAGGGCGGGTGCCCAAAGCCTTCAGGGTCTGGCCTGTGGCAGGGCAGGGAGACCAAGGCCCAGAGGTAGAAGATGGGGCCTGGCAGGGCATCCCTGTGCCCCCACCCTAGGAGCTCCCTTGGGCTCAGAATACTGTCCTAGACAAATGCCGCAGCCTCTCAGGACTGAGGAGGGCACAGGGCGGGCAAGAGCATGGCAAGGCCAGACCAGGGAAGTGGCCTTACGGCTCCTGGTGCCGGGGTGCAGGCCCTTCACAATAGGGGGGTGCAACAGCAGGGAGTCCCCCAGGAGAGCCTGGGGAGGATGTGAGTTAACCATGAACCTGTCCGCCCCACTGGGGCAGGGGGGTGGCAATGTTTGTGAAGAGCCCTCCCACATGTCCACTTCCTGCCATCGCTGAGCCGGAGGGTCCTGGGCATGTGCTGTCCCTGGGCAATGGCATATGACAGGTGACCCAGGCCCATTGGAGCAGCGCCCTGCACTGACAGACTGCTGCAGGGAAGACTAGGGACCTGGCTCTACCTCTGGGGTAGGCAGGTTCTGGGGGCTGAGGCGCTGGCCCTGGGGCTGTGGGGGAGCCAGGTCGTACTGACCACCTGGCTGGGGACACAGCTACCCTGGGCCAGAGGCACCCCCACCGAATGTAGGGGGACTGCCCACTGAGCCCCAGGGGTGAACTCTGAGGGCTTTGGCAATCAGGCCCTGAGGACCAGCTGCAGAAATGGATCCTTCAGTCTCTGAGCTTGGGAAACTGTGTGATAAGTGTGGCCTGATCGCACGTAGGGAGGTCTGGGTGGGAAGGGTGCTGGGCCCCAGAATGAAAATGGCAAGGGAGAGAATCACTGGGGCCCACACTGGGCAGTAGGGAAAAAGAGTGACCCCTTCAAGTGGCCGAGGGTTGGTCTCTGCCCTGTGAACCCACATTGCCCCTCTGGGCCCCAGGCAACTCAAGACGAGCTGTGCTTTGTGTATTTGTTGAGTGAGGACTTGCGTGAACATGGGCCCAACAAGTGGAAGCAGGAGGTTTTGCTCTCTCTGCCCCTCACCCACCCCCCTCACACCCCAGGAGTTCGAAGGCCCAGAAGCAATGGTAGAGAGCAGAGGGACTAGGGGGAGGGTCCTCTGGCTGGGCAGTGCCTCCAGCTGCTACCTCATGGTCTGACTGGCTCAGCAGGGCAGAAATGAGACAGTCCCAGTTTACAGGTGAGACAAGGCCCGTGGGGAAGCCGTAGCACCAGGGCAGCTCGGCTAGCAGGCCCAGGGTTAGGGTAAACAAGGGCCTGGGTAGATGGGGGTGGGCTCCTTGGGTCCCCCATTCTCCCTCAGTGGAGGCAAGTGTGTTGGGGGGTGGGGCTCCACAAAGGCCTGGACTTTTGGGAGGGAGTGGAACAGGGCCAGGTTGGAGGTTGCAAAGGCATCTGGGACAGAGGGATGTTCCCTCTTCCAGCGTCAGGCGTGCCTTGCCCCGTGAGGTCTTGAGTTTACCTCCAGTTGTGTCACAGTCCTGACCTCTCCCAGCTTGCCTTCCTCTGCACTCCCTCGCCTTCCTCAGAAGGTCCCACTGTACATTAAAGGAGAGGGGGGGTCAAGGGAGCCAAGCAGGAGTCCAGGCTTTGGCCCTGGGGATAAACCAGGGAGGCTGCCAGGCAATCGAGGCTGAGTAGGGAGTCAGGGCAAGTGATGGGCACAGTTGAGGGCTCTGGCTCCTAGGACATGCTGGCCAAGCGCCTGCACTCCCACTTCCCACCTGCTGGCTCCTCCAGGCCTGCTGAACAGGAGACACTGCCCTCCCGCCCTGGCCTCAGCCCCAAACCCAGCCTGGCTCTGGTCAAGTCCCTCTTCCCCGGGCCTCTCACTGAAACCCACCAGCCCCAGGAAGCTCAAGAATGCAAGGGGTCCTGCACACCTTTGTCCTCCAAGGCCCTGGCGGACTGATGCAGCTCATCCTGTGCGAAGAACTGAGGTTACTCTAAGTCTGCCCAGATGCAAGGGTCAAAAGTTGGTCCCCTTGTATGGCTGGGTTGGGGCCGGATGTGAGGTCGTTTCCAGTTTGAAGTCTCCAGAACATGAGCCTGGGCCTGTGGGGAGGACGACTTCTGGCCCAAGGGTCTGAGATTCCAAGTTGGTCGAGACACTCCTCCCTTAGCTCAGATAAGTGTGGGAGGGGCCACAGGATCTAACTTCACAGCAAAGGCTGGAAGAACAGGAGGGGCCTTGGCCCAAAACTGGGGTTGGAAGAGGCAGAGGGGTCACTGAAAATTAGGGCCAGCTTCTCAGAGGCATTCCTTGAGCTGAGAGGCCAACCCTCCTTCCCCCCAACCACCCCAGGCCCAAAGCAAGAGTCAGGGAGGGGAAGCTAGGGATCAGGCAGGGTGTGTCCCTGAGGACCCTGAGTTTTGGTAAAGAAGCTGGGCTTCCGTCTTCAAAAACTGGAGAGCCATGGAAGGATTTGCAGAGGAGTGGGCACAGGGCGCTTCCTGGGTCACAGTTGGGCACTGGGGAGGAGGTGACACAGGTCCAGGTCAGGGCCAGGCCCGACCCCAGGGCACTGATGTGACCCAGCCCAGCTCAGCTCCGACGATTAGGGACAGCAAAACTTCGGGAGGACCAGAGGGGCAGGAACAGACCTAGGCGCTTCTGGGAAGGGAGAGAATGTGGACCGGGTCCGATGCGCTTCACGGGGCAGAGGGGGAGCTCCTGGGGCCAGAGGTTCATCTTAAGGGAGGAGATGTGGCCCTGGAGGAGGTGTAGGAGCCGCCGGAGCCTAGGAGAGCCAGCTGGGGCTGCGGCGCAGCACGGGTCCTATCGTGGGAATCACCAGACTCTCAGGCCGGCCACACCGGTTCCCCGCGGCCTCCCGGTTGCATTCCGGTCCTCGGTTTCCCCTGGCGGCGGGGCGGGGCGGAGACAGCGTGGGTCTTAGAGCTGCCTGCAGGGGGCGCCCGTGAGCGGCTCGGCTGGAGCCGGGCCCCAGCGGCAGCAGAGACAGCAGGAGCCGGCGTGCGAGCTGCAGGTCAGCCGGGGTCCCGGTACGGGATACGGATTCCTAGGGTCTCAGGGGGCGTGGGGCCGTCGGAAGCTGTCAGGAAGGGGTGCGGGCCGGACGGCTCGAGTCCCTTCCCACTAAGGGTACCCGCCGCTCCGACCCTCTCTACCCACCGCCCAAGAGGGAGTTCGCAGGGCTGGGGTCCGAGTCTTGCCGGGCGGCAGCGACCGGAATTGCTGGTGCTGGGCGGCTCAGGCCTGGTAGCACATGCTAAGCCGGGCCCGGGACAGTGTGCGGACCCTCGAGGCCACTCCCAGACTGGCCCGGAAGGTGCTCAGGGGTAGGCGGGGAGGAGAAGGGGTGCGAGAGCGCAGCAGCCCCAGCCGCGCAGGGTGAAAGGGGCAGACATTCGGACCCGCAGGTGACTGGCGGAGGCCGTCCGTTGATCCGTCTGGGCGCCACAGGCCGACCACAGGGCGTTTGGGAAACCTGGGCGCCAGGCCGGTTTGGGCAGGGCTTGGGGGCACAGAGACGCGGCCTGAGAGCAGGCGAATGGGACCGGGAGCCAGAGGGGGCTTCCATAGGTGGCGCATCCCAGGGCGGGGCCGGTATCGGAGGAGGCGCGGAGAGCAGACTCTCACCATCCCGCACGCCCCGGGCGCGGCGAGAACGGGAGTCGGGACGGTTGGGTGAGCACGGGTACGTCCCATAAACCGTGGTGACGGGAACCGGACTTAGGGAACCCCGGAGAAGCTGGAGGACGGGCAGGGGTGGCTGCGCTCCTCAGACTGGTCCTGGCTGGCCTCCGGGCTGCCCTGAGCAAGCAGGTCCGGAAGGTAGGAATGGCGGGAACGATGGTGGCTCTCCAGGGATCGGTACAGGACAGGGATCACGGAGGGGCCGCTCGCGGGCCGTGGAGCAGACATCTCTGCGTTCTGGCACCGCCACCCCGCTTTAGGCTTTAACTTCCCTAACTGTAGGATGGGAGCTCGAGGGGTTGGGGGGAGAAGCCAGAAGGTGGGTGAGTCTCCCCACCCTGTTTTCCCCAGGACTGGAGTCCTGGCTGGTTCCTGGGGGAGGACTAGGCTGCCTGCCCCCTGTAGTCAGCTCTCCATCCCTATCCTGGGCTGCGCTTCCATGCACAGGGCCTGTATCGTCCTCCAACCTAGTGTCTAGGCCACCCTCTCCTCGCTTCTGCTCTCCAGCGGCTGCGGACTCCCAGCCTCTGCACCCTCCAGAAGTCTGTGTCTGTGCCATGCCCCCCGAGCTGTCCCTGGGGGTCCCAGCCCTGAGGACCATCATAGGAAGCTCTTAGGAGCAGTGGTCAAGAAAGGACGCTGTGGGTTCAGGGGCTGCTGTGGCTGGTCCTGGAAGCCTGGGGTGGCTGGGAAGGCTCTGCCCTCCAGGACAGCCCCTCATCTCAGGTCTTGGCAGGTCCATGGCAGAGTGCCCCACTGAGGAGTGTCCACTGGTAGTGGTGGCAACACCTCCTTGCTCTGCCCTTGCCCCTTAAGGCCTCCCTGGCCCTCCCAGGTCTTAGTGCCCCTCAGGCCAGTGCCCCTTTATCCCCTAGCACTCACGAAGATCAGGTTCTGGGCTGAACTGGCTCCCCTGTTCATAGCTTTGGGGAGGCTGAGAGCAGCCCCAGTGGCTGGAAGGGGATAGGCCTAGGGCCGGGCTAGTCCTGGGTGGCCTTTGGGTGCTTGCATGTTGCCCCCCTCATGTTGGCTTGTGACATGCAGGTCCTGCACCCCAGGAGTCCACAGCATAAAAGGGCAATGTCTGGCTCTGTGGATGACCCCATGGGCTGGAGATCTCAGTGCCCAGACCTGGGTTCCAGTCTTGACTTATGCCCTGGGCGGCCTCGAGCAAGTGACGCTCCCGGAACCGTCTTCTCAGGAGCAGCGCTCGCTGCATAGAGAGCGACCAGGAGACGGGCACTGGCTGTGGGGGCTGGAGGAGGCGGGGCGACCAGAAGACAGGTAGGGTCTGTGCTTCAGCTGGGGAGCCGTGGAGGGGCCCATCTTGTGGGGCTGGAGACACCACAAGGGTCACTGTTAGCAGAGGGACACGTGGACTGTAGTTGGGTCGGGGCAAGCATCTGGCTTCAGGGCACCACACCCTGCAAAATTCAGGGTCTCTGGGTGGACGTGGGCAGTGCCTGCCGAGTAGGACACAGCCCCCTGGTGGCTCTCCACAGAGACCCTGCCGTAGCTCTTACTGCCATCTAACTTGCCTGATTCCTGCGCCACCTCACCCTGGATGAACTGCAATGCCGCCCAGCCATCTTATGGTGCCTGACTTTCCTGCCACCACCCCAGCCAAGCGCTGAAGGAAGTGCCACAGGAGCCGAGGGAATGACCCAAGGACCAGACTGAAAGCGCAGGTGTGCAGGGTGGGTGGAAAGGGGGTGTGGTGTGTGCGTCGGGATGCTGAGCTGGTAAAAGGGATGAGTCCTAGCTCTGGCCAGGTGCCCAAGTGGGTTGGAGCTTTGTCCCCCGCACCAGAAGGTTTCGGGTTTGATCCTCAGGGCGCGCATGAGAGGCAACCCGTCCGACGTTTCTCTCTTACATCTGTGTTCCTCTATCTCTCTGTCTGTCTCTCTCTCTCAAATCAGTAAACATATCCTTGGGTGAGGATTACAACAGGGGGGGATGAGTCCTGGGCCCACAGTGGCGCTGGTGGCCACTGAAGGGCGGGGTTGCCCCGGGTGCGGGGTTGACTGGCCAGTGGGGGCAGCGCTGAGTGCAGGTCCCTGGACTGGGCCCAGAGGGCAGATGGGGAGCGGGGAATGGGCAGGAGCTCAGAGCTGAAATGCAGAAAGCAGAGCCCAGGAGACTGCTGTCTTCCCTCGCAGTGCCTGGGAGCTCCGGGTGGGGAGAAGGGGCCGTTTAGAGGCAGAGGCCCCTCCTCAGGCCAGAGTCACGGAAGGGGCCCCTGGGGCCGGGTGCTGCAGGGATGGGAGGGTCTGGAAGCGGGGAAACACTACTGCCCCCACTCCAGCCCAGGGAGGTGCCACCCAGGGAGGGAAGCCCCTCCAGGGCCCCCTCTGGTTGTCTCTGCCTGGAATCTCTCCCTGTCTCTCCTCTCACTTCCCCCCCACCCAGTCCAGCCCATGCGGCCCCTCCTCTGAGAAGACCTGCAGGTGCCTTTGGGCCCACACCTCCTCTGCTTCTGAAACTGCTGGGCAGGGGCGAGCACTGTCCCTCCGTGGCGGCACCTCTGCTGCTGCTCCAGTCAGCCCAGCGGTCACCCGGAGTTAAGGCTGCCTTGGCGGCACCGTGTTGGTGTGTCCCCTGCTGTCTGCGCTGGTGGTCCCTGCCCAGAGCCCCCCCAGGGCTGGCACCTTTCTGCCCATCTGTCTCAGGGGCCTTCACGCCTGGCCCCTAAGTGGCCTGTGCAGGCTGTGAGTGGGGTCCGAATGGGCCAAGGAGCAGGGGTGGGGCCGAGCGGCACCTGGCCTGGCCACAGGTGCTGCTCCAGCTGGTCTGGCCAACCCTCGCAGCCTCCCCCTTTGGCCCACAGGGCCACATCATCACACCTCTGGGGTCCCCGGAGTGCTCTGCCTCCCTCCTGTCCTCAGCATAGCCCGCTCTGGGCAGCTGCTGCGGCCCTGCCCTTTAACAGGCCAGCCAATAGGCCAGCCGCTGCCAGGACCCCACCCCAAACCACAGAGTCTGCTCTCAGGGGCGTCTAGAAGCCCCTCCCCACACCATGTCTCCTCTTCAGACATCACAGTGCCTGTCACCTTGCCACTCAAGGGTTCTCCTGATGGAGGTTGGGGTGCACTTCACTCGCCGTGGCTGGCTGTACACACACAAGGATCCTCTGCACTGAGGTGGAAGCCTCTTACATGGGGTCTCAGGGAGTGTTGGATGGAGCGGGGCTGCGACCGGCTGGGCTCCTCCACCTGAAGGCAGGCACCCAGCACTTTGTGTGAGGTGTGGCCCCAGGGCTGGGGGTGTCAGGTAAGGTGGCCACCTCAGGCCAGGACAGGCAGGGCCCACAGCCTCTCTGGCACCTGGCCTGGACTTGGGATGGGAGGGGACTCTGGGCGTCCAGTGGGGAGAATGGAGCCAGGGCAGGCCCTGCAGCCCTGGGGGCTGGTGTTGTGGAGTCTGGGGTCCCCCCCCCCGGGGGGGCCTGGCTCAGTGGAGGCAGCCTGCTCTCTACCTTGTTCCTGCCCACATCCTGTCCCCAGGGGCTGAGAGTTGCAGCCACACACCCAAGGGGCAGTGGGGGAGGGGGCACAGGCTGCACCAAGTTCCTGACGTTGGAGCTGCCAGCAGCCCCGCAGGGAGGGAGGGAAGGAGGGGAGAGGCTGCTGGTACTTGGTGGCTGGTCCCCTCCAGGCAGCACCGGAAGACACCTGCCAAGACAAGAGGGACTTGGGGGTCCCTGGGCCCTGGACCTCTGGGAGGCTCATGCCCAGGCCTGGGCCCACCAAAGGCCAGTGATGGCAGAACCTGCCGAGGGCTGCAGTTGGGGGCAGGAGCCAAGCTGCCTATCCCACTGTGTCCTTCGCTCGTTGTGCTCTCCACTCGGAGACTGAGCTCCCCTGAGGCAGGTGTCGGTGATCCTCATCTGCCTTCCGTGTCGCTCAACTCGCTCCTTACAGAGTGTGTCACTCTGTGAAGTTTTGGGGAGAATTTCTCCGCATGGTCTTCGGGTCCACAGTCACGGTCCTGAAGCGCATCGGGGCGACTGTGTTCTCCGTCTCAACCCCGCTGTTTTCCTTTCTGATGTGATCTGTTGACTTGGTATTGTTTCTTGTTTGTATCTGTCCATTCTTGTTTCGTTTCTGTCCGTCGATCCGCGAGTTCTCATTCTTGTTTATGCATACTATTTCTTTCTTTATCTCTTTGAAGATCCTAACGTCTTTGAAAACCACTGGGTAGCAGCTGGCTCTCAGGACAGTCTCAGAGGACACATCCTTCTTTAAGGTCCCCTGCTATCAGCTCAGGGCCCTGCGGGGACCAGGCTCAGCAGCAGGTGGCACAGAGCTCCCTGCGGTCCAGCAGCTGTCTGGCACGAAACAGGTATTTGGGAAACGTCTGTTATGAGAGGGTAGCGGGGAAGTCTAAGGCTGGGACTCTGGAGCCCAGGAATGGGCCCTGGGTGGCAGCGACAGGTCTGATTCACAAGTTGGGTTTGGTGTGTTGCCCTTGGCCACACTCAAGAGCAGATGTATGGGTCCTGCCTGGAAGCTAGCTGGCGGGCACCTCCAGCCCGCGGGTTCAGGGGGCGGGGAACAGCCACCATCTCTACACGCGCACAGAAAGCCTCGCTGGTCTGGAATACAGGGAGCCAGACTGGGGTTTTGGTGAAATGGGGTTTTATCCAAAGCGGCCAGGCCAGCCAGGGTGCGGAGGAGGGCGGGAAGCAGCGGCGCTTGGAGTCCTGTGGGCTTGCCCTTTCCAGGGTTCTCACACACGGTCCCCCGTGGGCGCCTCCAGCTTGTATGGGACAGCTTCTGACCTCTGCTCTGTCCCCAGCAAGGGACCATCACAGGGAAATAATACATGATTAATATTTAATTTCCCCTCCTGGCTAGCAACAGAAGACTCGAGGATTAAATAGCTGGACAGAACCAATAGAGAGGATTAGGAAATTGCCGGGTCCTGGGCACACTCCACCCGCTCCGCGTGGGCTCCTACTTGCCCGTAGCTCTCCGAGGCCTCCGAGGGGAGCGCAGCGGGGAGGGGCCCCAGAGGCCCCAAGAAACCCAGCTGCTGCTGTGTTTTCCGTGGGCATTTCCCCAGCTCAAGTCCACCCTTTAAGTTTCCAGTAGGGCTGGTTGAGGTCATTAACTTCCTTGGGGGCTTAGCTCCCTCACCTGTAACAGGAGGTGCCTGGGCACAGGGAGAGAGATCACAGGCAGCCCCCAGTGCCCTGTCAGGCACACAAGCAAATTAGGGGGGTCTGGAGCACAGTCCGTGTGTCCAAGCTCCAGTCTGGGGAGACACAGGGTGTGGGGGCTCCATGGAGGTCGGAGACCTGGCTCAGACTGGCTGGTCGTGTGCAGTGATCCCTAACTCCTGTCAGTAAAGTGTTATCAGCTTGAAACTGGCCACGAGGGGAACCTTTATACCACAAGAGTCCGGCCGAGGCCACAGGTCATGGTGCCCCCACCCCCTGGCCGTTTGCCTACCTAAGGCTGGGACATTCCTAACTTCCCACAGAACCCTGGTCTCTTCCCCGCTGGTCCTGCCCCATGGTGCCTCAGCCTCCATCCAGGTGCGCTGCTCTGGGCCAGGTACTCTGGTCGGGCTGGTGCCCAGGTTGCCTGTGGGGCCAGGTCTGCCTCCCCCGGGATGTCCCGGCCTCGTCTGGAAGGGCCTGTGGGGCTGCTGTAGGCAGGGCAGTCAGGGATCCAGGCGCGCACCGAGGCAGCCTTTTAGGACCCCGCCAGCAGGGGTGTTAGGTGTGTTTTTAGCTCCTTGCAAGGCTGACCTGGGGCGGCAGGAGGATCTGTTGCCACCAAGGAGACTTGGGGGTGGGGTGGGGGTGGTCCCAGGCCTGGTGGGCAGCAGGAAGGCAGTTTTTGTTCAGTCAGGAGGCGTGTTGCTACTGGGTGCTGTTCAGTGCGGGACCCCAGGGCGCAGAAGGTGGTCCCAGGGCCTGGGGGCACGCGGGCAGGTGCCAGGGGCTACCGGGAAGCTTCACCAAGCAGAGGGCCGAGTTGGGCCTGTGGAAACCCTGGCTCACACGGAGTCAGCCAGGCGTCCAGGGCAAGTGTCGAAGGTGCGACTCAGTTCCAAAAAATTCGGTATATATTTTGGTCAGGTGGGTCGTTGATGGCCCCACCTCATTGGCCTTTTGGCAGGGCCCTCTGACTCCACGGGACGGTCCGGGGCCAGATGAGGTTCCTGGCCTGGGCTGGCTGCATTGGCAGAGGTCGTGACACCTCTTGGTGCAGACTCTTCCGGGCAGGCCCCGCTGCAGTCAGAAGGATGGCAGGCGGCAAGTGAGGAGCCCAGGAGGAGGCAGGCGTGTCACTGGTGGTGGGACCTCCGTGGGCTTCGCCAGGCCCGATGAGACGGTGGCCTGTATCTGCGTCTGCGTCTGTGTTGAGGAGGCCGCAGCTGGGAGGAGGCCTGGGCCTGTTACCTCCTTCTGCAGAACGGGGATGATGCCCTGGACACACAGCCCCTGCAGTTGGGGGCCCAGATGAACGCTGCTCTGGCTGCAGGCTGGGAGCACCGAGGGACTCTGTGTGGCCAGGGATGGCACCGGGAGACTTGGTCTGGCCCACCTCCGCACGGGACTCACCTTGTGAGCAGCCGGCAGACGGGTGCCCTGTGCATAGCAGGAGCTCAGTGGCACTGGTTTATGCCCCTCGGGGCCATGTCTGGGAGAAGCCACAGGCTGCGGGAGCCTCTGGGGTCTTCAGGCCCCTTGCCTCCTGTCCTCCTGCTCCCCAGGGTTGGGTGCTCTCCTCCCAGCTTCCTAGTGGGCATGGGGGATGCCCCCTCGGGCTCTGCTCTGTGCCACCGGAGGCACAGAGCAGTCGGAAGGAAACCTGGGGCTCGTCTAGGGCGGTCCTCTGTCACCTGCCAGACAGGGCAGGGGCGGCCTGGCCCTTGGAACATGACGAGCATCCTTCTTCCAAGGTCGCAGTTGCACTTGATCCCTCATTTCCTGGAGGAGAGAGGGAGGGTGCAGCCCCCAGAGCCCCAGTGCAGGTAAAGGCGGGGGGCTTTTGTGCCCAGGCAGGTGGCAACTGCTGCCCATGCACACCCACGGCCCCACGAGAGCCCAGGACTGGTGGGGGGGAGGGGTGGCTTTGGCATGAGCACATGTGAGTGGGACAGGCTGGGACAGAGGCAGTGGGAAGAGGCCCCGGGCTGGCGGAGGGGCGGAGACCCTCACAAGCTCAAGGGAGTGTTCGGTTGGGTTGGGGGGACCGAGACCTCTGCTTCTGCTTCTGAGCGGGTGCCAACGATTCCTTATATTTCCCATGGCATTTTGACTCCCTGGAAGCCTCTTCACTCAGAACTGTTTATTTCCTTCTCATGGGCTCATGGGAAAGAGATGAAATGGCTCTCAGAGGCTATGTGGGGTCCAGCCTCCTCAGATATCAATGGGGAAACTGAGGCCCAGAAAGGAAAAACATTCCTGGCCACAGTCCCCCAGCAAGTCCTGGCTGAGGGCCCCGCTCCCTGCCTGGCCCGGAACTGAACTCAGCCCATTCTGGTGCAGGCAGGGGAGAGGGTTGGGGAGCAGGCGTTGGTGGTGGGGGGCAGGGAGGCTGCTGCCCCGCCCAGATGTACAGTCAGCAGCGGGGGCTGCCAAGGGGCGGGCTCCCTCTGCGCCTGCTCCGCCACCCTGCGTAGCGCCCCTGGTGAAGCAAGAGGGCTTATCTGCTGGCGGTGGGAGACAGGACCAGACGGCCTCCCAGGTCCTTCCAGATGGGAGCTTGGGGGGTCCTCGAGCCTGGCCCTGACCTGGACAGTGTAGGGAGGAGCTGGTCGTTCCCCGGGAGAGCTCTCAGGGAACGGAGCTGACTGAGGCTGGCTGAAGGAGGAGGTGGGTGGGTCCGGGGGAGCCCAAGAGGTGAGGGGGCCTTTCCAAGAGGGTCATGGTGGCAGCAAGCTCAGGGACCAGGAGGCTTGAGAAGCCAAGAGTGGGGGACTAACGTGAGTGCCTTTGAAAGATTCCCAGCCGCTCTAGAAGAAAGTGGAGCCAGGGCCTCTGCCGGGAGTCTTCAGCTGTGTTCGCGCTGCAGCGGTCCTGCTCCTCACTCCGTTTCTCCTTTGGCAGGTGCCTCGGGAGCTCGGAAGCTGAGCTGAGCCACGATGCCGCCAGAACCCCCGGAGGGGGCCTGGTTTCTGGAGACTCCGAGTCAGCTGTGCAAAAGCCCTTAGGGAGCTCCCATCACCGGCGCCCTTGGCTCCTGAGGGCAGGGGCTCAGGGGCCTGGACAAGGCCGGCTGCACTGCAGCTATGGACCGTGAGCTGGCCTGGCCCGCGTCCTCACCAACCCTGCTCATCTGTGGCCACGCCCACCATGGGCTCCTCAGTGTACATCGTGGTGGAGCTGGCCATCGCCGTGCTGGCCGTCCTGGGCAACGTGCTGGTGTGCTGGGCGGTATGGCTGAACAGCAACCTGCAGAACGTCACCAACTACTTCGTGGTGTCCCTGGCGGCCGCTGACATCGCAGTGGGGGTCCTCGCCATCCCCTTTGCTATCACCATCAGCATAGGGTTCTGCGCCGCCTGCCACAGCTGCCTCTTCTTTGCCTGCTTCGTCCTGGTCCTCACACAGAGCTCCATCTTCAGCCTCCTGGCCATCGCCATTGACCGCTACATCGCCATCCGCATCCCACTCCGGTGAGCGAGGGCCGGGGTGGGCTGCCCCCGTTCTCTTCCCCAGCACACCTAGTGCTGGGTTCAGGGCCGGGCCCAGGCCGCCTGTGCCAGGGTCTGGTCTGTGCTGTGGCCACAGTGAGCCCCAGGTCAGGGTCTGGTCTGTGGTGGCAGTGTGCTGAGGTGACAGAGCCATGGAGCTCAGCCCGGGGCTGCCTAGGGCTTGGCTGGCACACCGCCAGCAGTCGGTGTGGGCAGCTGTGGGCAGATGTGTGTGCCCCAGGCCTGGGCAGCGTGTCAGGGCTGTTCTCCACGAGGCGTGATGCTGGGGAGGGGCGGGGCACTGTGGGGACCACAGGACCTCCGATCCAGAGCCCGCCCAACCCTCCTCCAGCCCCTCTGAGCAGGCCTCAGAGCTTGCACATTAGGAAAATGGCCTAGAGAGGGGAAGTGAGCTGGCCCAGTGCCACAGTGAGTCATTTGAACCTGTATGCAAATTCTGTGTGCCTGAGGTCACCAGCCTGTGCAGTGGGGCTCGTCCAGGGGTTTTTCAGTATGAATCTTTTCATGCCGAAGTGACTTCAGCCACAGATTGTGTAAGTGAAGTCTTTCCCTGAGACCAAGTTTACTTAGTGTGGCCTCCACCTCCCCAGCCACGGGTGAGGCTAGGAAGTATCCCTCCCGGGGGCACCCTGGGGCCGCCTGCCCCACCTCCTTGCCCCTCCATCCTGGAGACAGCCTGGGTGGCTGCAGGCTCTCAGGGAGGTCTCCAAGGAGGTCACCCCTTCTCCTGTCTCCCCAAGAGGTGGGGCGCCTACCTACAGAGCAGCCGCAGAGTGAGCTTCGGTGGGAGGGGAGGCGGGTGCAGTGAGCAAATGGAAATTTAGGTCGAACCCAAAGGGGCCCTCGGAGGTCATTTCCTCTCCCTTTCTGGATGGAAAAAGGAGGCCCAGAGAGGGGGCCAACCCTCAGGGCCACACAGTGAGTTAGTAGTACGGCTGGTCTGGGCCTGGGAAAAGGCGTGGCCGCCACCCACTGTTCCTCCAGTCTCTGGGGAGTCGGGCCAAGGGCTGTTCCCGGTCTCCCAGAACCTGCACCAGAGGACACTTCCTGCCACCTGGCTCTTCTCAGATGAGGGCGGGAGCTGGCCCCAGGCAGCCCGGAACCCATGTCAGAACCAAGGCCCAGCCTCGGTGGTGGAGCAGAATCCGGAGCCCAGGCTCCACACACAAAAGCTGGTCCATGGGCCCCTGGGGGACTGGAGAGCCAAGGACTGGTGTCCACAGCAGGGCAGGCTGAGCGTGGGCTGGGGCTGCGCCAGCCCAACGGGAAAGTGGAGGCCTCACTTTCACTTTCTGCCCGACTTAGAGCACAGCTCCGTTCTGGGGAGAGATCGAGGCTGCCGGTCTCAGAGCAAAGGGCCTCGGCCTCTTCTTATTTCTGTTTTCCGAGAATCAAAAGAATGACTCCCCAATGTGGGAGGATGAGACACGCCGTGTGATTGTGGAAAGTCAGCTGTCCCCCTGGGGGTCCATTTCCTCATTATAAGAGGGACGGGCCTCTCTGAGTTCACTAAGGTGTTGTGAGGGTCCTGGGAGTGGATGGGAAGGAGGAAGCCCAAAGGATGGTCAGCGGTCAGCAAGTGGGTGTGGGGCAGCTCTTTCCTGAGCTGCCGAGCCCCTGGTGGCGCCGTGAGCCCGCCCCACCCCCATCCCGACTGCCAGCCAGCCGTCTCTGGAGCAGGACCTGGTTCCACCCAGACCTCAGCTGTCAGAGCTCCACTCCGGAAGGCCCGGCCTGGGTCTCTTGGATCTGGAGGCTGACAGAGATGAGGAAGAGGATGCTGCTCAGCCTTCCCCTTCACAGCTGCCAGAGGGTGTCAGTGCAGCAGCGTCTCCTTTGATCTCACAAGGGCCTTGTCGGGGATGGGGGTGGGGGCTGGCGTTGGGGGCTGGCATCATGACCCTCCTGTTCCTCACAGAGCGGCCAGAGCAGGAGGAGAGGGTCTCCTGACACAGGCGACTGCAGGGTCATTCGTTCGCCTTCCTGTTCCTCAAGGGCCCTGGGCCCGTGTGGCTGGGGAGACCAAGGCCCGGAAAGGTGTCTTTGCCGGGCTCCTGCAGGCAAGCTGGGCCTGAGGGGGACCTAGGGTGGGCACGTGGGGACCTGGGCTCCGCGCAGCCCCGATCCCCTGCCCGGCTGGGCTGCCATTCCTGCCCTTCCTCCTTTGTCCCCTCCCAGCTGGGAACCCAGCCCTGTCCAGGGGCATTTCCCCTCCACTTANGGGGGCTGGCGTTGGGGGCTGGCATCGTGACCCTCCTGTTCCTCACAGAGCGGCCAGAGCAGGAGGAGAGGGTCTCCTGACACAGGCGACTGCAGGGTCATTCGTTTGCCTTCCTGTTCCTCAAGGGCCCTGGGCCCATGTGGCTGGGGAGACCAAGGCCCGGAAAGGTGTCTTTGCCAGGCTCCTGCAGGCAAGCTGGGCCTGAGGGGGACCTAGGGTGGGCACATGGGGACCTGGGCTCCGCGCAGCCCCGATCCCCTGCCCGGCTGGGCTGCCATTCCTGCCCTTCCTCCTTTGTCCCCTCCCAGCTGGGAACCCAGCCCTGTCCAGGGGCATTTCCCCTCCACTTACCCACATGGCTGCTCTGAGGTCTAGCCTGGCCTGCACTGCTCTTTCTCTCCCTCCCTTACTCCCTCCCCCCTCCTGCTTTCTTTCCTTTTCTTCCCTTTCTTTCTAGAATTTAATTGCAGAAAACTCTATGTGCTCCTTTCCAGGGACCCTGGTGGCCTCGGGCAGGGTCTAGTCCGGCAATGGGTGAGAAAGAAGCCTGGTCAGAGGCCAGGGCAAGAGACAAGGGTTCTCTGTGCCCAGGGAACTTCTGTGATCATCGTCTCCTGTCTCTCCTGTCAGCCCCCAATGAGTAGTCTCTGTCCTCAGGATGTGGGCCGAGTACAGGCAATAGGCCTGAAGTCATATGTGGAGGGAGAATCAGTTCATGGGGACAAAACCTGTGTCACCTGGCTTATAAGGAAGGCAGGATCAGGAGAGAGGGCTACCTGGAGGAGGTGAGGCTGATAGGTCTTGCAGGACAGGGGTGGAGGTGGGGGATGGGTGCAACAGGAGGGGTCCAAGCCTAGGCAGAGACCCCAGGAAGGAGTGAACCTGTGGGTTAGGGGCCAGGGAGAGGTGGTGGGGACAGAAGCACAGGCAGGCAGGGGTGTGCGAGGCCAGCTCAGGCCTGCCGGAGCCCAGCATGGTGTTTGGTCGGTGACTCTTCAACCTTGGATCCCTGGCTCGTTTGAACGACTTAGGGACGCTCCCCTTCTCAGTGCAGGGCAGATGCACCTGAAGCCCCCCTCAGTTCTGGGGTGTGTGCTCGGGTTGTGGAGTGACAGGAGCCCCCAGGATGGGGCAGCCTGTGAGTTGGGAGACCCAGGGAGGCCGTGGCACCTCCCAATGTGGACAGAGGCTCTGACACCCGCTGCTTCCTATGACACCTCTGGGCTCCCTGGAACATGCTAGATGGCCATGTCACCCCTTTTCCCTGACAGTCTACGCCTGGGCCCAGGAGGCCAAGATGTGGCCGCTTTAGTCGCAGACGCAGCCCAGGGGCGGCTGCTGGGTCAGGCCGTGGCTCTGCCAGCCTTCCGTTTGGGCCCTCACACTATTCCCACCCCTCGTCGGCCCGGGGCCAGGACCTTAGGCCTGAGCGCTTTGTTTTGCACCCCAAAGCAAATCTGTTTGGTGTTTTAAAACGTAAATAATACCTGTGAGTACTAAAACATCAAAAAATAACTAAAGGGCATATGGTGAAAGATTGTCTCTGGTGCCACCCCTCCATGCCCATCTCTGCAAGGCCGTCTTGGGGGCCGTTCGGGAGACATTCTCTGCTCACTTGCGCAAGTGCTGCCTGTGTGTGTGTGTTTCTGCCCCCACGGGGGGCGTTTTCTGAGAACCCGGTGGCAGGCTGTCCCTCAACAACGGACAGACAAGAGATTTCAGACTGTGCCCCCGAGAAGCCCCAGCCAGGCCCTGGCGTCCTCGCTGGTCTTCAGGCAGTTAACTGTTGCCGACCTCCTCTCCCCCCGCAGCTCCGCTTCTGCAATTGCCTTGGCACCTGGGCTAGAAGGTCTGCGGCCAAGGACAGTTGGAAATCCCCAAAGCAGGAGGCCTCCAGGGTCCTCTGCACCATCCCCAAAACTTCTTTCTGCTTGATTGCTTCACATAACAGGCAGTTCACTACTGCTTGAGGCAGCTCGTTTCTCCCGTGAACAGCTCAGCTGAGGAGCTCTTACCTGAAGCCTCGCTGCAACCTGCCTGCCTATAATTCCCACCCACTAAGTCTGCACTCTGCCCTGTGGGCCAGGGCTCACAGGCCCTGGATTCTTAGTCCCTCTTTACAAATGAGGAAACCGAGGCTCAGAGAGACAGAATGACAGGAACGCCAGGGAGGGATATGTATACTACTCGCCACTACTGAAAGAAAGTATATAAATTCAGATTAAGAAAAGAGTACCAGAGCCCTGGCTGGTGTAGCTCAGTGGATTGAGCGCGGGCCTGCAAACCAGATGATTGTGGTTCGATTCCCAGTCAGGGCACATGTCTAGGTTGCAGGCCAGTTCCCGACAGGGGACACACCAGAGGCAACCCTACATTGATATTTCTCTCCCTCTCTCCTTCCCTTCCCCTCTGAAGAAAAATAAATAAAATATTTTAAAAAAAGAGTACCAGAAAACACTGCCTGGCACAGAGCAAGTGCTGTGCAAGTATTAAATGCAAAAAAAAAAAAGAGAAAGAGAGAGGAAGGAAGGAAGGAAGGGAGGAAAAAAGAAAGAAAAGCCCGTGACTATGCATTTGAGGCCCCAGAGTAGAGAACCCTTGGTGGAGACGGCAGGGTCAAGGCCCTCCCCGCTGGGTGGGGCCCTGGACCTCCAGGGAAGTTCCAGGAGGGACAAACCGACCTCGGCCTGAGTTGCCTCTGGGCTCCTGGACGAGCCACAGCAAGTCCTTTCCTCTGCTTGGGCCTCAGTTTCCCCACCTATGAAGTGAGGGCTAGATAAGAGGTCCGAGGCCACCAGGTTTTTGTTATTGTTTTCTTAATTTGAATTCGGTGACAAAATTTAAACCTTGGAAGACTACCCGGAAAGCCAGCCCCCTCACCCTGCCCGGGCTGAGTGAGGTGTGGCAGCCTGGGGCGCAGTTTGCAAGGCAGCGCGAGGCTGGGGGTGTCGCCGCCTTCTGCGCGCAGAGTGGACGTGCTGTAGCCGGCCTCGCACCTGCATTACCTGTGGGCCCTGTGTTTGCCTCCCCCGGACTGGATGTTTCTGTGGGTGCTTCCAGTTCTGGAATTAAGTCCAGCCCATTCTCCTTGGCACCTACTGTGTCCTGTCCCCATGATGGTGACTCCGAGACGGATGCAGGAAAGCCCTGCCCTCGGCCCCAGCCGTGGGGGCCCCGTGGTTAGTCCTGGTCAAGCAGGAAGCCTTTCCGGGAAGATAACTAGCCTGACCTCTGACCTCGTAGAAAGGGTGGGGTTCACCGGGTCGAGGGTAGGGCAATCTGGTGTTGCTGGAATCAGAGCTCTGCAACAGAAGGTCGTCCCTCAGAGGCTGCCTTCCTCAAGTAGGATTTTTGGTGCTTTTAGTAAAAGCTGTGCCACTTCTGTGGACCCGGGATCAGCTTCCTGGCCAGCAGGCCACACCCCCAGTGAGGGGCGGAGCCTGGCTCTCTGGAGCAGCGCTTTTCAGCCTTCTGGGCCACAGGAGTTTGTGAAGCAGGCGACACCTGAATTTGGAGGGGAAAGGGGGTGTCTCATTTGGCCTGGGACCCCCATCCCTCCTTTCCCCCCTGTGCCACCTCTCCCCGGGGGCTTCTAGATGCCCTAAGTCAAGCGGGAAGCAAGAGCGTAGAGCACAAGAGGTGGGAATCACCGACAGGTCTGGTCTGGCTGGTTCTGCCTTCGGCTGGCAGGCCCACCCTCCTCACCTGTAGCCACTCGGCCGGGAATCTGTTCCAGCCTCAACAAGGGGGTGACGACTTCAAATCACCACATTCATGCCCTGAAACAGGACTACCTGTAACGGTGTTCAGTAATCACCTGAGCGTCTGCGTGGCAGTTTCCCCTCCGGGATGCCTGCTCTCCGCACCTCCTGTGAGGTCTGAGGCGAGGCCCGGCCCACCCCTGGATGGAAGGGGATACTGAGGCTGGAAGGGAGGGAGCAGTGCTCGGGTTCCGACACTTGGCGCTGCCTAGCCCTGGTGTCTCAGGCTTCTGATGCTGGTGTCCGCTCCCCAGGTACAACGGCTTGGTGACCGGTGCAAGGGCCAAGGGCATCATTGCCGTCTGCTGGGTGCTGTCCTTTGCCATCGGCCTGACACCCATGCTGGGCTGGAACAACTGCAGCCAGCCCAAGGAGGACAGAAACCACTCGCAGGGCTGCCGGGAGGGCCAGGTGGCCTGCCTCTTCGAGGACGTGGTGCCCATGAACTACATGGTCTACTACAACTTCTTCGCCTGTGTGCTGCTGCCCCTGCTGCTCATGCTGGGCATCTACCTGCGCATCTTCCTGGCGGCCCGGCGGCAGCTGAAGCAGATGGAGAGCCAGCCCCTGCCGGGGGAGCGGGCGCGGTCCACGCTGCAGAAGGAGGTCCACGCGGCCAAGTCGCTGGCCATCATCGTGGGGCTCTTTGCCCTGTGCTGGCTGCCGCTGCACATCATCAACTGCTTCACCTTCTTCTGCCCCCAGTGCAGCCACGCGCCCCCCGAGCTCATGTACCTGGCCATCATCCTCTCCCACTCCAATTCCGTCGTGAATCCCTTCATCTACGCCTACCGCATCCGGGAGTTCCGCCAGACCTTCCGAAAGATCATCCGCAGCCACATCCTGAGGCAGCGGGAGCCCTTCAAGGCAGGCGGCACCAGCGCCCGGGCCTCGGCAGCTCACGGCGGCGAGGGAGAGCAGATCAGCCTCCGCGTCAACGGTCACCCCCCCGGGGCGCTGGCCAACGGGAGCGCCCCCCGCCCCGAGCGGCGGCCCAACGGCTGCACCCTGGGGCTGGTGAGCGGAGGGGGTGCCTGCGAGTTCCACGGGGACACGGGCCGCCCCGACGCGCAGCTCCTCAGCCACGAGCTCGGGGGAGCACGCCCAGAGTCCCCCGGCCTCGAGGGCCCCCTGGCCCGGGATGGAGCAGGAGTATCCTGATGAGCCCCTGAGTCGGCCCCTTCCACAGGGAAGGAAGTCTTTCTCTTTCTGGTTGGAGGAACCAGCCACGGTGGGAGAAGAGGGAAAGAGCTGGGAGACCCTTCTGGTGGCTGGTTCCCACTTTGGACTGAGGAGGGAGCCCTGGCTGGCGCAGCATGAGGCCCAGCCCGGAGGCTTGAGAGTCCGAGGAAGCGGACGACGTTTCAGGCTGGGAGGCCCAGCGCCCAGCCAGGGCCACAGCACCAGAGCATCTTGGCTGGGCAAGGCCCGGTCCCCACTCGAGAAACATCGAGAAGTGCCACCTTGTGTCCTGCAGAGCAGCTGTGGCGGAGCAGGCTGGCCGGCCCTGGGGCGGGGGGGGGAGGCTCCAGCAGGCCCCTCAACACCCACACCACCCTCCCCAGATGTTCCCAGGGTTCAGGAGCTGCTTCGCTACCTGCAGGCAGCGTTTGATGTATTTTCCAGGAGAAATTGTAAGCTTGAGGATGTCCTTTTTACTGCGGTCCCTCCCTGGCCGCAGGGGCTGATGTCCGTCCTCTGCCAACCGCAGGAGTCGGCCCAGGGAGCCCAGGCGGCCGTCCCACTCTGTGTACTTCTTACCCCTCCAGTCCCCGGTGGTCTCTTAGGGCCACAGGGCCAGGCTGGGCTTGCGGAGGCGGAGTGGTGAGGGAGCTGCACCAGGAGGTGGGCTCCAGGGAGGGGGTCCCCGGCCGGCTGGCCAGGGGGTGAGCCTGGGTAGCTCAGAGCTGCCCAGACATGGGCCCTGCCTAACTGCCTTTCTTTCTGAAGGGAATGTTTTTTTTTTCTGAGATAAAATAAAAATCGAGCCATGTTGTGTTTTAAGCTTGTCAAATGAGAATGGCGTCCGAGTTCCTTCCCCAGCCCCACAGCCAGGCCCAGCACAGTCCCTCAATGTGTGGTGCGCGGGTGAGAATGTGCGTGTGCAGATGGACACCCTGCCTGCCCGGGGCCTCCCCGGCTCTCATCCCCAGAGTGGACAGACTGCCTGGTGCACCAGGACCCAAACACCAGGCACAGCCCCAGGATGGGAGTCCCTGAGATGGACTGTGGGGGAGGGCTTTTACAGGCTGCTCTCCTTCCAGACCTGCTGACCCCGCAGCCCCAGGCATTTCCTCACGGTGGGGCCGGCTCCTCCCTCCCTCCCTCCTTACCTTCCTGAAGTCCTTTAAGATCTGGTACTTCCGTCCTGTGCCCCGCCTCCACCCCTCAACCCTCCACCCCTCAACCCTCCACCCCTCAACCCTCCACCCCTCAACTGAGAGGCCCGTGCAGAGAGACCTGGGCTGGAGCTCGGCTGTCTTCCCCTGGAGTCACACCTCCCGCTCCCAGCGAAGAAACCGGGAAGGAACAGGTGTGCCCTGCTCTCAGCCTGTGTCAGGCACCTGGCCTGGAGCGATGATGCGGTCCTTCTGTGATGGAGAAGGGTGAGCCAGGAGGCGATTTGGGGGGGAGGTTCTCAGGCTGCCCTGGCGCCCTCAGACAGGTGCCCTCGGACAGGCCCGGGAGGAACGTCAGAGCTCTGGGCCGTCCCTGCGCAGCTTCACCTCGCAGGTGGCTGAACCTCAGAGACTAAACTGCCCCTCTTGAACAGAAAGGTGGAGAAGTACAGATAGTAAGAGGCAGAAGTGAACTGACACCTCCGTCTGACTGCAAAAATCATGCTTTTTTCCTTCCTCATTAACTTACTTTAACCAAATCGTAAAGTATAAAATAAGAACATGTCCCCACCACTCTGCTTAAAAAATGAAACGCTGTAGCTGCAGTGGAGCCTCTGACCCCTCCCGGGTCGTTACCCTGCTCTCTGCCCCCGGAAACACTGTTTCCTGGGTTTCCTTCGCTCCCTCGCACATCTCGATGCTTTTGCTAGACAAGGGCTTATGTAAGTGTCCCCAAACCGACACGGTCTTGGCTCTCTTTCACTGTTGCATTGGCAAGAGGTCCCCTAGGCTGGCTTTACAGAAGATCCCTTCGCAGGCTCCGAAAAGTGCCAGAGCCTGAGTCCTTGCCCCAGAGGCCCCGGGTGGGCCCAGGCAGTGGTCATCCCCGCCCCCGCTGCTCTGAGTGCAGGGCCAGGCCCTGAACCACTGAAATCACTGCACAGCCAGGCCCTGGCCCTGCCGGCGTCCTCCTCCCTCCCCCGCACTCTGGTCTGTGTGGGCTGGGGGCCTAGCAGAGGCCTGGGCTGTGCCTGGGGAGGCCATGAGCGTGGACGCTGCTGGTCCTCACGACCCATTGGTGGAGCGAGGCCGAAAGAGAACCACAAGCCAGAGAAGGAAGAGGCCTGGTCTCTCCAGCCTCTTCTGAGGCTCCTCAGGAACCGAGCTCTGGGTGCCGGGCTGCACGGGTGCCGGCTTTGGGGTGGGGCAAGGACCCTGCCAGGGGCTCGGGGAAGGCCTCCAAGTACCCCGGAGCCTTGAGCCTTCTCAGGGCCAGCCCATAGCTTGGCTCTGGAGCCCAGGCCCTTGTGACCATGCCTGTTTGGGTCCCCAGGGTACCCAGGGTCCTATCTCCACACCCCACTCCCCACGGGCTCCCACTGTGAGCTGGCTCTCCAGTGCAAGTGCAGACAGGAGCGAGCGCACGTGCCACTCCCTGACGGTAAGAACACACAGGTGTGTCCACTCACACTTATACCCAGGCTGGCCGGCCCTGGGGGGGGGGGGGAGGCTCAGCTCAGCACGGGTGGGTGCCCCGAAGCAGCAGCATCAGGGAGACGAGAACCCGGCCCAGCCCCGTGGGGCACAGACTGCAAACATCATGCTTTTTTCCTTCTTCATGAACTTACTTTAACCAAATTGTAAAGTATAAAACAGTATCTCCCCACCGCTGTGGGCCCGGCCGTCTGGGGCCTTACTGGGCCGCCCCAAGCCCCGCATCTCTGTCCAAGGGCCCCTCTGCCCTCTCCCGACTCTTTCCAAAGGGCCGAGGGCCCACTTGCTTCATTCCGGCCTGTCCTAGGGTGAGGGTTCCATCACAGAACCTGTCCTAGACATGGCCCCCGCCTCACTCTAGGGCAAGTGTGGCCAGGGCTCGCATGGAGCCCTGTGAACGGAGGCCCTGCTCAGGCTCGGTCTGGCTCACCACTGACTCCCATGATGGACAGACACCTGGAAGGCTCCCTTTGCCCCTCCCCCGCTCACCCCCCTTCTTGCATCCCCACCTTTGTGGCTCTCCCCCCTTGTGATGCTGTCCCTCCCTCGGGGGGCCTCGCGGGAAATCCTCTAGGCTCCTGGGAACCTGCTCGGGGAGCCGTGTGAGGCCTCAGCTCTACACATGCTGACCAGGGGCAAGCAGGGCAGGGGTGAGGGGCAGCCCGAGAACGGGAGGAAATGAGGTGCTGCTGGAGACCCCCTGGGCTGGGCCTCCCCAGGCTGGGACCCTGGCCTTCTCTCCGACTCTGCTGGGGAGACGGGAACCCGCAGGCCAGGGAGTGGGACCGGTTCTGGGCAGCTTTGCCGTTTCTGGGGCCTGGTGGGACGGCACTGGCGCCTGGACCCTGCTTCCTCCCCGTCGTGCTGTGCAGGCCCCTGGCGCGGCAGCTCCTGTGGTTCTCCCCACAACCTCACTCTCGCCCTGAGCGCCCCGTGCTGGGCCCAAGCAGTGCCAGGCTGTGCTGGGGGGAGAAGACCTGAGGTCTGCTGTGAGGTGGGTCACCCCCTGCAGGCTCTCATCTCTGAAAAGTGGGAAGCGTCGGGCTGCCCCTGTTCCCTCCTCCCCGCACCTCCCCCTCCCCGGTCCTTAGTCTTCCCTCCCTACAGCTGTCACTCGTCATCTGCACTGAGTGTCACTGTTGGAGCAGCCCCTGTCAGGCTCCCAGATGGGGAAGAGGTGAGAGACCATCAGACTTGGCTTCAGAGAAGAGGGATGGACACAGAACACGGAGCTCAGTGTGGGAGGCCCCTTTCTAGAAGCTCTGGCTTGACCCTTTATTTTACCGGAAGACAAAGAGCAACTCTGGAAGATGGAGTGCCGGGAAAGACCGGGCCAAGGCGCCACAGGCAGGAGGGCCGGCTGGGGCTGGGGCCCTCTGAGGGGGACCACGCAGGGGCGTCTGAACTTTGGGCATCCCTGGGCCACACTGGAAGGCGAAGAGTGGTGTTGGGCCACACATTCAATACACAAACACTAACAAAAACTAAGAAATCTCATAATGTTTTAAGTAAATTTATGATGTTGTGTTGGACTGCATTCATGACCATCCTGGGCCCACGGGCCTGGGGTCGGACACCCCTGCTGAGGGAAAGCCCAGTGGGAAAGGCCTGGGTGGGACCACCCACATTTCTTTGCCCCGCCCGGGGAAGCGTTTGGGTGCAGGTGAGTGACTACAGCTCCAGCGGCCTGGACTGGCACCTGCAGACCAGGGACCTTCCTCAGGGAAGGCTCGGTTGGGACAGAGAGCGGGCTAGGCCTGGAGCCCGTCTCCTGACTCTCTGCTCCTCTCTCGGCGGCTTACAGAGCCCTGCTTTTGAATGCTGAGCCTGAGAGGCCCCAGGGTTGGTGGTTGGGCCCCGGGAGCCATCAACCCCTAAGGAAAAGGAGCCAGCGGGCTGCAGCCTGCCCTGGCAGCAGGAGGTGATGGCCGGGAGCCCCCAGGCTTTGGGAGCTCAGGAGACGAACAGATCCCATCCAACTTGGGAGTCGGGCCGGCTGAAGCTGAGTTACCCTCCTGGGCCATGTGTTCCAGGGGTTTGCTGGGAGGCAGAGAAGGAGTTAGGCGAATGCTCCGTGCTTGATCTACAGCTGCCTACACGAATTATGCCAACCATTTACAGGCAATTTCCAAGTTAAAATGTTGTCAGAGGGCTGTCAACGCTTTGATCCCTCTTTTCTGCTTGTCCTCCCACACTTTCTAGTTGGGGTGGAAAGGGGAGCTGGGGGATAGAGCCTGGTTTAGAGTTAGAGATTTTGGGAATTGTTAAAGTTAGACAGGATTTTAAAAAATTATCTCGTTTTCCCGTCAGAAAATCCAGGCTCACTGCCCAGTGCCACAACCGCTCCGTCCGCCGGAGGACATTTCAAGGCCTGGCCAGGCACTCCGCAGTCATCCCGGACTGTCTCGGGGTTTCAGCTCGACTCCCCATTGGGCCTCGGCCAGGGAGGCACAGTGATCCCTCCGCTCACTGCCCCCAACTACCCACCACCCTGCTTCCCTGGGCTTTGGGTGAGAGGCAGCGCCAGGCTCAAACCCTGGCCTCTGCACCGACTTCTCCCGCTGTGGGCGAGTCATTCATTCTCTGACCTGCTTTTAGGAAAAACAGGGCCAAGGTGAGAGTGTCTCGGAAGGTTTTATAACACAAGAGCCCTGGGTGACTGTCAGGGCCATAACAAACCCGGTCTTGATTCAGAAAACGCAGGAGGGCGAGTGGTCGTGACCTTGGCATCCTCACTGTCAGAGTGGAAGGAGGTTGGCAGGGGAGAGGGGCGGAAGGGGGAGCAAGCACTTCTCCGTTGCCCTGCGCTCCTTGCTGACACCCAGCCACAGCCAGAAAGAGAAACGCTGCGAATGTGAATGCAAAGCAGGCTCTTGGAAGCCTGTGATGTCTGGGGGGCCCAGGTGGTGGGTGTGGGGATCCGCAGATGGCTCAGGCAGGGACATTGGCCATGGGGTCACTTGCTGTCTTCGGCTCCATCCTGTCCCACATGTTCATTAAAGTCTCAGATCCAGAGGAGTGGAGGTTTATCTAAGACGTGAACAGAGAAGGATGTAGTAACCGTCTGCAACGCTGACAACCAGGATTTGAAACGACCTCAGGGGCCTAGACAGATAAAACAGAGCACAGAGCAGGGGGTGCCCATGCTGAGATTTTCAAGGAAAATGCGCAGGGGGAAGACTTCAGTTCATGTCGCATAGTAGTTCCAACAATGTGGACACTTTGGTGGCTGAGTTCAGCTCTGGCTAACTCTGTGGGAGATGCCGAGAAAGAATTGCATCAGAGTCAATGGGAGCCCCAGGCTGGAGGAGCTCGTTTCTCAACACCACGGGGCCGCTCGGCAACAAACCGAAGTCCCCTGTGTGGAGGTGCCCACCCCAAGACGGTGGTCTCTCGATTACACCTGGCCAAAACAGCAAGTGGCTGAAGGAAGGCGACCGAGACTGGGAGGGTCTGGAACCCCGAAACTGGACACTGAAAGTGGTTGGGGGAGGTGAGGTCGGAGGTGCTTGGGGACCGTTAGGGCGGCAGGCGAGCAGACCGGAGGGGGAACTGCCCTGCCCTGAGCTGTTCTGAAGGGCCCTGGAGGCTGGGTAGGACAGCCCACCAGAGCTGCAGGGCCCAAAGAAGTTCTGGTGGGATAACCAGTCCGTGTTTGAGGCCCCCAGGCTACGACGATTTAAAGTCTGCTCCTCAGTGCCCTCCACGGGGCACACGGGCACTGACCGGCCAGAAGGGGCCTGGCCCCCTCGAGGGCCCTAAAGGAGCACCCCCTTCAGTCACAAGGGCACAAGTCCAGATAAGGATACCTCACCTTCCTCGGCCAGAATGGTCAGTTTTATGGTCCTGGGAACCCAAAGCAGGTGTTGAAGGTAAGGCAGGTAATTGGGAGGAGGGAATGAGAAAGTATAAAAAAAAATAAAGTCATCATCTGAATCAAGTTTATGGGTGTAGGGGCAGGCAGTTACCTGGTGCCAACTGAAAGGAATTGAAAAGGCCCAGTGCCCTGTGTCAGCACGATACACCCGAGGTCTGAGATTCCCACCCCCCAACCCTGCCAGGGCCACCTGAGGAGACAGCAGCAACACCGAGCTGGAGGGCACTGCCATCTGGGGTGGGGCAGGGCTGTAGCACGTGCTACAGCAGGTTGTCACGGGGACGGGCAGAGAAGGGCTCCTGCAGCACATGAAGCAAACTCTGCCACCTTTACAGAGCGTTCTGCCCAGTGAGGGCGAAGTATGAGAGGGTCCTCCCCTGCCGCCTCCTTTCCACCCCATGGTTCCCATCGCCACCCCTTCCGTCCCTAATCCTGTTAATGGAGGTTCTTTTCCTTATCTTCCAAAATTCAATCTATTGCATTCTGCTAATTCTTCTTTTTCAAATGTCTTCCCAATCTGCTTCTCCCACGCCACCCCCAGGAGCCCCCTCAAAGTCCTGGTGTTAGCTGAGGCCTCATCATCTCCTGTCCACCCGGATAAGCCCCCAACTGGCCTCTGTGCATCCATCTCTTTTTACTGTGATCCACTGAGACCACACAATCGGGTTGATCTTCACAGACACACCTCCGGTCTTGTCCCTCCCTGCTCCACACGCTCAGTGCGCCCCGAACGTGTGTCAGATTAAGACTCACTCATTGGTACGACGTTCAGGGCCACAATTTTGCTCTCTAGCCTTGACCCCGCCCACCCACCTCCCTTCTTGATCCCCTCATGGAGCCACACTGAAGATTACAGTCCTCTTACCCTCCCCACCCCCGACCTTTCCCTTCCAGCCTCTGCCTGAATGCTGTTCCTCTGAGTCTCCACTGCTCAGTGACCCCTGGAGGGGAAGAAGGTTCTTCCCCTCCAGGAGGCCTTCCTGAACTTTCTGCGGAAAGCCTCTTCTCCTTTTCTGAGTTCCTTTAGCCCTTGGTGCCTGTCTTCTGTCCCGAAGTTTGTCACCTACTTCTGGTAACATCTCTTCTGCTAAGGTGGGACTTACTCCTACAGCATGTGCTGGTTCTCACTAGCGTACGTGCCAGGTCCCTACCGAGACTGTAAGTTCTGTCTCAGCCACAGGGTCCCAGAGATTGGAGTGCAAATAGTGCCTCCTTCATTCCAGGGTAAGCGCATTAGCACGGGATAAGGCGTGCTGACCAGATGTGGTAGGAAAGATCATGGCGTGACGTTTGTGGACCTGGGCTTTAGTTCTTTGCTGGTATGAATGGGTCGTGTGCCTTTGGTACTGCGGGTAAGTTTCCCTTCCTGAAAACCGATGAAGCAGATGTGTGGATGGTCCCTTCCAGCTCCGGTATTCTCTGAGTCTACATGACTGGAGACTGACCCAGCCCTAGGCCTAGCTAAGGAAGGAGCAAGGAAGGCTACGTACGACAGAGCAGCCGTTGGAGGGAGAGGAAAAGGGAGACGGGGAACTAATAGACCTGGAGGAAGGAAGGACAGGCTGGGCTAATGGGATAATTGGATAATCCTCAGAGCTAGGGGCTGCCAGGCCGGGGCCAGCTGTTGGAAGCAGACGCAAATAGCACAAGCAAAACAAGGGCGCTGGTGCAGGAAGCAGCTTGCTGAGAGACACAGGGGAGGGGCGGTGGTGGCCAGAGGGTGAGGAAGAGGGATGGTGGAAGGGAAACTGGCGTCCCCACCCCCACTCTGTGTGGCTGCTGAAGACAGGTCCTTAGGGACCCTGTAAATAAGATTCCATTTTTAAGGCCCTTCGGCCCACTTCTACATTAGGGGACGTTCTGAGAGGCCCTGGGCCTTGAGCGCGTCTCTCTGCCAAGACGACCCTTGGGGACCATGAGGGCCTCATCCCCTCCCATTGAGTTATCTGCAGGTGGGCCCTCTGTATGACACGCCCGTGAAACTATTGCTGGACCATTGTAAAGTAATGATTTTGGATGCAAGCCTCAGGGTTCCCTTCAGTTCAGACTAATAAATGGTTTGTTGCTGGGGTTGGGAATAGAGCAAAAGAAACTTGGGAGGGGGCTCTGGTCTAGGAGTCAGAAAAGCCTGGCTTCTAGTCCCAGCCCTGCTGGGTCACCCAGTTCAGGCCGTTCTCTCTCCGGACCTCAGTAAATGGAGGGGTGATAGCAACACCCTCCCTGTGGGGCTGTTGTAGAGATAAAATGACAACATGGATGGGAAAGGGATCTAAGATGAGTGTTCTGCCAAGCGCTTTACTCCCGACTCTGTCTCTAGTTCCATGTGATAAAGAAAGACGGTTGACTGTCTCTGAATTCCAGTTTCCTCCACAGCAGCCAGTGACGAGACCAAGCTGGGTTCTCCTTATTTCCCCTTCTGATTTTAATGGTTCTAATTCTTAATAAAAATAGTATATTTACATTTGTATATAGTATAAGGAAAGTATGAAAAAAGAAAAATTTAAGGCTAATATTATTCATGAGTACAGATATAAAACACTCAATGTTAGAAACCGTATTCAGCGATGTATAAGGAGAACATAAATCACGACCCATTAGGATTCATCCCAGGAATGCAAGGATGGCTCAATGTTAAATAATCAATCAATGTTATTCATATTAATACATTAGAAAATATTCTAGAAACATCTCAGTAGATGTAGAAAATATTTTTGATTACAAAAATAACATCCAGCCCTGGCTAAGGTGTCTTAGTTGGTCGGAGAGTCGTCTCTTAACCAAACGGTTGCCGGTTTGATTTCAGGTTGGGGCACACACCTAGGCTGCAGGTTCAACACCGTGGTCCGGGTGTGTCTCGGAGGCAACTGAGTGACGTTTCTCTACCCCTTCCTCTTTCTCTAAAAGCAGTGAAAAAAGGTCCTCGGGTGAAGATTTCAAAAAGAATCAATATCCATTCATAATAAAAACTCCTAGTAAACTAAAAATATAAAGGTATGTTCTTAATTCCATAAAGGATATTTTACAAAAAGCTATAGTGAACGTACTCCATGGTATAATAACAGAAGCCTTCTATTTCTAGCAAAGACCAAACCCACTCTCCTATTGCACATTGTACTGAAGGTCCTAGACGTCGCAATGAAACATGAAACGGAGGAGATACAAGATGGGGAAAGAAGTGAAGTGGCATTATTTGCAGTTGAATTGACCGTCTATGTAGAAAAAATTGTTTTAAAATTTTGAAGTTGAAACTAATGAGACTTCAAGACTGTTGGATATAAGACCAACATAAAAAATCAATAGCATTTCTATACAGTAGTGAAAGCTACTATAAGTAATTTTTTAAACATCATTTACTATGCCAACAAAAACTAGAAGGTACTTGGGAATGAAACCAGTACATATGCCCAGAAAAGAAGATGCAAACCGATGAAAAGACATGCCATGTTCACGGACGGGAAAGAGTCAGACTGTGAAATTGGCAACCATCTCCGAGCTGGAGACCCAGTGTGATTCCCTTAAAAATTGCAATAGCGCTTTCCATGAAATTTGACAATTTTGATCCAAAATCTTGTAAAAAGAAGAAGGGTCAAGAAGAGCAACAACACTTTTCTTCCTTTTGAAGAAGGGAAAGCCCAAACCGTGCAACAGCGTAATGCAGGGACTGGCCACCCAACAAAGGGAAGGGGACACGAAGGTCAGAGGTGGAAATTGTCCGCCACGGGAACGCCTGAGGTGGAAGAGGTCAGGCGACAAACCTCAGAGAAAGGATGGCGTGCTCACTAACGGGTTTCAACAGTGGAGCTTCTACGTAGAAAAGTAAAACTGAAAACAAAGGTGGAAAAAACTTTAATACTTTTATTTTTTTAATATTTTATTTGTTTATTTTTAGAGAGAGGAGAAGGGAAGGAGAAAGAGTGGGAGAGAAACATCAGTGTGTGTTTGCCTCTCGTGAGTCCCGCTCTGGGAACTGGCCTGCAACCCAGACATGTGCCCTGACTGGGAATTGAACTGATGACCCTTTGCTTCACAGGCCCGTGCTCAATCCACTGAGCTACACCAGCCAGGGCAACTTTAATACTTTTAAAAGCAAATATAAAAAATACATGATCTCGGAGCAAAGATGGATTTCTCAAAACACAAAAGCTAAAGCTATAAAGGAAAATGCTGCCAAATGGACTAAAAACACTGAAAATTTTCTTTTCAGTCAAACAACGTAAAGCACAAAGGAAAACCACAGACTGAGAGAAGGCATCTGCATTGCATATAGTCAATAAAGGTTAGTGCTCAAAGTATATAACTCCGACAAAAATCGACAACCTAGTAGATAAATGGGTGAAATTACAATCAGACAATTTAGAAGATGCAACCTAAATGATCAATAAACATGTGAAAAGAAGTTGAGTCACCTGTACATTGTTGGCAGGAAAGTGAATTAGTCCAACCATGACAGGAAACAATGTGGAAGCCTCTCAAAGAATGAAAAATCTGTCTACCACACAACCCAGCAATTCCACTTCAGTGTGTATACCCGAAGGAAAAGGAAGCAGGATTTCAATGAGATTTACATACCCCGTGTTTATCACAGCATTGTCCACAACAGCCCAGGCATGGAAACAACCCAGATGCCTGTCAGCAGATGAATGGACGAAAAAGCCGGGTCACATTTTCACAATGTAACAGTGCTCAGCTACGAGAAAGGAGGATATCCTGCCATGTGCGACATGGATGGACTTTGAGCACACTGTGCAAAGTGAGATAAGTCAGATGAAGACAAGTGCTGTATGACATCATTTATGTGTGGAATCTAAAAAAGTCAAGCCTATAAAAAGAAAAAAAAGAGGAAAATGGCAGTTACTGGCAAGTGGGAAGGGAAAGTAAGGCTGGTATCAAAGCAACACGCTCTACATCTTAAACTCACACAATGTTACTCACCAAATTTAGTCAATAAACATTTGAAAAACAAACAAACAAAAAGAAGTTCAATCTCATTAGTAATCACAAAAAGGCAAATTAAAATATATTTTGCAGTCATTCATAGTCAGCCAACTGGCAACAATTTAAAAAGTGCTGATAGGGCCCAAGTATGTGATTAGAAGGTTGCGGCTTTATATAAATCGTGGTTGGTTTCTCTAAAGAACTATCATACAGGAGACAAAATGAACGAACTCAGAAAGTCCACACTCTGTACTCCAAGTTAACTTTCTGTGGCTATTTCTTTACAAGCTGGACTTCCCATGATCCTTTTAGAGAGCAGGCATTTCTGCATCCTGAGAATAAAAAGTTAATAAAAGTCTCATTTATTTTATACATTTATACTTTCTTGCCCTTTATCTCACTTGATTCTGTCAATGAGTTCGTGCCACAGCTAGGCAGAGATGATCGGCGTCGAACAGATGGGGAAACCAAGGCAGAGAGTCTGACTTACTGAGTTGAGTCTTGCAGAGACTTAGTGACGAAGGCAGACCTAAACACTCTACCAGCTAATGGGCTGTGGCAGCCAAGACCAGTGCTGACCCCGGAATCTGGCGGGACAGAGTGCCCCGACTGGAAGGCTGGACAGGTCCCATGTCCCTTGTTCTCTGAGACTGTCTGCGGCCTTACCTGGTGCGTGGAGTCCGAAGACCAGGTTCCAATTCTCTTTCTGTTGCTCATCTGCTGTGTGAACTCAGCACGACTTGACATGGTCAGCCTTAGTTTTCTCATTGTAATATAAGGATTAAAAAAGACCCACGGATGTCTTTTTAAAATGCCAAATTTAAATGACATCATTAAGACTTGTTGGGCTAAACGTGAGGTGAAGGACAACAGCCAAGAGCCCTGGCAACGGGACAGGCTTTAGATTTGGGCAGGTAATGCACGCTGCCTTCCCTTCCTCATTGTGAGAATGGAGAAATATTTCCTGCTTTCCTGTTTCACAGTGTAGGAATTCAGTGTGAATTAATTAACCAGGAATTACAGAGTAAATGTGAAAATGAGTAAGGAGAGAAGTGAGTCAGGCGAGGCATCTGGGGGAGCCAGGCCAGTGTGCCAGGCTCTCCCATCTGTGACCCCTGGGCCGCTGCCAACTTGGACTTCGGTCTGGCTGCCCGGGGCCACAGAGGCGGCCCTCCTCTAGCCTGGAACAGGGGAAGCCCTGCCCTCCTGGGTGACCTTTTATCTACACAGGATGGTTTCTCTGCCAAATAGACCAAAAGGAAGGAAAGCCAACTGGATATTAGTTCTTTTCTTAGCTCCCATATGGCTGACACTTCAGGAGACCAAATCCTGAATGGGACCCAAGGGGATCAACGCCTCCCACCTGTCTGCAGGCACGCTCAGCCTTACAGGGGGGCTCTCTCATGCAGGGCGTGCTTTCCAGAACCCAGGGGAGGCCCTTGTCCAGAAACCTCCTCCAGATGTACTTCCTCATGCTGGGAAATCCATCACGAGAGCTTTACTGTTTCTTTGGCACAGCCAGGTGTGGGTTTCTGTCTTCTGTGCGACAGTACAAGCCACATATAAAATCGGACCATTCGCCTTGGTGGGCACAGAACACATTGGTCCTTTCCTCAGAGATGGCTCAGGCGGAGAGGGGACTGGGATGCTGCCAGCGGCGGCCTCTGAGGCTGGAAGATGCGAAGCAGGCGAAGAGGAAGGATGTGGGGGGGACAGAGCTAATGAAGCCTCGCCACCCGCACAGCCAGGTGTGGACTCCAAAGTACCCACCGAAACTGTATATTAAAAAAAGGCAGACCAAAAAAATCACATTTTATGATTCCGTATAAATCTAGCAAATGCAGATTTATCTATGGTGACGGAAGGCAGATTGGCGGTTCCCTGGCAGGGCTGCGGGAAGGCAGGAGGGGAAAATGACAGAGGTACCTGGGGCAACTCTGGGGCGGGGATGAGCATCTTGATTATGATGGTAGTTTCAGAAAGTGTATATGGGTCAAAACTGATCAAATCGTACATTTTAAAGACATGCAGTTTACTTTTTATGTGTCAGCTGTATCTCAATAAACACTTTTTGGAAAAGAGTGAAAAAAAAAGTTGCAAGTACCAAAAAAGTTGCATGTGCCTGCCGGTCACCCCTCTCACGTGCTCTGGTAAGTTCTGGCAGGTGTTTCCCGGTAGGGCCTCGTCGCTTCCCTGGGAGTCGGGGGTTTCCCCTCACGGTGATGGACATGGACTAGGCCGTCCCGAGCTGCTACCCGGACATCTCAGTCTAGGCTGCCAGGGGCAACTACGTTCACTGGCAGGAAACCATCATGAAAGCGCAAAGGGTCTGATGCACCTATAAAGCAGGAATTACTACGTAACCAACGTAAATTGAGATGCTGGATGAAAATAGTGGATTAAACACATGTATCTAATTTTCCTACATGTAAAACTCCACTAAAAGGGCTCCCCCCGCAACGGTAAAGTCTCCAATGCGAGCTGTTAGAGAGAAAAAAACATGACTCCAGAGACAAAAAATTTGACGGAAGGATTAGAAGACAGATGAGGAAATTTCCCGGAAAGCAGAGTAAACAGAGTCAGAAAAGTAAGAGAGAACCAATGAGAAATTCATCCCCATAACTAAATAGCAGGAGTTTTTAGAAACATAAAGAAGCATATAAAATAATTCAAGAAAACACTCCAGAATCAAAGGAAAAAGATTTTAGGTCGAAAAGACCACTGAGGGGCCTGCACGATATGTATGTCATTGTAAAATTTCTCAACGATGGGGACAAAGAAAGCCTACAAGGTCACATGTAAGGAAGGCTTTGGCCTCCAAAGCAGCCCTAGAAGCTAGAAAACGATAAAGCCACACTATCAAAGTTCTAAAGCACAATGACTTCTTATCAAGAATTCCACACAAGCAATCAAGAGTTGGACATTTTCAGACATGCAAGGTTTCAAAAAATTCCCCTGATACACTCCCAGAAAATTCCAAAATATATGTCATCAAAAAGAAGGAAGAAACCGAGACATGAGAAGACATGGGGCCCAGGAACAGGCCAAGTGACAGAGGCAAGTGGCAAGGGACTCAACTCCTGGAAGCTGGCAGAAGGGGGTCCGGACCGCAGCGGGGGCCCCCACACCGTGGGAGAGAAGGTTCCCAGAGACTTTCCTGGGAACATACTGGGCAGAGATAAGGACAGCAGGCAGAGTTTAGGGGTAACTAGTGATAAGATCTTAGAAACCCAAGTGTCTGAAAAAACAAGATAATCCAAACAAAGATGTTGGAACGGAAAAAGCGGTCAGAGCGGACTCTATGGCTTAGGTACAAGTGGCTTGTGCATCGTTAGAACAACAAGCACACCCGTTATGGGCCTACCCACCACGACAGTACCACTGCCTTGGGAAGACGGGGGCTGGGAGCAGTGCGTTTGTGTGGAGCGCTGAGCAGAGGAAAAGGGCAAGGGCGCCGAACCCTCGTCTCCCACGGTGGGAAGTGGACAGATAATGCCTGAACTGGAAAACCAGGAAGCAGCAAGACAAACACGTTATTTTTAGATAGGTAAGAGAATTGGTTAAACAAGTTGAAAATAGTCTTCTTAGGGAAAGGGAAATGGAGTGGGGTGGGGGGTGGGGGGAGGCTGAGTACTGTGCTTAGTCTTAATAAAACTGGTAGAACTGTAGAAGGTGACTATTCAAATTAGGTGTCTGTCTAACATGGAGGAACTTTAAAATAATGATTTTTAAACGTGACTATGATGAAGGGGTGGTGAAATGAGCCCACATGTGAACAGGTGTTGCGCATTCAGGGACCACCCTTCCGGCGCCAACCTTCTCACGTAAAACACACGCACGTGCGAGAGTGCGGCCATTTGGCAAGTCGCATCGGATGCTTGCTGCCTCCTCTGTCAGTCACTTAGCCTAAATCTCAGGGTCTCNAAATAGTCTTCTTAGGGAAAGGGAAATGGAGTGGGGTGGGGGGTGGGGGGAGGCTGAGTACTGTGCTTAGTCTTAATAAAACTGGTAGAACTGTAGAAGGTGACTTTTCAAATTAGGTGTCTGTCTAACGTGGAGGAACTTTAAAATAATGATTTTTAAACGTGACTATGATGAAGAGGTGGTGAAATGAGCCCACATGTGAACAGGTGTTGCGCATTCAGGGACCAACCTTCCAGTGCCAACCTTCTCACATAAAATACACGCACGTGCGAGAGTGCGGCCATTTGGCAAGTCGCATGGGATGCTTGCTGCCTCCTCTGTCAGTCACTTAGCCTAAATCTCAGGGTCTCACCTCGAGAGACCAGACCTAAGGAGTGTCGAAAGTTTTGTGAGCGAATGTGTGTAGAATACCAAGTGGGCAGGGCCTAGACCTACAGCCAGCTGCTTCCACTGATTTGGAGAAGAGCTAGCGCAGGGGTAAAAACACGCGGTCTGCTAGTGGCAAACAGGCTCCAGCCCCAGCAGCCTGAAAAAAACAAGCATGCCCTGCTCGGGTTGGCCCCGCACCCTGTGTGCCAGACCGATCCGTGGGTACCCATGCTTACATTTCAGAGGACACTGGAGAGTTTCCCCTCCAGGACGTTGAGACAGCCACTGCAGGAGGGTGGTCTCTGCACGTGAGTCCCGTTGCCGGCTACCTGCAACCAGCACTGAGCTGAGCAGGGCCAGATCTCGGGTGCAGACACCCACAGAGAGGCCACACTCACCACGAGCAAGCCGGGGCAAACCCTGTCTCAGGGGAACTCAGGAGACAAGGTACAGTGTGGCAGAAAAGCACCCGGAATGAGGAGCAAAAGGACTCAGCTTCCAGATCCCCTCTTACTTCTTGCTTTGTGACCCAGAGTAAGTCTTTCACCCTGATGGCTCCCTTTCCTGTAGGAGGATGAGACCGGATGCTGTCAAGGGTCCATTCTTGGCCTGTGCGGAAGCACATAAACCCCCTGAGGGCCAGGACTACGTCCGTCTGTCCTGGTCATCGTGGGTGGCACACTGAGCTCTGCAGACCCGCTGCGGCCCCTTTGTGTGCACGTTGGCGTGGTGGGGGGAGAAAGCGTAAGGACCTTTTGTGGGAGCTTTCTTTCCCTTTCTTATTTTTCATTCTCTTGGGTTTTCTCTTCGGTTGTTGTTTTCTCTTGGCAGGACACACCCAGTTTTTTAAAAGGGGGGGAAAATACCACAGTGCCTGGCACATAGCAGGTATTCAATAACTGTTTGTTGAATGAATAAAATGGAAGATAAAGGTAAAAGCCAATCCATGTATTAGGCTCTTAAAATGGAAAATAAGCTCAGCCAATGAAATTCATCAAAGAGGAAGAAACAAACGCCTAGCGAGGAGGGAAAATGTGTCTGTGGTCGCCCCAGCTAAGTAGGAGTGGGGCTGGGACTCAAGCCCCAGCCCCGTGGGAGCTGAATAGAGGACAGACTAGCCGGAAGGGAAGGAGCCACATCTCTGAAAGTCGAGAGGAGAACATCGGTGTAGAAAATACTCTGAACTCACTGGTAAAGTCCGGCAGCAGAACCAGCTGGAACAGCAAGAGTTGGGTTGACGTCCTGGTTGCGCCACTCAACGGTGAGACTTCAGGCTAAGCCGCCCAGTCTCTGAGGCTGCTTCCTCCTCTGAAGTAGCAGAGATAATCATAGCATCTATTTTACAGAATATTTATCAAAATTAAAATAACTTAACCCTGGCTGGCGTGGCTCAGTGTGTTGGGTGTTGTGCTGCAGAGCGAAAGGTCGCTGGTTCGATTCCCGATCGGGGCACATGCCTGGGTTGTAGGTTGGGGGTGTGCAAGAGGCAATGGATGGATGTTTCTCTCCCTCTCTTTCTCCCCCATTTCCCCTGTATCTAAGTAAATAAACAAAATTATTTTAAAAATTAAAATAAGTTAGCTGTGGAATGTGGAGAAAGTATTTTGCAAGCTGTAGAATATCATATAGATTGCTAATCTGTTTGGCGAGGACCCCTCCTGAGTAATGTCTCTCTCGCCAGCATATCGACAGGGATTGTTAATGACGGCTTTTTTTTTCAGCCAGTCAAGTTGTCACTTTGAAATACAAATGGAAGGGACCTTGAAAGGTGGGTGAGTTTTGATGGAGTACAGGAGGAGAAAGGTGAGCAGCTACAGTCGAGGTGAGGGTACCCGGGGGTTCGTCCTAGGTGGTCAAGAGCAGACGACACTAAGGCAGACAACACCACAGACAAGGCTGGCCCAGGAGCCAGAAACCAGGTGCCAGGCTCTGTGACTGGGGGGACCTGTGAGCCCCCTGGCTACTCTTATCTGTTAAGGAGAGAGAACACTTGGAGGCTATAGTGATGTCACGTGAACTGGTGGACCGGAAGCCTTTTGAAGAATTATCAGTCGCCATCTCTGCAGGCGGGGGATCAGCAATCCTTCAGAAGAGCACGGGTGGGGGGTAGGAAGCACACGGGTAATAAACCTTGCCCACTGTCATGGATGGGATTGTGTCCACCCCTTCACCCCTACCCTCAGTTCTGTGATAAAGCCCTAACCCCCAATGTGATCGTATGTGGAGATAATGGCCTCTTAAGAGGTCACTAAGGTTAAATGAGGTCAGTAGGGTCAGGCCCTAACCCAATAGGACTGGTGTCCTTATGAAACGAGGGAGGGGTAGGCCATGGGAGGGCACAGTGAGAAGGCGGCCATCTGCAAGCCAAGGAAAGAGGCCTCGGGAGAAACCAAACCTGCCGACGCTTTGATCTTGGATGTCCAGCCTCCGAAACTGGGAGAAACAGGTTCTCTTATTTAATACCCAGTCCGTGGCATTTCGTTGCGGCAGCCCTCCCAGGCAGATGCACCCATATCAGGTGTACAGATACACTTGAGGCCAGTTCTGCTCCCCTCACTCTCTCCCCAGAACAGGTGCTCCCTTCACAGGGAGGCTCTCGCACACAAATGGTCCCTCGAGGCATCCTGGCCAGCACAGTGGGGCAGGCGGTGCGTCAGGACCTGGTGTTAGGCACTCGCCAATCTAATTGTGAGTGGGTGGACAGGTCACTGAACCGGCAAGTGAGTGGACACCAGCTGGCTGTGCTTAGAGACCAAGTTTGCCTTCTTTTGCCTATATTATGTACCAAGATTCTGAGGCTCAGCAGAATAACAACAACAACAACAACAACAACAATAATAATAATAAATAATAAATGTTTACAGAGGTTTTAGTCTAAGGGATGAATTCAAGTTCATCCCTGTGATTCAAGTTCAACTTTCCTCTTTGTTATGTGCTGAGTAGTTTGAATCATGATACCTTGGAAACAGGACACATTGCTCAAATCTTCATTGGGAGTTCTGAAAGTGATTATGTGGGCTTCTTTTGGGGTTGAATTCAGCCAAAATTAAAAACACAAATCTGACAACTCTGCATTACTCCTTACGCATTAACGTCATAGCCTTAGTCAGCAAATGTTCTTGAGTACCTACTACATGCCAACTTTTATTATAAATCATAGAGCTGTAATAAGAATAAAATAGATATTGTTCCTATATTTATAGAGCTTACAGTAGAGTGGGGGAATATAGGCAAGAGCCCGAGGATAAAAATAAAGTTCTTTGGCCTGCCACTTGAAAATCCAGTTCGATCTGGGCCCAGTCAACCTCTCCAGTTACCCTCTAAACTCCTACTCAAATGCCTCATTCCAACCAAATCCTCACAGTCAAAGCTTTCCAACTTCTGTATTTTCACACTTCATTCTCTCCCCAGAGGTGTTCTCCTATCCACCCAGCAAGGCGTAGCAGGCAGCCTCTAAGGTGGCCCCCAACGATCTCTGCCTCTTGGTGCTCACACCCTTACATGTGGGTTGAACCCAGTGACTTGCGTCTAAAGAAATCAAACAGCAAGAGTGATGAGCTACCACTTCTTTTTTAATATAATATATTTTATTGATTATGCATTACAATTGTCCCATTTCCCCCCCTTCATTCCCCTCCACCCTGTGCACCCCCTCCCACCCATATTCCCCGCCCCTAGTTCATGTCCATGTGTCATAAGTTCTTTAGTTTCTACATTTCCCACACAACTCTTGCCCTCCCCCTGTCTGTTTTTTCCCCACCGTCTATGCTACTTATTCTCTGTATCTTCTCCCCTTGTCCTCCTCCCACTCCCCTGTTGCTAACCCTCCATGTGATCATTTCTGTGGCTCCACTCCTGTTTTAGTTGTCGCTTAGTCTGCTTTGGTTTTAGGTGTGGTTGTTAATAACTGTGAGTTTGCTGTCCTTTCACTGTTCATATTTATTATCTTCTTTTTCTTAAATAAGTCCCTTTAACATTTCATATAATAAGGGCTTGATGATGATGAACTCCTTGAACTTGGCCTTATCTGAGAAGCACTTCATCTGCCCTTCCATTCTAAATGAAAACTTTGCTGGAGAGAGCAATTTTGGATGTAGGTCTTTGGATTTCATGACTTGGAATACTTCTTTCCAGCCCCTTCTTACCTGTAAAGTCTCTTTTGGGAAATCCACTGACAGTCTGATGGGAACTCCTTTGTAGGTGTCTGTCCCCTCATCTCTTGCTGCTTCTAGAATTTTCTCCTTCATTTTAATCTTGGGCAATGTAATTCTGATGTGCCTTGGTGTGTTCCTCCTTGGGTCTACCTTCTTTGGGACTCTCTGAGCCTTCTGGACTTCCTGTAAGTCTATTTTCTTTGCCAGATTGGGGAAGTTCTCCTTTATTATTTGTTCAAATAACTTTTCCACTTGTTGCTCTTCCTCTTCCCCTTCTGGTACCCGTATGATTCGAATGTTGGAACGTTTAAAGATGTCCTGGAGGTTCTTAAACCTCTCCTCATTTTTATGAATTCTTGTTTTTTCATCTTTTCTGGTTAAACGTTTCTTTCTTCCTTCTGGTCTACTCCACTGATTTGAGCCCCAGTTTCCTTTCCATCACTAATGGTTCCCTGTGCATTTTGCTTCATTTCACTTAGTGTAGCCTTCATTGTTTCATCTAATTTGCAACCAAAATCAACCAGTTCTGTGAGCATCCTGATCACCAGTGCTTTGAACTGTGCATCTGATAGGTTGGCTATTGTGGGGGCAACTATGCCCGCAAAGTCCTCCCATCTACCATGGATGAAAGTAAACACTTCCAAGACATGATCTGCTTGGGGAAGAAAGGTGGCCGATCCCTCAAAGGGGAAGGGCCTTGAGCAGTGGCCAGTTTCTCAGGGGGAAAAGGCATTGAGCTCCCTTCTCCAAGGGCTTTTATTGGGTTGTAATGCATAGGAATAAAGGGCAGCAAGGATCAAACAGTAGATAACACTTCAAAGAAATCTGAGGGCTTAGTGTGAGTCAGAGTCTGTCAGGAAGAGAGTTTTAGGGTTTCCTGCTCAGACCCTTAACGTATGAATTAAAGCACTCTTAGCAGACCAGATTTCACAGGTTTATCAGGAAGTCTTTGTGATGCCAGGTTTTTCCCCCAGGATCAGCCCTGGCAAGGCAAGGAGCTGCACCTCTCCCCATCAGGTATTCAGGTTTAAGAGGATTAGAGCCAGGAAGCGCTTCTCCCAGAGGTTTTGGGAACTCGGGCTATCTCAAAGCCAGGGGGCAAGAGTCCATTGCTCTTTGTTGCAGTACCCCTGGCCCCGAGTCCTTCCATGATGGCTTCCCAAGTGATTGTGTCTGGCCTAGGTTGCCCCTCCTCTGAGGGGTCTTCTCTGTCAAGGACTTCTGACCATGCTTTGGAGGCAGGGAGGAAACTGAGGCAGCATTTGCTACCAGAGACAAGCGTTGTCTCCTGTGGTTCACATTCCAGAGGTCACTGACTCATCTTTAGCCATGGGGGTAGAGTTACACTTCCTAAAACCAGGCTGAGTGGTCCACAACAGGCTATCTCTTGGTCGCTTAGATGTATTGGCTCTGGGGCTTTGATCTGTTCTTCTGTTTGAGCCATTTTTGGTCAGGTCTCGCCTGTTAAGCATAAGGGGAGGAGCCTTAGGTATTCTCCAGGGTGAGTCAACCCAGTGGCTGGGTTGTGACACTGTATGTGGGGGTGGGGTCATAGAGAAAACAATGGCACTTGCTCCGAGCGCTCTCATACAGTGTCCCTTCTGTTGACTCCCACAAGCAACTTGGGCCTGTCTGGTACTGGTTCCTGGGTGGGTTGCCTTGTGTACATTCTAGGACCCTGTGGGTCTCTCCAACGAACTATCCTGTGAGGCTGGCAGTCTCCCTGCGCCTCATCCCCTGCAAGTGTTTTTTATCGGTGCTTTTAGGCTTTATTTCCAAGTGCTGGGGCCCTGGGTTGCACAGTCTGTCTCACTGCCCGTTTCTACTTAGTTTATCTGCACCTGAATGTGTGACTGTGGCCAGCCAGCCACCTGGTGCACTCTGCTCATCTCCTCCCCACACCAGGGGTCTGCTAGCCCCGTGCCGCCTGCACTCCTGGGTCTACCAGCCACGGCCTTTCCTGCTGCGACCCCCCTGTACAGGCCGCCGACTCTGCCCCTCTTACCCGCATGGTCGAATGGTTGTCAGACTTCTGTACAGTTAAGTTTTCTGTCTGTTCTGGTTGTGTTTTTCTTTCTAAATCTTTGTTGTCCTTAATTTTGGTTGTACAAGGAGGCACAGTGTGTCTCCCTACGCCTCCATTTTGGCTGGAAGTCGGGCTATCACTTCTGAGACTAGGTTACAGAAGGACTGTGACTTCCATCTCGGCCACTCTCACTCTCTGGTACATCTTTCATGCCTGGGGAGCCAACACCAGGGCTGAAGCAGCCCGTGGACAGGCCTGTGTCACATTGGACTGCAGCCTGTCGGTGACCACTCCGGTGGGCCTAGAATTGGATTCCCCTTTCCTCCCCACTGACCTGCAGGCTGGGATCTTGACTGCAGCCTCGTGAGAGACCTTGAGCCCGAGCGGCTCAGCTGAGCTGCACCTGGCTTCTTGACACACAGAAGATGTGAGATAATAAATGTTTATTGATTGAAATCACTAATTTTTAAAATTTATTTTTTTGAATCCTCGCTCAAGGATACCTTTGTTGGTTTTAGGGAGAGAGAGAGAGAGAGAGAGAAATATCAGTTGGTTGCCTCCTGCACACGCCCCCAACTGGGCACTGGCCTCGGACCAAACCCACAATTTAGGATTGTGCCCTGACCGGGAATCAAACCCACGATCTTTTGGTGCACAGGATGATGCTCCAACTGACTGAGCCATGCTGGCCAGGGCTAAATTGCTAACATAAACACCTGGCTCAGATTGCTCCCCTGAGTTTTCTTTCACCTGACCTGGCCCAGAGCAACTTCTGCCTCCTTTGCCCTTGACGTAGACCTGTCCTTCTCACTGGTCATTTCACACTTTGGCAACATCGGTTCCCTTCTACCCTCTGTGTTCCTGGTCCTTCCCAAGGAAGCCCAGGCCAGCAGCTGCTTCCATGTCCTGTGCTCCTGTTTAGGCAAGTATTTGGCAAAGCAGAGAAAGAGGTTTGGAGAAGGTAGAACTTGGAGTCACAAGGGACTTTCAGTCCGTGTCTCATGGCCGAGGGAAGTGTCAGGTGGAACAGGGACCACAGCCCAGGACGAGTGAACTTCTGGTCTTCATCAAAGCGAGGTGTAAGCGGTCAAGACTAAGGGCCAGGTCACCTTCTAAATTCCTTCAGGCAATTTCCTTCTTATTGTGAGGAGCTTAGCCTTTTGTTGACAGCTGTGAGAGGCGACAGAGAAAGGGCGGCTCAGGGCACCGGGCCACTTCAGAGGAGGGAAGCCAGTTGTTTTCTCAGGGCCCCTCTCACCTCAGTTCCTCTCAGGGCCTCTGTGGCAGGGCTGTGCTGGAGGCATTTCCTACACGTAGCACCATTTATTGAAAACACACACCACATACACACACAAAAAACAACACAAAGGAAAGAGAGCGGGGAAAGGGCTGCTGAAGACCAGAGTCACTAAAAGTTCAGGCTAAGAATAGACAAGGAACTCTGAGAGCCACTTGGCTATGTGACCTCCTTCAGGGTCTTGGCAGCAAGCCCAGCCCTGCCTTGTATTTTCTCTGTCTCTTTACCGAGAGCACCAGCTTGGGAGTCGGAGAGCTGGGTTCTAGGCACTGGCTCTGCCAGTACCTTCTTTTGTGACCTGAGCGCGTCCTTCCCATCTCTAGACCTGTGTTGTCTGTCTGTGAAATGAGAGAGTTGGTCTAGACTCCAAGACGGTCCAACTCTGACACCGAGGGAGCACAAGGGAAAACAGAAAGAGCGCCGACCGGCTTGGGGACCAGGAGACCTGTCTGGTCTCAGCATCTTCACTAAGAAGCCAAACCTCTCCGGGCCTCTGCTTCCTCGTGTGTAAAACAAAGTGATATATCCATTCATCCACTGCTTCAAAAATATTTCTTGAATATCTACTATGTGCCCATCTTTTTTTTAAAAGATTTTATTTATTTATCTTTAGAGGGGAAGGGAAGGAGAGAGGGAGAGAGATATCAATGTATGTTTGCCCTCGTACGTCCTCTGCTGGGAACTGGCCTGCCACCCAGGCATGTGCCCTGACTGGGAACCGAACCGCGATCGTGTGGTTCACAGGCCCGCGCTCAATCCACTGAGCTACACCAGCCAGGGCTCTCTGTGCCAATCTTGATGCTAGAGATAGGATGATGAGGCAATAGACGTGGCCTATGTTCTCAAGCAGTTTCCAGGCTACTGGGGGTGGAGGGAAAGAGGAGAAGGCCAACTGTCCTCAGTCACAGAGATGAAGGGGTCGTTAATGCCAAGAAAAGCACAACAAAGACAGGATCGTAGTTGGTTCTCGGTGACAGAGGGAGAGCTACAACTTCTATCAGTTTTAGCGTCCTGTGCTCCAGCAGACGTACCCCTCCCGGAGGCACGGAGAGCCCCTCGGAAGCGTGCACATCTCACGCCACAGTCTTATTTTCAGCTCAATTGACCCAATTGGCCAATGGCCATCTACTGGGTACCTACTACAAGCAATCGACCACCCAGTCCCTGTCTTCCTAGAGCTCACTCTAGTGGGCAGAACGGACTAATAAACTGACAAGGTATGAAGCGCCTCATACCATTCTTTGATGGCTAACTTTAAATATGTGTGTAAGAGTTAAGAATCAAGTGGGGGGGGTCGGACATGCTAGAGCAATCAAGGACACTGTCTTAGAAGTAGGAGTTGAGACAGGAGCTGCAGGTTTGCTGCGCGTTTTCAGACAAACAGAAATTATGGTGTCAGGGTGCCATGGCCCCCTTCTTCACCACTAGACAATGCTGGTGCACAGGACACCCCAGAGAGATCAAAGGTGGGAGGCTCCTAAATCCCCCTTTGGGCCCGAGGGAGCTCAGCCCCACTTTTATCAAGAGACGAGACCTCTTCTGTGGCCGCTCTGAACACTGCCCTTCGGATTGGGAGGCTTCTGCTGGACTTCCTGTCTTGGGGGGGGGCCACCTCCCCTCTGTGAGTCTGTCACCTCGTTTGGGAAATGAAGGGCTTGGATGATACCCAACATCCCTATGGCACCCAGAAAGATGACGAAAATCTGAAACTTTTAAAGAATTCGTATTGTTTTATAATAAAACTCGTGGTTACTGCCGTGGAGTGTGAGCTGTGGGATCTCAGACAAGTCACTTAGTTTTCTCAACCCAATTTGCTTTCTTTTTTAGTTTCATAATCAAAAAGGAATACATATACATGATTTTAACAGTCAACTATTACAAAAGACTGTACTATAGTGGTTGTGGAATTTCTGTTTGGGAGATGAAGAAGTTTGGAAATAGATGGTAGTGATGGTTGTGCAACATTGAGAATATAATTAATGCCACTGAAGTGTATCCTTAAAAATGGTTGCAATGGCCCTGGCCAGAGTGGCTCTGTGGGTTAGAGTGCTGACTCTTGTAGACCACAAGGCTGGGCGTTCGATTCCTGGTTGGGGCACATACCAAGGTTGCAGGTTCGATCCCTGGTTGGGGTACATATGGGAGGCAACCAATCAGTGTTTTTCTCTCCTATCAATGTCTCTCTCTCTCACACACACACACACACACTCTCTCTCTAAAATCAATAAACATATTTTTAAAAATTTTAATGGTTAAAATGGTAAATCTTATGTATATATTTTATCACAATTTTACAAAACAACATAGTGAAGGACAAACCTGAATGGTATACTTTAAATGAGAAAATCGTATGTTATGTAAATTGCATCTCAGTAAATTGCTGGGAAAAAAACTAAAAAAAAAAAAAGAGTATGCCATAAAGAGTGTATTCTCTATCCCAATCCCTCTTCCCAGAGGCAACAATTTGTTTCTCGTCTCTCCTTCTAGAAACAGCCCAGGCATAAACTAATATATTTTAAAATGTGTCATGTGTTTATCTTCAAATACAAACTCAGGAGGGGCTATTCTGTGTGGGGCTGCTTTATTTCACAGAATAACACATCGAATGCAGCTGTGTGTCTGCACGTGCAGATACACGCCAGTGTTTTCTGCGCCTGCGTAGAACTCCGCTGTGGGAACCCATCACAGCTTGTTTAGTGAGTTCCCTAACTGATGAACCTCTCAGGTGTTTCTAGTGTTTTAGCAAACAGCATTGCAGTAAACACCCTCGCACTTGTGGCTTTGGGCACACGCATGAACATGCCATCTGTAAGATAAACCCCTAGTTCTGGTATTGCAGGATCAAAAGGTTGATGCGTATTAAATATTAACGTTGCTAAATTGACTTCGCTGCAGTCTACAATGGTTTATACTCCTACCAAGAATTCATTTATTCTTTTTTTCCCATTTAACCAGTATTTGAACATCTACCATGTGCCAGGCAGTATTCTAGGCCCCAAGAACTCAGCAAGTGAACGGCAAAGAATAACAACAAAAAGACAAAATCCATTCACTAATGGAACTTTCAGTCGGGTAGGGGGAGAGGGCAAACAAAAAAGTAAATATGTAGTATTTATTTAGCCATGACTAAAATAAAGCAGAGAAAGGAATGGTGGTCAGGGGTGATTTAAATAGCGTATTTGTCATATGAGAATTCTAAGCTTTAGTGTCCTCCTCTGTGAAATAGGATAATAACAGTACCTGTCTCAAAGGACTATTGAAAGAATTCAATGAAATTATGTCTGGTCATACTAGTGAACACTTTGAAATGACTGCTGTTATTACTATATATTACTACAGCTGAGAAAACTGCAGCCTAGGGAGGAACAATTTGCCAAAGGTCCCAAGGAACATTAGTGGCTGGGAAGACCCAGAACCCAGGCCTCCTGGCCCTCCGTGCAGAATGCTTCCAAACATGCCAAGGGACCATCCTTAGTGGACCAACCACTAAGAAGCCATCCTCCCAGGCCTGTTAATGGGCAACATGGCTCTAAATTGAAGAGGTCCCCGAGAATGTGACTTTCAGTATCAGCAAGAGGGGAGGGAAGATGTGAGAGCACATGAGGTTCTTCAGGGAAAGCAGGCCAACCTCTCTGCAGCCTGAGGTTGGGCCTGCTGGGGTTTACTCACAAGACGTTCAGATCCAGGATGCCGCTCTCGGCCAAAGGCAACAAGCTTTCTGGCGTCTGCCGGCCCATCTGCTCTGATGAGACTCTCCCAAGCCCTGATCTCCCATCGGTTTCATTCCAAGGAATCTCCCGGAGAAAAGATAAGCAGCAGTTAAATCACAGCTGTAGAAATAATCAGTTCTAGAGGGGCTCTTACATCTGTTTGGGTCAGCGAGATTCTCAAATAAGCCGAGTTTGTGGTGGTGGTGGTCCCGCAACTCTCTCTGGGTCCTCTCCCCAGCCTTCTCTCTCTGTCCACAACCAGGCACCCACTGCTGCCCTGCACCTTCTGCCTCCACAGGGTCCCCTCCCTGCCTGGGTTTTAACCCCCCTGCAGCCCCAGCCTTTCGTCACCGACAGTCTCTTTCCTTCCACTCATTCTAATCCTTCCTTTAGAAGAAGATGCTCACTGGTTGAGCAGAGCAGGGAGCAGGATTCAGAGAACTCGGCATTCTGGGATTGACCTCTGTTAATGAGTGCTTGTAAGAACTTGGGCAACCCTTTCTGGGCCTCCACTTCTTTACCTACAACAATGCTGTGTATCATCTTGTATTTCAAGTGTTGCGGAACCGATTTTTCTGCAGAGGGCAGGGACCTCATTGATCTCCCTAAACACAGAAGAGTACACAGAGGAGGAGTGAGGCCAAGGGCAGAAATGTGCAGAGTGGAGATGCCAGGACCACTAAGCTGCTATTAGACGGTGTGTTGTGCTGTATCTTGTTCTGGGTTCAGCTCTAAGGGCGTCTGCACCTGAACGAGAGGCCTGGGTTCTGAAGTCTCTTCCTGTAATGCATGTCACATGAGTGTTGTATCACATGAAAGGCTCCAATGCAGGGAAAATCCAGACCAGCTTTGGACCATCCCATGACTGTTCCTGAAGGGAACAAGAAGCCGAGAGAGCCCTGGCCCAAATCGCCAGGTTAGTTGAACTCACGGTGTCGGGCTGGCTGCAAGTCTCCCTGCAAGGCTGAAAACAGGGAAAGTGAGGTCAATAGAAGAGATCTTGAATTTGAGTTTGGAAAAGTGACACAAGAAGATTTCAAACTAAGCAAATAGTTTGAAGATTTCAAACTAAGCAAATAGAACCCTAAGCAAATAGTACATGTGGGTGTGTCCACTTTGGTTGAAACTGTGGGCAGGTACATTAACAGGCAGAGCTTCTGCTGGGGTAATTTGAGAAAACTTAGAAACGGTACTGAAAGTCACTGATGGGTGCTGCTCTCATGGTGGTGTCTGTAACCTTAACTTTGCCCACAGAGAAAGGCATGGGAGGTGGAGCCTTGCTATTCTGAATCCTGAAATAACCTCCGATAGTCGCTATATCATTGCCCCTGCCTGGGAAACCAGTCCAGACCCCCAGCTTTTCTTCTGCGCTGCCCCACCCCCACCGCGGGGTCGACTGCAAACTCGGGTTTCCGTCCCACAGCATCGCTGGGGCAGAAGCACATGCAGACACAGTAACTGGGCTGGTCATTTTTTTTCTGATTTTTTTTTTTATCAATTGATTTGAGAGAGAGCCATCAATTTGTTGTTCCACTTACTGATGCATTCATTGGCTGATTTTTGTACATGCCTGCCTGGGGATCGAACCTACAGCCTTAACATAAAGGGGACAATGCTCCAACCAACTGAGCTACTGAGCCAGGGCCTGGGATGATGAATTTATGAAGCCTGCTTAGATCCGCTCCCTGCTGGGACACAGACAGATATGGTCAGACCTCCAGAGTCGGTGGCGCATCCTGGCAGAGAAACACTGACGGGGGGTGGGGGGGGCGGCGGTGCTGCTGCGGCGGGGCCCTCAGTGACTTTCCACTGAGCTGTGGGAAAATCCAACAGTTGGCTGTAGCTGAATCATAACCCAGAGGTCCTGACCACTCAGATCTTTGACAATTCCTTCCATTCCTCTCCCGAAAGGGGAGGAACCTGGCAAACTCCCATTGTTTAACTCCACTTACCTCTGTTGCAGTTACAGGTGGCTGCAGCGTTGTGCGTCTTCAGCGGTGGCAGAAGGTATCAGGGGAATACCACCTACGTCTATAGTTGCTGTCGCTTAGAATCATCTGATACTTGCTGTTGCCAGGCACTTTTCATGAAAGGGTTTTCTTCCATGAATCTCCACAACCAGCCAGTGGAGTTTTTACTATTAGAATCCCTAGTTTACAAATAAGAAAACTGAGGCCCAAAGAGGGCATGCGGCTTGGATGTGAGGTGCTGAGAATTAACGTAAGCATTCCGATTCCAGCGTCCGTGCTGCTAACTGTTACGTTGCACCAGTTCAGACACCGGCACAGATATTCTGAGCTCAGAGGCGCTTCAGATGTCACCGTTCAACCCCCTGATCTTGCGGCTGAGAAAACAGACCTGGTGAGCTGATGGGAACTGCCTAGTGCCTGAGCCAGAATTTGGGGCAGTTCCCCTCACGCCAGGGCCCAAGGCTTCTCTCTGCGGCAGCAGGCCTTAGGTTCTCCCCATCGTCTTAAGGATCTGGAGTTCTTTGATATTCTATCCTTTATTCCTTAGACATGGAACTTAAATTTATGTAAACATAAACGTTTCGTGTAGTTTTTCTGCAACAGATTGATCGCCCCATTCCTCCTAGTCCACTGTAAGGTTATTTTTGGCTTTGTTTTTTAACTTAGCTCCTTTATGACTTGCTTTTTTTAAATCCCAAGAAAGTGAAAGCAGTTTCGGATATGATAAAAAAATTAACAATCTTTTAACCAAATTTTCCTGTCTTTTGACCAAACACTGCTATTCAGCTGTGCTTTCTAACTGTCAACCATTCAGTCGGGGATTTTTTTTTTTTTTAATCTCATACCGCCCTCCTCTGCCTCTCCCTCTTAGGGCAGGACTGACTAAGGCTCAGCATGTCCGTCAGCTCCCGTGTGTCCCTCTTCAGCCTTACTCTTCTGCAGGCTGTGCCCCACACCCTGCCTTCTGTCACGAAGAGACTGTCCTTACTTCTCCCCAAGGAGTCTGGACACAGTCAGTGACCTTGGCCCCCGTCCTTCCCACCCTCCTCTACATCTAAACCAGCAGATGTAAAGAGGTTGGGAAAAGCACGGAAACAGGAACATGTGGCAGAGAGAGTCTGACCTTTGTAGTTAAACAGATCCTCACTCCTGCGGTCAAGTTTGTTCACCATGCCGAGTCAAGTGCAAAGGGTGCCCCGTTTCCAGCCGGTGATGAGCATGGAAGGAAAGACCGTGCAGAGCATCAGGACATCACCTAGCACAAAATAGACAGTGCCTTCTCTCTCCCGGCTTCTTCCCTCTTTTCACAAAAGTGTTCCAAGAGCTTCATTTTTTTTTTAATTGATTGACTTGAGAGAGAAACGTTGCCTTGTCGTTCCATCTATCATGCATTCCATTGGTTGTTTCTCGTATGTGCCTGACAGGGGATCGAACCGACAACCTTGCCGTATTGTGACAATGCTCTAACCAACTGAGCTAACCGGCCATAACCAAAAGAGCTTCATTTTTTAAGAAGCCCTATCCTATCCTCAAACAATGAACTATTCTTTCTCCTTCTGGTCATTCCAAGTGTATTCAAAGTTACCTTGGCTATTAGCTCTCCTTCTCCCAATTTAATTCACTTTGGCTACTACATATTGGCTCCCTCCAGGGACCAGCTCAGCCTGTTTCAGTGCTCTCCTGGACTCTGAATTCAATACACAGGAGTAAATTGACCCCTGTGTCGTGCGGCATTGACGGCTGCCTGACACTCTGACCTGGGGCAGCCCGCTCGCTTTTGTGTTTCCTCTGATTTCTCTGAACATTTCTGTCTCAGTGACTTTCTACCTCTCATGTTTCTGCATCCTCTCTCTGGGTGATCCTTCACTCTCAGGGACTCACCCATCACTATTTGCTAAGATTTTAAACTCTTGCTCTCCCTAGTCCAAATTCCAATCTTAGGCTCCATCTGTTCCCAGGGATCTCTCTGCAGGTTCCATGGACACCTAAATCTCCCCGTGCTAAGCACTCTCGGTACAGATAAATAAGAGAGTTTCTCCTTTGAAAGATCTTGAAATATGGGTATGCACACGATCCCCTCATAAACAATAAATCAATGTGTTAAGCATTGGAACAAAAACACACACAGGTGAAAATGCGACTTTAGGAAAATTAATATACTAGTACTCAACTAAAAAGGCTCCATGGAAGGCAAGAACACTGAAATCAGAACAATTCGCTTCCTGGATAATACGATCTAGGCAAGACCCAGTGAGGAAGGAGGCGATGGTGGATGCAGTGAAGACCGGAGAGGGGTCAGAATGCAAGACATTTCTAAAGCAGCAATTTATTGCAAGAAAGAGAATGGGACAAGCTTTGAAGTCTGGGAAACTTAATAAAGGATGTTGACAAGAGGAAGATACATTCGTCTGAAGATACATACTGGGTCAAGGGCAAAGCAGGACCACTCTGTTCTGGGAGACTGTCCTAGGCCTTAATATAGTAAGGTTTAGACACGAGACTTTTTAAATTGTTAATAGCCAGGCTTGTGTTGTTTATAAAGAATTTTTAAATATTTTAATTAACTCTGGCAGCAATATGGTCTCTACGTATGCACTGTGGTCTTATTTGCTCCTCATGATCAGCTCATCTCCGCTAGCAATTCTGTTCTGCATCACGGTTTCCACAGGAACGAGGTGTGATTATAATGTAACAAAGCCGAAGTTTGAGGATACAAGAACTGATCGAACCAAAGCTGACTCCAAAAATGCTGCTTTTGCTCAACACTTTTCAGGAACTTCTCGGCTGGAGTTGCTTGCAGAGTTGATCTATAATCCAAACTTCATCGTCACACTCTGTTAACATCTCCAGTCTGATCACCCATTAACTCAGCTCTCAGTGAACTTTTCCTGTTCTTTTCAAAACTGATCTGCCCTGAAAAAAGCCCCATTAGGTTTCCTGGGCGCCATCACTAAGATCGGTGCAGAGGCTGTGCCACAGGCTTGCAGGCGTCTTACAGGGGAACTTTCCAAATACTCAGGAGTGGCAACGTCCCTGTGGGGGAGGGGCGCTCCTGCCCAGAGTGGGCAGGCATCACACCGCGAATTTTCACAGCCCTGCTTTTCACTGAACCGCCAAAGCAGCTTTGTAAGCAAGTACTGTACTGCCATTTATGCTAAAGAAGAGTAGAAGGACATCCAGAAAAGTTAAGTTCCTTGCTCAGGGTTATAAAACTAATACACAGCAAGCTGAGATTTTTTTAAACTTACGATTTAACTACTGTGCCATGCTGCTTCTGGTAAAATAAGCACACTGCTTCCCACTGGCTAAGAAAGTAATTAAACAGGGTCGTTACTATATAACCCTATTGCATGTGGTCATAGCTTTAATACTCTTTAAATTTCACTTGTTTCTGCCCTGGCTGGTGTGGCTCAGTGGATTGAGCGCAGGCCTGCAAACCACACGATCGCAGTTCAATTCCCGGTTAGGGCACATGCCTGGGTTGCAGGCCAGTTCCCAGTTCCCAGCAGGGGATGCACGAGAAGCAACCATACTTTGATATTTCTCTCTCTCTCTCTCTCTCTCCTTTCATTCCCCTCTAAGATAAATAAATAAAATCTTAAAAAAAGTTTCACTTGTTTCTTCACCACTCTCAACTCAGGAAAATATTGAGGGAAAGATGAACAGCTAGCCATGGAAATTTGTCATAGATTTTGAATTAAGTCTATCTTATAGAAATATAGACTGTTAGAAGTAAAAATGCCTTTAAATCATCAGGCCTGACTCCCTCTGATTATAATATTATAATATGGTTTAAGTATGTTATATATCAGGTCCACAAGGAAATGGTATTTCCTTCTCCTTATGTAAGGGGCTCAACTGAAGGCTATTGTGTGTTGACCGTCAGGGGCTTTATTAATCAGTCAGGGTTAAATACAGACAGTAAGTTTTACTCATTCCTTCTTTAAATGCTACTCATTCACCACTGGAACACATACATATTTATATATAGCAGACACTTATACTATCTTAAACTGGGTGGGAAGCCTGCAGCCTTGAATTATTTAAGGAAACAACATTTCCACTCATCCTGCCAAACACGGTGATCGATGCTCACTTAGGTGATGTAATCATCTAGCCTCGTTTCCTAACGGCTACTGTCTGTCTTCAGGTGACTAAGCAGTCTGCAATCTTCCTTTAATTGGATAGTTTTCAGGCTTGTCCTATCCTTCCGGTCTTTACAACTTCACACGATCATTTGTCTCCTGTGAATACGGCCAAGGGTTTCACGGCTGGAGTTTCAGCACACGTGTCTCTGGAACTCTCCAGGTATCTTCATACATTGCTGCCACGAAACCCTTTACCTGCACGGGGGTTCCAGACAGACTGGCCACTCTGCGACGGCCACCTTTTTCCACGGGCGGTCTTGCTTCTCCTCCTTCTTGGACTGACCTTCCTGCGTGCTTTGCGCATCCTTCTCGTTCAGAAGTTTGTTCTACCACGTCTGGACCTGGGTGGCACTTTTGGTAGTGTTCTCACCTAACTTTGTAAATACAGCTACTGTTTATTAAGCACTAACCGTGTGCTGTGTCTGCAGCCTTATATATGTAATACAAACCGCCCAGCTTTCTCCCCAGCCCTCACAACACACCTCCTCTGTCCCCCGTAAAGTCTGTCACTGACAGGCCTGGCACAGTGCCTGACACCTAGCAGGGGCTCAAGAAATAGGAGTTATTGTTATTGTTATTGCGATTCTGAGAACAAGCACCGTATGACTTATTCATGTTTGACCCCAGTGCCTGGCACAGTATCTGGTACAGCACGTCTTTATAAAGCTAACCAATGAAGAGAACAAATATTAAATGTTCTATGTGCGAGGAAAGCTGTACAGCCTGCCACGGACTACTGGAACCAACTCTTCAGAGTCTGCGCAGGAAAATACCCGGTTAACAGAGACGGGGCTGGGAGCCCAGAAGCATGGCTTGGAAATCCAGGAGAACATGTGCTACCAGGTTCAGGGAGAGTTTATCTTTTAAAGATTTTATTTATTTGTTTGTTTATTTATTTATTTATTTATTTATTAGAGAGAAGGGAAGGGAGGGAGGAAGAAAGGGAGAGAAACATCAATGTGTGGTTGTCTTTTGCACGCCCCCCACTGGGGACCTGGCCTGCAACCTAGGCATGTGCCCTGCCTGGGAATTGAACTGGCGACCTTTTGATTTACAAGCTATCACTCAATCCACTGAGCCACACCAGCCAGGGCAGGTTCTGGAAGGTTTTGTTGGCTAGTAGCTACAGAGGCTGAGTTTGGGAGCTGGCCTTCTGTGGATTGCTCTGAGCAAAGACCAATATTAGTCTGGCTCCCTAGGTGCCGCTGGCACAGTCGGACCAACTTTCTTGATCAGGGAGAAGCTTGGGATGGTAAGAAAGGCTCCAGATGGCAAAGGGGACATGATTCTTGGAGAACTGAAGCCTGTACCTGCAGCACCCACAGAATCCCAAACACAAGGCTCTGGGGCCCTCAGACTTAGCAGCGGCAGCCCAGAAACTGGTCAATGTTGGAATAGCTGGAGACAGCTAGCAGGGCCCAGCAAAGAGAGTGAGACTCAAATCCAGATTCAAGCCTTTGGCAGAGCTAAGTTTAAAAGGGGGCAGTGGCCCTGGCAGGGTGGCTCAGTTGGTTGGAGCATCATCCCATATACCAAAGGGTTGCGGGTTCCATCCCTGGTTGGGACTCACAGGAGAAGCAACCAATTGATGTTTCTCTCTCCCATGGATGTTTCTCTCTCTCCCCCTTCCTCTCTCTAAAATCAATAAACATATTCTTGGGTGAGTATTAAAAAAACAATGAACCAATCAATCGATTTAAACAGGAAGCAGTGCACTGGGATGCCAGAGAGAGACTTGGGTTTAAGGGAACAAAACATAGCATCAGTTACAGAACTGGAGTGCAAGAAGAAGGCTCAGTGCCTCAAACATGGCAGACTAGTTATTCGACGTGGGGCATTATTAACTCAGGCAGGGCCAGCAGCAAGGTTCGGTTCTGGTTCAGCAAGGATCAACTGCGGTCCGGGACCAAGGGCAGGGTGTGTCAGTGGTAAGGTGGTTGGTGGGGCACAAACCTGGTACGTTATGATGATATTGCAAGCCCTCCACAGTGGATAGTTAGCATACTACGCAGCGTCTCAGAACATAAAATCTCCTTTGCTTTAGTGTTAAGGGCTTCGAGATGCCAGTATCTAGAAAAGGTAAGCTACAGAACACAAGCCTGTTTGGCCTGGCTAAAATATCTAATTCTATACACTTGTTTCACCCTGTTACAGCTGTGTACCTGCTTGATCCCTTAATTCCCATATAGTTATTTTTCTCCCCCTCACTGAGCCCCAGATACGACCATTTCCCCGTTGAAATCACGCTTTACAACAATAAGACAGTTGTTTCATCCTCTGATTCTGGGCTCAGAACTCCTGTCAGGATCTAAGTCCACACACACTAGCAATAAAAGTGGGCCATATCTTTTAAAGCCAAACAAATACACCACCACCACCACTACTACTACTACTATGACTACTATTAATTATATGAAGTCTTCCCATCACCTGGTTTTTTAGTAAGATTACACTTCTTGATTTTAATTTTTTTATATACCACACTCTGTCTTATATCGTTCTGTGGTCTGTTTGTTTACGGTTCTTCGGACTTACTCTCCCTGGTTTTTGGTTCGTGTTAAAGCAGCTCTACTAGTTCAGCTAGCCATCCAGTGACTGACTCCCTTCCCCACACCCCCACCAAGTGGTCATTCGGACAGCGCTTGAACGGCCGGGTTGACGAGAACTCACCGCCTGCAGAGGCAGCCTATTTCGTCTTTGGATCGCCTGTTGGAAGCAAGTGTCTTGGACTAAAATGTGCCTGAGTTTCGATTCACTGACTCCAGCCCCTCTCCCTAGGGCCATATGGAAACCTCTTACACACAGCCCCGTCTGCTATCTTAATAAAGCGGCAGCACCCTGCCTGAGTCTGCGTGCTTTGTTCTGCTGCATACATATTCTCAATGCTTTCAACTATTTGTTGCTGTTATTAAATGTTCTCACCAACATAACCTTTTTTTGGACATATTAAACATGATCTATATGCCTCATATGCAGCCCAGAGCTAGATAAATGTTAGTTGTTCTCTGGTCAGCAGAGACCAGTGAGGCAGGCACTTTGCATGTGTCCTGGACATCATGATCCTCACGAGGCCACTACAGACTGTAGCAGCTTTTTTGGCAGTCAGCTCACTGTTGACTCACACTGAGGTTGTAGACAATGAAACATCTCCGAATGCCATACGCATTGCTTCTAACATATACGCAATTGTTTTACAAAGAGAAAAGGTTTATTTACCACATTGATGCTTCATGAAGTGTGGGTCTCAAAAATTCAACCTGGGATTTTGCATTCCAAACGAAACTTAGCAAACAATCTATTTCTGTATACTTGTTTCACCTTTGGGCTGTGTACAGCCGTGTACTCACTCAGTCTCTTAATCTCATAGTATTGTTGGTTTTTGGTTTTTTTTTTAGTTTGCTATCCAAATTATTAGACAAACTAGTCATGGGTCATAAACTAGATTTCAGCTTACGCTAGTGCCAACCAATGGTCGTTCACGTGAATTCAACACGAACAAGGATCTCCAACTCAGAGTGTGGTGAGAAAGGAAACTTTATTTGGTGCACACAGCTCAACAACAATACAGCCTGGCTGTGCAAACAGCACTGTGTGGAATAGCTCCCTAGCGCTACAGCGCAGTGGTGAAAACAGCAGGGCCAGGTAGCCCTGGGGCTAGCTAGCTCTTTCCTCTACTCCGGCTCAGCAGAGAAAGTCTTCAGGAGAAAACGCGCTCCGAGAGCCAGAGGAAAGCTGGCTTATATACACAGAAGTCCCCGCCCTTGGTCTCTGGTTGGTCTGTCCTTATGTAAATAAGGATGCTGAATCCTCACTGTGTGATTGGTCCAAAGGTGATGCTTGATCAGAATAGAACTACTCTGATTGGATAGGGGTAGCTGATCGGAATAGGACTCTAGGAAACCGTTATAAGGGCAGGCAGGTTAGCAGCACAGACACTGCAGGCAGTGTAGTTTGGGTGAGAGGCCCCTATGCATAAATGGCTGTTAGGCCCTGTTTGTTGTTGTTGTTGTTGTTGTTGTTTTGTTTCTTTGTTTTTTTTTTAAATTTGAGCCCCGTTAGCTGCTATGGACCCTTGTTAGTAGGTGTCCTTTGAATTTTTTTCTTCTTCTCAGGGCTCACACTAGTCAGCTTTGCTCCTTTTCATAGCTTCAGACTGCAGCCTTCTTCAAAATTACTCATCTTTCAAAGGTATGCTATGTGTCACCAGAAGAACCGGTGGAAAGAGTACAAATGATTCAGTGCAAAGCACTATTACCACTGGAGAAATACCTCAAAGATCAAATATCTAGTATGTTAAGAATATTTTATGACTTCCTGTGGGAATATTATATTGAAACACCTTTTCTCAATTAAAAATAACATCTTATAGAGATAACACTTTAGATTTTTCTAAGATATTTTACCTTGGCTTATTTGGTTCTTTCAAATCAAAGAAAGTGGAATGGATTTTATTATCCTCATTTATAGATAAAGAAACTGAAACTCAGGAAGCTCATGACTTGTCTGTGGTTACATGGCTAAAAAGGGGGAGAAACAGGGCTGAACCCCAAGTCCTTGGATTTCTAGCCCCGTGGAGTTCCCCCGGAACCTGTGGCCCTCCAGCACACTGTGGCCCAGTCCTCCCTTACAGAACTAATATTCAAGGAGTTCTCTCGGTGCCAGGCAACTTGCTCCACTCATCCTTGCCACCTGGGTGTTTAAAAAGGGATCTCAATAAAAGGGATGGCACTTAAGAGATGTCAAACTCTAGCAGTGGTGGAATCACAGAACTTACGAGAATCAGTTCCATACCTTTGACTCAGAGATTAGGAAGCTATATCAGGTATAGCTAAAGCTGCACTTACCTAATAGCAAAACCAGGATTAAGACCTATTTATATACCCAATTCAATGGGGTTTTTTTTCTGTTAAACTGTACTATTTTTCAAAATACAAGTAGGCAGCATGTTATAGCTGGGACATTTCTGAAAATGGGGTCTGATATGTATCATCTATAACTGAGGAATGTTGAGGCCAAGGATCGCACCAAACTCCTGATCCATGGGAACATGGACCTGGAGGCCACGGCCAGGGGAGAGGGACGAACGACGACATTCTGAACCAGCGGCTTCCCAGTACACAGCGCTGTGCTCTGGGAAGTAGCCCCTGAGGGCAGACTCTCCCCACCAATAAGTACCATTTTTGGAGTTACTCAAGGAATGGGACTACCTGTGTCCGAGGTGACCAGGACATGAAGATAGCGGACAGTCTTGCTGAAAGGAGAGGGTTATGAAGCCTAGGTTGGCCTTTTTTAAAAAGCAGCCTAAATAGCAACTACTGAGATAATATAGGTAAAAACCTGTTAAGTGACTATATAAACACCCATAAACTTCCGGCCAAGATAGAGGTGTAGGTAGACACACTGTGCCTCCTCGCACAACCAGATTAAGGACAACAAAAATTTAGAAACAAAAAAACCCAACCAGAACTGACAGAAAATTGAACTGTACGGAAGTCTGACAACCATTCATCCAGACCAGTAAGAGGGGTGGAGTCAGCGGTCAGCGGAGAGGGGTCTCAGCAGGATAAAACAGTGCCTGGCAAGGCACAAGGAGGCAACAAGCAGGCCCAGTGAGGCGCACAAGGCAGCTGGCTGACTGCAGACACACATTTGCACACAGATAAACCAGACGAAAATGGACTGTGAGACAGATCATGCAACCCAGGGCCCCAGCGCTTGGAAATAAAGCCTAAAAGCACCAATTGAAAACACTTGTGGGGGTTGAGGTGCCAGGAGAGACTCCCAGCCTCACAGGAGAGTTCGTTGGAGAGGCCCACAGGGTCCTAGAATGTACACAAGCCCACCCACCCGGGAACCAGCACCAGAAGGGCCCAGATTGCTTGTGGGAAGCAACTGAAATCTGAGAGAGCAAGGAGCAAGTGCCATTGTTCCCTCTCTGACCCCGCCCCCACATACAGCATCACAACCAGCCACTGGGTTGCCAAGCCCTGGTGAACACCTAAGACTCCGCCCCTCACTGTAACAGGCTCAACCTGACCAAAAATGGCTCAAACAAAAGAACAGCTCAAGGCCCCAGAGCCAAAAAATCTAAGTGACCAAGAGATAGCCAACCTATCAAATGCACAGTTCAAAGCACTGGTGATCAGGATGCTCACAGAACTGGTTGATTTTAGTTACAAATTAGAGGAACAAATGAAGGCTAAACTAAGTGAAATGAGGGAAAATGCACAGGGAACCATTTGTGATAGAAAGGAAACTGAGACTCAAATCGATGGAGTGGACCAGAAGGAGGAAAGAAACATGCAACCAGAAAAAATGAAAAAGCAAGAATTCAAAAAAATAAGGAGAGGCTTAGGAAACTCCAGGACATCTTTAAACATTCCAACATCCGAATTATAGGGGTACCAGAAGGGAAAGAGGAAGAGCAACAAGTGGAAAAGTTATTTGAACAAATAATAAAGGAGAACTTCCCCAATCTGGCAAAGGAAATAGACTTAGAGGAAGTCCAGAAAGCTCAGAGAGTCCTAAAGAAGTTGGACCCAAGGAGGAACACACCAAGGCACATCAGAATTACATTGCCCAAGATTAAAATGAAGGCGAAAATTCTAGAAGAAGCAAGAGATAAGGGGACAGTCACCTACAAAAGAGTTCTCATCAGACTGTCAGCAGATTTCTCAAAAGAGGCCTGACAGGCAAGAAGGGGCTGGAAAGAAATATTTCAAGTCATGAAATCCAAAGACCTACAGCCAAGATTGCTCTATTCTGCAAAGCTTTCATTTAGAATGGAAGGGGAGATAAAGTGCTTCTCAGATGAGGTCAAGTTCAAGGGGTTCATCATCACCAAGCCCTTATTATATGAAATGTTAAAGGGATTTATTTAAGAAAAAGAAGATAAAAATATGTATAATAAAAAGACAGCAAACTTACAGTTATTAACAAGCACATCTAAAACAAAAGCAAGCCAGGCAAACAACTAGAACAGGAACAGAACCACAGAAATGGAGATCAGCCCTGGCCGGTGTAGCTCAGTGGATGGAGCTCAGGCCTGCGAACCACATGATCACGGTTCGATTCCCAGTCAGGGCACATGCCTAGGTTGCAGGCCAGTTCCCATCAAGGGACACAACCCAGCAAGAGAGGCAACCACACATTGATGTTTCTCTCCTTCTCTCCTTCCCTTCCCCTCTAAAGATAAATAAATAAATTTGAAAAAAAAAAAGAAATGGAGATCACATGGAGGGTTAGCAACAGGGGAGTGGGAGGAGGAGAGGGGGGAATAGGTACCGAGAATAAGTAACAGAGATGGTAGATAGATAATAGACAGGGGGAGGGCAAGAGTAGTGTAGGAAATGTAGAAGCTAAAGAATTTAGGACACATGGACATGAACTAAAGGGGGGGGAATGTGGGAGGGAGGGAGGAGTGTGCAGGGTGGAGGGGAATGAAGGGGGGGAAATGGGACAACTATAATAGCATAATCAATAAAATATATATAAAAAACACCCATAAGTGTTAATATGGTGTTTATTCGCACTAGTTATAGGCGAATGCTGTAGATTCAAAGATACATCATATCTCTATCCTCAAAAACTTAACGGATTCAATTTTAAGGTCAGCACAGAAGTGGGAACTTAAGCAAGCCTGAAGGAGCCAGGAAAGGTTTTACTGAAGAGGAGACACTTGGATTGAAAGTTTGGGTGAGAGTCATGTAGGTGAAGGAGGAGCTGAGCAAAGACAGAGCTATTACCTGGGGTGGAGCGTGTGTGCAACTTGAAGCGATGCAACAATGCCGAGGCAACAATGCCGGAGCCCAAAGCATAACGCAGGGGAGAATTACCGCAGGAGATGAGGCCAAGAGAGCCTTGTGCCCTGACAACCTTAGAGTGCCACTGAAGAACAGATCACCCTGGGAGCCAAGGCCAAGGGGAATCCGAAGCTGGGAGGCAAGAAGACTGTGAGTTGGTTGAAGTCATCTGGGATGTGATGAGAGCCTTTCCAAGGAATGCACAGTGTAAGCAGCAGCAGAAATGTACAAGATGCATCAGACAGGTCATATTCCAGAAAAACAAAAAAACAAAAACGAGGCTATTGAGCAAATGATACCCAACTACAGAAGTTCCTTCTTCAGGGTCTTTGAGAGTTCCCTACTAATATTGAGTTGATCAGTGCATTTTACTGCTGGACAACCAACAATACAATGGGTTATTGGGGAAAAAGAGTTATGAAAATTTACTGGGTGTTAAGACCTTGCAAGGATGAGCAGGGCTAGTCATGAGGGGAAAGCAAGGGACCCAAAGCAAAGACAAGGGACAAAAAGTTCATGCTGTTGAAAGGATGACAAAGAAACTTCATATGCTACCATTTTGGCTGGGCTGGCCCTGCTTCATCATGGCCCTGCTATCCATTTTCAGAGAGCCTGGGTTCATTATTCCCAGACTCTTTTGTGTGAGGCACTTACATTTATATAAGGATAGTAATAATAATAATAAACCCTAGCAAAGCAAGAACGGTGACTTCTGGTTAACCCAGGGGATGGGCCTATGGGAAGTGACTTAGAAGTCAGGTCACCTCAGATCTTTTCCCCCTTGACTATATTGGCTCTTGTATTTTCATTTCCAGTAAGTGTCACGTTTACCTTGGAAACATGATACACACTAAGAACCTTTCCCCCATCGTTCACAATATTACTGGGAGGATGAAATGGGACAGAAAGAGGCGAAAGCATTGGCGCATTATAAAACGCTAAATGAGGGCATAAGCGGCCCCTCTGACTCCCAGGACAGCAGAAGACACACGGGGTCTCCCAGTTACGGCCCTGCAAGCATAGCTCACGGGTGATGCTAACATTTTAGACCTTCCAATGCTGATGAGCAGAGCCCACAGTAGCTTAAATGTGTCCCCAAGGATTAAAATTCATGCACATTGTGAATTTAAAAGTAACACCTAGAAATACACTAATACATTTTTTAACAAATGAGCTCTTTCTATAAAAGCAGGCTCTATAATAAAATTCTTGTTACAAATAAGCATGTAAAAAAAGGAATTTATATATGACTAGGTTATTAGAATCACATTTTATTAGAATTAGGAAAGACTTAGGTCATCTCTAAAGACTGTCTTCCCAGCTTCCTCCTCTCCCCCGTCTTTCTTACCAGAGAAAAACAGGAATGGTAGAGCCCAGACTGCACTGCAGATTTCCCGAATCATGGTTTAAGGCTCCTTTTTAAAATAAAATATTTCAAACATAAAAAGGTAAGATAACAAACACCCAGATTTTTCAATGTTTGCTTATTTATTTATTTTAGAGAGAGGGGCAGGGAGGGAGAAAGAGGGGAGAGAAACATCGCTTTGTTGCCTTTTGTGCGCCTCCGACGGGGGTCCCGGCCCACGACCCAGGCATGTGCCCTGCACCAGCCACCTTTTGCCTTGCAGGCCAGTGCTCAATCCACTGAGCCACACCAGCCAGGGCATAAATGGTAATATCATATGCTTAGAACCTTTTTTTAAAAACAAATTAAAATGTTATATAGTGGCACATGATTCCCATTCCTCTATCCATTCCCCTTCCACCCTCCCCAGATAGCCACCATAGTACGGTTGTGGTGTACCCCACCGTCCTGTTTGTGTGCGTGTATACTTACCAAATAATTGTATCTCCTGAACCACATCATGTTGCCACAGAAAGAGTGGTCTTCATAGAAAGGAGGAGTCTCTCACTCTGGTATGCTTACATTCAGCTAAAGCCTTTGGGGTTTGGCTGGATATTTCAAAAAGAGACGAGGGCAGAGTTTAAAGAGGTTTTTTTTTGGTTTTTATTTGTTTGTTTTGGGTTTTTTATTCCTTGATTCCTTAGAGCAAATTTTTGAAGGATTTTATTTATTTATCTTTAGAGGGGAAGGAAAGGAGAGAGGGAGAGAAATATCAATGTATGGTTGCCTCTTGTGTGTTCCCTGCTGGGAACTGGTCTGCAACCCAGGCATGTGCCCTGACTGGGAATCGAACCGCTATCGTGTGGTTTGCAGGCTCGCACTCAATCCACTGAGCTACACCAGCCAGGGCCAGGGTTTAAAGTTTTTTAAAATGATTGCCACAGAAAGATGTAGTGAAGTGTCTTATTATTTAAAGTGAACAATACATTAGGAAAATATAACAATTTCCATACAACTCTTTAAATCCTTCTCAAGTTAGTGTTTCCTACTTGTGAAACCTTGGCTTTTATAATGGCCTCGTGTGAATGGCCTGTCACCTAACAATAGGGGAAGATGAATTAAGCAATTTAACTAGGAATAATGGTTTCTACTTCTGCTTCAAGGTACCGCTCAAACGTCACCACCTTAATGAATCTGTCTTTGATCCCAACAGAATTGATTCCTTCAACAATCATTTATTGAGTGCCAAAGCCCCATAGGTATAAAAGCAGATCAGCCCCAGTTCCTGCCCAGAGTTCAGAAACAATACTCAATGGAGTGAGATAAATGCTCTGAGACGCCCACAGAAGGTTAGTGGGGTCCAGCCTCTCCTGGGGCAATTGTTGCAGACTTTCCAGAGGGGGTGAGAGTTGACCTGCATCTTGAGGACGAATAGGAGTTCACCCAGCAGAAGATGGAATGTGGTTCTAAGTAGGGACACATTGAATGAGAGGGTACGAAGGATGGTAAGATAGTAGCTTTAGAAAGACAACCAAGGATAGACATCAAGGGGTAAGTTAAAAGACTGGTAACGATTCAAGCAAAAGACGACCTCATTGCAGGCATGAGGTGGGAGGGGGCAGGATTCTAACAAAATGCAGGAGATAAATTTAGCAGAACCTGATGCTCACCTGTATGGGGGAAAGAAAACCTAAGAGGAGTTGAAATGACTTCCAAAGGCGTGGCAGAGGAGTGGGCAGTGAGGCCATGAACTAAAATAGAAAATACCATACAGAAGATAAGAACACTTTGAGTCAACCATGAGGCCTCTTCTGTGAGGCCTTGAACAGTCTAGGCCAGAAATCACCCCTTCCGCTGAGCTCCATAGCATACTGTATACCTTTTTCATATAAAATTATTTAAATCTGTCATATTTACAAGTATGCTCCTACCTTAAATCATGGATAAAATGTACCAGGTCTTGATCATCTGCGTCTTGCCCTTATCTCAGCGCCTTAAGGGCAAAAGCCTTCAGTCCAAGTTTGAATTTCATTGGGTGCTGGAACCTGTCAGTTCACATGTATCAAAGCAATGACCAAAAGTTGAGTCAGTGGCCCACGTGAAATAAAGTATCTAGCCCTACAACACCTTTGTTTGCATCTTACTTTTAAACAACCCTGCAAGACAGCTGTACTCCTGTTTTACAGAGAGAGCCACAGAAGCCCCGAGCGTCTGAATAACTTTCCTGGGGCCACAAGGTTTGCAGGTGGCTAAACCAGGATTTGAGCCAACTTGTTGCCTCACCACGCTGCCTGCCAGTTAGGCTGGTTTCCCTGTTCCTGTTCTCAGTGGGGTTGGAAAGAGGGCCTCCTGCGGCTCCCCAGAGGGTAGGCACAGTTCCCTGTTCAGTTCTCTGCAGACAGCAGAGAGAACTGCAGGAGGGGCCTCATGCCTATCTTGGCGACTGTCTCATGCTCCCCTCTTCCAGGAAGGTGCCCATGTGGGCACACCCACTGCAGACAGCAGAACTGAAAGGGACAGAGTGTGAGCCAGTGAGCAGGGAAACAGCATTTTGCAGTATTAAGCACTTGACCTTCACGCTCAAGCTATGTAGGCATCTCCTGGGGTTCCAAGCCCTAGCCTGGGGCCCGGGCGTGTGGCCAGGTGGCAGCCAAGACTGCGAGCCTGGACCCTCGGAGGTTATAAATTACGGGAAATAAGAGGCACTGGGAGACGGAGGGGCAGCCTCCTGCCCTTGGGACACTGAAACTCGTCCCGTACGTTCTTCCGCAGTCCCGTGCGGGTGGGCCGAAGCCCTGCCCGCGCGAGCTGGCGCGGAAAACAGCTCCGTAAGAGTCAGAGAGGGGAGAAGCAGCGCTGCGGCGGGCTCGCCCTTCACCTCTGACCCACGCCATAGCCGCCCTCACCACCTCTCCAGCTTCTCGGTCCCACCCCAACACCTTGGGGCAGGTGAGAGGTGAAACCTGAAGGCCAGAGAGAGCTGGAGGGCAAGGGAAGATCCCCGGAAACCCCAATGAGGGCCTCCGAGGGCGACTGAGGGACCCTGCCAAGCAGAGAGGGTTCCGAGCACTCCTACGGTGGAAGGGGCGTGTCCCGGCGCATGCCGAAGGAGGTGCGAAGGGAGAGGGGCGGGGCCACCCTCAAAGCGCTGGAGTGCTGATTGGCTTCCCGGTGCCAAGTCTTGAGAAGGGGCGTGTCCTCAGTGAGCCCTCCAGGGGCGGGTGGGTGGGGCTTGGAGGGGAGGGCATGTCTGCGGGCTTGGTTATCTCCCCCTCCTCCTCCCCTTTGGGGTAAAGGGCAAGCAGTTTTGGTCTGGACATTGGTGCTTGCGGTCTCCAGCCATGGCGGGGCCTGAATGGCAGTCGCTGGAGCAGTGCTTAGAGAAGCATCTGCCGCCCGCAGACTTGCGGGAGGTGAAACGCATTCTCTATGGCAAGGAGACCAGGTCTGGGGCTCAGAGGCTTGGGGTGGGGGGCTCTACCTTGGAAGCAGGGAGTGTGGGTCCGGAGGACCGGGGAGAATGCTTCAGGATCTTAAGGACTCTGGAGGGGTGGGGGTGGGGGAGGGCCGTAATGAAGTCCTGAGAGGGCAAGCAAGGACCGTAAGAAATCTAGGTGACGGCTCTAAGGCGCTCAGGGGTCCGACAACGCTGGCCCAACCTTTACAAGGCACTTCTCCCCCCGTTGTCCGGAACCAGAAGGAAAAGGATGAGTGCTTTTACTCCCTGAGGCTTTCTCTGTGGCCACCTCACTCTCCTCCCTGGCTTCCAGTGATCAGGAGTCTCCCCCGATTGCTGTACTCTTGGTGTCTGTTCCAGCCAGTGCCTCCAGCCAGAGCCCCCTTGCATGTTAATTGATTGTCCAGCCCCAGCCCCAGCCCCTCCTTCTTGTAAGTGATTCGGCCTCTGGCCATCTCTTGGTGGTATTGGCCTGCTGAAACTGATTTCCCACTTGGCAAGCCATAGAAGTTAGTTCCTACACTCAGTACAAATGCTTTCCCACTGCCAGCCAGTCCTGTGCACCGGCAGGGTTTCCTGAGGGCAGCGCACTGCTGGACTCTGGGTGTGCAAAGCTGGAAGAGACTTCCCCTTCCGATCTGGTTTCTCTTCAGTCCACTTTTCTCAAGGCAGCCAGAAAATGTAAAGCATATCTTGTTGCTCCTTTGCTTAAAAGTCTGTAAGGGATTTATTTCCATGAGACTTAGAATGAAATCCAAATTTTGACCCCATGCAGCTTCTGACTAAATGTCCTTCCACTTCCTTGCCAATTGGTGGGCTCTCTGACCTTGGCAATGACCTTAAGGCAGGGACCTGATCAACTCACCAGAAACTTGAGGGTACTCATCGGGTCTGTGGTTCCCAGCTAACTAACTGGGCTGGGAGTAACTGCAGCAAGGTCAGACCTCAAATCCAGAGGTGTTCTCAGCTGGTGGATGATGAAGGTAGAACCACTGCCCTTGGGGCGGGAGAGGCACAGAACTCTGTCAGAAAGGGCTCTTCAAACCCAAAGAAGTACCAGGACCAAGTGACCGTCAAGGCCCTGCCAGTGTGCTCATGTTGGAATGCCACTTGCCACCAAACCTGTCACGGCCCATCATGGGACGGACCTCTTGGAGTTGAGGATTCCCCAAAAAGGTGTCATGGTGTCTTAAAGCAAGGGGTGTCTCAGGCTGCTGTGCTAGGGGTAACATAGGTTTGTTTTAAGGGTGAAGTGAACAGGTTCTCCTGGGAAAAAGTTGGAGAGAGCTTGTGAGCATCGGGGAGAGGCAAAACATGAGTCTTAGAAAAAAAAGAAATAAGTTTTCCATATAGGTGATTGGCTCTCAGGGGTGTGGAGGAGAGGTAGAACCCTCAAAGTGGAGGTGCTTGGCCCACATTGCCTCAGGCCTAGGAGAAAGAGCGTCTACAGGAATTTAAGGGGTGGGGGGATGGAAGCAGCACCCCGCATAGATGGTGAGGTGAGGAGGCAGGAAGGTTGTGGTGGAATAACGGGGCTGATGGTGGTGGAAAGATGTGGGGAGCAGACGGCTGCGGGCAGTGGATGGGGCGAGATGGCCAGAGGCTGAAGGACATCATCCAGGTGATGGTTACAGCCACGCTTGCAAACCTGCGACAAGACCTCATCCACCTGACATTTTCCTGGTGTGAGACCACAGGCTGAGGACTGGGCTGCCAGGACCTCTCCCAAAGGGTGGTCCAGCTCCCTGGCCATGGGCCTAAGGGAAAAAGGAACACCCTTCTCCTTCTTCTCCTGTCTACCATGTGCCTTGTCCTGGGGCCAAGGCCTGCTGAGACCTGAGGGCAGGAGGACTGTGTTTGAGGCAGTCACGGCACAGGGAGGAGAGGTGTGGGCACCGCTGTTCTTTCTAACCTGCTGAAGCGAACGGAACCCTGCCTGTAGTTGAAAAGCAGGCTGATTGTCAGGGGCGGAACCCATCTCAGGAGCTGTCAAGGCTGCCATGTCGAAACTGCCTGGCAGGGGGTGGCGCAGGGGCTGGGGCTGACAGGGCTATGATTTTGAAAGAAACATCTTTAAGAAAGTGACTTAAAGTAGGAGGGAAATATTATTATTAGATAGTGCCTGTCAGGTTGGTTTTTGATGTGTTCTCTGGGTGTTTCATAACCATCCTGTCCTAGACGGTAAGGCCTTCCGGGCCAGAGGCCAAGCCTCCTGCCCCTGTGGGTCTCACCTGCGCACAGAGCATGCGACAGGCATCAGCAGGTGTTTGCCTTTTGGCCAACGGTCACTTTATGAATAAATCATCCACTTGCCTTTGTTAATAAACCACACACCAGGAAGAGCACTTGGGCCTTTGGTCTGGACACTGGGGCTCTCGCCAAGCCTACGCAGCACTGAGCATGGAACCACCGCCCCTCCCCTGGTGGGGGCAGCAGCAGGCAGAACAGTGGGGGTCACTGGAGACTCGTCATCCCTGGTGGTGAAGGGCCACAGGGCCCCCTGTCACGCTATCAGTCCAGGCCTCTTCACCCAGCCGTCTCCTGGGCCTGGCTCTCAGCACTGCCTCTGTCTTGTCCCCCGGGCTTCGCAGAGCCCTCTGGTTCTAGTCCACAGATATCTTTGGGAATCCACTCCCTTACTTCTGTGCTGACCGCTGAGACTTTAATCCCCACCCTGATATCAGAAACTCTAAAACATCAACCCCTGACTGGTTGCCCTGCTGCCCCCATCCCCCACCGGGCTGCCTCCTTTGGCCAGATCTGACCACTGTGGCCTACCTGCAGAAATTTCCCCAGTGACCATCAGGTTAAGTCCACACTCAGTGCGGTACCCATTCCCAGCCATCCAGGCCCTCTCTGACTCCCCACGCATGCGCTCTGGCATCGGACTGTGCTGCCCACTTTCTTGCCAGGGTGTAGGACCTCTTCTTCGCTTGATGAATGACAGTGGGGTTGGGGGAATTTTAAAGTCGGCGCACCTCGTGCAAATCATCTCCCGTCTTCTCTCCTGCCCACTTAGGAAGCTTGACCTGCCCAGCAGGGCTTTTGAAGTCGCATCCGAAGCAGACTTCGAGCTGCAGGGGTATGCCTTCGAAGCAGCAGCAGAGCAGCTGAGGGCACCTCGGACAGTGCGTGTGGGGCTCGTTCAGAACAGAATCCCCCTGCCGGCCGATGCCCCTGTGGCCAAACAGGTGAGACTGCTTTTGACCCTAAATACAGAAAGGGGCCATGGCCCGTTCCGGGTTTGGGACACATCCACAGTCCCCTGTTGGCTTCTCGATCCGGGTCGGCAGGTACATCTAGTGGTTAAATGGTCTCTGAGCCGCTTCTGCCCTAGCTGCCCCCTTTCCTTCCCTCTTGTGTCTCTGGCTCTTCGTTTTCTTCTGGCTCCTACCCTTTCTCTGCCTTCTCACTCCTCCCTGCTCTTTCCACCTACCCCTCTGCTTCCTCTTCTGCGACTGATCCGTTGTTCCATTAACCCACTGGGACAGTGCCCTTTGGGCTGGCTCAGACTCTGCCCACAGAACCCTGCCAGCACACACCCTCAGGACCGTCCGCTCGCCCCTGCGTTCCTCTGCCCTGCACCTAATATCAATGTGACAGCATCTTGGGGATCCTTAAAGAAGTGTGTTATCACAGACACAGGTGGTTTGTTGTATATACTTGTTCACATCTTCCCTCCAGCTGCTCAGCCTTTGCAGGCTTTCTCTGCAGAGGTGTCCTCCAGATACAGCAGGCTCGAGGAGTCTCAGGGATTCCTGAGAAACCTAAGGAAACCCATTGGCTTCCAGGTCGAGTTCTGCATTGTCTTGCACATTGCTCTTTCCTCTGCTTTTGTTGAACTAACAGGTTTCTGGTTTTCAAATTTGGTTGATTGTGAAGGTGTGCCCTTGACTGTCTCAGATGGTCAGGCCAGCCAGGGCAGGGACGCCGTTCTCACCCCCACAGCACCCAGAAGCACACTCTGCACACTGCTAGCCTCCTGCAAACGCCTCTGAAGCCCTGGTGTGCGCAGTCCTGCAAGGAAAGATGGAACATTGTAAAGAGTTTGTGCTCTCAGGGTGTTCAGCCTGGTCCCCCTGGTTTTGCTTTGAACAAGCACTTGTGAGCATCTCCTGAGAGCTGGCTATGCACCCTGCTGAGGACACAGAGAAGATGAAGACACTATCCCCTTGCCCCCGAGGAGCTCCCGGGGTCGTGGGATAGACAGGCAGCGGAGGAATGTGACAGCACAATGGGAATAGCTCCACAGTAGGGGCACACATAGGCTGGGAGCACAGAGATGCCTGGATGCTCCTGGGGAAGGCTCTCATCTGTGGGCGATACGTGGCACGGACAACACATCGAGGAAGGGTTGGGCGGCAGAATGAAGCGTGTTCCTGGCCAAGGGCACGGCTGAGAAAGGCCAGCCTTTCAATGATAAGACCCACACAGGAAAACAAAGCAGCAAGGCAAGGCACCCCTGAAGCCTTGAAGGCAGGACGGTGGAAAGCCAGCTGGTCCTGAAGTGAGGAAGCAGGTGACCCAGGGGATGGCCCTGGTGTGTGGCAGGCCCTCTGGGTGTGGGCCCTCCCTCAGTGACCAACATCCTCGCAGCGATGCATCCTCTTAGCACCCCCATGAAGCAGGCGGTGTTCTCCCCATTCTCTAGTCAAGGCAACTGAGGCTGGGAAAGGCAGTACTGAGGGTATGGGGGACCCCAGAGCTTCCGCAGCTCCCCCATTTCATGCAGATGTTAGACCCGATGACAGAATGAGATACTAGAACCTCCCCACCCTGCTCATCCTCTAGCAGCTGACCGGGTAGGGTTTTTGTTTTTGTTTTTAATTTAATTCTTGTTCAAGTCCAGTTTTCTGTCTTATAGGGGGTTGTTTTTCCATGGGCTTTGGGATGAATTTTAAAATGGTTTCAACCAATAGAACTAATGCGTTCTAATCCTTAATTTTTAAATCGCCAGGTCTCTGCCCTTCACAGACGCATAGAGACCATTGTAGAGGTGGCTGCAATGTGCGGAGTCAATATCGTCTGTTTCCAGGAAGCGTGGAGTAAGTCTCCTGTGGGGTGCTTTCTCTGCCGCCCCAAACAACGCTGCGTTATCTCTGTGTTGATAAGAACGTCTGCTACTGGATTTTTTAATTTTTACTTTTAGAGAGAGAGGAAGTGAGGGAGAAAGAGAGGGAGAGAAACATCAATGTGTGGTTGCCTCTTGTGGGTCTCCTACTGGGGACCTGGCTAGCAACCCAGGCATGTGCCCTGACTGGGAAACGAAACAGGGACCCTGCGGTTTGCAGGCCGACACTCAATCCATTGAGCCACACCCTCCAGGGCATGCTACCTGATTTTTAAAAAATCTCCTTTCTCTTCTCATTCATAGAAAGTTTCTTTGTTAACAACACCAGAAACCCAGGAACTCCCGCCTTCCTCCGTCTCATACACCCCAATCTGTCGCCTGGTCCTATCAGCTCTTCCTCCCAAATCCTTCCGAACCCATTTGTACCTCTTCCCCCCTGCACTCCCCCTTCTTACCACTGCCCTGGCCCAAGGCACCAAGAGTTCTCACGATGCATTCTGTAATCCAGCTGGTCTCCTCGTGCCCTCCACTCTGGCCCTTTCTAACTGGCTCTCCGTACTTTCTAGAAAAGATCTTTTCAAAATGTGACTCTGCACTGCATAGTTGGTTTCTTCCCCGGACTCTCCGCAGGGCTGTGCCCTGACCCCACTGACGGTTCGCTCTCCTGAGGCCCCCGCTCCTTCCTCCCAGGCCATTGCACCAGCCGTCCCCTCCTCTTGCCTAGTGAGAGGCTCAACTTTCAACTCTCAGCTTCCACCTCCCCACCTAAAGTTATGTTCCTATTATGTATTCGTGGTACCAGGGACTTTTTCTTCATTTCATTTTTATTTTTATCAAGGTGGTGCATGCTCATGGTTTAGAGTTGAACGGGTCTACAGGGTCTATTAAAAAAAAAAACCCGCTATCCTTTTCCCCAGAGGCATCTACTTCCAACTCTCTGCTGGTCCCTTTGGAATTTACCTTCATTTGCATTGCTGCTTCCTAATCTTTCCATTTTGTGTTATCTGTTGACTTCTCCCTGTAGGGGAAGACGGTATTAGTCTGTTCCCTCCTTCTGTCCGCTTGACGCAGGCAGACCTTCCTAGCCTGTTCCCCCCTCTATTCTCCGCCAAACCCTAGTGGAAAACTTGATTCCTTTCCCTGAACAGCTTTCTGTTTTCCCTGGAGTTTGCTTTGTTTTCTGCATACTTACCGCAAATTCTACCCCAGCTTTCTGCCAGTTCTCCAAATCCCCTCAGGAGGTTTAGGCACACGAAGCAGTCATGGGGCTCACCTCCCTGAAGGAAGGTGTCTCACAACCTTCTCACCGCGCAGGCCTGGACCAGCTGTACCTTCTGCTGGCTGCACAGAGGCCTTCCTGGGACTTCCCATCATGGTCATCCCGGCGCGCCCCTTTGCCTTGCTCTCGTGTTCTCCCATCCCACATCTTCCTCTTTCTCGCTTTACTCCCTCATTTAGGTTGAGTACAGCTAACCCGTGAGTACCATGGGTTAGAACAGTGTGGGTTCACTTATACATGGAGGTTTTTCATCTTGTAAACAGACCACCTAAACCCACAGCATCAATACTGTCCCACCAGCACAGTCCAGTACCGTAAATAAATTTTCTCTCTCTTCTCTTTTCTTAATAATCTTTTCTCTAGCTTACTTTATTATAAGCATATAGTAGGTAATACATATAAAATACAAAGTACATGTTAACTGACTGTTTACGTCATCAGTAAGGCTTCTGGTCAGCAATAGGCTACTCGTAGTTAAGTTTTGGGGGGAGTCAAAAATTAGACACAGATTTTCAGCTGCCAAGGTCTTGGTGCCCTGTGTTTTCCGGGTCAGCTAATAGTTCCCTGAGAAAGAACACATAGGAGATGAACTTTGGGGGACCTTTGCATATCTGAAAATACGTTCTTCCTACAACTTAGCTGATAGTTTGGTTGGGTATAGAATTCTAGATTAGAAGTCATTTTCCTTCGGAAGTTTAAACACCTCACTCCATTGTCTTCTGGCTCCAGGTGTTTTTCTCTGGGAGGTTGTAGGAGATTCTCTTTTTCTCTGATACTTTGAAATTTTATAGGATGTGCCATTATGTGTCTCTATTTTAATCTGTTATTCTAAGCACTCCATGGCTTCTTTCAGTCTAGACATTTGGGTCCTTTAAATCTAGGAAATTTTCTTATTGTTTCATTAGTGATTTTCTCCCCTCTTCTTCCCTCTTGATATCCCACTATTAGGATGTTGAAACCTGGGTCAAATCCCTGGTTTTTTAAATGTATTTTCTTCTATTTTCATTGCTCTGCCTTTTCTCAATTTTCTGGTAGATTTTATCTAGTTTGTCATTTAATCTTTGGTTTCTGCTCTCCTGTTTTGAACTTATTAAAGCGCTTTTGGTCTGAAAGTTCCTGTTTTTTTTTTTATCACATCCTGTTTTTATTTAACAGTTGCAGTATCTTCTCATCTCTGAAAATATTAAGTAATATTTTTTTTTCTCCCTGCATAGGCCCTGCTCATTCCAATTGGTCTTTTTTTCCCCTGATGGATTATATTTTAAGAATTGGGGGGGTTCAAAAGCTGATTGCAATCTCAATCAGCTCTTCCTCTGGGCTTCGTGATAGGTGACCCAGTTTAGCTATTTGCTGTGAAATCAATCCCCCACGGTACTGTCTCCGGGTCATTTTCTTCGGACTGGTTAGCTTCTCCAGAGAAGATCATTCTAATCTCCTGCCAAGAAGAGAGAGAGAGAACAGGGATCCAAAATGCTGATGTTTACTTAATCCCTCTGTTTTGGACACTACTTGCCTTTATTTGTCCTGGTTTTCCAAAGGCCAGAGATGCTCCGCTTAACTTTCTCTGATGAATGAGCCCACGGCCTTCTGCCGGGGCAGGAGGGGCACACCCCAGCCTCTTACAGTAGAGGTGGAGTCTGGGCTTCTAACTGCTTCCTGAGCAGACTCTCAACCCGTCCCTCTTGGTTGTCACCCTTCCTGCCTCCCCACCTTCAGAGTTGCTCAGTGCGCCTGGCTCCTGAGCTTTCGAGGGGTCTGTGGTGAAGAGTGGGGTGCCTCCTGGCCTCCTCCGCTGCTGGGGGTGGGGAACTCTGGTTCCTCGGTCCTCTAAGATACCCACACGTGTCCCTTGGCTCCCCAGCCTCCTGTGTGCTGTTGCTCTTGTCCCTCTCTCCGTGCCCCATCCTCGATGGGGTTTTCCTTTACAGAAAAATCCCTTTACTGACCTGCTGGTGAGGCTTCAGGAAAGAGTGAAGGTGCGAGTCCAGTCTGCCACCTGTACCCAGAAGTTCCTCTCATTTGTCGCATTCCTTGTTTCATGTCCTTTGGATTTGTCTGCCTCGTCCAGTAGATGGTAAGCCACAGGAGGCCAGTCTGGGTGTTATTCATGTATTGTCGCCATCTTAATCTCCACCCCTATTTTTTAACATGAAAAATTTTCATTGCGATAAAACATACGCAACATAAAATTTATTACTTTAATTATTGGTAAGTGTATGATTTGGTGACATTAAACACCTTCACCAAGTTGCATAACATCACCACTATCTATACCCAAAAGTTTTCATCGTCCCCAACAAGAACTCTGAAACTCTACCTCTTCCCTCACCCCAATGGCCTCTATTCCTTCTCTGCCGATGAACTTGACTTGTCTAGGTAACTCACATATGTGGAATCACATAGTCTTTGTTCTTTTGTGTCTGGCTTATTTCACTGAATCTAATGTTTCCAAGGCCCATCCATGTTGTTGCATATGTCAGAATTCCATTCCTTTTTATGGCTGCATATTATTTTATTGTGTGTTATACCCCATTTTATTCAACCCCCCCTCCCCATCCTGTTTTATCTTTAGTGACTTGAGCAATCCTTGGTGTATGACAGACACTGAAACATACTGGATGGTTCGACCAGCTCCTCCCTCTTTGGGTCTGGACAGCTCCCCTCGTCCATCAGGGCCTTGTGCAGGCACTGCCTCCTTTCGGGGGGCCCCAGGGCCTCCCCTACGCTTAAGCGAGCATTCTGCGGTGTCCTGCAGCCATACCGGACTGTAACTGAGTCCTCTGTCCTGGCTGGCAGCTCCTGGGGGCGTGGCCAGGTCTAGATTTACAGCCTGACTCCAGGGGTGTCGGTTCAGTGAATGGGGAACCCCCTTCCCTCTGGTTTGAAACCCTGGTCGGGACTGAGCCGCCAGCTTCCCCCAACCTCCATTCCACATCCTTCTTTTGAACATTTGTTTACGTTACAGTAGTTGTGTAAACAGGAAAAGAGGCCATTAAAATGAAAATGGAGAGATTTGGAGAGTTTGTCAATCTGAAATGAAATCAGAAAGGGAGGTTTTATCCTCTTGAGGCATTTGGTCTCTCCTAATGCTCTGACAGCTGAGAACGAATGGTCATTAAGGATCATTTTCGTTACCAACAGCTCTTTTGTTGGCTTCCTTAAAACAGTTCATCTCTCTTCACTGAAGAGGCGCCTGGGGAGTCCTGGGCCTGGTGCCGAGGCCCCCTGGGGCTGCTGCTGGCAGAGCCTGGTGCCCACTTAAGTACCTCCATGGGCCACCACCCCTGGCACCTGGGAGGGCGGTAGTGCCACTGGTGGCCCCTTTACGCTGACATCACCTTAGTTCCAAGCTTCCTGGGGCAGGGAGGAATCGGGAGGGGAACGACTTTCTCTCCTCTGTCAAGTGAGGAGAGTCACACCTACTTTGCAGGGGTATCTGGGCAGGCTGCCTATGATCAGGACGGGTGCATGGCCCGTGTTTGGGAAAGGTGGGCCACAGTTATTACCCCCAAATGGGTTGCGACCTGATGAAGCACTCTCCGGTCACATCACACGGCTTCCCGTGAGCCCTCCCCGAGGGTGACCAGAGCAACAGCAAGCATCCGGAAACTTCTGTTAGGCTCGTCTCCCTGAAATAAATGATCTTGGTTGATTAGGAGGGGGAAGATCTAAAGAGTATATGGAATTGGTCCAAACAGAGAATTTAATTCTCCAAGGAGAAAAAGACAAACAGCTCAGTAGGAAGTGGGCAAAGGGTAGAAACAAGTTGGCCCAGAGGATGGATCCAGCCAGGGACCACACGGCAAGCTTAGTACCATTAGACTGGAGGGCACTGAAGAGTGTGGCCGAGGCTGGGAGGGGATGGGACCCACACAGCCAAGGGTCCCTGGTGTGCAGCCTGTCACGGCCCCTGCCCTCTCCTGCACAGAAAGCTCCCATTTTGAGCTTCATTTGCAGAGTGTTCTTTGAGCTGTTACTACATAAGTACATCTACCCACTATTCGGAAAAAAAAAAAAAGCAAACAAAAGTCAATGCATTTAATGAATTTGCTGATGCATTAACCCCCTGGTGGTATCCAGCCAGAGATCACAGGGATGCAGTCACATAATGACGTGTCTGTCAATGCCAGATGGCATGTAGACAGTGGTCCCATAAGATCATCATGCAGCTGAGGAGTCCCTATTGCCTCATGGTGTCACAGCCCTTGTGACAGCACAGCACAACCCTTGAGTCACATCCCTGTGATGATCGACGCTGGTAGGAACAAACCTGGGCTGTCAGCTCTACGGAGGCATCGCCCAATCCGTGTGCGCGGTATATAATACTTGGTAATGCTAACAGATGGCTGTTGTTCTGATTCATGTGCATTCTATTCTATGCTTTTATCGTTTTAGAGTGTACTCTTTCTGTTCATTAAGAAAAGTGGGCTGTAAAACGCAATGCCACGTTATGGCGGCAATGGCCTCATGCATTCCGTGTTTACCGCGTCCTTTGATTGCCCCGTTTTCTCACATCCTGATTTGATGTCATGTTGCTTTGCACAGTAACACGCTGCACAGGTTTGTAGCCTCAGAGCAATGGGCTGTACTGTACAACCTAGGGGTGTAGCAGGCTCTGCTGTCTGTTACGCTCACACAACGAAGTCACCTAAGGATGCATTTCTCAGAATGTGTCCCTGTCATTAAGTAGCACGTGACAGTAATGCCTTTATCCTTGGGGACTGCTCAGCCTTTTCAGCGGGTCCCGAACTTCCTGTGGGGTCATTAAGGGAGTGGACTCTCTTGTTCCTGAAGAGACCTCCCTGTCCCTGGAGAAAAGCATTCCTATGGTGATGCTCCACAGGTGGCAGCGTCATCCTTGGTGGCCCGCTGGTGCTTCTGCCCAGGAGTCTTCACTGTGCTTTTACCAACCTGCAGATGGGCCAGCAGCTTGGGAACTGCTGGCTGGCAGCAATTTAAGGCCACACCTTTTACACCATTTTATAAACGTGTGTACATACAGAGTGGTAAAATAGACATAACATTTACTACGTTAGCTATTTTTAAGTGTACGGTTCTGTGGCATTAGGTGAGTTTTCACTGTTAACCAACCGTCACCAGCATCCGTCCTCAGAACTTTCTCATTGTCCCAAACTGAACCTCTGTCCCCACTAAACAGCAGTCCCCACCGTTCTCCCCTCCCCCAGTGCCTGGCAATCAGCATTCTAACGCCTGTCCCTGTGGGTCTTCCCACTCCAGGGGCCGCACGTGAGTGGAGTCACATGGCATTGGTCCTCTTGTGACCATCTTCTTTCACTGAATGTAATGTCCTCACAGTTCATCCGTGTTGCAACAAGTGACAGAATTTCCTGCCTTTTAAGGCTGAATAACGCTCCATCGTGTGTGCACACCACACTTTGTTTAGCCGTTCCTCCGTCAGTGGGCACTTGGGTTACTTCCATCTTTCTGCTCTGGTGAATGCTGCCTCTGTGAACACGAGTGTGTGAATAGCTGTTCAAGGCTGTGCTGCAATTGTTTGTAAGACTGTGAGTGAGGGCCCTGGCCCAGCGTCCGTGCTGGCAAGAGTGCCAGCCTGTCCACCAGAATATTGCAGGTTCGATCCCTGGTCGGGATGCATACGGGAGGAACTGATTGATGCTTCTCTCTCACGCCGATGTCTCTCTCTCTCTCTCTCCCTTCTTCTCTCTCTAAAATCAATAAAGATATACTTAGGTGAGGATTTAAAAAATAATAGCAACAATTTTTATTTTTAAAGACGATAGGTAAGGCATTGGGCCCAGCTGCTTATTTTGCTGTGAAGCCTGGAAGTGTAGGGCCTGTCCTTCGTTCGCAGCCAGGCATGGGACTTGGAAGGCAGCCCAAGGCACTCAGGGCCATGTGCTCTCCTGGGGACCCTCTGTGGCCAGGCTGAGGAGCGCCCCTCAGAGGCCGGGAGCGCGGGTATGACTTTGGCCTTTCTCCTCTTCACAGCTATGCCCTTTGCTTTCTGCACGAGAGAGAAGCTTCCTTGGACGGAATTTGCCGAATCAGCAGAGGACGGGCCCACCACCAGGTTCTGTCAGAAGGTAAGACAGTCGATTGCTCCTCGGGCAGCGCCCGCCAGACACATGCAGGTCACAGAGCAAGGCCACAGCTGCGGGGTGTGGCCTCTCACCACGGAAAATGCACCTGCACCTGCCCCGTGCTTGTTTTTCCAGATAAGATTAGATAAGACTATTTACTGCCCCCTTTTAGTGTGCTTTCACTTAAAATTATAGTTTCAAAGCCAGAGGGGGGCCCTTAATGGCTTTTCCAGGTGAGGGAGCGGCGGCCAGGGAAGGGTGGCTTGGGTGACCCCATAGTAGGTTCTGTAGGGGCAAGTGGCAGCGCTGGCCCTTGGGGAGCAGGGACGAAGCCAGTTCCTCGTCCAGGATTCGGCTCCCCTGCTTGCTGTTTGCCTGAGTTATGTAAGCTGCTCTGCGTGGCCCATCTTCATCCATGGAGAAATTGGTTTTCATTTTTCTTTATTAAAATCTCATAATACATATTGTATGACCTCATTTATATGAAATGTCCAGACGGAGCAAACTCATGAAGGCAGAAAGCAGATTAGCAGTTGCCACAGGCTGGACAGGGTAGGGACAGACAGTGACTGCTGATGAGCGTGGGTTTCCATTGGGGGCGATGATAATGTCCTGAAATTGGATTGTGGTGATGATGGCGCAACGCAGCAAAGGTACTAAAGGCCGCTGCACGGCGTATTTTAAAAGAATGAATTTTATCACATGTGAATTATATCTTAATAAAACTGTTACCCACCCCCCCCCAAAAAAACCCTTAACATTCAAAGAGGCTACAAAGAGTGAACTTATCCTGCTTCTCATCTCCAACAGGAGAACGCCTCTCCTTTCTCCACATGGCATTTTAGATTGTACAGGCACCTTTAGGGGGTTTCTGAGCAGAATTGCAATCGCGGTGGTTCTGTTCATTCGCCACTGGGATTCCGGAACAGAAGCAATCACAGCTGATTCTGTCTGTTCTCTGGCCAGAGGGGGGACATCTCTCACCCCCCGGCTGTGGACCCTGTGCTGTGGAAGCAATGAGGAAGGGGGCTGGCTGGGGGCGATGGCGGATTGCGTGCCTGGGCCAGGGCCAAGGAAGAGAAAAGGAAGTGTGGGGATGAGAAATGGTCCCAGGGGACACCTGTTAGGCCCAGGGACTGATGACCATCGCTACATGCCTTCCACCCTTGTGCCTTTCTTTCTGTCCTGTCACTAAAGCCGGAGGTAGTGACAGGCTGGTTAGACTTGAGGACAATGACTGGCTAGGACTGTGTACCCTGCCGGTCACCAGGTCCTGATGCTCTTATTTGTGACAAATGAAGTCAGTGTCAGGGAGGTTTTATATGTATATGAAGCATGGTGATCTTTTTTTAACGTGCAAAAAAACAGATGACATAAAATTTACCGTCTTCATCCTGTTGAAGTACACAGTTCAATCCTTACTGTGCTGTGAAGCAAGTCCCAGGGCTTTTTTAGCTTGTAAATCTGAAACTCCGCACCATGCGCAGCTCCCCTCACCCCAGCCACTGGCGAGCCGGGTTTTACTTTCTGTTTCAGAGCTGGGCTCCATTAAATTCTTCCCATGAGTGGACTCACGCAGGACCTATTGTCCTTTTGTGACTGGCTTCTTTCACTTAGCACGTTGTCCTCAAGGTTCACCCATAGGAAGGAGGACATTTGTGTGACAGGATTTCTTTCCCCTTTAACACTGAATAATATTCCACCGTGTGACCATGCCACACATGTCTATCCGTTCACCCACAGGTGGGCACAGGGATCACTTCCATCTTTTGGCACTTGTGAATGATGCTGCTACAAGCAGTGGCATGCAAATATAAGCAGTGTATATTTGCACACTACAAGCAGTGTGCCCAGGAGTGGAAGTGCTGGATCCTATGGTACTTGTTTGTCTGATGTTTGAGGAACCGCCACGCCGTGTCTGTGAGGGCTGCGCCTATTCACTTTCCCACCAGCAGCGCACAAGGACGGCGACGAGTCTTGTTTCTCTGGGCTTGGGCTTCAGGACCCCACGGGCCTTTAGTCTTCCAAACAGCAAGCGGTGGCTCTGAACCAAGGCTAGTTATTTAGAAGAACCATTGAATTCTTCAGTGAAAAGCTATGGCAGTCAACTTGACAGAAGGACTTTGCTACATTTATTATTTTTCCAGCTGGCACAGAAGCACGGCATGGTGATAGTGTCTCCCATCCTGGAACGGGACGGAGCGCATGGGGACGTTCTGTGGAACACAGCCGTGGTGATCTCCAATTCCGGGGCGGTCCTGGGCAAGACCAGGAAAAACCACATCCCCAGGGTGGGCGACTTCAACGAGGTGAGCGGCCCCTCAGCTGGCCCGCCCGGCCGGCTCGCCTTCCCCCGCATAGATCCCAGCAGGCCTTTCTGCGAGGGAAGTTCTGCATGGAATCATGTCACACCATATGACACTGGCGCACAGTGTGGCTGCAGGGCTCAGGGGCCTCCCGCATTATCCTGCATCACATGGGTGGGCAGGATTTGGGGGCGAGGGGCTCCTAGAAGAGAACAAAACACTTTAGCACAGAGGTTTTATGTTTATTTGCTTGGTTTTTTCAATATTACCTGATTTGGCTTCCTGAAATTCTGTGAAGTAAGTGGTATAGAAGTCAAACTGAAATAAATCACAGACAAGTGTGAAATAATCTCTGCAGCCCTGTCCGGCTCCAGGGGGGTGGGGTCCATGTCTGTGGGTCACGTGGGATCTGAGTCAGCCGTTCCCACGTGCTGGGTGACACTGTGCACACGTGTCAGGTGGAGCTTTGTGACCGTGATTGGGGTCTAAGCCAGGGGAGCAGTTCTGATTGGTTAGTGCCAATCCTGGGGTTGGTAGGACGGAGGGCTGGGCGTTTGAGGAGGGAGATGAACCCCACCTAATACCTAAGATGTGGAATCTGAATGGCTTCAGGATGGGCTGTCCCCAGCCCATCATGTTACTCCCTGCCTGTGGGGGTCCAGCCACACTCAGCTGGTCAAACGGACAAGAAAGGGCCCGGAGAGCTGGCTGAGGCTCCCCTACAGAGAAAGAAGAACACGGTGTTTCTCAGGAACAGCTGGACGTGGGGACAGGAAGACATGCCCCTCACCTGTTTACCCTGGGATTAATCTTTAGCTCTCTGGAGATAGCAAAGGGCTTGTCTCAGCGCACCAGGATCTGCTTTGGTGTCCACCATATGCGCACACCCTGGCTGCTGCCTGAGCCCCAGTGAAGTCGAAATTAATGAGAGGAAGCAAAATGCTCTGTGAGCGGATCAGTTTAGGGCCCCGACCTGCCCTCTACCCCACCCCCAGGGCCGTCCATGACACTGTCCCAGGGCCAGCACCCCCGAGGGGGCAGCCGGAAGGGGGTGATGGTGGCACTGTTTCCCACCTGTCTGCCCTGGAGGGACCTCCTTAGCCTGGGTGGACACCCAGAGGTGTCATGGAGAAGAGCACCCTCTGGGTGTGAGTCCCAGCGTCAGATTGGCTTTCCCGACCAGCAAGTCACACCCGCCTCAGGCTCTGGTGTTCCCCACCCGCAGACGAGGGCTGCTCGGACATCCTTTATAGGCACACGTGCCTAGTGAGGTCACTGACCACTCATGTTAACACTGACCAAACCTCGGCCTTTGGCGGGACCCTGCATGACTAAAAGCTAGCTAAAGTTTATCCTTGAAATACTATAGGGAAGTTGCTGTGAGGGTTTTGTGTTTTTTTTTGTCATATCACAAAAGAAATTGTGGGTAAATGCCTAAGCCACAGTAATTTCCCCTTGGGTTGGTTGGAGTCTGGGGTTTCCCTGTGTTTCTTTATTTTGGGTTTGTTTTAGAGCATATTAGAATTGTGAACTTCAAGTTCAGTCACACCCAGGAGTGTGTCATTTTTGGAGTACTGGCAACGGAGACTTCACTTTTTTCTGCCAAGTCTCAGGGAAGGGAAATCTTAAAGAGCTCAGGGGCGCCGATCACGACCCAGCCCTTTGTCTTCCCAGTCCACTTACTACATGGAGGGGAACCTCGGCCACCCGGTGTTCCAGACGCCGTTTGGGAAGATCGCGGTGAACATCTGCTATGGGCGGCACCACCCCCTCAACTGGCTCCTGTACAGCGTCAACGGGGCCGAGATCATCTTCAACCCCTCGGCCACCATTGGGACACTCAGGTTCCTGCACATTTGGGATTTGGGAGGGTCCTGGGGGGTGGCTTCTGTAACAGGCAGGCACGGCCACCAGGACGTCTGACAAATCGGAGTCCTGGGGTTTTGTGTTGTATATTTAACCAACACCCCCAAAAAGTTCATCACAATCTCCCTAAATCGCTACTCTGCTGTGAAATACTGTCCTCGGCTATGATAGTCAACCATGAGATGACAACCACCCCCCCATCATGCCCAGAATGGTCAGGATTCAAAAGAACTCCTGAAGTGCCAGAGTGGCGGGTATCTGGCCAGCACTGGCACACCTCCCTGCCCCCGCCCCCATCACAGCCGCTGTGCTCCTGGGGGTGCTGGAGGGGGGACTGCATGCTCCTGAGCCTCCTGTCTGTGGCATCCAACGCATGGGAGGCAGACACCCAAACAAAAGAGCAAACGAGGGAGTCAGAGCTGAGAGAGCCGTTAATGGACCAGCCAAATAAGTGGCTCTGGGACTTGTTTTTAAGCAGCTAAGTGTCTTTTTCTTCAAACACCTAACAAGGTGGTGGGGCCGGCTCAGAGGCTCCCATTCCCCCCTCCCCAGGGCAGGACCCCAGGGGTCCCTCATTTAACAAGGACAGGTGAGCTAGCTTCACTGCAGCCCTGCCACCGGGTCCTTCCTCAGAGGCTGAGCCCTTGGGTGGTTCCCCGGGGGCATCACCAACAAGAGCCAGAGCACCAACCACGTGTGTGCAAATGTCTTTCTCCCCAACTCACTTCCTCTAACACAGGGCGCCTGGGCAGGAGGTGCCAGTGACACTCTCCGTTGTCCTGGGTGCCAGTGTCCCCACAGGGCGAGGGCTGCAGGGGGTAGTGCCACTCCCTCTGTGGGGGGCAGCAGGGAGTCCTGGTGGCCCACACGTTGCTGTTGTCCTCGCTTTACTAAATTTCAGTTGAATTTCTTTTAAATGTCAGAAGGTAGCATTTACCTTACCTTTTTAAAAATATATATTTTATTGATTATGCCATTACAGTTGTCCCATTCCCCCTTTCATTCCCTTCCACCCTGCACACCCCTCCCCCATCATTCCCCCCCCTTTAGTTCATGTCCACGTGTCTCAAGTTCTTTAGATTCTTTATTTCCCATACTATTCTTACCCTCCCCCCTGTCTATGTTCTACCTACCATCTATGCTACTTATTCTCTGTACCTTCTCCCCCCTTCTCCTCCTCCCACTCCCCTGTTGCTAACCCTCCATGTGATCTCCATTTCTATGGTTCCGCTCCTGACCTAGCCGTCCTCTTAGTTTGCTTTTGTTTTAGGTGTGGTTGTTAATAACTGTGACTTTGCTGTCCTTTCACTGTTCGTATTTTTATCTTCTTTTTCTTTGATAAGTCCCTTTAACATTTCATATAATAAGGACTTGATGATGATGAACTCCTTGAACTTGGCCTTATCTGAGAAGCACTTCATCTGTCCTTCCATTCTAAATGAAAGCTTTGCTGGATAGAGCAGTCTTGGATATAGGTCGTTGGATTTCATGACTTGTAATACTTCTTTCCAGTCCCTTCTTGCCTGTAAGGTCTCTTTTGAGAAATCAGCTGACAGTCTGATGGGAACTCCTTTGTAGGTGACTATCCCCTTATTTCTTGCCTCTTCTAGGATTGTCTCCCTCATTTTAATCTTGGCTAATGTAATTATGATGTGCCTTGGTATGTTCCTTCTTGGGTCCAACTTCTTTGGGACTCTCTGAGCTTCCTGAATTTACTGGAAGTCTATTTCCTTTGCCAGACTGGGGAAGTTCTCCTTTATTATTTGTTCAAATAAGTTTTCCTCTTATCGCTCTTCTTCTTCCCCTTCAGGTACCCCTATAATTTGGATGTTGGGACATTTAAAGATGTCCTGAAAGTTCCTAAGCCTCTCCTCATTTTTTTGAATTCTTGTTTCTTCATCCTTTTCTGTTTGGTCATTTTTTTTTCTGGTCCACTCCCTTGATTTGAGTCCCAGTTTCCTTTCCATCACTATTGGTTTCCTGTGCGTTTCCCTTCATTTCAATTAGTTTAGCCTTCATTTGTTCCTCTAATTTGTGACTAAAATCAGTCAGTTCTGTGGGCATCCTGATCACCAATATTTTGAACTGTGCATCTGATAGGTTGGCTATTTCTTGGTCACTTAAGAGTTATTGGCTCTGGGGTTTGAGTTCTTGAGCCATAATGTTTTGGTCTGTTCTCACGTGTTACGTATGAGGAGTGGAGCCCTAGGTGTTCACCAGGGCGGGGCAACTCAGTCGCCAGGTTGTGACGCTGTATGGGGGGGCGTGGTCAGAGAGGGGCAATGGTGGTCCCCTCTGCTGCTTCCTGCCGCCGCCGGGGCCTGCGAAGTCCGTCTCATTGCTCACTCCTTCACCTGGTTTATCGGTCTGGCTGAACGGTTCGTTGTTGTCAGACTTCCGTATAGTTCAATTTTCTGTGTTTTGGTTGTGTATTTGTTATTAAAACTTTGTTGTCTTTAAACTTGGTTGTTCAAGGGGGCACAGTGTTTCCACCTACGCCTCCATCTTAGCCGGAAGTCCTACTTTTTTTTTTCTTTTGAAGTAGTGTGTCTCCTCCTCAAGAGTGACATCTCCTCAGCATTCTGATTTGTGCCACAGGCCCCTTCCAGAGGCAGACCCCAGACTCTGTCTGCTGCCCTAGGGTGGCCGCCACGGCCGCGCGCCCGAAGGTTTTGTCCCTGCCCAGGAGGGACGCTGTGGGGTAGAGGAGAAATCACATCTCCATCTCCCCTCAGAGAATCTCCTCAGGGCCTCGTGGGCAACCTGGTCACTAACACAGCATCCACTGGCAGTTGTGACGGAGTGTGGTTGCTGGCCCTCTAGCCACGGGGCCTGAGAAGAACCTCCAGGCCACCCCCTGGAGCGGCCCCTCCCACCAGCCCTGTGTAAGGCATTCACATGCTCCATCTCCATGCTGGGCCCTGGAGGAACCCGAAGCCAACACCCCAATGCCTGGGCTGGCTCTTGGGCTGGGGAAGGTGCAGCTGCAGCCTCAGACTCACATGGCCAACTCCTTGACCCTGCTCCCTTTATGAGCCCAAGTTAAACAAACAGAAACACCCCAAGATAATATGCATATAACTGCTTATGTCCTCAGCAACCTATTAGCCTTATTTAAAATGATGGATTTTCCTAAAATGATGGATTTTCCGGCCCTGGCTGGTGTAGCTCAGTGGATTGAGCGCGGGCCTGCGAACCACACGATTGCGGTTCGATTCCCAGTCAGGGCACATGCCTGGGTTGCAGGCCAGTTCCCGGCAGGGGACCCACGAGAAGCAACCATACGTTGACATTTCTCTCTCCCTCTCTCCTTCCCTTCCCCCCCAAAAATAAATAAATAAAATATTTTAAAAATATATTTAAAAAATAAATAAGTAAAATGATGGATTTTCCTTCCTCAGCTAACTCATGCCTGTGAAGGGGGTGGTGAGGCCAGTAGTTAAAACACAAGCAGGTCTTATAGAAAGCAGAGTGTTTCACGAATGACTGAAATGTTGACACCTTTTTTTAAAAATATTTTGTTTATTTATCTTTTAGAGGGGAAGGGGAGGAGAGAGGAAGAGAAACATTAATGTATGGTTGCTTCTCGTGCATCCCCTGCTGGGAACTGGCCCGCAACCCAGGCATGTGCCCTGACTGGGAATTGAACCGCGATCGTCTAGTTCACAGGCTCACGCTCAATTCACTGAGCTACACCAGCCAGGATGTTGACACCTTTTGATCAGGTGATTATACTCCCAGAATTTTACCTCAGGAAGCACCTAATGGAGTAGGAAAAGGTTAGACACCTGAAATGTAGCTGGAAGCTCTGTTTATAAGACGAGAGAAGCTGAGAGGGAGGGAAGTGTAGGGTTAGGTGAGTCTCAGCCCGTCTCTTCCAGGGGTCATGTCACAGCAGAGCCACTGAGAAGGCCCTTGTGGGGATGATGCAACCTCCCGACGAAGCCCATGAGCCAAAACTCCCTGATGGGTGCGGGCTGCGCTCAGAACTCTGGGATACTTTTTTGCCAGGGATGGTCCTGGAATGGGGGAAAATGACCACAGATGTTTTATTGGGATGGTGGAATTCTGAGTGAGTTTCTTCCAATGCGAAAGGATGTTTGTGAGATTGCCGGTGAGTGTATTTAAGGGCAGGGCGGGGTGAATTCCCGCCAGCTGCACGTAAGCATTGTCTCCCAGCTTCCAGAGCTGTCCATCCCCACCTCTGACACCTCTCCCCACCCCGTGTGCTCTGGGTCAGCGGGGTGTCCTCACCCACCGCGGGGGTCTCACAGCTTTAAGGGTGCAGGGGTGTTAGAGTGCTTTGCGATGAAGCGAGTCACCCTGACAATCACATGCAGCCCGTGTGGTCCAAGGTGTCTCCCCACGTGTGCGTTAATCAGAAAGCTGCCGTCCCATCCCCTCGCTGCGCCTTGCCGTCCCCCTCTGACTATTTTTCGGGGCTGGTGTAGCCAGCCTGGGAACAGAGCAGACGTCCCTAGCTCCCTTTGGGCTCTCCATGATTCCTGCACATGCTGGGCTCTCACGAACCCCCAGCTTCCTTTCCCTCACTTGTTTTGAGAGTCTAAGTTCATTGCCAGCTGTGGGTTGGAGTCCTACGCAACACATCCTCCCTGGAGCATGGCAAGAAAGATGTTTATGGCACTTGCCTTGCGACTGTCTATTTCATTCCTGAAAATGTCATCTACGGGTGTGTTTCTGTAAAAATCCTTTCTTAAAAGTTTTGTCAGTTTGGCTTAGCAGCTGTGGGGGGGGAAAGCAGCAAATGAGTCTCCTCAATCAAGCCTGTGATTTTTTTTTTCCAGACTCATGAATTCTCCTGAGAATTAGGCTTGTGACAAGCATCCACCCCCCTCCACCTACTCTCTTGTTCACGCCAGGTGCATGCTGACAGGAAGGAAGATTCCAGGGCATTTTGCACCCAGTCACTCCATATTTCCAAGTGGGCATTATGCCTGTTGATTCAGAATCTTTTCTTTTTCAAATATCTTAATTTAGTTTTAGAGAGAGGGAAAGGGAAGGAGGAAGAGAGGGAGAGAAACATTCCTGTGAGCGAGAAACATCGTTTGCCTGCCTCTTGTACACGCCCTGACTGGGGACAGACCCCGTGACCCAGGCATGTGCCCTGATGGGGAATCGAACAAGTAACTTTTCACTTTGTGGGATGACACTCCACTAGCTGAGCCACACCAGCTGGGACTCAATCCAGAATCTTAATGATGTTGTTCCTCAGACAAAAGATAATTAGCAACCAACCGGAAGTCCCGAATTCCACGGCACAGTTGAGTTGGTGGGCTGGAGAAGGTCAAGGTCTCTGGCTGGAGAAGGTCAGGGTCTCTGGCTGGAGAAGGTCAGGGTCTCTGGCTGGAGAAGATCAAGGTCTCTGGCTGGAGAAGGTCAGGGTCTCTGGCTGGAGAAGGTCAGGGTCTCTAGCTGGGGCCGGGTCTCCTGCCACATCTTCCCCTGTGCAGGTGCTGGGCCGAGGGATGGCCACAGCCCAACTGTGCCTGGAGGTCACCTCTTTCTTGGGCCACAGAGAACAGGGGAGGCCCTGCTTAGAGACTCAGGGAAACCAGACAGGCACTGGGAAATGGGAATGAGCTCAGGGAGGTGTGCCTGCTACGGAATCTACCCCTTCCCTGTNTGGAGAAGGTCAAGGTCTCTGGCTGGAGAAGGTCAGGGTCTCTGGCTGGAGAAGGTCAGGGTCTCTGGCTGGAGAAGATCAAGGTCTCTGGCTGGAGAAGGTCAGGGTCTCTAGCTGGGGCCAGGTCTCCTGCCACATCTTCCCCTGTGCAGGTGCTGGGCCGAGGGATGGCCACAGCCCAACTGCGCCTGGAGGTCACCTCTTTCTTGGGCCACAGAGAACCGGGGAGGCCCTGCTTAGAGACTCAGGGAAACCAGACAGGCACTGGGAAATGGGAATGAGCTCAGGGAGGTGTGCCTGCTACGGAATCTACCCCTTCCCTGTTACCCACATTCCATCAGGTTTACTCTCTTGTCTTTGGCCTGAAATCTCTCCAGGTGGAGACGGCTTTGCAAGGCCACACCGCAGGGCAGACTTGGGGCAGGCGGGTAGAGCCTTCGCAGGGCCAAGCACAAGCGCCCCGAGTAGTTCCTGCCACGCAGCCCTCTCTAGAAACCTCACCCGTGCGGTCACTCGGCCTTGACTATCCACCTCCCTTCAAGGGAGTCTCGAAGATGGGACTGAGGCTCGGGGAGAGGGTTGGATCCAGGGCTGCTTCTCCCCACAGCAGGCCCTCCCCCCAAAGGCTCCTTGGGCTTGAGTACGGGACAAGCTGAGGACAAGCTGGCCTGTTTGTGGATTAAGGTCACCCACAGGCACACATCTCCCTGGCTGTCCTCACCAAAGGCCCCAAGGCCGGGAGCCAGGCCACAGCTCGGGGCAAGCATCCCTAAGTCTGGGGAGGCAGCACCCTGGTTTCTCTCCTCCTTTTCCCACAGTGAGTCCATGTGGCCCATCGAGGCCAGGAATGCCGCCATTGCCAATCACTGCTTCACCTGCGCCATCAACCGCGTGGGCAAGGTAAGTCCCCAAGGCTTCAGCTTGGTCAACCGGGTACACTGAGGAGAGGACAGAGCTGCTGTGAAACCAGCCTGCCAGAGGGGGCGCTCTTCAGACCAGCGAAGGCCACGGGGAAAGCAGTGGCTGGCCCAGGGAAGGGCGTGTCACATGGCTCCTCCCTGTTCCCTCTCTGTGTGCCTGCCACAAGCCCCAGGGCCCCAGAAGGGGGGAAACTGTCCAGGTCTGTTACTTTTAAAGATACACTCCCCACCACCCCCATTTTGTTTTAGCTGAGGCCATGCTCTCACCCCCTCCCTCCTAAGTATCGGGTTTCGTATTTTTCTTTCTTTTTAAAATTGATTTGAGAGAGAGAGAGAGGCGTGTTGATTGGCTGTTCTGTTACTTATGCATCCGTTGGCTGCTTCTTGTACGAGCCTAGACCAGGGATAGAGCCCAAAACCTTGGCACGTGGGGACGATGCTTACTCCAACCCTTGGAGCCACCCAGCGGGGCTGGTTTCGTGTTTCCCCTGTAGGCCCCCTGCACTGAGCGACCCTGAGTGCCTCACACAGTGCGTTTACTACACAACAGCACTCCTCATTCTTACCGGCCAGATGGCTGACTCCAATCCGAGCACCGGCCAGTCTGACAGCCAAGGTTCCTGCGCTCAGTCGGTCTAATTTCTAGCAACATAAAGAAATGTGGTGTTTTAATTGTCCTGTGTGGCCCCCATTATAGTGTGCTGTGTGGTTTCCATTAGGCTTCGGGGGCCCCCAAACAGTATGTGGACCCCCGACCCTTGCTGCCTTCCCAAACCCCAGGATACTCCAGCAGGCAAACCCCGACCACGTCTCCCAGCAGATTAGAACCGCCCCAAAGGCAAAATCCGGCTCTTCCCCTTGCCTGTCAGATTCCCCGCTGGCTGCCTGGCCTGCATCTTTCGCCCAGTGCTGGGGACTCACTCAGCAGGGACATTTATTGGGCACTTGTGGATCGCGCCCTGAGGACAGGCCATTCCGTCTTCCCTTGACCTCTTCCCTTGACCGTTTCTCCCGACTCCGCCTCAGCCTGACTTTGTGAGGAGCGTGGTGGCAGTGCCACCTATAGGCACGTCTCACCTTGCTGTCATTTCACAGGAGTACTTCCCGAATGAGTTTACCTCTGGAGACGGGAAGAAAGGTATGTCCCTGAGTTTCCTCCGTGGCTGCAGTTGAGGAGTGGGTCTCCTTGTTTGCCTGTCCCAGGCGGGGTCCTCCCCACAGACCAAGTCTGCACACCTGGCACATCCAGGGGTTGACTTCGCTCAGCTGTCTCGCCCGGAGTGGGAGCCTGCTGTGCGCTGGTGTGGGTAGGCAGCGCCGGGCTCCTGACCTCCTCATCCCTGGGTGGGGGTTAACTGGGATTGGCTTGGACTCCGTCCCTCCTGGGAACTGGTGCGAAGATGGCCCGAGAAGATGTGGTGGAATCCCTGGTGAGCTCCCCGAAAGAAGGGGTGCTTCGTCCACCCTGCAGACCTCACTCCCCGCTTTCCTGTCCATCCCCAACCTCAGCTGGACGGATGCTGCAGATCACCAGCATGGGCGATCTCGGGATCCCAGAATCCACAGCTAGTTTTGATCTGAGTTGAAGTACCATCTTGTCTCTGCTAGGAATCCCCCTCCTTCTGCTCCCACCTGTCTGTCCAGGGATGTGGGAGGGAGGGGCTGCTCCCCTCCCTGAGGAGGAGTCGGTACTAACTCAGGTTGTCCCCTGGGAAGCCAAAGGGGGCAGAGTGGGTTTGTTTCCAAGAAAAGCACTTCCTGAAAGGGTCCCAGATAATCCCACTTGAGGTCCCAGAACGCCAGAGTCCCCAGTCCCAGTTACCTCCCTGCAGACAGAGGTGTGGAAGAGGCAGGGGAATGAGGTCCACTGGGCACCTGCTAGGTCCTGGCCCACGCTTGGCCCTGCACTACACCCGCTCCTTACGGGCCTGCAGGGTGGCTGTTAGCCCTGCTTTACTGGGAGCCTTGGTGGGGAGTGAGGGTACAGGCGACACAGCTGGCAAGGCAAGTGAAGGCAGAGCCTCCAGCTCCCGGTGTGGGGCTACCACAGGAAGTGGGTGGGCCACACAGGAAGCCCTACAAAGTCACATGACTCTGGGCTGTGGAGCCAAACGCCAACACCTCTACAAGGGGACCTTTAGAAATGTCCCCAGAGGCAGAGGTGAGAGCCAGGGTGACTTTGGCAGCAAACTGGCTGGGCCCTTAGGGCTGAGGAGGGAGCCGGGCCCTCCGGCCTCAGCACCTGGCAGCCCCTGGAGAGGGTGGTGTGGACCCTTTGTCCTGTGAGTCCCTCGATGTGCCTGCCCCCCTGCAGAGTCCACGGTGTGTCCACAAACTCACGGTGTTTTCCTTCACTCCTTCAAAGCCCACCAGGACTTTGGCTACTTTTACGGCTCCAGCTACGTGGCAGCCCCCGACAGCAGCCGCACTCCCGGGCTCTCCCGCAGCAGGGACGGGCTGCTGGTTGCTGAGCTCGACCTCAACCTCTGCCGGCAGGTGAATGACCTCTGGACCTTCAAGGTGGGTTTCCGAGTCCCCTGCTGTTGCTCTGCTCCTCCGCCCGGCCCCCATCCGGCTCTCAGTGCTGGGAACCGCAGCTTCGGGGTTTGCCCTGGGGGACAGCCCGTGTGAGGCTCAGAGTTGGGCGGAGGGCTGGGTCTCTGCCCCCTTGCAGGTCCCCCAGCCAGGGCTGCAGCACAGAGGAGGAACCAGTGGGTGAAGTTCTGCCCAGGCAGCAGGCCTCAATAAATTCTCCTCTCATCTGATTTAGATTCTAGGCGCCTTCAAACAAATTAATCTCAATTTCATTTGTCCAGAGAATAAAGTAAATTAGCTTCTCTGATCCTTTCTTTCCCTTCCAGGCATTTGCACTTATCACAAGACAGATGTGGGCGTCTGGCTCTGCCTGTGGCCAGGCCCTGCCGTCTAGGCCTGCACAACAGGGGGAAATGGGTCATGCAGAGAAATGGATCTAGGCCCGGCTCTGCCGCTTCCTTGCTCCGGCAACTTAAGCAAGCCCCTTCTGCTCCCGGGCCTTAGTGCTTTCATTTGTAAAATGAGAAGCTTGACTTGAATGTTCCAAGCAGCTTTTGAGACCTAAGACCTGTGACACTAGGAATCCCGCCAAGATGTAGGTGCCCGCCCTCCTGGAGTGGGGGTAGCAGCTATGGGACCCCACGGAATGTGGTGTCTCATCACGGACACACACAGAGATGGCTGCATTAGTGTTGGGCAATGTTTTCACCAGTGCGGCACCCACATATAAGCAGATCACACATGGGGGCACACTGTCATGACTCACTGGCTTTGCCCAGCGTGCCCTGGAGGGACCAGGGCTTTCGTCCAGCCAGGCTAAGACTCCAGGCCGGGTGCAAATTAGCAGTTGGAACCAATAAAGGGAACGTTTTCTCATTAGTAACTTTTTGAAAGCAAAAGACTTCCTACGCTGTGGTGATGGGCATGAACTCTGTTAAGGCTTTGGGAAGGAGGGAAGAAAGGGGGGGGCCTGCTGGGGTGTGAACCCTTTGGGTGGGCTTTCCAGTCCTGCCCCCAGCCTCTCCCAGCCTCCATCTGTGTCCGTGATGAGGTGCCATGTGGAGTGGATGGACCTCCAGGCCCAGAGCCAGGAGACCATGGTGCAAATCCTAGGCGACCCCACTCCTGGATGGTGACCTGGAGCAGTTTACTGCCCTGTCTGGGCTGCAGACGGCTCTGCCGGGTGCTGCAGGGCCACAGAACTGTCCTCCTTCCTGCCTTGGTGCGGGCCACACCTTCTGGGTGAACAGATCACAGAATGCAGGGTTCTCCCAGCGGGAGGGGCCGGGGTGTGTGAGTCATGTTGGCATCCGGGATCTTCTGCCGGTGCTGGGGTCAGTGCTGAGAGGTCATGCAGGGCTGTGGGGGTGGGGGGTTTCTCTGTATTACAGTCTGAAATCGCCCTACAGACCAGCCTCCTGACGAATTTCTGTCCCGTGGCTGCCCTCTAGTGGCAAGAGGTGGTGGCGAGTAAATGAGGGGCGTTTGTAAACCAGGAGCCTCTAAAGTGCACTCGTTTTGCTTTCAGATGACAGGCAGATATGAGATGTATGCACAGGAGCTTGCCGAAGCTGTCAAACCCAACTACCGCCCCAATATCGTGAAGGAGTAGCTGCCCTTCAGCCCCTGCCCACCGTGGAGAGCACCTCTGCCCACAGCAGATCTGCAGGTGCCACAGGCTTTGCCCTCCCGAGGCTCCCTGATGACGCCCTGAAAACGAGGCCGTCCAGCCTGATCTTTAAATGTCCAGACGGTGAGGCTGGAAGGAGGACTGGCTGCTTAATGGGTATGAGGTTTCCTTCTGAGGGGATGCAAATGTTTTGGGACGAGATAGGGGTGATGGTTACAAAAACCATGACTGTCCTCAAGGCCACTGAATTGTCTTCTTTAAAATGGTTCACTTTGTGTTATGTGAGTTGTACCTCTATTTTTCAAAAAAAAAAAAAAAAAAACCCTGGGCAATGGTTGTGCAGGTTGATTGGAAGTTAGGGAGATGGGCTGCCCCAGCCCGAGGTCCCTCACCTCCCTGTGTGGACTCAGCAACCCAAGGGGAAGCGTGGGCGTGTGTGCGCCAGTTGGAGAGGGTGAGGCTGGTCCAGAGTCCTGGACGGCCCTGGGCAGAGGGCAAGTCACTGGGTGTGCCACCCTGGTTAGTCTGCAGCCTCCAGTTATTTGATCAGACACAATCTGGGTATGGCTCTGAAGATATTCTGCACCTGTGACTCATGTCCATAATCAGTTAACTAAGCAAGTGAGATTATCCTAGATGAGCCTGGTAGGCCCGAGTTAATCAGACAGAAGGCCCTGTGAGCTTCCCTGATGACAAAATTCGGCCTGTGGGCCGACAGCAGCTTCAGCCCGCACCCGAGAGTTCCAGCCCGCCCTCCCTGGCAGCCTGCTCCACAGACTTCAGACTGGTCTATCCCACTCCCGTAATCATTTCAGGCAATTCCTTGCAATAAATCTCTTAGTCTATATTCTACTGTTTCTGCTTCTCTGGTTGCACCCTGACTGACGCAGAGTCTGGGGCTGGAAGTGGTACCAGAACTAATATAGGAATTGCGCAAAGCAACGGGACGCAAAGCCAACACACAAAAGCCCTTTGCATCTTATACACTAATAACCAACAATCTGAAAAGGAAATCAAGAAAACAATGTGTTTTACAACCGCATCAAAAAGAATAGAAGACCTAGGAATTAACCAGGGAAGCCAACAACTTGTACAACGAAAACTGTAAAATACGAGTGAAAGAAATTAAAGTGAGATAGAAATGTTCATAAATGGAAAGACAACCCAGTTGTTCGTGGATTGGGAGGCTGAACATCGTTAAGATGTCAATACTGCCCTGAGCAGCTTACAGTTCAGTGCAGTCCCCATCAGAGTCCCAAGGACGTTTCTAACAGAAATAGAAAAATCCATCCTGAAATTCATATGGCAACTCAAGGGACCCCCAGTAGCCAAAACAGCCCTGAACAACGATGAAGTTGGGGGACTCAGACTTCCGGATTTCAAAACTTCACGCAGAGCTCTGGTGACGAAAGCAGGTGGTCCCGGCACAAAGACAGATACAAACACCAACAGGAAGAGTAGGGAGCCCAGAAATAAACCCACGCGTGCATTGTCAAATGACTTCCGACTAGGGTGCAGAGACCACTCGGTTGGGGGAAGGACAGTCTTTTCAACGGTGGTGTGGGGACAGCCGGACACCGGTGTGCAAAAGAATGAAGTCGGGCCCTTCCCTGACTGTATGCAAATGTTAGCTCAAAATGGGCCAAGGGCCTTCACGTAAGAGCCGAAACTCTTAGAGGGAGATACAGGGGGACACCTTCGGGACATTGGATTTGGCAGGGGATCCTTGGATGTGACACCAAAACACCAGCAGCAAAAGGAAAAATAGATGTGTTGGAACCTTTGTCAAAATTAAAAAGTTTCTCCCTGGCTGGTGTAGCTCAGTGGATTGAGCGCGGGCCTACGAACCACACGATGATCATGGTTCGATTCCCAGTCAGGGCACATGCCTGGGTTGCAGGCCAGTTCCCAGCAGGGGACTCACGAGAAGCAACCGTACATTGATATTTCTCTCCTTCTCTCCTTCCCTTCCCCTCTAAAGATAAATGAATAAAATCTTAAAAAAAATTAAAAGGTTTGTACGAAAAAAAAAAGTTTGTACATCAAAGCATACCATCAACAGGTAAAAAGACAGCCAACAGGATGGAAGGAAATATTTGCAGGTCATATACTGATAAAGGGTTAAATTCAAAAACTAAACCAATCCATGAAAAATGAGTACAGGACTTGAATAGCTAGATATTTCTCCAAACATATACCCAGGGGTGCTCAAATGAACAGCACAATCATTAATAAATAATAATGCAAGAAGAAGCTGTGTTTTGTGTGCTCACAACTGCAAACCTACTTTTGCCTACCCCTGTAGAAATGTCCAATAGCACACAAAAAGATGCTTAACATTAGTAATCACTGGAGAAGTGCAAATCGAAATGGCAGTGAGATACCATCTCACACTCATTAGGATGGCTATTATTTAACAGGAAAAAAAAAACAGAAACTAACAAGTACAGGTGATGGTGGGGAAAATTGGAACCTTGCGTACTGCTGGTGGGAACAGGAAATGGTGCCGCTGTTGGGGGGCCAGCCTGGCGGTTCCCCCCCAGAGCAGACAGAGGGTCACCACGTGCTGTGGCGGTTCTCCTTCTAGTGCGTGCCGACCGAAGTGAAAGCAGGGGCACCACAAAGGCAGGCCTAAACAAGAAGTGGTCTGTACATTCAGTAACGCAGTGTCATCCAGGCTTAAAAAAAAGGGGACATTCTGACCCGCGCTGCCGTGTGGGTGGACCCCAGGACATTGTGCTGAGTGGGAGAAGCCAGTCACAGAAGGNAGGAAATGGTGCCGCTGTTGGGGGGCCAGCCTGGCGGTTCCCCCCCAGAGCAGACAGAGGGTCACCACGTGCTGTGGCGGTTCTCCTTCTAGTGCGTGCCGACCGAAGTGAAAGCAGGGGCACCACAAAGGCAGGCCTAAACAAGAAGTGGTCTGTACATTCAGTAACGCAGTGTCATCCAGGCTTAAAAAAGGGGACATTCTGACCCGCGCTGCCGTGTGGGTGGACCCCAGGACATTGCGCTGAGTAGGAGAAGCCAGTCACAGAAGGGCACGTGCTGTGGGATCTCACTGACGCGAGGCACCTAGCTCGTCAAACTCACAGGGACGGACATTAGAACAGTGGTCACTGGGCTGGGCGGTGAGGGGACTGGGAACTGCTGTTTTGTGGGGACAGAGTTGCAGTCTGGGGAGATGACAAAGTTCTGGAGACGGATGGTGGTCATGGTTGACCAACTGTATGAATGCACTTAATGCCACTGAACTGCACAGTTAACAATGGTTAAAATGGTAAATTGCATGTTATGCAGATTTGACCACATTGTTTTCAAAGGTGTGAAGGCAAAGGCCCTGGTGGTTCTTTTCTCACCAGAATGAGAACCAGCCCAGCGGTCACCTGGGGAGAGTTGGCCTCTGAAGAACTGGTTTTGCCCACCCCACCCCCACCAGCCAAGGTGGGGGAGTTAGTGTCTTCCTTGTGCCCCCCCCTTCAGGAAACATCCCTGGAGCTCCGCCCCAGCCTTCCCCTCCCACCCCGCCCCATCCTTAGAGCCCAGGGCTGTCTTGCTTTCTGCCCCGAGCCACTCCAGCTAGTGCTGAAGATGTGCACTGACTGGGAATTGAACCGGCGACCCTTTGCTTCACAGGCCCGTGCTCAATCCACTGAGGTTGTCATGAGCAAGTACTTTATAGAGAAAACAAGGAGAAATATGGAGGAGGAGAAGCGTCGTCTCTAGTCCTCCAACCCAGGGGTAAACCATAGCTAGCACTGGGCATATTTCTCTTCAGCCTTTTATATGCCTGTTTTCAAATAACGGGGACCACAGTGTCTGTATAATTTGGTGGCTTTCCCCTCAGTTTCATGGTATAATGGGAGCATTGTCTTTCACCATACAAAAATGTTTTTAAACTCTTTTTACCAATTGCAGAGGGTTTGACATGTAGATGGGGTCTGATTTCATTATTCTGCTACATTACACATTAACTTGTCCATTTATTCATTCATCCATTCCTTGCTATTACAAATGATGCTGGGATAAACATTGTAATGGCTAAACTGTCTTATTCTTGTTTGCTTTGGGCTAGATTTCAAGAAATGGAGTTTGATGTGTTACAAAGCATGGACATCTCATTAAGAACGGGGCAGAGTCTGAATTCCTACCCTATTTGCAGGCTGACGAGTCAGCCAACCTCCATGCCTTGGAGGCTTGCCGGAGATAGGCGGTCTGGGGTCAGAGACCAGGAGAGTTTACTACAGCCGTGGCAGCCAGAGCACCAGCGTCTCCTTGTAGCAGTTCCCCAGCCGCAGTTCCTATAGGACAAAGCAAAGAGGGCCGAGTGAGCCCCGTGGCAACTTCCCCATGTGTGCCGCTCTGATGAATCTGACCAGCAGAGGCTGCCCCAGATGAGTTCCGTTTGTCCACAGCATCCACTCAGTCTCCCCGCCAGCACTCCGAAGGGCAGAGTGAGCCCCACTTGCAGTGTTAACCCCAGCCCCGCCCCTCAGGGTTTCCCACCCGACAGGCTGAGCATGACGCATAAACCGTCAGGGTCTGTCTTTCTCAAATGTTGACCTTCCCACTCGGCCTTGGTCTTTCATCCAGGAACAAAAGCAAGTATTAGGCGTTGTCCAGCCTCTGCTTTGGCCCACGAGGAGGAATTCTAGGCAAATCTCTCCTCTGTGCCGATGCCAGGCAGGGAGTTGGCACTGCCCTGAAAGCCTCCAGAGCCAAGGTGGTGCCACTGGTCACTTCGGCTGAAGTCAGGGATAGACGGTGCTCCACCTTCTCTGATCAGATGGCGACCGTCTCAGGGATAACTGCTCACAGCCTGCACGTGAATGACACGTCACGGGCCCTGGCAGCTCCCCTGCATAAGCTTAGCCTCATTTTAGTGAGTGCTTCACAGCCGTCTGTGGGCCTCCTCGTCTGTGGGGGCTGTTTATTTAAATCACGGGAAGGTCTCGTAGGATCGCGGCGTAGTTGCAAGACACTGTTTCGGGGAGGTTGACGTTAAGGCCGGGCTTTCACACAAGTATAGTCATTCGGGCAACTGTACCCCTAGAAAGAAAGTGTTTACAAGTGTTAGGGTCCCCCCATTGGGACCTACGTCAGTTGGGGCCCAGGTTGACAGCACCTTCAGTATGGCCTCCTGGCCAGGGCACAGGCCTTTGGGTTCCCAGTTTAGTGTGAATACTTGACTCTAAGCCTTGTATTTGGAAGGACAGCCAAGGACAGTCAGTCCAGCCTGTCCCGTTTGCCCATGACACCGGCCGGCTAGTGTTGGTCTCCCCCACAGAGGACTGACTAAGGTCTGTGAGAAGGGGGGTTGGGGAGACATCTGGTGGTGTTGCAGGTGTTTTCCCTAAAGATACAGGAGGTGGGGATGTCCCCCCACCATTCCAGCAGACTGGAATGGGTAAGGTTAATGGGGACCACGATCCGTTTGGAGTCAAAGCCACCTGGTCAGAACACAGGCAGACCCTGAATCCATTGCATCTAAGGTGCTTGCAGCAGTCTGAGAGCGCTGCACCAGGGCACCTGTGTTCCCAAGGAAGGCTCCAGAGGCGATGGGGAAACCAGATCATTAACAATGAGCACCGCCCCCCCCACCCCGTGCCTCCTGGGGTCAAAGGCGTTTCCTTCCTAGGTGCCAGCATTGCTGCTCCCTCTCCAGGGCAGCAGTGCAGCTGAATTCCTTATTTTCCCAGTTATCCCGTTCTCAAACCCACACCTTCCGTTTGGAAGGCTCGTTGCAAGGAGAACAAGGGCGTTTTTATAAAATGCACGGGGACCCATTGCTGTTCCCTACCTTGTCCTGCCTGCGCTAGCCTAGCAGCTCTCAGCAACCCACGCACTCTCTCGAGTGGTCATTGACTTCGGGACCTAGGCCTCCTCCGTCCAACAGGAGACATCAAGGGACCGCGCCAGAATGGAGTTTGAGTGTCCGGGCGCTCTTCCAGCTGGGCTGTCTGCACTGAAAGAGACGCGCTGACCTGGCAGGCGTGGAGCTGCTCTGAGGGCAGGGAAAAGAGCGACATGCCCAGGAATAGTCAAGTCTGAATCCTCAAATTTCAATGTAGGTCCTTATGACCTTCTTGCCGCATTCCTCCTGAGGTACCCAGCAAACGGCCTTTTTAGAGACAGCTGCCGTCAATGACCAAACTGCTCTACAAAAGTGCGTGGCCCGGGGCGGGAGTGTGGGAGGCAGAGTCAGAAACCCTTCTGGGTTGATTTTTGAGGAGGCATTCCAGTGCTGAGCGATTTCAGATGCCGCCGGATGTCCGCTGAACATTGTGACCACCCGCTGTGCCTCGTTGAGGAGCTCCTGTGATCGAAGGTGCGCCCTTGTCGGGCTGGAAAAGGCCCAGGGAGCTGAGGACAACATGCAGATTAGTTTTCAAGGGCCGCAGTGGCGTGCCTCGAGTTGGCCGATTGGGCTGGAACAGCAGCCCCATAACCTGAAACGGTGTCAACAGCAGCCCCAAGTGGGTGTCAGAGATACGATGGAGTTAATCTGCTGCGAGCAGGCCGGGCGCGCCCTGCACGTGCGAGGTGACCTCCTTCTGTGCCAGTGGCCAGCCCTTGGCGGGTCATCACAAGCCTGTCATGTGGTGGGAGCCTCTGCACCAGGAAGAGTTTTTCATTTGTGCTTGGCCCACAGTGGGCACGGACACGTGTCCCCATGCCCAGCACAGTGATCCCGGGGCAGCAGGTGGGGCCATCAGCTGTCTCCGTCTAGCTGGTCTCACCCCAGCACAGGCTTCTATCATGGGCGTCCAGCATGCGTCGCCCAGCCAGAATTGATTTCCACAGCCCATGGCCGCCTAGAGGGGTGTCTCCAATCTGCCGGTTTGAGGTTTTCTAAGTGGCAGACTGAACAACGAGGCCATTGGCAACAGCCCAAGAATCAGTAAAAATGTGCCAAGGTTTACCAGCCAGAGTATTGATTGGCCCAGGGCTCCAAGACTGGCCTTGAGGTCTACCCACTGAGCCAAGAGGCTCACGTCCATTTTCAGTTCCGGGTGGCGCTGCTGGGGGTGAGCCGCACAGCAGCCCAGGACATGTCACTGGCTCTCCACTTAGTTGACCCACTGGTGAACCAGGGCCAGGTATTTCGGGAACTTGAGGTCACTGCTGAGCCAGCGGCTTTGCTTTGGTGGAGTTGGAATGTAAATTTCCCCCAAAGGATTAGCTGCCATTTTTTCCTGTATCAACCGTTGTTTCATTTTACGGCCAAGTTGCCTTAGGGCCTATTAGTTCTGGGGTGGAAATGTTTACAGGGAAAACTCCTCTGGCAAACGTGAAACTGGGGACCCGTGCCAGGCTTTCTACCTGGGGGCAGGCTTCCAGAGGCCGGCACCACTCCATCTCTGGCTCCAGGACTGAGTTCGCTTGCTGGCTCCTCTGGCACTGGCTTGCCCCTAACGGGGTCACCAGGGTTGCTTCTGACCTGGCCTGGGCTGACGGTTGAAAAAGCAGCAGTGTCTGGTTGTCATTGCTCTGAGCTTCTAGCTCTGTCTAGAGCACATTGCGTAAGGACCTCGGGGGCAGTCTTGCCCTTGGACTAGACCAGTGGTTAGTTTGACTCTGGGGAAAAGGCACCAGCTCAGCTGCACCCAGTTGTCTGCTTTGGCCTGGCCCCTTGGCTCGCAATGGAACCCCTCCAGGAGCCCTCACCCTGTCCCCCACAGTCCCCACCTTCCAAGTCCACCCAGGACTCACCAGCTCACCTCCTCACCTCCCCCCTGCTTCAACACCTGCCTCGTTCTGTCATTTTCTCCCGTAATTGCATTCACTGGCCACTCAGAGGCCCCAAACCAATCACTCCTATTCCTGTTCCAGCCCCTGATATACCCGTTGAGAACGGAGCCCCTTCCCCTTGAGTGGGCAGAAGGCCGATGCTGAAGTGCAGACGGGCAGGCTCACTAGTGTCCGCATGCTGTTGGCTACATGTGCCGCGCTGCCCGGTGCACTCTGGCTGGGAACCACAGCAGCTGGGTAGCTCTCTGATGTCTACAGGGCTGCTCTCCAGCTGGAGCAGAGTCCAAGATCTCGGTCAGAACTCCTGCTACTGTATCTCCATAGCGTGGGCTTGGGGACAGGCAGGGCAGCCATCAGTCAGGATGAGAGCATGGGCCAGACACCGGGGCCCTACCCAAAGAGCCGGCTCTGACTCCATCAGCTCCCTGTAGGAGCCGAGTAGGTCTGAAGACGCTAGATGATGCAAGATTTCCAAACACTTCCTGTTTCGGAGGGAGAGTTCTTATCAAATAAAATACCAGAAGAACCCAATAGCTAGCAGATAAGCTGCTGGCTGAAGTGGAGGGTGCGGGCGCTGGAGTCCCCTCTTGTCCATCTCGTGGACCCCACTGCCCCGCTCACTTGACGTTCCCCATCCTGGGCCCTCCTCCTATCCCCCAGGCCCTCTTCAAGAATTTCAGTCCAGCTGAGATCTGAGGCCCTTCCACCCCCAGCATTGCCCACTTAGGCCTTGCACAAGCATCAGGCGGCAATGCAGACCCCAGAAAGCTGGATCCCAGCCCAGCTAAAACCGGTGTGGCAGCTAAGGACTTGGCTCCCATGATTGTGCTGAGGAGACAAGAATCCACGAAGGCAGGCCAGAGGCCACCGCCATTTTGCAGAAGAATAACATTTATTGAGAATGGCTCATTACAAACAAAATATATGTATAAAATCTCTGCAATGCAAAAGATCCTTTTTGTCCCCATGTGGCTGGAGTAAACAAAGCCAACTGTCCACTGTGGCTTGGGGGCTATGCTGGACCCTCAGCTTATGGACAGAGGTCACGGGTGCCACGTTCTGTAGGCAGCAGTTCCTAATGGGGCCATTTCTCAGGCCACTTCCATGATTTCTTCATTGCACAGAAGAGTATGGGCTGTGTCCTGCCCCCACCACCCTCTCCAGGAAGACAGCACCATCTCAGGGGCAGGCGGCTTTCCTGTCAACCTTCCAGACAGTTGCCCCTGACTGGCGGCTCACCCATGAGCCACCCTCCAAGCCCAGGGACAGAGTGTTACCACACGTTGCATGACAGACAGAGGTGCTGTGACCACTCCCCACGGGATCTGCTCTCCCTGACAGCTTGTGCACGGGGCCTTTCAGCCATCCTGAGAGCGCCACTTCCCATTTCCCATGATACATCTGTCCTCCCCGCAGGTTCACCCAGACTCCTCCGGAGCCCACCCCAACCCCATAGCTATCACACGTGGTACTGCTGGGCGTGGAGCTAGGACTCCCTGGGGTCCAGGGCCACACCACATTAAGGCAAGTGACGTGAGACCAGCGTGAAGGCGACGCTAGCCTCGCACCCAGGGTGGCTGCCCAGCTGCAGTGCCTCCTTCTTGGCCACGGCTGCGTCTAGTGTCGAGGAGCAATGCAGCTGGGTGGTCTGATGGCCTCTGCAGGCAGAGGCCACCTCAGCCCCAGAGCTGCCATGGAGGGGAGGGGACAGCTGGGGGTGGGAGGTGGGAGGGGCAGCAGCTGCCACCACACCATGCCGTGGGCACTGGAAGCCCAAGACTTGGGGGCCCAGGAGCAGAGGTTGTTGGGTCCCTCTGCCAGGGGCAGCCCCTGAGGGGTGGGAGTGTCTCCGGCCCCTCTGGGGATGATGCACTTTCCTTACTTTTTTAGGTGCAGACTGGGTTCGAGACCCAACTCCATCAGGCTCCTGGGAAAACTCCCACAAACCAGGCTGGACTCTGCGAGGTGAGGGCCCTGGCACTCAGCCCGCCCGCTGGGAGTCCTGCTCTTTGAAAGGTCACTCAAACCGGCCTATCTGCCCCACGAAAAGAGGTGTCAGCTATTCCAGAGTACCCACAATCTCGCTATTATTATCTTGAGGGTGATTCTCATTCCCCAAAAGTGAAAACTTAAATTTCAAAAAATCAACCCTCACCCCCCAAAAAGAAAGAAAAGGCAACACGTCCAGCCCACGTTCCACGCCACGCTGTGTGGCCCGGGCAGGCGCCACCCTTCTCCATCCAGGTGGAAGAGACCCAGCATTCTGTGCAAAAGGTCCCGGCATGAACACCAGGGTCGGGGGAGGCCAAAGGCCACCCCCCCCCTTGAGGAGCACAGGCCCTGTGCCCCAGCCCTGCAAGATCTAGGCTCCCCATGCTCAGATGGGCCCCACTGTTGGGACTTAGGTGAGTGTCGGGAGGTCGGGGTGGGGGGGTGGTCTTTGGGGCCCAGCAGCTGTCCCTGGCCCTCTGGGTCAGGCTTCCCTGAGCACGGCCAGCACTGTGGGCCAGCACAACCAGGCTTCTACCCATACCTACTGTGGGACTGGAGTTCCTGGAGGGCTGTGGGCACCCGAGTCCTTTCTGCCTGAGGTCCAGCCCTCCCCAGGGGCCACAGGCCTCACAACCAGCTGCGGGACCTTGGGGACCCTGCAGCACCCCCAGGGAGAAGGGGGAAGAAAGCTCGCCGTGCAGCCAGGGTTGGCTACAGTCTCCAAACACACAGATGCTGCCCTGGCAAGTAACAGCTCTCACCAGGGCTCGGTCCCCAGGCCTGTGGGGGACAGGCCCAGGCAACAAGAGAACTCTTGGGGCTGGGGGACCCCTGGACACAGCTGGTGTCAGGCCGAGGGTCCTGGGATAGCTCTGCTCAAGATCTCTGGGGATGTTTCCAGGAACCAGCAGTGTGGGGATAAGTGGCCTGATGGCACTCACTGCTGGCAGGCGAGTCGGCTGTGCCGCAGCCTCCCAGAGCTCCCTGGGCTTTTGTGACATGGGCTGAGGCCAAGGCTGTGCATCCAAGCCCCAGCTGCCCTGGGCCTGGGGCAGGGCCTCCTGAGAAGGCCAGGCCAGGTCTGAGGGCCTGGGCACGCCAGGCTCCTGCTGTCAGCTGTCCAAGTAGACGAAGAGGATGTCCTCGTCCGTGCCGTAGCTGGTCCTGGCCTCCTCGAAGTTGCTGACACTGGTGCTGCACATCCCTGCAGGGCAGCGGGAGAGCACCTGCCTCACCAATGCCCAGGGAAGATACCTCCCACCCGCCTTGCCACCCCTGGCCACACAAGTCTTCCACCCCTGGAAGCCCTCCTTGCCTACTGTGGCCTTCGTGAGCTTGGTCCTGCCCCCACCCGTCAGCAGATGAAGAAAGTGAGGCCCAGGGAAGGGAGGAAATATTCTCGAGGCCACGTGAGGCAGTTCTGTGTGAGTCAGGCCAGCCCTTCTGATGGGCATGCTGACCGTCCTGTGGGGGCTGCAGTCGGGCTGGGGAAGGAAGCTGCAGTCTACAGCATGAGATGGTGGGGGGGGTCCTGGACGGTGGTGAGTGGCTGGCAGTGTGGGAGGACAGGTGGCCAGGCCTGGTAATGACCTGGATGTGGAGGAGGCCAGCATGTCTTGAGAGTTGTGACTAGCTTGCTGCATGCCCAGAGGGATGGCACAGGTGACAGGGGTCCAGGAGAAGCAGGGTCTTTGGGGAGAAGGCAGTGAGAGAGGCCTTGGCCCCACCAGGGTGAGTGGGAAGGAGCTGGGGGGCCCAGGGGGCCCTGCGCATCGCCCCCACCCCCCACACTCACGGTCGGCATACGCTGGATTGTTGTAGAAGATGGAGCCAGTGGCCCGGTTGTAGCCACGCAGCACGATGAAGTGGCCCTGGTAGTCGGGGGTGCGGCAGAAGCAGCGGTGGCCACGGGGGGCAAAGCAGCAGTACTTGGTGGGGCTGGAGCAGAGGTCGCAGTGCAGCACCCCCGAGTTCACCAACACGATGGCCACGTGGCCCTGTGCCAGGTGTGCCTGGATGTCCTGCACGCTCACCGTGCTGTGGGTAGGAGGAGGGTCAGCCAGTGCCCTGGGCCTGTCCTCCATGTCCCATCCCTGCTTGGGCCTGTTCTGCCCTGTGCCACACAGCCTGGGGACATGGCTGGTCTTCCCTCTGCCCTGGGCTCCTTGCAGGTGGGAATGTCCTGCTTTGTTGCTGTGGCCCAGGCTCAGTCCAAGGCCAAGCACAGAACCAGTGGGGTGGGGTGGGAGGACCTCTGTGTGCTCAGGAACAAGCTGGCCCTTCCGGAGGTGGCAGAAGGTCAGGTCCGGATGAGCCCCCACCAGGGGCTGGTGGAGCGGCACGTGGGACCCCACCTCCCAGACGGTAATGAACTGTTTTAGTCAAGCCTCCACTGGTCCTTTACCCTAAATCATGTGTGGTTTACACTAGAAACTGCTGGTCAAATTTAATTCCCCAAGCATGGCTTGGCCAGTGTCAAAAATCAAATGCTTCCCTGCGAGGGCCACTTTTCTCTTTTTCCTAAGGCTCCTTAGTGGCAGAAGTGGCTGCCCAGTAAGGCTGGTCAGCAGCACTACCAGGGGAACCCCAGGCCAGCAGAGCCAGCTGCCTCCTGGGGTGCCCCCAACAAGGCAGCGAGTCCACAGAAGAGCCCAGAAGGGGAGAAGAGGCCGGGGTGGGTGCTCTAGGCTGGGGGCTCCGCCTTCCTTACTGGCACTCTCCGCAGGCGCGGTGGCCCAGCTCCGGCCCACAGCCAAGTCACGTGGCAGCTGGGTTTGTTGTCTCAGCCCCGAGAGCTTGTCATTTTCTTATTTGGTCTTTGAAACAAAATACCTGGCTGAATTCCCAATGGTAGGAACAGGAGTGGGATTTGAGCTACGAGAAAATGCAGGGGCGGGGCTGGAAGGAAAGGCAGCGGGCTGCGTGAGACAACAGCATGGAAGCGTCAGGTTCAGATCACACGCGGCCACGTTGCTGGGGGCGGGGGTGGGGTGGGGGCGGCTCACACCACTTCTCCCACCCTCGGTTTCCTCACCCAAGTGCGTACAGCACTGACTTCCCACTCAGCAAGACAGCAGCTGCTAAATAAGCATTTGCTGCCTTTCCTCCCAACACAGCTCCTGTGGCCTAAGGATGCGTGGAGACTTCCCATTTTCCAAATCACCCACGGTGTGGCTACATTAGGTTAACAATGAAAACAGAAATCCGGAAAGAGCAGGGAGACCTGAGAAGAGTGGTCGGGGAGTTCGGCTGGGACGGGAGCCATCAGGACTGAGTGCAGTGCCCACAGTGAGCCGGGGAAGGAAGTCGCTCACAGCGGGCCAAGTCACCCCCAAGGTCTGCCTGACTCCTGCCTCCAGACAGATGGGAAGGGAAGAGCCGTGTAAGGTCACAGAGATCGTGGGGAGATGTGGGAGCCAGGCCGCCCTAGATGGCCTGGTGGTCCCCGTCACCAGCCATGACCATGCCATCATGTTCCTCAGGCCGTCCCCCCTTCATCTGGTTACTGTGTTCTGTCTTGCTCACCTGTACCTCCAGCCCCTGCTCAGGATGCACCTCTAGCAGGAAGCCCCACCTGTCTGACTCTCAGGGCCCTGGCCTTTTTCACCCTCCAGCCCAAGGCCTCCCCCACTGCAAGTCTATGGGTGAGCACGTGCCCAAGGACGGGTGGCGGGGGGCTCACCATTTCTCCACCAGCACCTTGCAGGCCTTGGCTTGTGCAAACAGCTGGTTCACCCGAGTCTCTTCTGTGTCGAAGTGCTTCCTGTAGAAGGACTGAAGAGAAAAGGGCAGGCTGCCCTCACCCCGTCTGGACAGAACACACTGTGGGGCAGAGGCAGGAGGAGCCCAGCCTGCTGGGAGATGGCACGGGCAGCACGTGGGCAGAAAGCTTTCTGTCCCAAGCCAACAGGGCGGCTGGCCGCAGTGCGCAGAGCCCTACAGAGGCAGGAGGAGGGTGCTCAAGAGATGGGTGGGCAGCCAGGCTCACATAGGCCCCCCAGGGAAGGTCGGTCAGCCCTGGGCTTGTGCTTCTCGTGGTCATGAGCAAAAGCAACCAACCACTCAGCTACCACTCAGCTTAGCCAGGCGAGGTCCACAGAGCGCACTGTCTGGTGCAGGGGTGTCAAGGGGGCCAGAGCCCCCATGGTGGTGTCAGAAGTGACCCTGCTCTTGGGCCCCTTCCTCTGCCTTGCAGCCATGGCAAGAAACCAGATGCGAGGGCCTTCTTCCCTGCTGGGGAGGTTCAGGGGACAGTTAGGTTGACTGGCCCTGGCCACCACACAACAACCCTCTTGCCAAAATGGCCAGAAGTGACTCTGCTCTGCCAAGTCTTAGAATCTGGACTGAGGTCTGCCACAAAGGCAGGCCGCGCAGGCTCTAGCTGTGCAGGGAGGGAAACGCACTGGTTATCAACCTGCCGATGTCGGCATTCTTTTTTAAAAGGGGAAAAAAAAGATGTCATTTGGGGTTTTATTCCAAAATACAATCACTCAGCCTGGAACCAGCTATTCCTGCGAGGAGGAAGACAATGGGCAAATGATGGCTGGACGGGGTCAGAGTGCTGTGCTCCGAGGCCCCGCACCCTGCCTTGTGTGGGGGGGACGCAGGGAAGGGCGTGGGACGGTGGCCGAGATGCTCCTCTGTGCACCCGCGCGTGCCGCTGTAGGCACGTGGCGGGGGCTCTGGGGGCGGGGCTGCTGGGAGGAACCAGCTCGATGCTCAGGTCCTTTGGGTAGGTGCGACAGCAAGGTCACCCAGACTGACTGGCTCCTGCCCATAGCACATCTGCCACTGCCCCCTGGTCTCTGCCTACCTCTGTGCCCACTCAAGTTGCCTTGACTACGCCCTCTTCCAGCTACTGAACCCGGCGAAGGCCTCGTGGCCGGCCACCCACCTGGTTTTTGTAGCCCTTGTCCACACCCAGGGTCTGGGTGCAGAAGCGGTGCCTCACACCAAAGTGGCGCATCAGGTAGGCCAGGTCGATGGTCCAGATGCTCCTGGTCAGCTGCAGCTCCTGCAGGGCGCTTTCAAACTCCCCATCGTCCAGTTGGCCCAGGTACCTAGGGGCGGACAGGCCACTGAGGGCTGCTGGCCCTCAAAGGGAAGTTGGTTGGGGTCATGCTCCACCTGCAGGCCCATTAGCTATCGGCAGAGCCCCCGCTCCATAGAAGGTTCTATCCTTTGTCATTAAACCTCATGTCCTGCCTACATCCTGGCCGGGCACAGCCTGAAGCTGCCTGGGCGCCCTAGATTCAAGGGCCTAGATTCTGCATCTCACATCTCTTACGGGCTGTGTGACTTTGGGCAAGTCACCACCCTTTCTGGCTCACTAGCTTCATCTCTAAGATGAGGTACTTGGACCACATCAGTGGTTTTCTGAGTTTTAGGCAGAGAATTCTTTTGTTGAACCCTGTCTTGCCTGGAATTCCAGGATGTGCAGTGGGTAAGGGAGAAGCTGCTCTGAGGTTCTGGGCAGGCAGCCACCTGAAAACTCCTCCTATAAGGTGATGGCCATGGTCCTCCAGGCCCTGAGGGTCAAAGTTCCGGTGATGTTCACGCAGCCTCAACTTAGTGGCTGGCTCCCCAGTGACCCGGTCTCCCAGGAGCCTGAGGCCAGAAGGTGGGAGGCCCTGTGTCCTAGCCATGGGGTCATTCTCTGGGCCAGGCCTGGGCACCAAGGACTTCCCTGGCCATCCCCTGGGTCCCAGGCATTCCCAGAGGGGGCTCCTGGAAGGCATGGTCCTACCATTTTTGCTTTTGCAGATGGCAGTGAGCCTCAATGGAAGCTGGGCCTCCCACAAGCCTCGACCAAGGACAACCACGTGGGTGATGAATCCCACCCAGGTTTCTCCCTGTATCTCCCTGCAGCCAGAGCATGTGGTGTGGAAGGCCCGCCCACTCACCGCAGCACCATCCTGGAGCAGGCCAGGCCACAGTCCCAGTGGTAGAGCTGCTGGATGACGGGCACGGGCAGCTGCACAAAGTCCCCTGCATGGAAACACGGGGTGGTCACAGATCCTTGGCACAGTGCCTGACGCTGCTGCCCACACTGGAACCTCTGGCATTGGCCCCACCCAGATCCTGCAGGGGCCTGTTCTGGCTCCCACTCCATTCTCCTTCCCACAGCGGTGACCTCCCCAGGCCCCAGTCAGAGCAGGTCAGCAGCACACAGAGGCCTCCTCCAGTGGCTGGTCCGCATGTCTCTTAGGACAACGCCGCGGTGGCTGCTGCCCCAGCAGCCTCTGCTGCCTCACCTCCACCTGTCCTCCCCAGGCCACCCTGCAGGCAGGGCTTCCCTGTCATGCGGTGCCCTCTGCCTGGACTCTCCTGACCTCCGAGGTGCCTGAGCTCCCTCCTCTTGCTTCTTTGTGATGACACGTCTGTTCACCCAGCCCCCCACTGTGTGCTCTTACGGCCCCAGAGGCCTCTCTTGCTCCGAGCCCTCTTTTTTGGTGGGAGCTTGGAGGAGGCAGCAACAGGGCCAGCACATGAAAGGCACAGAGCAGATATTCGTCTGTATTCATGAGGCCCCTGGAGGTTTGTCTGACTTCAAAGCCCCCAGGGCCACCAAGGTGTGAAGACCATGGTTAAGAGAAGGGGACTGCCATGTAATCTGTGTATGTGGAATGCTACCCTGGGTGACTTCTCAGTATGTCCTTGCCAAGCAGTGAGGTGGGGCAGAAAGGGCCCGACCTAGGCGTTCCTGCCCGGGCTCGGCCACTGGCTGGCTGTGGACTGAGAAACTGACTTCCTCTTGCTGGGCTGAGTCTGGCCACCTCTAAAGTGGGGACTTTGGTCTGATCCAGTCATTCAATCATCAAATATTTCCCAAGCACCTAGCAAGTGCCCAGCAGTTTACTACAGATACAGCGGCTGGTGCCAGGCCCTGTCCTGGTAAACAGCACAGGCGAGCATGTGTAAGATGGACTGAGGAGAGTATTAGGCAAGGCCAGGGAAGTGGTGGGGGCACAACCTACAGAGCACAGTGTCAAGAAGCACAGGGCCACATGGGAACAGCATGGGTGGAGGCCCTGAGGCAGGGGTGAGCTGGCACCAGCCCACAGAACTCTTGCATTCTGGCGTTCCATCAACCTGGACCAAGTTCAGAGTCTAACAAGCCAGGGGGTACCTCCCTCCAGCTGTCACCACTGCTCGAGGCTCATTGGTGACACCCATTCTGTACACAAAAACCCAGTCCATCTTGTTTCCTCATCTCAGGAGTCTCTCTGGGACCCAAGACCAGCCTGTGCAGAGCTGCCCCCGGGGCCGGCCTGCCTGCCTGCCTGCCGTGCCAGCCCAGGCTCCCGTGGCACACACCAATCAGGAGGGCCACTCACCAGCCCCAGGGTCTGTCCTGCCGGTCTCATCTGGGCAGTTCCTTGCCCAGAGAGGGTTTGAAGCTCCTACTCTGCATCTAAGGCCTCCCCAGCACAGGTGCCACCCCTTCCGGGACGTTCCCTGAACCCAGGGTGGCCGCATTCTCTCCTTTTTCTAGATTCCCACCAGACCTGAACTCACGCTCTGCCTCACACAGGGGACCCTTGTATGGAGTTTGTCTGCACTCTTCTGTGCTGTTTCACATTCCCAGGTGAAAGGACCACGTGACTGCTCCTTTGCTGCATTATACTGGCCTCTCTCCCCGCACTCCCCTTCTCCAAGGGTGTGCAGTAACATGGAAGGCAGGATGGCATGGGCAAGTGCAGGCCACCTGCTGGCTGAGTGACCTCAAGGTGCTGGACCTATCTGTACCTACTTCCTCCTCTATGACACGGACCATCACAGACACCAGTTTGCAAAGTGCTGTGAGTGCTCAGGGCAGGAATGTGTGTATAGCCCCTTTTGGGTGCTAGTGTGAACAACAGTAATAATAATAATAATAATAATAATAATAATAAAGCTATTCTGTCCCCTGACTAGACTATAAGCTTCCTGAAGGCAGAGAATTTGCTGACTTGTTCACTGTTACTCCCAGTGCCTGGTGTCTGGTGCTTAGTAGCAACTCAATAAACATTTGTTGGAAGAAAGGAACATACTAAGCGCCCATTGTGTGCTAGGCTCTGAGTACAGCACAGTGACTAAGACCCAGGCCCTGCCCTCCCAGGATTCATATTCTAAAAGCATTTCCCCCAGCTGGACTGAGTGGAGGGAGGGCTCTATACAGGGTGTTGTCCCCTCATGGCGGCATGCTTCCCTTGCCAAGAACTCTGTGGCCATAAACTGCCTTTTGTTTTTCTTTACACAGGCTGCTTACTCCCCAGACTTTGCTCTTGTATATCCCTTAGTCTGGGATGCTGTCTCCCTTCTCTGAATGTCCAAATGCTCTGGCCCCCCTCCCTCTCTGAGCCCCTCAATATGCAGTGTTTGAGGTGGTCTGACTTCTCCACTGGACAGGGGGAGAATTCTTCACTGGCAGGTGGGGATAAGATGGCATTTACACCCTCCTAGCCTTCAGCCCAAAGCAGGCCCTCAGACGTGCTTGGTGAGTGAAAGGAGGTTTTTCTCCAAAGGCCATATCCCTTGAGGTGCCCCGGGCCTGCCTGTCATTGCAATGCCCAGCACCCCCACCCCCAGGCTTCCAGACACAGCCCTCTGTGCATGGCCCCCTCCTCACTCTGCGGGCTGGGCTCTGGTATTAACTGGCTGGGCTTTGAGTCTGTCTGTGCTTTCCCCTATGCCCAGCTGTACATGTGGCACAGGACAGCTGCTTTGAACTCTGCTGTCCCTTTTCTTCTTGCCCTGATCCTCGGAGTCCCGTAATCCTGAGGCCCCAAAGTGCTACACATCCCCGGTCTTGGCACCAGCAGGTCAGCCCCTAGGGACCAAGATACTCCTGCAGGGGATGATAAGGGTAGGCGAGGCCTTCCAAGCCCAAAGCCACTGTTAGTTGTTGATGCCTGAAACTGAGGGACTGTCCCACCTGAGAGCTGGGGCCTGCCTAGAAGGCCTTGGCTTGGCTAGCTTCAGTTGGCAGCTGTCACCACAGAAGGAAGGCAGCGCCCTGGCCCTGAATACTTAACATCTCTCAGCCTCAGTCATCTGCTCATCTGTAAAAGTGAAAATAACAATGGTAACCTTCGTCACCAGGTCGTTAGGAGGATTAATGAGCCACTGCGTGCACACAACTTAGCACAATGCCTGCTCAGAGAAAGCTCCCTGTGAAGGTGAGCCATTACTCCACTGAGGTTCAGGAAAAGCAAGTACCTGGATCAAGATCACAGAGGTGGGGGAGTCGGATGGAAACCCCAGGATAGAACCAGGCCCAACTCCTTGCTGCAGACACTAAGGGTGTGACACTAAGGTCACACTGATGCCTTAGTGGAGGGTCCCACATGCTCTTGACCTCTCCGCTTCAGAGTTTTCTAGTACTAGCACTTTCTCATCAACCCTGTGCCTTAAGCAGAGCAGAGGTCACTACTTCTCTCTCTCCTTCCCTTCTTAGAATCATGACACTGAATGCCGGCCTTGGTTTTTGCACCAAAGGTACTCAGAAGCAGCAGAAGGAACCAGAGGGTGAAGAACTGAACACGATGAAACAGTCTGGGAGGCCAGAGGAAGAGCCCTGCCACTGCTCTGTGCTCTCGGCAGTTCCTTGTGCTTCTAGGCCTCCCTTCCCCAGGGGTCAGCATTTCCCAAAGCGGCTCCAGCAGGACTTTTCCCTTCTAGGGAAGGTGGAGCCCCTGCCTCACAACCCGGGACCCTCCTACCATGACCTCTATTAGAGCTGACTGAAGTCTCAGCCCTGGGAGCGTCAAGAACACCCAACACACCAAGGCTGGGAGCTTGGAGGCCAAGGCGTTTGTGTTTCACCTGGCCAAGTTTCGCTCGAAGCTCTATAGCTCCTCCGGAGGCGGCGGTCGGCCCAAGGTCGCGGGGCCAGACCCTGCCCCGCGCTAGGGCGGGATCCCCCACGTTCCCCAGGATGAGGGCTGGGCCCTCAGGGTGGCACTAACCCAGCTCCAGCGGCGACCCCGCTGCCTCCGCCTCCGTCCTCATGACCCGGGCGGCGCGGGGCGCCCATGGCCCCAGCCTGGCGCCGGCTGCAGCTTCGGCTTCGACGGGGGCGGGAACGGAGCCGGTAAGTGTTTCGCTCCTCAGCCGCCACCGCCACCACAGTGGGGAGTACGAAGACCGCAGCTGGACCGCCCCAAGCCCCGCCCCGGCCCTTCCAGGCCTCCTACCTCGGGACCCCGCCTCTCCCCTAGGCCCCGCCCCTTCCCTGGGCCCCCAAATAGCCCCCGCCCTTTGCCTTCTCCAGACTCCTATTCCTATAGAGCCTCCCGGGCAACTCGCGGTCTCGCCTTCTCGTGGCCCCATCCCTGTTCCAATCCTTGCGCTGACTTGCGGGCTCTGCTCCGCCTCCGTTCCCCGGAAGCCCCGCCCCCCTCCCTGAGTCCCGCCCTGAAGCCCCGGGGTTCCGAGAACATTGGTTCCCCAGAGGCTCTACCCCTTCGCTGCTCAGCTACGTCTCGGCCCCGCCTCCTTGTCAGCCTCAAGTCCAAGCCCTTCTGTCTCAGGCACTGCGGGACTCCAGAAGACTTAACCCTACTCCGAATCCCTTTAGGGACGACCCCCTTCCCCCACTCTACACCTTACTTTCTCTATCCGTACAGTAACATGCCTCGCTCGCTCAGAGCGCCCCTTACCTGGCGGTGCCGGGTTCCAAAGGTTAAGTTATGAGGGGGTTCCTAGCCTTCGGCCTCGCAGCCTGCCACCCCCGATCCGAGGGCTCAGGCCTCAGATTCCTGCCTTCTGGTCCAGCCCGTCCCTGCTGTGGGGTGCTTGGAAACGCGATCCCCCCTCTCCGCTTGCCGGCCTGAAGGCCGATATTTCCAGCGGCACCCGGGCCCCGTTATCAGTCCTCTCTTCCGGGGCCGGAACGATCGCACCAGAGCCCACGTTTCCCACCCGGCGGGATGATGAGGAAGCGGAGGTGAGACCGCGCTCAGCACCGAGAAAAGGAAGGGGACGGGCTCTGCGCGCGGCATTTTGGGAACGCGTGGTACTCTGGGAGGACGGTACCGCCATTCGCTTGTCTCACGCCCTCGCAGTAGCTTGGGTTACTGCCACCGCGCCGCACCAGGAAGGAAGAGGAGGCCGGAGCCGGTGAGGAGAGGTCCAGGGCAGGGGAGGGTAGGCCGAGGCATCCGTAAGGGACCTAGGGCTGGAGAAGGACGCACTGCTGTGGAGCTCTGCAGGGCTCGGGGAGGGAGAAGAGCGGGAAACCCGGGCCACCCAAACCTCAGAGGCGCCCGCCTAGCGCCTGGAAGTGAGTTCATTAGCTTTACCTCGAAGTACATGCTCTTCATTTTCTATGCCTCTCCGGGCCAGTGTTTTTGGAAGTATGCAGGCCACTGAAGTCATTTCTAGCTGGCTGCTTCCATCCCCTGAATCCTACCTGGGGAATCCCTGTAAAACTTTCTTGCATCTTTCCTCCATCCCCCTTCCAGGCATTAGCGCCTTCATGCTTTCCACACTGTTCCTGAAGTTTTATCAAGTCTCCCTACTTCTAAACTGTTAGATCCATTTTCTAAGTGCCTTTTCCAATGCCTTTCATTGGATCGTTCTTGCCTGTAGCCTTGCAGTGGTTCCCCATTGTCTTCAGCATAAAACTCGGATGTCTAAGACTTCTTATTAAGGAAGCCTGTCTTTTCCAACCTCGTGTTTCCTTTCCTCCCTTGAACGCACACGATGGGTTCCAACCTTCAGTCTTTGCTCATTTTGGAATTTAAAAAATCCACTTTTTAAAAAATTCGGTTGCAGGGCACTTGCCCTGTGATTTTGTGTTTCCTCCCAAGATAAGCATTTCTCACTTGGGGCACATTATCACGTTGTGAACACTTAGATGTTTTCTTTTTAACCTTGATGGTGAAGTGGAGGGTCAAAGGGCATTGAAGGGGTTGAATTAAATGCACAACCCCTTCTGGATTTGCCTGGATCCTTTGCTTATATCAGCAGTGGTCAGTATTCTATCTATGTACGCCCAATGTAGCCACATGTGGTGGTTGAGCACTTGAAATTCTGTGTTTAGTGTCACCGAGGGACTGAATTTCTAAATTCTGTTTCACTTTTAATAGTTCCGTGTGGACAGTGGCTGCTGTATTGGACAGCCCAGGTCTATATCGTGTGTTCCCAGAGGGTGTTACCCACACCTAGGGGTTGACGGCACATTGTAAGGTACATCTATTACAATTCTCACTCCCCAGACACACACACAATTGGTTATTTGATGAAGATAAAAGGACATGGTACCAGAGAGGGAGATGGCGTGTCAGGCCTTGAGGGAGGCATGGTGTCTGCCACATGTCTGCTCAGGCTCTGAAAGGTGAACTAACTGTTGTCTTTCTCACTGTAGAACTCTCTTCCTGCCAAGATGTCTATTGGTGTGCCCATCAAAGTCCTGCATGAAGCTGAAGGTCACATCGTGACGTGTGAGACCAACACTGGCGAGGTGTATCGCGGGAAGCTCATCGAGGCGGAAGACAACATGAACTGCCAGGTACCCTGCTCTGTACCTAGTGTTGCGGGGGAAGCTCGTGCCCCTCTCTTGGAGAGCAGAAAGTGGTTACTGGAGGTCTTTTCGAGGTTGTTCTCATTGAACAGCTATTTAGGGAGTGCCTGGTGCGTGCTGGAGGCTGTTACAGGTGCAAGGATGTGAGCATGAGTAAATTCCATTTGGAATGTTGGAATATTTAACTTGTCCTTTGTTCCTTAATTCCATAACCATTTTCGCCCATATTTGGGGGACATGTTTTAAAGTGGTACTATTTCCTTTATTAGAATCCTTCAGGTTTGGGCCATTATCCATTTGCTGCCATGTGTTTGCATAATACTTTGTAGTTAGTAGAATCTTCTGTTCACTAACTGTGTTTATTGCCATTTTTCTTGAGGGTCAGGGGCTGCATCTCATTTGATTATAGGAACTGCCTTTTTAGGTGAGTGGGCTCAGTGCAAGTTTCGTTATCCGTAAAATAGGAAGAATAAGATGAAAGGATTCATCTACTGAGTGTCACCTGCTAATAAATGTTGGAGCAGCTTCCTGATAATGATGTCCTTCCCATGGCACTATGTTGCCGTTTGCTAAAATCACGTGGATTGGTACGGCCTTAAAAAGTATCGACGTACTTTCTCCTGTAACAATCAGTTAAGAGCTGAGATTTTGTAGTCAGATGTTGGTTTGAATCTTAAATGACCTCAAGTATGTTAATCACCTCAGTCTCTTCATCTGTGAAATGGGGATGGTGCTGTTTTTGATCCTGTGTGGTATAGATGCTAAGACTGAAGAGTATAATGTGGGGCAGAAATGGCCTGGCCCTAGTACCTCTGCTGTAGTCGGTCACTGGCTGGCGGGCCTGGGGAGAGTGACCTTGGGTTGACTACTGTGGGGTCCCAAAGGTGGCATCTGGAAGCTGTTGGCTCCCTGCATTCTGTCCAGCCTGTGGTCCTTGTGGAAGGAGGTCTCAGCACAGGGGTAAAGCCCGTGCCGCAGGGTCGTTCCCAAGGTCCGGTGAGTTATGTGTGTGCAGCAGCCAACTCAGTACCTCGCACATTGTAAACTCACCACAGAGTACCTGTTAATGCCTCCCAGGTGAGAAAACAGGTCAAAGAAATGAAGTGACTTAACCCAAAGTCACACTGCATCCGGTGTCTGATCATCGCTTCCCAGGATCATTCCTTTTTTGTGGTTTCTTTGTAGCTTTGAGCAGCATCGTTCTGCTGAGTTGACCAGCTGGCGCAGTTTCCTGGCATCCAGGGAGATAGATATCTGGTGACTGCAGGTTTCTCTTCAGGGTCGATGCCATGGAGTTGGTTGGTGTGGGCTCTCTGCAGGTCACACCGACCTTTGGCCTTGGCCACCTTTACCTGTGTGAGGTGCCACAAAGATCCAGCCCTCTGGGTTAAGGCATCCTTGCTCGTTTTAAGGTACTTTAGTTTGGCGAGTAGCATGCAAGATTGGGGGGGCGCGGTGTGTAGAGAATCATGATGTGTTTATTTAGCTGTTTATTTAGATAGCTACTGAGCTTCAGGGCCTCAGACTGCCCGTCTGTAACATGAGGGTGTCTGACCAGGGCACCCTGGTGGCCTCAGAGGCAGCCAGTGTGTGCACAGACTCCATGGCAGACATGTCTGGAATCGGGTTTTGTAGCCCACCTCCTAGTGTGGCTGGGAGGGAGCTTTTGACCTCCCGCACTCTCCGTTCTGTCCTTTCTAAGTCAATTAGGAAAAGAAGACCTCAGCCTGAAGAACATAGTTGCAGAATAAATAAGCAGATGCTTGTCAACCAGTGGGGGCCAGCCACCTGCCTCCAGCCTGCATTAATCTTCTAGGGCTGCCACAACAAAGTGCCACCATGGGTGGCCTAAACAACGCATTCATTCTCGGGGTTCCAGGTGCTAGAAGACTGAGGTCAAGGTGTTCGGGGTTTGTTCTTCTGAGGGCCGTGAAGGAAGACTTGTAGATTGGTCAGCTTATTCCTCTGTCTTCGGATGGTCTTCTTTCTGTGAGTGCCTTACCTTAATCTCGTAATGCCATGAGTCATTGTTTTAGGTCCCAGTTGCCTTTGTTAAAGATCCAATTTCTAAATATAGGTACATTCTGAGATATTAGGGGTTAAGACTTCTACATAAGAATTTGGGCAGGGGGCATAGTTCAGCCTAGAATAATGTCAAGATGCAAGGCTTCACGGGCTCTACCTAAACCTGCCACGTGGAGTAAAACCCAGCGGGCTGTGGCAGAGCAGACCCTGGCGGTGATGAGCCCACTGAGCACAGTTCACTCACTGTCCCGGGAACTGGGGGGCCGACGGGTCCGGCGGCGCCTGCAGCCCCGGTTGGCAGCCTTGGGGATAAGAGCTTCCTCTCAGAACTGTTTCTGCTGGTTCGGTGCTAAAGGGCAGCTGGGGTTTAGTGTTTGCCATTTATGTTGGGTTTTAACAATATTTTCTGCTATAAAAAAGGGGTGGGTCACACTCCACACAGATTGGGAAAACAAATGAGGGAATCCCATAACAGTCAAAATTGGCGTGGACTTTCTCCCCTGGGGGTATGTTTCAGGTTTCTATTACTTTTACTTAAGTTATTACTTAACTTAAGGATTACAGAGTACTCTCTGTCCCTTTTCAAAAAGAGTTAGTTAGAGGTGGCTTACCAAAACTTAGTAGGATACAAGTAACAGGTAGGTCAAGGTACAGCTAAGCTCAACTAAACAATTGAAGCCAGGAGTCAGCACCCAGAAACATTCACTTGAATCCCTGCATATTTAATAAAGGGACGTTCAGGCGTGAGTGTAGAACTTGCAGGCAAAGGGAAGTGATCAGTTCTGACGTGCATTGTGTCCTTAGGATAAAATACCACTGTGTGGTTTTCCCAGGGCAGTCAGATTTGGCAGACATTTTTTTCCAGGGACCTGGTGGAGGTGGTATTAGCCAATGTGCCCATACAAAATGGGCCTTCTTTTGGGGTTCCTTGGGTATTTTTAATGTAGTCTGTAACAGCCCTTTTTTATGTTTGGAAATGTAATGTATCCATATGTTAAACCCAGGGTGAGGTCCCTGGGATGGTGCTGATGGGGTCAGAGGGTGTAGGCACTTTTGTGCATCTGAGGTTTGTTTGGCTGGGAAGGCAGGGAGTCTTCCCATCCCAGAGTTGCAAAGCGAGTGTAACCTGGCGGCCAGTGCCGTGGTACGTGGTGTTGGCCCTGGATGACAGTGCGCCACGTGTGGCTGCCAGAGTAGTGAGGAACGCTCCGCTTCAGCCGACTTCTGTTTGTCACAGAGATGGGGTCTGAGGAAGGAGTCAGCCCGTCTCTTGCCCAGCTTGGGTACGGATGACAGGACCAGCGGCCTCCACGTGGGGAAGCTTCTGTTCTTGGTTATGCAGAGGCACCAGGGGCTTGAAGCACCTGGCTCTGCTACATGTCAAGGGGGGAACTAAGGGGTTTTTCTTCAAAGTCAGAAAATAATTTTTTAAAGAAAATTCTTCTAATCACATATTTGGAGAAATATTCAAAACCATAAAAGGAGCTTTAAGGTGAGGAATAATGAGTAGAAGTATGCATACCATTTTGATTTTACACCAGACTCGAGACATGACTGCTGGATGCTCAGAGTGACCGAGTGGAAGAAGCGCATCTAAACCAAGTCTCCAGTCCCCAAGTCTGTGATTTTAACCAGTCTCCCAAGATGAGGTGTAGAGTAAACCCCTTAGCTCCTCTGGCCTCCCGGTGCGTCAGACCCTCAGCTCTGTCAGATCTCAGGCAGGAAGAGGAGGAGAAGGGGGCTCTCCTGTTAAGGGTAGGGCAGAGCGCTTGCCGTGTGCCCGCCCCGGGAATGCCGCAGCTGGGGGCTCTGCGGCACCCGGCGTAGCTTTACTGCCCCGGAGCCGGTGCTCTCTATCTTCGCCTCAGCTGTAACAGTGTACTGTAGTAAAAGGCAAACGGCTGTGGGGCCAGCATTGGGTGAAAGTAAGGATTACTTGGACATTGAGGCAGTTGATCTGATCACCAAGACGACCCCTAAGTGAGCAGTGTGTGCATTGTGGACGGGATGAATGAAGGGGTGTTCATGCCCTCGGCGGGACAAAGTGGATGGCATGGGACATCATCATGCTACTCAGAATACCAGGCAGTTTAAAACTTAAGAATTATTCTTGAATAATTTTCCTTTTAATGTTTTTGGGCTATGGGCTCTGGCTGATGTGGCTCAGTGACTTGAAATGCCAGCCTGCAAACCTAAGGGTCACTGGTTCAGTACCCAGTGAGGGCACATGCCTGGGTTCCGGGCCAGGTCCCCAGTTGGGGGCAAGCTAGAGGCAACGGATTGATGTGTCTCACACGTCAGTATTTCGCTCTCTTTCTCCCTCCCTTCTCCTCTCTCTCTCAAAATAAGTAAATAAAATCTTTAACAAATATTTTTGAACCTTGGATAACCATGGGGACTGTCTTCCGCAGGATGTCATTGAGGTTGGGCATTTGGCTTGCTTATGCCATCTGTGTTTCATTGTGGTTATTTGGGAAAGTTGAGTAAACTGGATGTTTTTGCCTTCATTAAAACCTCGCTTACTCAAGTTACTGCCTTTGACCTGCGATGGGAACATAGCTCAGGCTCATTACAAACAAGCCGTGTGCGTGGGTGGACAGCAGTGGGCCCCGGGGGGGGCTTCGTGCGCAGCGCAGTTGTTTCCGCTGGGGCAGAGCGGGGTGGAGGGGCGTGGAAGCAATGGCAGGCGGAGTTCTGAGGGCTCGGGTGGGGGTGAGGGTGCTGCTCACTCCCACACGCACTGTTTGTGAGGACACTTTGTTTACATCTTGTTGCTCTAAGACACTTTGTTTACATCTTGTTGCTCTTACATAACAGCCTCTCTCAGGGATTTCCGAACCGGCCGGGGACGCTGACGGGAAGGAATGAGGTGTGCTGGGGCAGTGCCTTGGCAGCACTGCAGCCCCCCAAGCAGACTTTCTGTTGTTGTTTTAAATCTCAAATGCTTCCCTCAAAATAGACATTTTTAACTGTCACTTAGAATCACCATTTACTGAGGTCCTATGATAGGGCCACAGGCTCGATGATAGGAACAACATTTAGATAGGCATGTCTCGTTCAATTTCCTCCTTAATAGTTCTGGAAGTATGCAGTGGGTCAGAACGGGTTTGGTCAGATGGGCCTGGGTCTCAACCCCAGCCACACAGGCGGTGTGAGCTCGGGCAGGGGAACAGAGAGCGGCCTGGGCTTGGCCCTCTGGGAACAGGTCTGCCTCTGCCGGGCTGGGCCACTTCATCTCTAGTGGCGGTGGTGAGTCTGTCTCTCATGGGAGCGTGTGATGTAAAGTACGCTGCTGCGTGAAATCTCCTGGGACACCAGTGAGTGTTCGCCAGGCGTTGCTTTGTTAGGCATGCTTTTCCTCACTGTGTAGATGAGGGAATGGAGGCTCAGGGTCCGGGAGACTCATCCAGGGTTACATCCCTGTGAATGGCAGGCCTGGGCGTCACATGTGGGGTCCCGGGTCTGCTCTGTCTTCTGTGGAGTCATAGGGGTGTCTGGGCTGTGAGCCTGGGTCAGGGCCATGTTCCTCTCTCCGAGTCTGACCATGTCTGGTGTGGCACCAGCAGTTATGATGATCTTCAGGGCAAGAATAGGGTGGCAAGGACTTAGAAACTGCGAAATTTTGCTAAGTGCACTGGGTGTTCAAGCCCAGGCTGGGTGGTCGGTGAGCACTTAGAAAAGCGTGAGGGAGTGTAAGATGGCAGACAGCTGGGGAGACAGCGCAGCTCTCTGTGGTGTGGGCTTGGCCCACTCGGAATAAACTGCAGTCCTCTTTCCTCCAGAAGATTCATAAAATAAGCTGCTTCTCCTGGTACATGTGCTACCCTTTGAGATTGGCACTGGCAGTTTTGGGTCACCTTCCCACATCAGGCCAATCTCCTGGCTGGTCTCACCTCTCGGCTCCCTGTCCCTTCATCCCTCCACCCCACAGTTTACCCATTGGCACACTCGTCCTTCCAAAGTGCTACCCTCATCCTGTCCCCCCTGCCCCTGCTCAAGAGCTTCAGTGACTCCCTGAGTGCCTGAGGTGACGGCCCTGTCCTTCATCCCACTCCGCTGCTCCGGCCCTTGCGTCGGTCCTCTTCAGTAAGCCGGCCCTTCGTGGGGGCACTGCCACCTCCGCTTCTCAGCCCCTCCTCCCCAAGCCAGAGGGCCTCTTCTCGAGTGTGCACTCTGAGGGGACAGGAATCTCACCTCCTGCGTGCTTGTGACCTTCATGGTGCCCTTGCAGTCTGCGTGCTGAGTACAGCAGATGTAGGAGAGGGCGAGGTTTGGACGAGGGCGAGGTTTGGACAAGATCAAACGCTTGGAGTTTCTCCCCTCCAGGCGCACTTCTCATGCTGCCAGGGAGGCAGTGTGGCAACGGTACAGCTCTGGAGCCAGGCCACCTGGACTTGAGTCTGGAGCCCCTGCGTTCTGGCTGTTTGGCTTTGACAAGTGCCTTCGTTTTTTCAAATCTCTAAAAATGGAAAGCTCATACTCACTCTGGAGATGCTGTGAAGACTATGTACAGGGTGGGCTCTTTGTAGTACAGGCCTCCCCTGTTGGGTGAGTGTTCTAGGAACCCATCTGTATCAGTGTGACAGCTGGCACTGTTGTGAGAGGCTGCGTTCAACTTCAGTGAACTTCTTTTGAAGACTCTTTTCAACACGTTTGCCCGTTTCGTGATGGTTGCCCATTTCGTGATGGGTGATTTATGAGTGAGTGCGCCTGCCCACACCAGGCTGAGTGTTCAGCAGTATTGTGACCAGAAATGGCCTTGCCCCTGTGCCACACCTTTCCTGTTCACCCAGTCTGACTCTGAACTGGAAGTCAGAGTCATGAAAAAGTCCTCAAATGGAAATGTTTTGCTGATGTGGAAGGGGTGAAACAAACAAACAAAAAACCCCAGAGCACTAAAAGGGGTAAAAACTGACAGGTTCAAAAGTTGTTCTAAGCAGTGGGATGACGTCTCAGTAGGTGTGCTGATCAAACAGAGAGTGCTTTGAAGGGGGCTGAGGTTTAAACACAGAAGAGTAAATACACAGTGTTTTAATAAATTCCAAGTTTGGGGAGTCCCCTTCCATATGGAAGTTACTTAGCACAATCCCTGGTGCACACAGTAGGTACTTGCCTCCCCCCGGCTTTGCCTGGTTCCTTTATTTCATGATGTTAGTTTGTGCATTTCTGGACTCCCCCACCAGCCAAGGCTCCCCCTCTCTGTGGGCCCCTGTTCTGCGTTGATCCCACTGTCCCCTACTGATGAGCTGACTTTCTTCCAGATGTCCAACATCACAGTCACATACAGAGACGGCCGAGTAGCACAGCTGGAGCAGGTGTACATCCGGGGGAGCAAGATCCGCTTCCTGATTTTGCCTGACATGCTGAAAAACGCACCCATGTTAAAGAGCATGAAGAATAAAAACCAAGGCTCGGGGGCTGGTCGGGGGAAAGCTGCCATTTTGAAGGCCCAAGGTAGGTGTCCTCCTGCGCTGGTGGGAACGTGTGGCGCGCAGTGTCTTCCGGGAAAGGGCCCTGCCATTGCCTGGGTGTGGAGGTGGACCTGACTTCAGCCATCCCCACGCCCACTGCCGCCCCTTTGACCTAAACTCTTGGGGCTCCTACCTGTGAGGGGCTTGTGGCCTTGTCCCGCCTTCTCTGTCTTGCCTCTGTCCGGTTGCATTCCTAGGGCTTATGCAAAATCCAGTGGCTCTTTAGGAAAAAGATGGAGACTCCCACCTTAAACAAAAGAGCAGATTAGTCTTGTCTCTGGGAAGAGCCTCTTGTTTCCAGTGTCATGCCCAAGGGACCTGGAGGAAGCTTGCTCTTATGTGGGTTAGCTTGACTTCCGAAGCAGTGGGGTGACAGTTCCCCGAGAGCCCAGGGACACGGATCGCCCCTCGGCATAAGCCGGGGGAAATGCTGGTGGCAGAGACCTGCTTTAGGACCAGAAGTGCTCGGCTTAAACCACCGTTGTCCATCACAGGCCCAGGCTTCGTTTTCAAAGCTGTTTCTATTTGAGAGTCAATTTTTTCTTCAGCATATTCTGAAAGTGAGGTGAGCCGTTTCCCAGGGACTTAGTCTGGCCTTTCTTCTGGGTTAGCCCAGCGGCGGCATTGTGTTTGGGTCTGCAGGAAGTCTGCCGTGTCCACTGGCTAAAGAAAGCCAGGGCAGTCGTCAGAGTCTGCCTCAATGTTGGTAAAAAAGATTGACTGCGGGAAGGTCACTGGGTTCTCTCTCAGTCTCTAGATGCTGTATGTATTTTGCATGTGAGGTAGTGTTTGGGTTTAAAGATGCAGTAAAGCTGTCCTTTAAAATGCCTTGCTAAAAAGCGGGTCAGTTAGTCCTCTTGCCCTTTGTAGACGAGAGGCAGTACCAGAAGCCCTGGACCTTCTGTCCTGCAGGAGGGACAGTTTCAGGGACAGTCTGGCTAGAACTGCTATTCTCTGCTTTCTCGGGGAAGGGCTCTCCCCGTCGTCACTGCGTGACTGTACCATCTTCTCTAGCAAAGGGGGAGGCGCAGTAGCCGTGCACTGGAAGGTGTTTGGCAGTGGATTTGCCCAGGTCCACTGGCTTCTGCCTGCGCCATCTGCGCCTTTCCCGAACCCTTGCTCTGGTCCTCTCAGCAGGTGCTGAGTTCTCAGGTCACTTCCCTCCCTCTTCGGGGCAGCTCCAGGCTCTATAAGAGGCGAGAAGGGTGAGGTAGCCATTGGGATATTTCACCTGTCTTTGAAAGCCACTGGTCCTCTCCTAGACCCCTTGTTGTACCCTTTGTGTGGAGAGGGGTTTTGTGGTTTTTTTGTGAGTTTGTGTGTGTTGCTATTATAAAGCATTTCATACATGCAAATTGGTCAAAGAATAACAAAACCCCTCACCTAGATTTAACAGACATTGACATTTAACTGTGTTTAGTTCAGAATTTTCAGTGTGAATTGAATGCATCTGTTATGTTTTATTATCTCACGCTGGGCCAGCTCTGGGAACTCCTCTTCGCTGTGGCTCCCAGACCTGCCCCCCAGCCCCTTGGTCCTCAGTGCCCTGCCTGCCAGCCTCTGGAGGGTGGTGCCAGACTGGAGGCAGGAGCCTGGCACCTGCCCCGGCCCTGCTGCCAGGCACCAGTCCTTGCTTCCCTCTGGCTTTCCGTTTTCCCTTGTGAAATGTGATGGGGACAGGTGTGGGGGTGGCCAGGTGGCCTTTCAGGCCTCTTCCTACACCACTGTCCAGAGCTCCAGATGCTGTGTGGTGTGAGCACTCGCTGACCGTGTTGACCTGGACTTGTCCTCTCTCTTCCCACCTTTCAGTGGCTGCGAGAGGAAGAGGACGTGGAATGGGACGCGGAAACATCTTCCAGAAACGAAGATAAATTTATCTGCTGAACAGAACTTTTTCCTTTTTTTTTCTTTCAAGTTATCGAAATGGAGTGGAATATGTGCTTATGTGTGTGTCCTGAGTGTTCTTTCTTTCTTTCTTTTTAATCCTCACCCAAGGATTTTTTTTTTCTTTGCTTCTAGAGAAAGGAGGAGGGAGGCAGTGAGAGAGGGATGGGAATTTGATGTGAGAGAGAAGCACCGGCCGGTTGCCCGCCATGCCTGCCGTGCCTGCCGTGCTCAAACCCGCGCCCCTCAGTTTGCGAGGCGGTGCTCAGTTGAAGTGCGCAGGCCAGGCTGTCGTAGGCTTTCTTTTCACATCTTTCTCTTTAGCTCAAGGGGAATGTCCAGCTCAATAAATATGGTGGTTGTTTTTTTTTTTGTTTCTGAGAAAATACAGATTGTTCATTTTGGAGTTGGGTGCTTTGTCTGCTTTGGCAGCAGGTTAAACTTCCATGCCCTGGCAGGTGTCCCGGAGGAGGGCCAGTACTTTGAAGTAGCGCAGTTACGAGAAAGGTCCAAATGGCTGTTCCAGGCCAGTCAACTGGATAAGCCCTGAGAGAGCTCTGCGGACGCGCAGGCCGCCTCGTTTATGTCCACACTCGGCACTGCACCGTGCTTTGTTCGGGGAACCTTTATGGGAATGTCAGCAGTTCCGCCTGGAAATACGGCGTGGGTGCTCTGGCTCTGAGCCTAGTGGCTCCCCCTTTGGCACAAGCAATCTAAAACTAAAAGGTAATTCAGAGAATCTTAGTGGCCAGCATCTATGGCTCCTACACTGGCTTTGTAAGCAGTCCTGTGGGGACAGATTCTTGTGCATTCGTGAGAGCATCTCAGCATTGGTTGACACAGCTATAGCTTTTAATGTAGCGAAGGCAGAGAGGGCAGGATATGCAAAGCGCAATATTGAGGAAACCACAGAAATCAGCAAAGCATTCTGAGTAAGTTGAATAGCAAGGCCTTCGGTATAGGAGGGATGAGCTGCAGCAAAAAGTGGAAAGGGGATCCATTGCTGCCCCTTCAAACATGGCTCCTTGAACGGATTGTCCAAGTAATGGAGGAAGAGGGAGAAGAGAACCCAGCACGTCTGCTAAGCGGGCGTCAAGTAGGGTTTTCTTTTTTTTTTTCAGTTTTTTAATTTAAATCAAGTAGGGTTTTCTAAACAAGCTGCTTTGTAATCATGGCACTACCAAGGGCAACAAACCCTTCGTTAGTTCTGTAATAAAGAACTCAGGAGCCGGCGTTGGTGGGGTCGGTCAGAAGCCATGGACACATCAGTGCTGCGCGTCCACAGGCAGTGAGGCTTAGGTGTGGCCCCACCCACACCCTGAGAAGCAAAGGGGGTTCTTACAGTTCTGTTCCTGATGAAGTGTTCACAGTGAAAAGCAAAAAGTTTTATAAAACGATAAAAATTAACCTGACACAGCTTTATAAAAAGCATTATGCCCTGCATTTCAGAAGAAAAATCAGTTCACACTGAAAGAGCAAATAGTTCTGCAAGGTTTATCCTGAAAAGTGACACCGTCCCACCCTGCCTGCCTGGGGCCCCTTCTCTCTGCCCCAGGGCAGCCTCTGTCCATTTCCTGGCTGATGTCATTTGTATCTGCCACACTTACACTTCAAGCAAATTTGCACAGCTCCTTGCTGTTTCATTACATTTTCACTTCTGCCCACCAGGCACGCCCGCCCCACTGCCTGTCCCCCTGATAACTGACTGTTTAGGTTGTATTCAGTGTTTACATGTTATGGCCGGTGTTTAAATCACAACTGAGTCATGTAGTGGACTTAACTGCAAAACTTCCTTTTCCCTAGAATTATTTTTGCTTAATTCTGCCCCCTCACCACTAATTCAATCCCAGACTTATGTAAGATGTTAACACACCACATGTTTCATCAATTTTAAAGGTTTTATTTATTTAAAAGATTTTATTTTTTATTTTTAGGGGGAGGGAGGGACAAAGAGAGGGAGAGAAACACCAATGTGTGGCTGCCTCATGTGTGCTCCCTACCGGGAACCTGGCCTACAACCCAGGCATGTGCCCTGACTGGGAATCGAACCAGTGACCTTTGGTTCACAGGCTGGCACTCAGTCCACTGAGCCACACCACTTGGGGCTCATCAGTTTCTTGACCTATACCAGTCTGGGCTGGCGCTCCCTGGGGCCTAATGTGTTGCTGTCATTGAGGGCCCTCCCCACACTTCTCTGGATTTCCTGTTTTCTTTGTAACCTCTTGATTTATCACCTCATTCTGGTAGAGCCTTGCCGTATAAGAGGTGCATTGGAAGTGGTTTTTATAGACTACATGTCTGAAATGTCTCACACTGCATTTGATTGGTTCTGCAATGCTAGGATGGGGTTTTCCTTTAGAATTCTGAAGGCATTGTTACTTTTTCATCTGGCATTCGACGCTGCTTTAAGTCTGAAGCCCTTCCAAGTCCTGACTCCTAGTATGTGACTTTTTCACTTCTGTTGCCAGCGTTCTGAAATTCCACGATGACATGCCTTGGCGGAGGTCTGTTTTCATGCCCTATGCCAGGCCCCTGAACCCTTTCAGAATGGGCTCTCATCTTTTATTTTGGGGAAGCTTTCATGAACTTTTAAAATTTTTTATTTAATTTTTAGAGAAAGTGGAAGGGAGGGAGAAGGAGAGAAACATCAAGGTGAGAGAGAAACATCCGTTGGTTCCCTCATATGTACCCTGACCGGGGATTAAACCCACAACCCAGGCACGTGCCCTGACCGGGCATTGAACCCGTGACCTTTTGGCTTTGCAGGACATTGCCTGGGCTGCACCAGTCAGGGCATCTTGAATTATTTTTTAAGTGATTTTCTTCCTTTGGTTTTTCAATTTTTCACCCGGGATTCTCTGTTAACTCGGATGTTGCGTCTCTGGGACTTACCTGTTTTTCTTAACCCTTCTGCACCTGTGCTCCTCGTTTTCTTGTCATCTGAGCTCTTTTTATGGAAGATTTATTCCCCCAAGCTAATTCTCTGAATGTTCCCTTTTGTTCTTTTTTAGTAGTACCCTGTGCCAGGGTTGCAACATCTTATCTCTGGGGACATTGACATGCTTTGTTTTTTGTTTATTTTACTTTTCAGGGTATGTTTATTAAAGCTGGGGATAGTAAGGGGCTTAGGACAGGAGCAGCAGGACAGCCTGGGCAGGGCTGCTTTGCCAGCTGGAAAGTGAGAGAGGGGCCCTTGGAGATGAGTCAGGGGTCCCACCGGGGAAGAGCTGCCACTGCCCATTGCTCCCCTGGGTGCAGGTCTCACGGGAACCTTTGGAGTTCAGGGCATGCGTGCCTGGAGGGGAGGCGGAATGGGCGTGTCCCTAGGGGTGGGGCATGTCTAATGCTTGCGGAGCCTTTCATCTTCCTGCCTAATACACCCCCACCCCCCCACCCCACCCCCGCCTTTTATTTTATGCTTTTTCCTGGTTAGACTTTTCTTAGCAGCCTGCTATCATTGGTAGGATAACTATTTAAGATTAGGGGATTAAAAAGAATATGTGTTTGTAAGGTGATCTGATTGAACTTTTGTGGGTAAAACCCCCATGCCCACACCTTCAGGGCTTCCTCTTGGGCTGGTCAGATTCCCTGGAGAAAACTTCCCATCTTCTGTCAGGAAGGTTCACCTTGATCGGGAGCTCAGTACGGGGAGAGGCCGGGGGAGTCTCGGGCTCTGGCACATCCAGATTCACATCGTCTCCCAGGTGTCTGGGAGGGCCTCGGATTCCACAAGCCTTCTAGCCCCCACGAACGGATAAGGTTCCAACTTTTCCCAAGATTGTGGAGGGACAGTGTCAAGGTCATATGGCAGTCTGAATATTTAAGCAAGTTCTCTTTTCTAGAAAAAAATGTTTTTTTTTAAATCTTTTACTCTAAAATGGAAAACAACTTGACAAGATAAAGAAGATCTTGAACAAAGGATGAGCTTCTAAGAAGGTGACTAGACCAAAATTGGAGAGAGATGCTGGCCTGGCTTCCCACTCCACCGCTTTTCCCCAGACCTCTGACCTTTGGTCTCTCAGCGGAAGGTTTAGATTCGGTTGATTCACTGATGTATCAGCTTCTACATTCACCTACTGGGTATTCCATACACTTTTTTTTAATAAAGCATATAGGATATTTCTGCTTCTGGCCAACATGGAGTTACTTACCCAGATTTACCCTCGTAACAAAACCACAAAACTCAAGACACTGAAAGAGTAATCCCCAAGGATGGGGGAGAGAAGGCGGGCTCGCTCCCTTGCAATAGTTTCCAGGCCGCAGCACCGGGAGGGGGAACTCGGGGACCCTGCGGCCTGCTGGGGCTGACCAGAGCTGAGAGTTCAGCAGGGCCCAGGCAGCTGGGGTTCCTAGGGCAGAAGACCAGAGACAAGAAGGCTGCACAGACCACCAGGAGATCTGCGGAGGGTCCCTCCTGAAGAGTCAGAATACTGACCAGCACAAGTGCACGGGAACGTCCACATAAAAAACGTTCAAACCCGTAGAGGGAGGATTTTTGTTCTGAGAGTTTATTTGAGCCAAGCTGAGGACATACGCACGGGAGCACAGTCTCCAGTGCTCTGGAAAGTAACACTTGCAGTTTCCTCTGTGTCTTTGAAATGGAGGTGGGAGAAAGCAAGGCAGGAATCAGATTACGGGTGAGTTAGGGTTCTGTGGACTCAAGCTTTGAAAGGTCCCAGAAAGGGTGTTCAAGTACTGCAAGGGGTTTGAAAAAGCATTACAGAGATGTGTTAACCTAGGTCACAGAAACAATGGACGGGGCTTGCTTAAGGCAAAGATAAGCCTTTTACTAAAGGAGTTATAACCCTGGGGTATGACCTCCACCATGACCTGCCCCTTTAGGATTTTGTGATCAGATCACATCATGAAGTTACTTTCTATGCAACCCCCCTCCTTTTTTTTTTTGGCCCCAGAAACTAAACAAAGGTGGAGAGAACCATCAAAGACTATGTAAGAGTGCCTGAGATCAAACTGAGCTGGGAATAGTCCCCCTTCCCAGCCAGACAAAAACTAAACCCACAGGGTACTGGGTAGACTGTTGGGGCCCTGCGGGGCTGCACCGGGGGAGGCAGGAGGGAGGGGAGAGCGCGGCCCAGAGCTTTTACTGTTTCCACAGGGAAGGGATGGGTGAGGCAAGGTAGGCAATTTTGAGCAAGTTTAGAATTGGATATTTGAATAAATTCAGAGGGGTCTGGGCTATGGGGGTAGTCTCTAGTTTTCCAGTGCATCACCCAGGTGGGTTTAGGGCAGGGGAAGTGCTGGCTTGGTGTCTGAGAGCCAGAGAAAGGGGGTAGGGGCAGACTTTGGGCGGGTTAATTTGCACATGGAAATCACGCTCGTGTGTGCGAGTGGTTCCCTGTCATCTGGGAATTAACTAACTCTGGGAGAGGCTGCCTCTCCAGGTTTAATAAGGACCCAAATGTGAAAGCATCATAAAAATAAAATGAAATAAAAAAAAATTAAATTAAATGGTACTACAAGTATTCAGGGAACTCTGGCCTCATAAATGAGGAATAACTAGCCCTAGACTGAACAATGCTCTGGACTTGCCTAGCAACTCCTAAAAACAAGACGGGAAAGGAACAAACTTTGCAAGCCAATTAGCTGTATCCTAGAACAAAGCTGAGGGAGATCTGTAAGAATATAAAAGTATCCAGCGCCTTACACAATGTCTGGCATCCAGTCAAAGACCACCAGGCTGCAAAAAGGTAAGAAAGCACAGCCCATACGGAGAACAGTGAAAACAGTTTCGAAATCGGCACAGAGAAGGACGAAACACTTTAACTGTGTTCTGTATTCAAAAAGTCAAGTACCGAGATGGAAGATTTAAAAAGGAAGGAGAGGAGGAAGAAGAAAAGCAGAGAAGGAAGAACTTCAGCTTTTACAGCTGGATGGGGTTAACAGCAGAGTAAACATTGCGAAAGAAAAGGTTATTGAATGTTAAGGCATGGTTACAGAAACTACCTAAAGTGAAACACACAGAAAAGAGAATCTGAAAAAGAAAAGAGCTATGGGACAACTTCAAGTGGCCTAATATGGGTCCTCAAAAAGAAACAATGAGGAGGACAGAAAAACTGTTTGAAGAAATAATGGCCAAAAACTTTATAAACTTGATAAAAACTATAAACCCACAGATCCAAGAAACTAAATGAACTCCAAGGAGAAGCATGGATAAAATGACACCAAGACATAATGTGAAACTTGCCCTGGCTAGTGTAGCTCGGTGGACTGAGTGTCAGCCTGGGAACCAGAGGGTCACCAGTTTGATTCCCAGTCAGGGCACATGCCTGGGTTGCAGGCAAGGTCCCCAGTAGGGGGCCTGTGAGAGGCAACCACACGTTGATGTTCCCTCTCTTTCTCCTTCCCTTCCCCTCTCTAAAAATAATAAGATCTTTTTTAAAAAAGATATAACTCAAAACCACTGGTGAAGGGGGGAAAAAGCAGCGGTTAGTGGGAAAAACCTGTTATAATCAAAGGAACAGGTAAGCAAGGCGTGTCATTGAGAACAGTGCAAGCACAAACGTAATGAAGCAACATATTTAAATTATTAATTTAAAAATCTGTCTAGAATTTTATACCTGGAAAAATATATTTCAAAGGTATTTTTGAAGGCAAAATAAAGATGTTTTCAGACATACACAGACTGGAAAAATTCATCACCAGAAGACCTGTTACACAAAATTTAAAAAATGTTAAAAGACTTTTTTTCTAGCAAAAGGAAAATTATACCAGAAGTAAATCCAAATCTACATAATAGAGTGAAGATCTTATTCTGGGGGTTATAACACATGTAAAAGTGAAGTGCATGACAATATTAGCATAAAGGCCAAGAGGAGAGAAAGGGAAGTCTGCTATTGTAAAGTTCTTATACCAGAAGTGGTATGTTACTTGGAAGTTGACTGTAATCATTTAAAAATACATAATTAAATCCCAAAACAACATGAAAATAACAAAAGAGTTAAGCCAATGCTCAAATGTCCATTACGTGATGAATGGAGAAACAAAAGTGATCCATATAATGGAATATTATTTAGCTGCAAAAAGGAATGAACGGCTGATACGCACTACAACATAGGTGAATTTTGAAAACATGCCGAAGGGCCACATATTGAAGGGTTCCATTGACATGAACTGGCCAGAACAGGCAGGTTCATAGAGACAAAGCAGATTCGTGGTTGCCAGAGGCTGGGGAAGGGGAGAGCGGCCAGGGCCTGCGTGACAGCCGTGGGGTTTCTTCCTGTGGTGAGAGAATGTTCTCTCAACTAGACAGGGACAATGGCACACAGCACAGAAAATGTACTGAAAGTCAGTGAATTGTGCACTTTAAAGTGGCGAAATTTATATTTCATATTATTTGAATTCTACCTCAATAAAAGTTACCCAACAAAGGAGATTTATGATGGAGTCGTGAACATTCACGAAGAAGGCAGAAGAAGACGAAGAGGGTGGCAGAGCAGATCGGGTAAATGGGACGAAAAGAACAAGGTGTCAGGCTGGAGCCTCATCACATCAGTGATCGTACTAAATGCAAACAGTAGAAACGCTCTGATTAAAAAGCAGAGGTGGTCAGGTTGGATTTAAAAAAGCAAGACCCAACTACATGCTCCCTGTAAGAAACACACTTTAAATGTAAAGACATAAACAAGTTAAAAGTAAAAGGATGAAACATGATAATACCACTGCCTACACTAATCAAAAGAAAGTTGGAGGAGCTCTACTCATATCGGGCAAGTGGGTTTCAGAGCAAGGACGTCAGGGATGATGAAGGTCATCTTAGAGTGACAGCATCAGTTAATCAAGGAGCTATGAAAATCTAAACATGTATGCACCTAATAGTAAAATAGCAAAACACATGAAGGCAAAAATGGATAGAACGGCAATAAGCAATACCTAATTGCAAATACAATCAGAAATTTCAGTTCCCCTCTCAATAGCTGAAAGAGCAAGTAGGCAGCGGATCAGCAAGGATATGGTGAACTTGAGCACTGCAGTAGGGTCAACCTGACTTTTACTAATTGCCCCAAAATAGCAATGCACATTTTTCTCAAGCACTCCCAGAACATCCACCAGGGTTCAAAGGCCATGTTAACCATGTTATCTAGCCACAGTAACATTAAATTAGAAATCATTAGCAGAAAGATTCCTGGAAAAATCTCTTAAGTACTTGGAAACAAAATAACACTTTTAAGTAACCCATGGATCAGAAAAGAAACCAAAAGAGAAATTAGTGTTTTGAAGCAGCTTGAAAGGGGAAACGCAATGTATCAAAATTCGTGGGTGCCGCCAACACAAAACTTAGAGGAGGTAATTTATAACATGAAACATATATATGTACTAGGAAGTAAAAGATCACAGATCAATATCTCAACTATAGTAATACCACACCAGAAGGTTCATTTAAGAAGCTAGAAAGGAGAGCCAGTGAAGTCAGAAGCAGGAGAAAGGAAGTAAGGACCAAACCAGAAATCAATAAAATAGAAAATAGAAAGCAACAGAGGAGAATTAGTGAAACCAAAGGTAATTCTTTAACAAATCAATAATATTGACAAACCTCTAGCCAGACTGATCAGGAAAGAAAAAAAAGACACAATTATTAGTATCAGGAGAGAGATGATTACTACTGACTCCACAGGTATGCAAAGGAAATATTTTGAACGACTTTATGCCAGTAAATTCAAAAACTTAGATGAAATGGACAAATTCTTTAAAAGACCCCCAAATACCAACTTTCACTTTAGAAGAAATCACCTAACCTGACTAGCCCTATATCTATTAAAGAAATTGGAATTGTCGTTGAAAATCTTCACACAAAACTTCAGGCCCACATACCTTTTCTGAGGAATTCTACCAAATATTTAAGGAAGAAATCATGTCAGTTCTACACAAACTTCCTCTCGAAATTGAAGAGAGGACGATACATCTCCGCTCATTCTATGAGACCAGCATTACCCTGATACCAAAAACAGGCAAGGACATGACAAGGAAAAAAAACATATTAAAATACCACTACCCAAGAGAAAAGGAATCCTATGTTCACGCAAAAACTTGTGTGTGAATGTTCATAGCAACTTTATTTGCAGTAGTTAAGAACAAAACTCAAATGCCCACCAACAGGTGAGTGGGTAAGTGGCAGCACATCCATCCGATCAAATACTACTCAGCCACGACAGAGGAACTGTTGGTACATGCAGCACCGGTGGGAATCTCAGAATGATGCTGAGTGAAAGGAGAGAGTGTGCCTGTATGATACCATGTATCTAAACTCTAGAAAATGCAAACTAGTCTGTAGCGACAGACAGCAAGCAGGTCAGGGGTCGCTCTCGGATGAGGCGGTAGGGGAGGAGCGAGGCCTTACCAAGGTGCACGAGAAGGAAGTTCTGTGTGATAGAAATGTTTGCCATTTCGATTGTGGTGGTGGTGGCTTCACAGATGTCTACACGAGTCAAAATGTGTTACATTGCACACTAAACTTGTAGCCTCGGTATGTCCACTTTAATGTGGAACAGGTCACTTTTCTACAAGTTTCTTTCAGGTCCTCTTGACATCTTGGCAAGGCAGGGTTAGGCTCGAGGAGACGGAGGCCTGGAGAGGTGAAGGCACCTGTAGCTGGCCCAGGCAGACACCGGAAGTGAGCGTGGATCCTGCACCCCTGGGCACTCCAAACACACTCCTCGGCGGTCCCTTTCAGTCCCGGAAGAGGGCAGAGCCTGCATCTCACTGCTCATCTCCCCACCTATTTTGCACGCAAGGAAACTGAGGCCCAGGGAGGTCCTGACTGTCTTATTCCAGGGGCAGCACAGCTGGAGGTCTGAGCTCTGCCACAGGACACCACTGAGGTGGTCTCCTGGGAAGAGACAGGCTCAGAAGTTCCAGCAAATCCTGGGCCCCGGGGACGGCTGTGCGAGAGGGCGCATCGTGCAGAGATAGCACGGCAGACTGAAGCCAGGCAGCCCAGCTCACATCCAGGCTCCTCCAGTTCCTAGACTTTGACCTTGGACAAGTCAATTAACCTCTCCCTGTCTCAGTTTACCCATCTACAAAATGCAGGTGATAACAGCACCCACCTCCTTCAAGTGCAAAGAGTGTTAAAGGAGTATAAAGTCATCCAAACAGTACCTGTCCCAGAGAAAGACAATGGAAGTACTTGTTCAGTAAATGACTTCAGTCTTGCCTGGTCTCAGAGGTTTGGCTCCTGCCACTCCAACCCAGAGATCCTTGGGGGAGGCCCTCCCGGCACTGATGAGCCCTGTGCCCCCCACGCAGCAGGTACTTTCCAAACCTTATGTCACCAGAACTCCATCCAGCAGGATGAAAGGAGGCTTGGTTTACCTAGTTCCAAGATGAGGGGAGAGGCCTGGAGAGAACCAGACCACCAGCTGGTGGCCTGTCTGCCTCCAAGACAGACTGGATCGGGACTAGCCTGAGAGAGGCCCACCTGCTGCCTCCTTCCTTGGAACTTGGGCTGGAGCCAGCCTGGTGGGTGCTCTGCCCACCAGGCTGCGTGAGTCACAGAAACCCCCCAACTCCTAGAGAGTCGCAGCCTCACTGGTGGTTGGGAGGCCCTAATGTGAGTGGCCCTCGGAGGGGCTGTGGATACCTGCCTGGCAACAAGGCCAGCCCTCTTCTCCTGAGCTGTTTCATGCTCTGGCTCTGCTGCTGCTTCAAACGTCTCCGTCCAAGAGGCGGGGAGATTGAGACCAGCTGCTGCTGCCTGGATTCTCCCAGAGCTCGCCTGGCAACACCCGGCTCAGGTCCTCACATCGTCCTGGTGGGAATCTCTCCGAGAGGTGACATTCAAGGTTGGTGGGTTGAACCCGGGCCAGTGGTGGGCAGGGAGTGAGGAGAGCTGCAGGTCCAGAGGGCCGGTGGGCCGGAGGCAGAGTGGCATTTCTCCAGCAAGGAGTCATAGGCGAAGAGGGCCGCCTGCGAGTGACAACAGGCTTATCAGCCGGCCAGGCCCAAGGCCAGCTTCCCCATTATCCCCTCTCCACTGGCCCCTTGCACCTCCTGCCCTGCTTTGCTTCTCAGGGGAGCCCCAGCCCCAAGGTCCAGGGTGGAGGCACGGGGAGATGCTTCTGTGACTCCCGAGCCAGTAGCCAAGGCGGCCTGGGAGGGTGCCAGACCACAGAGAGAAAGGACAGACCCAAGGCCCTGGGATGAGAAGGCCTGGCCAGGTCTCACAGCAAGTCAGGAGCAGAGCTGGGCCCACAGGGGGCCCCTCACACCCTTCCCATCACCTCCCGGTCAGGGGTCCTGGGAAGGTGCGAACCAGTGGGGCCTGACTTGAGGTGGGGCAGGCAGCCTAGAAGGGGGGCTCCTCCTCCTCACTGCCTGCTGCCTGGTCCTGGGACCAGCACCATCCCACCCTCACCCTCCTTGGCCGTCTCCCTCTGGCCCAAGAGGCTGCTATCCATCCGGCTGGCCTGAGGACACGCTGTGGTCCCTGCCAACGTAGTCCCCTGGTCAGAGCTGCTGGGATGAGGTACACAGCCCCGGACTGCTGCCTTCTCCTTGGTTCGTGGGGCCTCCCTCTGCTGCTGGGTCCCTCCTCCTCCAGACCTGACCTCCTGGCTCCACACAGGAGCCTCCTCACTCCAGGTCTCAGTTTCCCCCCAGACATCTCTAAATCCCTTTTCTGTGTCTGCCCTGCCTGATATCCAGTTGGGCTGAGCCCCAGCGCTCCATGCAGAGCTGTGGGGCGGCCACGGCACTGGGATTTTGGTCTAGAGCCTGGCAGTGAGGGAGACAGCCCTCTGCTGGAGCAAGCTACCTCTGGGGCAGCCGGAGGACTGCTGGGCCCCAGAGTCCCCTGCTGCTGGCTGGGCCCACTCTACTCCACGCGAGCTCCCTTGGGCTCCCCACAGGAGAAGACTGTGAGCAAGGACCCCCAGGGCTTGGAGGGGACATACAAGCTCTCCATCTCTGGTTGATGAGCTCCCTAGCCCCAAGGAGTTGCCCACTCATCAAGTACAGGAGGTCTGGGTGCGGGAACAGGGTGCTGGGCAGTGCTGTGCTTGGGGGAGATGAGCCTGGCCTCCTGTCAGCAATGCCGTGTCCAGCCCAAGGGGCCCTGGTCGGGAGGTCAGCAACCCGGTCCAAGGCATGAGCTTGCTGTGGGCCCCATTCTGAGCATTGCCCCTCCCTGGGCTTCCAGCGTGCCCCTCCCCAGCCTGACCAGGCCCTGCCCAGATGTGAGGGCCAGGTCCCTGGAGGGCTCCTCTAATCGCCCAGCCCACAGGTGGACCTGCCCCCTACACCTTGGTCTCTGCCCAGGGAGCACCTGAAGGCAGATCAGGGTGAGCTTGGTCCCTCCCTTTCGGACAGGCAGGGTCTGTGAACACTTGTCTCCCCCTGGTCCCCACCCAGCAGCAGGGCTGGCCTGGTGCTCAGTGTCCACGATGCAGAAAGGCTGAGGCAGAGGGAGCATCACCCTTTATTGTGAGGTCTGCGCAGCAGGCGCTGGACCCTGCCTGCCGAGGAAAGGCCAGACCCCAGTCTGGGCGGATCCTCCAGCCTCTGATGAGCTCATTCTTCGTCCATCCCCTTAATCCCAGGCTGAGCACTGGATCTCTGGGGACCTGGGGGGCGTCTAGGGCCCCTGTCGCCCCCACCCCATGTGCTTGGGAGCATTCTCAGTCAGGTAGCAGGAGCCAGGATGGGCGTCGGGTCACCTGGTGCAGCAGGCCTGAATCTCAGACCCTGGCCCAGCAGCTGCGGAGCCCCAGGTGGAGGTGGCAGTGGTGGCCCCGGCCGCACTGCCCTCAGACTCCAGGTCCAGACCCTCGTAGATGGTGGGGAGCGAGGTGCGCTGACTCAGCCGCCGGCGCAGGCCGACCAGCAGGGGCTGGGGCAGGGAGGCCACGTCCTCGTTGTTGCCCAGGTCCACCCAGGCCAGTGCAGGGAACTTGGTGCTGTCCTTGACGGCCTCGGTGAGCTCGTGGGCCGCGGCCCGTGTCAGCCGGTTGCCGTTGAGCAGGAGCTGGGAGAGGCGGGGCAGCGCCCAGAGGCTGGGCAGCAGCAGGTGCAACAGCTGGTCGCTCAGGCCCGTGAAGCTCAGGTCCAGCACGGTGAGCCCGGCTCCCTGGCCGCCCAGGTAGCGTTTAATGTGTTCCACGTCCCGCGTGGACAACGGGACCCCTGAGAGGTTCACGGTCTCCCCCGCCGGCAGAGTCTTCTGGAGGCTGCTCTCGAGGCTGTGGGAGGATGCAAAGGGAGTGGGCTGAGCAAGGGCCCATGGCCCCGGCAGGCCCCACTGGCCAAAGACAGCAACCCACTGGGGCAGCCCAGGGTGGTGGGGAAGCCCAGGCCCTGCAGCCCGGCCGAGCTGGGACCAAACTGCGGCTCCAAGTGAGTGGCTGTGGGCGAAGCTCAGACCCTCTCTGAGCCTGATCCCCTGTGGGGAGAGGGTACCTGGCTGCTGTGAGAGTCAAACCCATACCTGGTAAGGCTCTGTGCACTGCTATAAAAACCCGTGTCCCTGCAGCGCCACAACTGCCACCTTGGCTCACTCATGTTTATGCCGACCCGGAGGGGCAGGGGTGATCACTGTGCTCCACACAGGAGCACGTGGGTGCTCAGAGAGGTGACGAGTCTCTTCTGCCCTCACACACCACCAAGTGGGGAGCCGGGCCTCCCAACCCCAGTGTTCCCACTCCTGAGCCCACGTGGTTTTTTCGCAAGCCTCCTCTAAGATCGATGCTTTGAGGGTCAGGATAGACACTCCTTAGGGAGAGATGAGGGTGACAGGGTATGAAGTGAGTCTCTGGCCTTGGGGCTAGAGAGCGGACAGGCCCAAGGTAGTGAGGAGGGGGGGCTTTCTGTATTCTAAGCTGGAAAGGAAGTTTAGAGACTGGGGAGTTCCCCCCTGACCCTGGAACCTCCTAGCAGCCTCTCCTGTCACTGAGCATGGCCCACCAGGCAGGCAGGCCTGACGGGGGCCGAGGGCACTATAGGACCACACCTGGAACCCCCACCAGCCGATGCTGTGCGCTGCAGGCTCAGCATGAGCTGCCAGGCCCAAGGTGGGGTTGGGGCCCTGGGCCTCTGGGTCTCAGTGCCCGTGGCCAGTTCCTGGGCCGTGTGTGGCTGTGGGCTGTGCTGGAGTGGGTGACAGGAGGGTCGCAGGGAAGAGCGGGCTATTGGGGCAGCTGTGGACGCCTGAGCTTCAGGCAGCCCGGCACAGGATTCCCAAAGGGATGCGGGAAAATCAGGGCAGGGTGGCCTTGGGCCAGCCACTTCGCCTCTCCAGCCTCATTTCCCTTCCCAGTAAAATGGGAATCATAACCCAGAATCTGTCTCCCTCACAGCCTGACACCTGCAAAGGTCACCTTTGTCCAGGGGGGTCAGGCCCCATGACAGGCGAGAGACTGAAGCCTCTGAGTGGATGGCAAGAGGCAGACAGTGCAGCTTGGGGTGGGGGGTCCGCTGGCATCAGCCAGGCTGGCCTCCAGGGCTGAGGCCTTGATGCAGATGAGGGTGAGGGTGAGGGGCCCACGGGGTAGGGTTTCAGGCACCAGCCTCTTTCTGAGAGAAACCTGGGTACTCCCCTAGGGCTGGCCCTGCCAGTCCCCCTCAGCCTGGGAAGGAACCCTCAGCGGTGTGAGACAAGGCTGTGGCTTGACTCCCCTTACCAGCTCTGGGTCTTCTTTGGGGGCAGACTGGGCTCTCTCTGACGCTTGGAGTGAGGGGTGAGGTGGTAGATGAGCTGCCGGCAAATTTTGTCTGAGGACTTCCAGAGCTCGTGGTCCTGTTGGGGGACAGTGCTGTCAGGCGGAGGTCAAGCCCCCACCCCCCACCCTCTGTGCCCTGGGGGTCCAAGTGTGCAGTAGGGCAGTCATTCATAATGGATCACTGAGCTGCCCACTGGTCTCCCCTGCCCACCCCCCACCTGGCCATGGCCTGGCTCAGAGCCAGGAGAGGCTGCCCACTGGGAGCTGGACAGACAGGTCTGAGGCCCACAGTGCCCAGCGGGAGGAAGACCAGACAATGGGCCCTTGTTCTCTGTCCTCAGGCCCAGGGCCAGCATCTCAGGCTATCGGCCTGCTCGCTGCCCACCCTCGGTGCTCCCCCGGGACTTGCCACCGGGGAGGCAGGACCAGGCCCCCCAGGGAGCCTCGCCCCACCGCTGCCACCCCAGAGAATAGGAGCGAGTCAGGTCAGCATGCTCTTCTTCCTCTCACTCTCCAATCTGGACCACACCTGTGGGGCCTGGGTCTGCGCTGCCAAGACTGGGGGGTGAGCATGTCGCAGCCCCAGCACCTGGCTCTCTCCTGTCCTCAGTGGGGCCCCAGGGAGGCCTCATTCAGGCAGAAAGCAGGGGTACCCTGCTTCCCCCACGCTGGCACCGAGCATGCTCCGCTACCCGTATGTTCTTTATCTAGCCCCTGTTTACAGTGTGCACACTGTCCCCAGCAGGCACTGTGACGGCTCTGGGCCATGTCAGATCCTTGGAGACAACCGCTCATAGGTGTGGGGGTCCCAGAGCTGGCAGGGCCCACAGGAGGCACCCTGGTTTCACATGGGCTCACTGAGATGAAGGGGTGGGGGCTGGGAGCTGGGAGCTGGCCGCAGGCTGTGTCAGGAGCATAGCACTTGCCGTGCTCACGGTGGGGTGTCTGCAGGTGGGGTTCCGAGCAGACAGGGTAAGAGGGTGGAGGCTGCTGAAGGCAGACGCCACTCAATATGAGAAGGGACTTGCTTGTGGGAAGCAGTGAGTACTTGTCCCTAAAGGGATCCCTGTGAAAATGGGGATGTGCAGGTGGGGGAGGACGGCTCTCTCCTGGCCCAGGAACTGAGGCTGGGAGTCTGGGTCCACCAGGACATTTGTCAGAACATTCTGTGTCCCCACACAACCTCCTGCCTGGGTCTCAGGGCCCATTGCACAGTGCTGTCACTGGGGCAATGGTCTGCCCAGCACAACTCACACTTGCCCCAGTTGCTGGCCAGCCTAACACACTGCAACTGGCAGCAGGTCCCAGAGAGGAGAAGTGACTTGCCTAAAGCCTCACAGCAAGCCCAATGGGGATCCAAGCTCTTCACCCCCAGCCCTGGGCTCTCAGGACCCCTGTCCACCAAACTGCCCAGCCTGAGGTCCTTGCCTACTAGCCTCACCGTCTTGGGGCACTGCAGGTCCCGGGCCAAGTTCACAAGCAGGTCATGGGAGATGGGGTCCACCAGGTTGAGGAAGGCCACATTCCTGTAGAGGATGTCAGTGAGGTGGGTCCCCTCAAGGCCTAGGTCCTGTGGGTGGTGAAGAGTTGAGTGAACCAAGAGCCAGGCCCCTCTTCTCTGGACCTCCTCCCAGGCAGCCAGAGCCCCTCACGTTCATTGGCCCCTCTCCCTCTCTCTGCCTAGGTTTGCTGGAGTCTCCCCACAGGTGACACTTGCACTTGCGCCGATTGTCCAAGGGCAGGTGGATCTTTCAGGTGGGGAGAGGGTCCGTGCAGCAGGGGCCTCAGGGAGGTGATAAGCAGGACCCAGAGCCTTAGACTGGTTCCCTGGAGCTGAAACACCGTGCGGTACCATCTTGCCTTTTCTGGGATTGGGCTTGTTTGGGGGATTCTTTGGGGGGGGCTCCTCTGATGACCCTCAAAGGCCACTGCCCTCCTGTATTCCATTTGGGCCCTTTTCCTCTTTCACCTATTTCCATGAGCCCCCCGAGCTCCTGCCACTGTGGGTTTGCCCACAGGTCCAGGCCCTTCCTGTGGGTGTGGGCCTCTCCCTCAGCTCAGACTGGGTGTATTCTTGTCTCCTGCCCTGAACCTGGCCCCACCTGTGTTCTGGTCCGTAAGAGGTATCACCATCCCCATCCTCCCAGGGGCCAGGAAGCAGTCTGCACTCTCCCTCACCCCTCTCCACCCAGCTCTTCCTCCCCTCTGCTCAGGGAGGGCCACACCTCATCCAACAGCCAGTTCCTGGGGTGCATGGCCTCCTGGCCCCCTCCCTGTTCCACCCTCAGGCCCCCTGAGTGGCTCTATGACACACCTGCACAGCCTGCAGTCTTAGGACTCTCTGAAGCCTGGAATCTGCCCTCCCTGGCCCATGAGCCTTCTCATCCAGCCTCCAAAGCTCTCATCCCTTGCAGAGAGCCCACTGTCAGGGCCCCTGGCCTTCCTGTTTTCAGTCCTTGACTCCCCATTACTCACACAGTCCCTGTGTGGCATTAAACCACCTATTACAGAGTCCAGTTAGAGGATATACTGAGAAGCTGATGGGGCAGACACTGCCAGAAGGGCCCTTCGGAACCCACGTGGGCTCCCCCAACCCAACCCAGAGGGTGACATGTTGGATGTATAAGCCCCACTTCACACAGGAAGACAGGCCAGGAAGGAATGCCCAAAGGCTGTGACTGCAGAGTCCCTGGGGGACATGGGGCAGGCCCAGCCTCTCATTGGGCCTGGAACCCCAACCTCTGGGACACGATGGTGTGGCCCAGCTGGTTTCCCACCTATAATGCCCAGCTGGTGCCAGGGGCTCCAGACGCCATCCCAGATACAGATCTGTGCCTCTGGATAGTCGGCTAATTCACTGCTGCTCTGCTGTTTGCATTTTAAACCCCATTCGGGTTCATGTCACAGATGCCAACTAGGGAGGATCCCAAAGGGAGGGGTGGCTGGTGAGCCCAGGCTGACCTAGACAGGGCCCCAGACCACAGCCTGCTTTCTGCTGGTCTGGACAGCTCCTCTTAAAGGGACTGCCCCATCTTTCCAGGCTGCTGAGCCCAGAGAGGAGAGCAGCAGCAGAAGCAGGGCTGGGAGAATGGAGGTTGAGCTGTGGCTTTGGCTGGTCCCCAAACTGCTCTGTGGTCCTTGACACACCACTTTTCTGCAAGCCTCACTTCCCATCTGTAATCATCCACCTGCAAGGACATGCTCGGCTGATTTCAGCTTACAGGATGAGGCAGGTGGTAGGGGTGTGTGCAGAGAGGCAAGTGGCCTGCCTAGTGGAGATGCTGGGACCAGGACCCAGGGGTACAGCAACCCAGGGCTTGGGGTCTGGGACTCAGATACCTGGTGTCTGTGGGACCAGAGCCCTGGCCTGTCCAGATGTGGTGTGATGTGCAAATGCCAGGGGTATGTACTCAATGGGTGTGAGCACTCAGTGGATGTGAGCTGCCCCCCAGGGTCCAGTGCTTCCCCTCACCCTAGAGGAAGGGAGGGCAGAGGGCTTCCACTGGCCCTCAATACAAGATGCCCACACTTGCCACTCCTCCCAGCAACCTTTCCTGCCAAGGCCTGAACCCCGGGCTCTTACCTCCTCCTAGCTTGGAGCACCCTCCATACACAACTGACCACAAACCCCGGAGGCACAACCGCTCAGCTGCCCTCCCCTCCACACTCATAGTTCTCCCGGCTTCAGTGGCCTTCACTCTAGCCTGCTGCCCTCTCTCCCTCGCCGTCTCTCTCGCACAGACCAGACTCCCACCCGGGCAGCCAGTGGTACCCTCCCCTCGGACCCCGCCAGGCCAGCGCGCCCTTCGGTCTGCAGCCAGGCCTGCCTCCCGGCTCTTTCAAGGCCCGCTGCCCACACCCCGGGGCCCCTCCCTAGCCTCCAGCTCGGGCGGGCCCTCTCCTTCTCTCGCCTGGCGCAGGAGGCGCAGCAGCTGCCTGGCGCGCTCGGGCTGCTGCTCTCGGAGCGTAGACTGGATCTCGCGGAGCCAGCGCACCCGGCGCTCATAGGGCGCGGGTCCGCACCCCGCCGCCGCCTCCCGGGTCTCCGAGCCAGCTACGGGTCCGCACCGCCGGCCCAGCCGCGCCCCCATGGCCGCGGGCGGCTGGCGCTCAGTGGGCGGGAGGCCAGACGCTCTGAGCCACGCCCCCGGCCCCCGCCCTGGGCTCGCTCCGGCCCCGCCCCCGGCCGGAGATGCGTGGGGGAACGCCGGGTCCGAGGCTACGCATCCCTGCCGGGCCACAGCCCTGGAAGGGGGGGCGTGGGGGCTCCTGCTGGGGCCCCAGAGCTCCCAAGCACTTGGTTTGGGGGAATCTTGCTGGAAGACAGTCCCTCGCCCGTGCTAGACTGGGCTCTGGAGCTCTGTCCTGCCCGGGGCAGTCGCTGAGCGCAGCCAGGACGAGGTGGCGCTTGGCGCCTCTAAACCCTTCTGGCCCCAGCACTGACTGTGGAACAGTGGCTTTGGCGGTGCAAAGAGCACTGGACTTCGAGCGGGGGTGGGGTGGGTGAGGGTTCCACTGAACGTTTGCCAGCTTTAGGCAGCTCCAGGACACGCTTTCAGGAATCACCCCAGGAAAGGGCAATTGTAGTACCTGACCAGAAACCTCCTACAATGACAACTATTTACTGCCTCACCCTGCTTGGTTGGGGACAGGCTGGGCAGTTAGGGTGGAGCTGGCCCCCCCTGCCCAGGGACTCTGATCTCATACCTGGGAGATAAACGGGATGAGGAATGCTGGTTAATGGTTAAGCCGGGCTCTACTCGGGGCAGGCAGTCTGACACCTGCTTCTGCCTGCGGGTTTTCCTGCCTGATAAGAGGGGCGGGCAGTGTGAGAAGAGGGAGCTCTGGCTCCTCCAGCACCAGGCTTGAACTAGGGACCTGCCCATCTCAAGCAGTGTTCCCAGCTCTGGGCCTCTCACATTCCTTGGGTAGAAGGCATTTGGGGCACTAGGCTCCAACCCCCAACTGCCACAGCAAAATGGTCATGTCTAGCCTGGGAGGTTAGTGTGTGTGGACACAGGTGCAGAAAGGGTGGCGGGGAGGTGAGGGGAGAATGTCCAAGGGCACATGGTGAGATGTAGGCAGAGCCAGGCTCCTTCCATTAGATGGAGCACTGCCTGCCCCAGGCTGTGTTTGGGGACACAGGCGTTGGGATGTGCGGTCCCCTGGGGCTGGTCCCCCCAGGGCTGAGCCCTGAGACAGGCAGTGTCCTCACCCCCTGAGTACCCACTGAACCCCCACCCCTAGTATGGCCTGCTTGGGCACCCCCATTGGATATGTTCCCAGGGCCTCTCTATCCTGGGCTTTCCCCTGTTCTGGCAACTGCTGGCTGGACTCAGGGGCCTCTACTCCCGCTTCCAGGGCCAGCGCTGTCCTGGGTCCACCTTGGCACCACAGGTTTCCTCTCTGGCAAACCTGCATGACTTCCCAGACTGCCTTCCCTCAGAGCTGTCTCTAAACTGACGTGGTGGTGAGCGGCCCCAGAGCCCCAGGGGCCTCTTGGACGCCCTGTCCAGAGCTGGCAGCTTGGTAAGATGAGCCCCTCCCTCCCCCACACACTCAGGGCTGAGCCAGAGCTGGGATGACTCCCAAATCCTGATCTTATCCTTCCAGAGGTTGAGCCAGGCCAGGATATTGTCACCTCAAAAGTGGGGAGGCTGAGGTGGGGCTGTGGGGTGAGGGGAAGGAGGGACAAGCCTCACATCATGAAAGGGGCTACCCAGGCAGTGGCATGGGGGAGTGCCCCAAAATTAGAGTCCAGTGGAGCCTACCCCTCACCCCTGACCCCACCCTCTGCGTCCTCAGCTGGCAGCATCCTAGAAGACATTTTTCCGGGAAAGGAGGGAGAGTGGTCTGGATGGGTTTCTCTCAGCCTTCTACTAGAGGTGCTTAAGTTGGCCGGGCTCCTGGGCACTCTTTCTGGCCTAACCTGACGGGGGCAGGAGCCCCCAGAGCCAGAGCCGCAACAGGAGTGGAGGTGTCGTTCTCCCCAGCTAGTCCTCATGTGTCCCTGACTAAAGGCTGCTGGCCCCACTCCCCCGAGTCATCCTGGGTAGCAGAGCTGTGCTCGTGGTGACCCCATGGGGTACGAGGTTGTGGATTTGCCCTCTTGGCACCCAGAGCTGATGTGGAGGTTCAGGGGTTTATAACAGGCCTCTTGGGGTGGCCCTGACTGCTGGACAGCCGCCAAGGCAGAGGCTGGAAAACCAGAGAGTTGAGGGGGAAATAGCCAGACCCCAACCCTTCTCGGGGCAACCACAAGGTAAGTGGGGGGCCACCACACCTTTGGCTTCCCAAGCCCTGGGCCACCCATGTGCTAGTCCAAAGGGAGTGACAGGAAACCAAGGTCCAGATGACTCAGCAGGTTGGGTGACAGGCTGTGCCTGTGACTAGAACTAGACCTTTGAGCTGCTTCTCTGTCCACTTGGGGGAGAGCCCGCGGTTGAGGATGCTTCGGCAGGTAGCCAGATGGCACTGGGTCTCTCGGCAGCCCCTGCCGAGAAGGACACAGGGTGGTCTGGGGCTCACGAGGAGGAAGGACGCTCTGCGCAGGCGGCGTCTGCGGGATCCAGCTCTGCGGGGCGGGCAGTTGGGCTTCGGCAGGACTGGGGTCCGAAGCGAACCCCTGCATCTGCAACGTGTGGGGCAGGCAAATGGGTGGCGCTATTAGTTTTCTGTGGCCGTCATAATAAATGACCACAAACTGGGTGGCTGACGACGATAGAAATTGGCTCTGTCAGAGTCCTGGAGGCTGGAAGTCTAGAATCGAGGCGTCGGCAGGGCCACGCTCTCTCCGAAGGCACGAGGAAAGGATCCCTCTGCCCGTTTTTTGCTGGCAGTTCTTGACTTTCCTCGAGTTGCACCTGGATCACTTCTCCTCCATCATCCTTCCCTCTGAGTCTGTTTTCCCACGGCCTTCTCAGAGATACCAGTCATTGAATTTAGAGCTGCACCCTATTCCAATATGATGTCACCTTAAGTAATGGCATCTGCAAAGGCTCTATTTCTAAATAAAGTCACGTTCTGAGCTCCTGGGTAGACACCAATTAGGGCAGACAGTATATTCAACCTCTGCCAACCTCAGTTTCCTCATCTGTAAGTGGGGGAAATAGATGTCCACCCGGCAGAGGCATTGTAGGGTCCGACAGAACAAGGAACCAGCTTGGCACACAGCGGTGCTGGGTCGCTGTGCCTGCTCTTTTTGCCAATGACTGTCCCGTGGCTCTATCCCAAATCCATCACTCCTCCGGTCAGTGAGGATCGCTGGGCACTGTAGGTGCTGCGCAGACTGAGGCAGACACACCAGGTCACACGAACAGCTACGCACAGAGGCGGGGAGCTACTCTACGCAGCAGGAGCCCAGAAAGGCATCTGACCTGGAGGTGGAGGAGGGCTTCTATTGGAGGTGATGCTGAGGCTGGGATGTGGAGGAAGAAGGCTGGCGTGAAGTCCCAGCAGGGCAGCTCACAGAGGAAGGGGTGGAGTCCCAGTCAGGCAAGGAGGTATCTGGACCAAAGCAGGACTTGGAAGGGATTTCGGTGGGGGAAGGGCACGTTCAGCTAAGCAGGCTGAGCCCTGGAGCTGTAGTGGGGAAACTGGGGGGCTGCAGGAAGGGCTGGGGACCCTGGAAAGGAGTTGCCAGGTGGGAGGGGGTGGGCCGAGGGGAGATGGGGAGGAGCTCAGATATGGCCCTGAGTGGGTGGAGAGGCGGGGGCCACCGGATGGGAGGAGTGAGGGGGTAGGGGCATTCTAGGCTAGACTCTGGCTAAAGTGGCCAGGGCAGGAGGGCCTGGGCAGGTTAGTGGCTTAGCTCAGGGTCGGGCATGTCCATCTGAGGCATCTGGAGTCCCTGGTGATGGGACATTTGATCAGGACTTAGCTAGAGAGTACCCGAGTCCAGCTTTGCAGGGGCAAAAAGGGGGCCAATGTAAGAAATATCCAAACCTACAAGAATTTGTATGACTGTATTTGAGCCAAGCTGATGACAATGGCCAGGAAGCAAGGTCTGGATGGACTTCAGCAGTTTCACCACTTACTCTGCACCTCAGAATCAAGGGGGGACATGAGGAGGTTACATGAAACTCACCGGGGATGGATCAAGGAGGCGGGAGAAAGGCAAGCAGGGGTTGGGGTCTGTGGGGTCGGGGGAAAAGCTCTGGAGCTGCATAAAAAGTAAAACAAATATACACACACTTCTTTGACCCAGGTGGGCACGGGATAGCTAACAGTTCGTAACAGCTATGAGGGCTCTGTGGTCTCCAGCCTTCGTGGGAGAGTGTGCCCTGAGGGTCTGGAAGAAGGAAATCACTGGGACAGTCTGAAGGTGTGTTATCCTAGATGCAAAAAGACGAACGATGGACAGACTCAGTTAATGTGAAGATGGGCCTTTGTCGAGAAAGATGCCAGACTAGGACCTGCCCATCCACCATGACTTGATTCTAGTTAGAAAGTTCATTTCAGACCACTCTGTGTGGTTACTCTAGGCCTCTGAGTTTGTAAGTCCCCCATGCAGACCTGCCCTGAGCTTGTCAGGGTCAGTATGGGGCCGCTTTTTCATCTTCAAGGGCGTGGGGACGGGGCTCCTGGAAGTCCGGGCAGGCTGAGCAGGGCGTGCGTGGAAAATGTGGGGCGGTTTTGTCATCAGTGAAACTGCACATCCACTTAGCCCAGGCAGGGTCAGGGAAGGTAGGAGCTGGGGTGAGGTGACAAGTTGGCCTGGGTGCGGGACCCTGGAGGCCATGGCCATGAAGACCAGACTGCTTGGCTCTCAGGGAGCCCAAGCCATGAGCCCGGGTGGAGTCTTGGGTGTGGAAGGGACCCAGACATCCTCCCCCAAGCCCTGCAGGTCCCAGACACCACAGACGATGACAGGGTTACGGGATAAACACTACCTCAGCAGGGTCTGTGGGCAGGAAGGGCCGGGCGGCCAGGAGTGGGGCACTTTTGGCCTCTAAGCCCTGAGCTGCTTGTCAGGCAGGGACGCAGGAGGCTGCAGGCCAGGGTGTCAGACAGAGCCTTGGAGGTGGCGTGTACTTCCTGTGCATCTGCCTCAGCGCCTCTGCAGGTAGCAAAGCAGCACCAGGGGTCACACGGCTGGTGTCACACGGCACCTCGGTTCAGCTCCCTGGGGACTTGAGTTCTGGCTAGGACAGAATCCAGAGTCGAGACTCTGTAAGAGAAAGTGTGTGTTTAGAAAGTCACGGAGCTAGAAGTGAACCGTAGAAGTGGGTTCAGGAAACAAGTTACAGAGCCGAGGGAAGGGCTCTCGGAGTTTAGGAGAGGGGAGGAAACCGTGCCTGAGGGAAGAAGGTGGGGAAGGGCGAGGGCCTGGTGCTGGGGCCTCCAGTGCAGGGCGTTTATCTGCAGGCCTCCGGGGAGGATCCCAGTAGAATATTCATCAGCTCCTCAGGTGTGTCCTCTCAGGGTCGTGGCCTCTACTCCTGGGTGCCGGGGCAGGGCAGCAGGGGCGGGGGAGGAGGCGGTAGGTGACTATTTGTCACTGCAGCTCATCCTGGTGTCAGGCATGGCCTCACTTGGCTGGTTTTGCTGCTTTTCTGGGCCTGGAGCGAAAACAGCTGAAGCCTAGATATTATGTCTAGGACTTAATGCCCAGGGGAGTAGTCATACGAGGGCCTGCCTGAGAGTCCCCGTGGCCACTCTTCAGCTCTTTGTCCCTCCTCAGAGTGGGCCTGCTGCGTGACTAGTGACGTGCCAGGGCAGGGAAGGCCAGGGGAGGGTCCAAACCGCATGGCCAGCCGTATGAAAGGTCGGGGGATCTGGCCCGAATGACCAGCAATGTGCTGGGGAGGAAGGTTCCCCCGGGGGTGAGGTCCTTGTTTCCCGAGTTTTGCCCATCGCCAGCACCCAGGGATTTCCGCCCTGCTGACCTTCTGGATCTGCTCGTCGTCCCTGTTCTGCTCACGTCTGTCTGTCTAACTGCCTACCACACACGCCCCCCAACGACTCTTTCAATGATCCTTCTCCAGCCAGAAAACTGAGGCAGGAAGAAGAGACGCTGGGCCATCAGTGGCTAGGGGTGAGTTTGAGCCCAGTCACTTCAGAGCCCACGCCCTTGGTCATGCTGCTGTCCTGCCTCTGAGTTTGGGACGTGGACTGGGTCCACCACGTGCCAGCCTGGCCCTGCTACTGGCCGTTCCCACGTGTTAACAAGCCGGTATCTCTGGCCAAGCTCCAGCCTCTATCCTCACATCAAAGGTGGGTGCCGGAAATGGCTCCTGGGAGTGGTGGCCAGGCTCTGCGGGTACGGGGACTCTGACCGTGCCTACAGTTGGCCAGAGCTCACCTCCCCGCCTCCACTGGGCAACCCCCACCCCTCAAGCTGGAGTCTTCCTTCCATCCCTTCACGTGGTCTGCAGGGCCCTCACAGGCAGTGGCCGAGTAGACACAGGGTGGCGGACAGGCCCGCTGAAGCAGGCCGACTCGAAATAGCTGCAGAAAGCATCAGAAAGAGGCAAATTGGGGGGCCTGACACTGGGAAGAACTTGCCAACCAACCAACCAGCCTCACTTTTTAGAGACAGTGTGTTCCCCGTCGGGGCAGGTGGAAGGAAGTCTGGAGGTGGGCGGTCAGAGGCTAAACCTCCGAGATTCTGTGACCCCAGAGTTAAGATGCTTGGATTTGCAGCCAGTTTGTCCAGCCGGTCTTCCAAACGTCTCCTTCGTGCAGACACCAGGAGACACAAAACGTGCTGGGCAATATCGGGTGTCCTGGCTTCTGGAAAGTTCTGAAACCCTGTCCCAGCGGTTCTGGGGGCTGAAGCAGGCCCTGCGTGCGTCTCGATCAGAGCCGCCTGTCTGGTCCACTCCCCGTCGGGCTCGTGATCGCATTTAGGGAGATTGTGTCTCTACCAGCTGGGGTCCACCCGGGGCATGAAGTTCACCCGGCACTTCCTGGAACTCGGGCATGGCCGCTCCCAGGGCCCAGCTGGCAGCAGGGTGCGGCAGGACAGAAGCTGCAGGAGGAACTGGGCTCAGGGCCTTCTCCCTGTCATGGGTCACTGCTCTGCTTCGAGCAAATACCTTGTCCTCTCGGGCTGCAGTTTCCTTGTACTGGGAGTGCCATTCTCCCTCCGCTAGTGTCTTGTTTTCCCAGGCACAGAGGGGAGTCAGATCCAAGCCCACAGAACAGGCATGGCCTTGGAGGCCGCTGTGGGCCCATTTCTCAGAGCAGGGAACAGGCCAGGTGTCCACCTGAGCCTCCTGTCCAGCCAAGGCCCCTGAGGCATTCTAGGTTGCTGGTGCCAGCCCAGCAGGGGTGATTAGAAGGCAAAAGACACCTGGATAGTGGGGTGGCGCCCCCCCCCTCAAGTGGCCTGGACACCTGCCCCTGGCTGGAGGCCAGTTTGGCCCAGGAAAGATCTTCAAAGAACAAGAACGCGGAGAGCCCAGCTCTGCCAGTGGCTAGTCCCCAGCCAACGCCCCCATCCACACTCCCTCCTTTCCACAGCCCCTGCCCTCTGCAGGGCCACAGAGGAGCTAATGGTCACCCACCGGGGTCTTAATGAGTGAGCTGGGGCTAATGGGTTACCCAGCCCCGTGACACATTCACTAGCCTTCCTGGGCTCCAGGTGCCTTTAATGTCTGCACTCAGCCACCTCCCTTTCTAGCCTTGGCACCTTCAGGCTTGGGAAAGGCCGACGGAGGTCAGGAGTCTCCCTCGCACGCTCACTGCTCCTAGAGGCATGCCGACCCCAGCTCGGCCTGGATCCCCGACCCCCACGAGCTCTGCCTCTCCCTCGGGGCCCTGGAGTCTCCCTCCTTCTTGGCGGACCATACTATTCCATCGCAGTCTGGCTGGGGGCTCCTTGAGAGAAGACTCTGGTTGGGCCAGGATTAGATGGATGAAGGAATAGGTGAAGAAGGAATGAATTTAAGGCAGGGCTGTGCTAGTGGTGGCCATTCTGGCCAGCAGCAGGCCACGCATGGACCTCAGAGGCACAGGCAGCCCTGGGCCAGGCAGCCCTGTGGGGGCACCCGCCCCGTGTCAGTTGGTGGGCGGCAGCAGGTGTGGGGATGAATGGTGGCCCATCCGTCCCCCGACTGCCTCGTGGCCACCATCAGTCTGCCTGCTTGACCCCAGAAAGCTGGAGGATAAGGAAAGGCTCCCCGGTCATGTGACTCTCTTCAGTCCAAGTGACCAGGGTCCTTGGAGTAACAGTCTCTAGACACTCCACCTGCAGCCCTGAGGTCAGGGAGAGGGCACTCTTAGAGGTGCAGCCCCTTCCCTGAGACTGTGGAGAGAATCTCAGGCTTCTCAGGTGAGTTTGAGCCTAGTCACTGAGTTTTACTCCCAGTCCCCCTGGTGTGGGCTGCCTGGCTGTGCCCCAGTGCCGTGTGGCCCCTCTCTGGATGTTCCGAGTTGGGGAGGAGCTCACCTCCTCCCAGGAAACCCTCGGTCTGACCTGCCTTTGCTGGAAACCCAGACTCACTGGGCCCAAAGCTGAGGTCTGTCGTTCAGGGTTTGGGACTCCACTGGGCTCAGAGAGGCCAGCCGCTGTCCCAGGTCACACAGCCGCAGGGACAGGACCAGGAGCCGGCCCTCTTCCCACCTGGACAGGTTCCTGTGCCTTTAAAGCCTTCCCCCACCCCAGGCCAGCACGGGGAGGAGGGGAGGAGCTGGGTCACAGCTGGGCCCTGGGACTCAGTCCTGTGCTAGAGAGCAGCGGGAGGACCAGCCCTGGAGCCAGGTGAGCTGCGATGGAGTGGGCTCTGCCTGTACCCTAGTGCTGTGCTGCCCCAAAGCATAGCCCACCCTCTCTGAGCTGCTGGACAGTGAAGGTGAGGGGAGCTTGGGCTTGGGGCCTCCCGTGAGCACCTGGAGGCCTGGGTTCCAGCCCCAGCTCTGCCACGTGCTGGCCATGCCCTGGAGCAGCTCCTCCTCTGCTCCCGGCTGCAGTCTGTGCGTGATGGGAGCACGCTGCCCTTCAGGGGGACAGGGGCAGGGCTCCCTGGGACGCAGGGGCAGAGGGGTCCACAGGTGGGCAGAGCCCTTGGCTGTCTGTCTGACAGGGTCTGGGCTGGGAGCCTGTTGCTTGTCTGGTGAGTGGGTTTGAGGCTGCCTATCCAAGCTTTCTGGCCCGCTCTGCCACAGGTGAGGGTGGAGGAGGGCTGGGTGGGGCCACTTGACTTCTCCAGAGCCTTTGAAGAGGCTTTGAAGAAACCACAGCACCCAGGAAGTGGTTTCTCCGAATTAAGAGGGAGGAGTGCATCACGGAGAAACTGAGGCCTAGAAGGATCTGGGAGCCCGGAGTGAGGGAGTCACTGTGGGGAGGGGTCAGATGGCGTGTTCTTGGGCTGTGCTTTCTCCTCTGGGGCTGTGGTTTGTGGCTGGGGTGGGGTTGGGGCCAGGCGGGTTGTGCCAGGGTCGCCCCTTTTCGGCCATCTCGCGTATTTCAGCCGGGTTCTGGCAGGTAGTGATGACCAACTCCTGGGGAAGATCCCTTCATCTGATTCTCAGCCTTATCCCACCAGCGTGGGCAGCAGGCAAAAGCGACCCCAGCTCTGACAAGCTTCCCGTCCTGGGCTGTGGACAGGGCCAAGCAAACCCCTGAGGGCCGGGTCCTCTCTCATCCCCAAGGTAGGTGACTCCTCCTGCAGGCTGGCTGTGGCGGGGCAAGCAGGGTGGGTCCCACGTCCAGGTCTGGGCTCCGGGGGGCCATCTGACCTGGGGCAAGTTACATCTACCTAAGCCTCTGTTTCCTGTGTAGGAATGGGTTTGGGGCTGTGGCCAAATTTCAACCCTGTGGCTCTGGGGTTGAGAAGACACAGCCATTAGTCTGGGTTGGGGGATTAACAGAGAAACTCCAAGCTGGCTGCCCCATCTTCCTCTTCCTCCTGCTCCTCTCTGCTGTGTCCTGGGAACTCGCTTGGCTCAGCCTAGATTCATCTTGGGGCAGTGGGTGCAGGGGACTGCTAGTGGCAGAGCTAGCTTCTTTGGGTGAGTAAGACTTGCACATTCCCGGGGACAGGGAGCTCACCACTTTTTGTGCCTCGGACAGGAGGCACAGGGTCTGGAGGAGACCTGCCGCCTGGCCTCTGAGGCCTCGCCTGGGATAACACGGCTTCCCCAGACCCATTGTCCCCAGGTCCCCACTCTGTACATAGGGGAGGCTGACCAGGACGGCACGTGATGTACTCGACATGTGAGAAAGGACCTTCTGTGTTCCGTTACGCTTCTGTTAACGCCTGTGAGGAGCCGCCTTCCCTCTCGCCCCCCGCACCGCTCGCACCTGCAGCTGCCGCTAGGCACAGGTGACTGTGCCTCATGGCCAGCAGCTCCCTGTGCCAAGGGTTTCCCTGTTGGGGTTACCTGTGGGGGCTGGGCCATCCTCCGCCCACTCAGAGGTTCTTCCTCGTTTCCTGCTGCTTCTGCTACCGCTGTGTCTCGTGCCACCCCAGGCAGGGAGAAAATTGCTGAGCCGGCTCAGGGTAGGGGCAGAACCCCGTGGGCTCCACTGCAGACCCGTCCCAGCTGACTGCCCTGCAATGCAGCCACTCAGGCAGGGCCAAATCCCCTATGTTCCTGGCCGGTGTCCAGCCCTTGGGGATAGGTCCTGGGCCTTTTCCCAGTCACTCTGGTCTGCGTTGGGGTGATGGCCAGGCAAACCGTTTGGCTTCAGCATCTCTGGCCTGCTCAAGGGTGTCAGGTGACGAAACAAGGTCTGTTTTGGCTGCGCGGTCCAGGGCAAGCAGCACTATCTGCTCAGCTGCATTATCTCCTGCCTATCGGGTGGTGCAGCCTTGCAGGGTGGCTGTGGATTCATTGTGAGAGACAGGGCTCTGGGGGCTGCCAAGCAGAGCTGGGTGGGAGCCATGACTCAGGACGTGGCAGACGCTTGTCCTTGCCCTTAGCAGATAACGGCCTGGGGGAGTGGGGAGTGGTGTCCAAGGTTCTCTGGGCCAGACCAGAGCCGATGCTGACTGAGGACCTCCTTGGTGGGCTGGTCAGGGACACTCTGCAGCTTGGGGGCAGGTGTGGGGTGGCCAGGCCGGCACTGTGGGACTCTGTGGCTTCGGACCAGCTCTGGCCCTCCACGGGGAGCTGCCTTTCCGGGCTGTTCAGGTACTTCCTTGAGCCTGAGGCAGCAGTGTTGCTGGCAGGCGGTGGGGCTGGTTCTGGTCCGAGGCCCCAGGCTGTGTTTTTGAGAGCGTCCCAGGGCATCAGGTGGAGGGTTGTGGGTTGTGGCGAGGCCTCCCGGGTCTGATGCAGGTGGCGTTCCTACTGTGCTGCCTCGGGAACCGTCACTGGGACGCCCTGCACAGGGACAGGGGCTTCTCAGCAGGGGACCCAGCCTGGGGCTCTGGGTCGAAGGGTCTGAGTCCCAAAGAGGGAGCCCCTGCCTCTGTCACACCTGTCCTTTCCCGTCGGGTTACACCCTCACCTGCTGCCACCGCCATGGGGACTCCAAGGGGCACGGCTCTCACGTCACAGCACCTTCCGGGTCCTCATGAACTTTAGTCACCTGGTGACCGGCCAAGTCACCGTGCCTCCTTGCTGACTATATGTCAGCCTTTGACCTTCCTCCCTGCCAGGCTGAACCTCCCTGAAAGGACCAACAGCCCCACCCTACTCAAATGCTTCAGCTGCCCACGGGGGTGCAGGGCACCCCTTGGCTGGCCTCTAGCCCCTTTGGGGACTAGGTGAGCATGTGAGTTCCTCCAGTCCCCACCCTCCCCTAGCCCGCCTCTGCCCCTCCTTGGAGAAGCCCATCCCCAGATCTCAGTCCCAGCTCCAAGGCCCCCTGAACTACTCTGCAGGGGCTGGGGGCGTGGCTCCGGCTCCTGAGGTCCCTCAGGCCTCCCAGCCCAGCCGCCTCCCCTGGGAGTGGGAAGGCAGCCTCGATGTAGCTGAGACTTTCCCAGGCAGATAAATCTGCCTCTTTCTCCCCTGCTGTGCCCCAACCCAGAGCTGTCTGCTGAGGGACAGGAGCTTTTCTGGGCTCCAGATTCCCCTGGGCCTCAGGTAAGCCTGCCGGGGTTGCAAGGAGCCAGGCTGGGGTTTGAGGCTAGGTGCTGTGCCTGGTCCTCTCTCTGGCCTTGGTTTCCCCTCCTGATACTGACATGTGGGAACCGGGCCTTCGGGCTTGGACATTGTTTATGGAGTCTTCGAGAAAAACATGGGGCGGGGAGTGGGGAGTGGAAGCCTGGGTCTCCCAGCAGGGTGTCTTCCGAAAGGCAGGATTTGTCTGCCTGTTGGGGGCTGAGCCAGCCTCCCTGCTGCCTGCCCAGGGAGGAGGGGATGCGGGTCAGCGCCATTCACACCCTCCCCACACACCCTGGAAGTCTAAGCCTCTCTGGGCACCCCTGCCCCTTGGGGAGCCCACTTGGGCTCTTGGGTGGGTGGATGGACAGGGGAGGCTGGAGTGTGGACTTTGGAAGTCATGGCTTGCTCAACCCAGGGGCCTGAGGAGAGAGAGAAAGGCCCTGAGGGGCATCTGAGCCAATGACTCCAATCCCTGGAGAAAGGAGACCAAGCCCCCAAAGTACCCAGCATGGCCTGTGCCAGTGGAGGGTCCCTTTCCCACCCAGTCCTGCCCCACCGCACGGGATGGGAAAGTCCTGTGTCCCCAACAGATGCTGCCTGCTGCCTGTCAGCTCCTGAGCCCCCCCAGACCTGCCAGCACAGCTGTCTCTACCAGGAGGCCCCCCCACCCTGGCTCGGGGTGTGTCCTGGAGGCTGCCAGGTCTCTCAGAGGCTAAGGGCGGAGCACATGGACTGTCCCTGGGGGCACCAGGGAGGGGCAGGGCCTGCTTGGCACTTTAGAGCCCAGTGCCAGCTTTTAGGAGGACCGAAGAACAGGAGATGCCAGCGGGGGTAGGGGGTGTGGTATGGTATCCAGCCAGAAACCATGGTGCCCAGATTCTGTCAAGGTGGAGCCGAGGGCCTGGCTGGAATCCATCCCACTGGGGATGTAGGGTGGTAAGCAGCCTGCTGTGTGACCGCCCCCTGAGCCAGGGGAGGAGAAAGCCCTTCCACGCTGGTGTCTGGATGCCCCCCACATGGGGTCGGGGCTCCATTTCTAAACTATCTCAGGGTCACCACCTCTGGCCCCGGCATTCAGACCCTCAGAGTAAGGGCAGGGTGAGCCAGATGGGTGCCAGCTCACTGACAGGCACCCGCACTTTGGAGGGAACTGCTTCTGGGAGAGGGAGACCCAGAACCTCTGACACCCTCCCCCTCCTTCCCTGCTGGGGTCATGCCCCCCACCTGCGGCCACTATCAAGGGGACCCCAAGGGTAACTGCTGTCACTCTCAGCACAGCCTGGAAGGAAGTCAACAGGGGAAAAATTGAGGAAGAGGCTGAGCAGCTTCTCAGTTGCCCTCTATAGGCCTCCAAGTGCCCCCCCCCCGCACACCCCCACCAGCAAAGCCCAGCACTGACATCACTTTTCACACTTTCCAACCCACTTAATTGTCACAACACCCCAAACAGAGTGCCTCTGTCATTTCCATGGGACAGATTGTCGGTGACTTGCCCAAGTCCAAGCTCAGAGGGAGCAGGCGGGCCCCAAGACCCATTCCGCCCCCACGCCCCCACCCCCAGCCAGGCTCCACTACCTGGTCACATGACACACTCACCACTGACGGCCCGTACAGGAGTGCCCTCACCGCTTCCTGCCTCGCTCTACGCAAACCCCCACGCAGCCTTGCCTAGCAGAAGGAATGCTGGGAGAATTCATGCCAGTGTGTGAGCAGCTCACAGCCTCCTCTCTGACTTCAGAGCTCATCTGGAGGCAGAGAAGCCTCACAGCGCTCCCTGGGAAGGGCTGGGCCTGCTTCGGGTTTACCCTGTCACCTACACGGTTGGGGCATCTCTCTGGAGCAGATTCTGTGGCGCAGGCTCCCGCAGGGGGGGAGAGAGAGAGACTTCCCTCATTCCCCGGTCATTCCTCCGTTGAGGAGGGTAGGCCTCTGCTCTGTGGCGGCCAACCTGGTGATCTCAGGGGACTGCAGGTGTCCCCTTCAGGGGCGCGATGGGAGCTGAACCCTATATTCTGTGGAAGGCCACTCTGGGCAGTGCTGGGCTCTGAGATGAGGTGTAGACATAGGAAAAAGCAGGCCAGAGTTGTCCCTCCTGGAACAACCCATTGGCACTAGAGGGCTGGGTCCCTGGGAGGAAGTAGACAAGGCACCGCAGACCAGGTTCATGTAAAATCTGGGCGCTCCCAGGAGTGGTCCCTGCGGAGAGGCAGGGAAGGTACGGGCGGGCAGAGTGACCTGACCCACACGTGTTCTGGGCGGCAGGCAGGGAGGAAATGCAGGGACACTTCTGAGCCTTGACTCTGGGCTGCACACTGCGGGGGTGGAGGTCAGGATGTGCCCAAGGCCAGGCTGGCATGGCTCCTTGACCCTGCTCCCCACCCCCTCTGCGTGCCCACAGAACCATGAAGAAGCGTTTCGTGGCAGTGGCCTTGGCAGCTATCGTCCTGGTGCTCATCATCATCGGCCTCTCCCTCTGGCTGCCCAACACCTCCAAGCCACCCAGCCACGTGTACCCCAGGGCAGCCGTGGCCGCAGATGCCAGACCCTGCTCAGAGATTGGGAGGTGAGTGGGGCAGGGTGTGGGGACAGCCGGAGAGGACAACCACCAGAAGTGGGCCTGGGTAAGACCCTTGCCCTTCTGAGACTCAGTTTCCCCACCTGTAAATTGGCTGCCTGGGCAAGGGGTACCCTCTCTGCACCTTCATGGCAGCCTCTGGTCGGGGAAGAAGGGGCCCCTGACCCCAAGAGCAGGACACAGGCCTCCCATGCTCAGCCGGGCCCTTCCTCTGTGCTGAGGGTGTCCGTTTCTCCAGCTAAACTCTGCTATTTGATACCATTTTCAACTCCTGTCTCATAGTAAACATGTAGATCGGTTCCCACTTAAAGACTTAAACAGGAAAAGTGCTATTAATGATGAATGTTACTAATGTAACAATTTTTTAAAGATTTTATTTATTTATCTTTAGAGGGGAAGGGAAGGAGAGGAGAGAAATATCAATGTATGGTTGCCTCTCGTGAGTCCCCTGCTGGGAACTGGCCTGCAACCCAGGCATGTGCCCCTGACTGGGAATCGAACCGCGATCCTTTGGTTCCCAGGCCTGCGCTCAATCCATTGAGCTACACCAGCCAGGGCCTAATGTAACAATTTTTCGTTGTAAAGATTATGTACATTTGTTTGCTTAAAAAGGAGGGAAATATAAGCCCGCCGGTCTTAGACTTACATTAAAAAAACCTGAAGACTCTTTCAGACTTCTTTTCAGTCCCTGTGGGTGGGACCCCGGGCAGATGGCGGGGGCGGGGGGGTGGGGTGGCGGGGGGCAGTGGAGGCTGGGCGGCAGGACTATGGGGGCTGGGGCCCACAGGCTCTCACTCTCCCCGGCATGCCGTGGGCAGGGACGCACTGCAGGAGGGCGGCTCGGCGGTGGACGCTGCCATTGCGGCCCTGCTGTGTGTGGGGCTCATGAATGCGCACAGCATGGGCATCGGAGGCGGCCTGTTCCTCACCATCTACAACAGCACCACACGTGAGTGCCTGCGGGAGCAGGGGGGTGCCAGGGTGTCCGCCTCCCATGGGACTGGGGCTGGGGGGGGGCACGGTCGGGTGGCCGCTGGGTCCTGACGGCCCACCTGCTTCTCCCTCCAGGCAAAGCTGAGGTCATCAACGCCCGGGAGGTGGCCCCTGAGCTGGCCTCCTCTGACATGTTTAGCAGCCCGGAGCAGTCACAGAACGGTGAGGGGCAGGGGCAAGGTGTGGAACGTGAAGGTTTAACATGGCCCTGTGGGTCCAGGGGCGGCTCTGGCAGCCACGGATGCCCAGCCCTGTCACATCCTCACACTGAAGGGTCGGGACCACTCCCGTGGAGAGTGAAGGGGCAGAGCTTCTGCTGTTTCTGCTCAGGCCTCTCCAGGGCCGCCCTGCGCCAATATAGGGAGAATAATTACCGTTGCAGCCGCTTGCCATCCCAGGGGGCCCTGGGGCCAGCACTCCACTCAGCCCTTCCCACTGACGAGGCCCCGAACCCTCCCTGTGCACTTGGCCAGGGGAACGCCATGTTGGCTCCCATTTTATGGGTGGGGGCACTGAGTCCCCGGGAGGTCGTGCAAACCAGCTGAGGTCGCACAGCTCCATGCTGGTGAAGCGGGCTGTCTAAACCCTACGCTTTTCACAGATATCCAAGTTGTTCATTTGTGAGGATAAGTATGGGGGGAAGTTTCTTTTTTCTACTCTGGCCATAAGCAAAGAGCAGACTCTTCTCCTGGCTCCCCACTGCCCAGCCTCACAACTCCCCAAGCAGCTGAGGAAAAGACAGTAGCCACCAGGGGGCGCTGCTCTGGGGTCACACCTGCACCCCGCCCCCCAAGATGGATGGCAGGAAAAGAGGTCCAAGAGGAGGAGGGGCAGGGCATGGGGGCCAGAGTCCGTCTGAGCCCTACTGCAGGCCATGGACAGCCCCTTTAGAGTCCTCTGCAACGTGCAGAATTTTTGAATTTGTGCCCATTGAGAAACCCCAAATGTGTAGGAGAAATTAGAGTGTGAGATTGCTGGAACCTCAGGGACCTACTGGCATCATGGGGATGCTAGGAACTCACGGACTAACTAGGACTTACTGGGCATCCCTAAAGTGTCGGGGGCTGCTCCTCAGGCTGGCGTCCGACACAAAAGCAACAGCTCGTGTCCCAGGCCTGGTCAAGCTGTCCTCACAGTTGCAGAACAGAGGCTGAGCAGGGAGGGTGTGCCCGTGCTGCTGGGAAAGCAGGGGCGGGAAGGGCCGGAGGGTGTGTGATTCGCTGAGGGTGGCCTGGTCAGGGAGGCAGCATCTGAGCAAAGACCCGACACTGGGGTGTGGTGGGGGAAGCTGCATGGGTGCTGTCGGGATGTGCGGTGAGGGGGTGGGCGGGGGGAGGACAAGGACACAGGGTCAGACAGAGCAGCCCAAGCTGCATCAGACCTTGTGGGTCATTGTGGTGACCGTGCTTCTTATTTGAGGAGTCAGTGGTGTCCTCTGGGTGTTTGCGTGTGGGGTGGTTGTGGTGGGTCCAGCCTGTGTCTGATGGGACCCCTTGGGCTCTGTGGAAGGGACCGAAAGCAAGCCACCTGCCCAGTGGGTGATCCATCAGGGGGTCTTGGGGATCCAATCAGGGAGTGATGAGGGTGGCAGTTGGTGGCTGACGTGCAACACAGGTAGGGGGTGAAGCCTGTGGGGGGGGGTTGCTGATGGGTTGGGTGTAGCGTGTGTGCCAGAGTCCTGGTGACCGAGGGTCTGCATCTGCACCTGGAAAGACAGGGAGACCCTGGTGGAGACTGTCAAGGTGACAATCAGAATTTGGGGGTTGGGCATGTTAAGTGTGAGATGCCTTTTTCTAATGGGCTAGTGCACCCCAGACCTGGCCCTCAGGGGGCACGCCAGGGAGTAAATCCGGGAGTTGTCGGCGTGCAAGTGGAACCAGAGCCTGGGTGTAGCTCAGAGGAGCCCGTAACCTCAGGGGGTACACAGGATGGGGCCTGGAGTGAGGACTGTGGCTGCACCTTCAGTGTCCGTTTAGGGCCAGGTGGGCAGTGGGACCGGGGGAGGGGTCTGTCTCCTGTGCAATCGTGGGCTCCTTGGAGGTCAGAGCTGGAAGACAGAACACTCCCCATGGTCATATGGGGACATTGAGGCCCAGAGAGGGGACGGGGCAGGGACTCAGGGTCAGGCCCCAGTTGGGACAATAGACAAGGGGCCCTCACTTCAGGACTGGCCTGGGTTTGCACTGCGGGCTTTGGCAGCAGGTCCTGGTGGACCCTGGAGTCTTATGGGACAAGAGGCCTTGAGGACTCAGAGGCTCAGGCTGAGAGGTGGCCTGGGTCCCACTCCCCATGGTCTCACTGTGCCACCGCGAGACTGGCACAGGGTTTCAGACATGGTGGCGCCTGCAGAAATAGACATCCAGACCCAGGGCAGCAACACCAGCACACACTCCCACTTTGCCCTCCCATACCCTGTCAGACACCCCTGGCTGGTCTGCAGCCTTGCCTGCTGAATCCAGGTATGACCTCAAAAGCCCATTTGCTTCCTGAGACTCACGGGCCCCATCTGGGGACTGTGCCTGGGACGATGCCTGAGAGGCCCTGCTGTCCCTTTTCTGGAACCACCAACTTCGTCCCTCTCACTTCGCAGGGGGGCTGTCGGTGGCAGTCCCTGGTGAGATCCGTGGCTTCGAGCTGGCACACCAGCGCCATGGGCGGCTGCCCTGGGCTCGCCTCTTCCAGCCCAGCATCCAGCTGGCGCGGCAAGGCTTCCCCGTAGGGAAGAGCTTGGCGGCAGCCCTGGAGACAAAGCGGGATGTCGTTGAGCAGCAGTCCACCCTGTGGTATGTCCACCAGGCTGGCCCGCCCTGGGGCTCGGGTGGGATAGGTATGTCCCCAGCTCCCTGCAAGCCGTGAGGGGCTAGCTGATGGAGCACTTTCAGGAACCTGTGCTGATGGAGGGGCAGGCTCCTGGAGACTTGAAACCCTTCCCACCGTGTGAGGGGACACATTCCAAGCCTGGTGCTTGGGGCTCTGGCCTGAACAGCCTGGGCTGGACGCTGGAGGATCAGCCCCAAGTGACAGGGCCACCCACCGGTGAACAGGAGCTGACTGTCCTTTGTTCTTGTTCCCTGTGCTGGGTGGCTGTGGGGGTGTTCTGGTTAAGCCCACCACACCGGTCTGCCTCACGGGAGCCCACTCTGCCCCAGCGAGGTATTCTGCCGGGATGGGAAGGTGCTGCGAGAGGGGGACATAGTGACCATGCCACGCTTGGCTGACACGTACGAGACTCTGGCCTCCCAGGGCGCCCAGGCTTTCTACAATGGGAGCCTCACGGCCCAGATCGTCAAGGACATCCAGGCGGCCGGTGAGTGGATGATCTCTGGGATCTGGGGTGGGGAGCTTTGCAGAGGAAACCCTGAGATGGGGCCTAGAAGTCTGGGGTCCTCAGACCCTTGGGTCCTGCCTGGGTTGGGCACTGGGCCTTCAGGGAGCACCTGGCAGGGGAGAGTCACAGACGTGTTTGCAGTCAGCGACAACCATGAGTCCACAGGTCTTGGTTAGGTCAGAGCTCAGAGAGATGACACAGTTTAGGAGAGAAAGCCCTCCCACCCTGGGCTTTCTGAGTGTGTGTGTGGGTGGGTTAAATGCAGGCATAGGTATGAGCCATGGCTGAGGAAACACTAAGTGAAGATCTGGGAGGTCTTCCTGGAAGAGGCAACACCTGAGCTGTATATAAGATTGCACTTTATAGGCAGGAAGGGTGTTTCTGGAGGGAGGGAACAGGCTAAAACCTAGAGAGAGGGGCCAACCTGAAGGCCAGCAGGACAAGCAGGTTGAGGACAGCTGGTCTGGGCCTGGCCGTGGGACAGCGGCACCATCTGGGAGGACTGAGGACCTGGAGGGTGGGCCAGTGTGGAGGTGGAGGGGCAGCGGCCCTGCAGGGTGGACAGACCTCCCTCCAGTGGTGCGACCCCATCCTCAAATGGCAGCCCTGACCCCCAGTAGTGCAGGCCGATCCCTATGTCCACTCCCCTCCATGGAGCTGCTGTCTGGTTGCAGGAGGCATTGTGACGGCCAGGGACCTGAACAACTACCGCGCTGAGCTGATCGAGCACCCACTGAGCATCAGCCTCGGGGATGCCCGGCTCTACGTGCCCAGCGCCCCACTCAGTGGGCCTGTGCTGGTCCTCATCCTCAACATCCTCAAGGGTGAGCTGTCCACCACAGCCCGGCAGGGGGCAGTGCCGAGTGAGCAGGCCCCGAGGGGATACTCTCAGGGCTGGGGGAGTGTCAGGAGAGAGCGTCGTGGGGAGCAGTGTACCGGGAGTGGGTCTCAAGGGCAGTGGAGTCTGGTTCGCCCCAGGCACCCAATGCCGGACGATCACCTGTGACGGAGCAGACTGGGCAGCCCTCTGGCTGGATGTAGGAGCCCAACCCCAGCGTCCCTCGCCCTCTTGGAGCAAGCGCTGCTGCTGCCTGTCATTAAGTGCTCTGCTTCTGGGGGTGGGCCGGGTGGTTCAGGCAGGGGTGAGTCCACTCCAGGCACCCGCTCTCTCGGCTGAGCTGGGATGTCCCCAACAGTCGCTGGGCTCTGCCTTACCAGGGTACAACTTCTCCCGGGCGAGCGTGGAGACGCCCGAGGCGAAGGGCCTGACCTACCACCGCATTGTGGAAGCTTTCCGGTTCGCTTATGCCAAGAGGACCCTGCTTGGGGACCCCAAGTTCGTCAATGTGACTGAGGTAAGGGACAGGGGCTGGCCCTCGGTGGGTGGGGGCCAGCTGCAGGGGTGTCAGGAGGGCCCCCCTGGGATTCTGTGCAGATTAACGAAGCCCCACGCCTGCTCTGCTGGTTGGTTTTCACCAACTCTGGCAGTGGGCCCCCTATGTGATGGGACGGACTGGTGAGGCCGAGTCCCAGCCTCTGTCCCTGGAGCTCACAGTGTGACAGACTTGACAATGAGTGGTCAGTGCCCCTCACTCCCCCACACTCCCACTTCCAGGCCTTCCAAGTGCTGTGCCCCCAGCCTGGAAGGTCCCGGGCCAGCCAGTGCTGAGGTGAGGCCTGCACGGGGCTGGTGCAGCCCTCAGAGGATGAAAAGGACAGTGCCAGGGAGAGGACGAGTGTCCCAGGTGGGCAGAGGCCTTGGCCACCTGCAAACTTGTCACGTCCAGGAGCTAATGCTTCCCAGATCCCCACCAGGCCCTGCCCGGCCCACTCACCACCAGCTGCCCCAGCCCCAGACTGGACCTCACTGTGACCCTGTGACAGCCCTCCTTACCTGCTTGGATCCCCTGGTTCTGGAGGAGGCCCGCAGACCCCACACACGGACCTGTGCTGCCCAGGATGGGCCTCAGCTGCCCAGCAACCCCTCTGGCCTCCCAGGCCTTTTCTGTTTCCTGGTGACCACTTTGTGCCCCCATCGCTCACCACGGCCCCGTGACGTGGCGTCTTGTATCCCAAGGCGACAGAAGCCACCTTATGGCCACCTGCTCTGACCTTCCCCTGTGTAAGGTGGGCCTTCTGCTCACCCACCTGCTGACACAGCCACACCCTCCCAGAGAGGCGGCTCTGCCTCTGGTGCCCCCGTTTTGCCCTTTGCGATCCTTGGTCCTTCACTGCTGAGGCCAGTGTGCTCATGTCACTCCAGCCCCTCCCCCGCCACGCTACTCCCCTGCTCCCCGTTGCTCCTGGAGCCCTCTCCTGCCAGCCTCTGCCTTTGGTGGCCCTGTGGAGACCCAGTTTCAGAGGGTGTCTCCCGAGTGAGGACCGCTCCCATGCACATCGGGCCGGCCGCCCCGTGAGACGCCTGTGTCGGGGTTTCGCCAAGGGTCCCAGTGAGTTTAGGCCCCGGGCCCACGGGGCCCACTCTGGCAGTTCCGGCTCTCGGTCTCCTGACCTACAGCGGCCCCCTTGGCTCCCTGCAAGTTTTTAAAGTCCAGGGCAGTTTTCTTGTAGAATGTACCTCCTCCTGCATTCAATTCTGTTTCCTTGAGCGTAGATTCAGGCTGTACACTTTCCCCCTGGATTAGTCAGTTAACCTGGGGGGGGCTTGCTGGACCCTTCTGGAGGCATTTCCTCTGCTGGGCCCCCAGGGGCTGTCCTTGCTGCCTCTCCCCTCCTCTCCGCCCCTCCTCTCCTCTGTGTGTCCTTCCACTCCGTCTGCCCATCCAGGCTCACGGCTCCAAGCTGCTGTCTCCATGTCGATCCCTCAGTGGATCTCGCGCGTCATCCTGACATGGAGGTTCACCACCCATTCAAGACAGGCTCCTTGGTGTCCAGTGGGCACCTGTCCAAAACCGAGCTCCCTCTATCCCTAAACCTGCCCTTTCCACTGTGTTCACGTCCCCCATTAAGGGCCATTCTGGACTGAAGACGTTGGGGCCATTTTCAGTTCTTCCTCCTCTCCCACCTGGGTGAGCCACCTCATCTCTCTCCAACTGATGTCACAGCCTCTCTATTGGGTTCCACTCTTTCACCCCCATGGCCTTCAGAGGGATCCTGGGAGAACAGCCATGGCATGCTCACTCCTCTGTCCCAGTCCTGGGTGGTGGTGAGCAAAAGCTAAAGTCTTTAGGAGGCTTGCTAGGACCTGTGGGATCAGCCCCTGCCCGCATCTCCAACCACCAGTCTTCTTCACCCAACTCACCATCTGCCTGACTCAGGGCCTTTGCATTTGCCACCCAGGCCTCATTCTGTGCTCTTTCCAGATGTCACCTCCTCCGAGAAGCCCTCCCTGACCACTCCACCCCTACCCCACCCTTCCCTGGCTTGTTCTTCCCAGCACATCCCTGCCTTCCTGGCTGTGAGGGTGGGGACCTGCTAGTCTGTTTCCTGCTGATCCCCCAGTGCCAGGCCGCAGTGCAAGCTCCATGAATAAGTGCATGTGGCTAGAGGGGAGGCATGGGGGACAGACAGACAGACATTCGGAGTTGCTGGACAGTAAGAGGGCCGGAGGCTGGTGAGGAGCAGATGGGCCACAGGAGGTCAAGGGTGCAGGAGGCTTGGGCCCAGAGCCATGGTCGGGGGGTTCCTGAGAGCTGCCTGCACAAGTTGGTGCCCCTTCCCACCCCTCCACCTCCTCAGGACAACTCTGGGGTCTCGGCAGGTGATCCGAAACATGAGCTCCGAGTTCTTCGCTGCCCGACTCCAGGACCGGATCTCCGATGACACCACTCACCCAGTCTCCTACTATGAGCCTGAGTTCTACACACCAGACGACGGGGGCACCGCCCACCTGTCTGTGGTTGCCGAGGATGGCAGTGCCGTGTCGGCCACCAGCACCATCAACCTCTAGTAGGGGCTGCCAGGTGGCCTGGGTGGGCCCGGGCTGCCCTCCTGTCCCAGAGGCGGGGCTCCATCCACCCCTTTCATGGCGGGAAGCCGAGCTTCCACCTTGGTAGAACTCTTGCCCCAGACCCCACAGGGCGAAAGGCGGGGCTTCGGTGGGTGGGCGGGGCCCAAGCCTCAGGCAGGACACAGCCATCTGACTCAGCCGGCCTTCAGCTTCGGTTCCAAGGTGCTCTCACAGGTCAGCGGGATTCTGTTCAACGATGAGATGGATGACTTCAGTTCCCCCAATATCACCAACGAGTTTGGGGTGCCCCCCTCACCGGCCAACTTCATTAAGCCAGGTTCGGGGTGGGGGCATTAGGTGGGGACGGGGCTGGTGTCCAAGGTGGGCAGCTGACCAGTCTGTCTGTCCCCTACTGCCCACTGCCCTCAGGGAAGCAGCCGCTCTCGTCCATGTGTCCAGCAATTATTGTGGGCCAGGATGGCCGGGTCCGTATGGTGGTGGGTGCCTCTGGGGGCACCCAGATCACCACAGCAACAGCACTGGTAGGTGCCCCCGCCCGTGTCCTCAGCCCCCCCCCCTTGGGCTGCACTGACCCAGCGTTCTGCTGACCGTCCTCGCAGGCCATCATCAACAGCTTGTGGTTTGGCTACGACGTGAAGCGGACGGTCGAGGAGCCCCGGCTGCACAACCAGCTGCTGCCCGACACCACAACGGTGGAGAAGAACATCGACCAGGTGCGGCGGGGGGTGGAGAAGCTGAGTCACGGCGGGGAGTGGGCACTGGGCGTCCTGGGACGGAGTTCTGGGCCTCCTGTCTCGTCACGGAGGGGGTAGCAGCTGGCATCCTCTGCCAGGAGCAGATGCCCTCGCACCCACTGCCCTGGCCGCAGGCCAAGGGCTCCAATGAGACCCAACAGGCCCAGCTGCCCGACTTGCTCTTCCTGGGTATTATCTGGGTCTGTGAAGCCCCTGACCACACGGGTGTGGTTCAGAGGGTGTCTCAGGTCCCCTGAAGCCTCCCTCCCGTGCTCCCCCCAGGCAGTGACAACAGCCTTGGAGACCCGGCACCACCACACCGAGGTCACGTCCACCTACATAGCTGTGGTGCAGGCCATCGTCCACACGGCTGGCGGCTGGGCGGCCGCCTCAGACTCCAGGAAAGGCGGGGAGCCTGCCGGCTACTGAGCGTGGGGAGCAGGCAGGGCTGAGCAGCAAGATGCTTACAAAGGACTGAGACTTTGGGGGTTGGGCTTCTCCCATGAGAGACAAAGCAGTGTAATAAATGGGGGCCACAGCACTAGGTGCTGGCTGGCTCCTGGTTTTCTGGGCCTCAGAATTCTGTATAAAATGGAGCTGCCTGGTGGGGAGGATAGTGAGCCCCTTGGGTGGAAGTGGGCACAGAGCAGGCCCATGCCACACCCTGTTCTTCCTCACCATGAGCCCCAGCCCCAGGGACCAGGCATTCCAGTCCCTGTGCTGGGCAGCAGTGCTTCCAGTTTTGGCCACCAGGAGGCACCATAGCCATGGCTTTCCTGTGAGCAGAAGCTTCCCACCCATCCTAGGAAGCTGGGTGCCTCCTCAGCCTGGCAGGTGTCCAGATCACCCTTCTGAGGACACAAGGAGGTGAAGCTGAGGTCTGGGGAGTGGGATTGGGCAAAAGAGTGGGGCAGAGCATGCTGGTCAGAGCCAGGCCCTGGGGTGCTTTCCAAGCACAAATCCAGAATGAAACCCAAGCTGTGATCAGCTCCAGGAGGCCCGGTTCTCAGGAAAAGAAAACTGGAAGGGGTCCCGAGATTCCCGAGGGTCAGGGCTTGAACCAGTGGGTGGCTGGGGAACACAGCGCGGGGGAGCAGGGGGGTGAACACAACACCCTGTCTCCCACACCTGGGGCCAGCCTTTCATCTGCCCTCAGGGTCTGCTAACTCATCTCGGCACCTAAGGTGAGGTGCTGGGAAGGGCTGGCGGAGGCTGGCAGGGGAGAGGACGCCTGGCCCAACAGACACCACCGGCTAGTGAGCACGAGTGGGGCTTCTGGGGGCAGGGGCGCAGGGGCCAGCGCGGGCATCTGGCTCTCCTTCCCAAGGCGGGAACACCCGCTGCTTCCAAAGTGTCCACAAGGCAGCAGGCTTTGTGCCTGTAGAGTCTGAGCCCTGTCTCTGGGATCCCTCCGTGTGGGCTGGAGGCTGGGCTGGGGGAATGTGCCGGTCACCCCCTACCCCTCGTTTTGGCCCCAGAGGATGGCCCACGGCCACAGGTACGGGGGAGAAGGTGGAAGCCAGAAAAGTGGGCTTCAGTCCACACGGAAGTGGGGGCTGGCCAGGAGGCTCCCCATCCAGGGACCCCATTTCCCCTCTTTCTTTCCCACTGTCCCCTGACCCTCCCGTCTGGACACAGACACTCAGGGCCCTTCCCAGATGGTCCTCCTTGGCTGCACCTCTGGCCAGGCCACTTTGTGATGTCAGTTTCTTTCCTGGACATTTGTTCTGTGGTCCCTGCATCCTGGCCTCTGTCTGACCAGGGTGGCTGGGAGAGGAAGGGGGATGTCCCACCCCTGACCCTGCCTTCCCCCTCTCACCCCTCCCCACCATGTCCCTGCTTCCTGGAGGGTGGCCTGGCCCTGGTCCAGGAATGCACTTTGGTTTCTGGTTGGGCAATGTCACTGGGACAGGGGGTGGAGGTAGGGTGGGAGCAGGCACCCGCAGCCCTCACCACCCCACGAAGCAGCCGTGGGAACCAGCCTACAGGAGAGCCTGCCCCAGCGGGCAGGCGAGCGGGCGGGCAGGGCGGTTGTACCACCAAGGCTTGCTGGGGCAGGCAGTGGGGACGGCAGCGAGAGAGTTAACCACCACCACTTGCTCCTCTAGGAGGAGAAATTCCCCATGAACGCAGTGGCCTTCTTGGTCTCATTCCAGGGCTAAGAGCAGGAGCTAAAAACTGGAGTTCAGGCATGCGACCCGCCCTCCTGCTGTAGCACGCACACGAGGGGGACGGTTGTCCTGCTGCCACGAGCCATCCGTCCACACACCCACCTGTCCGCTCGGTTGCCCACTGCTCCTCTGTTAACCTGTCTGTCTGTCCTTCTGTCATCCTGCCTTTGTCCAATTGTCTATCTGACCATCCTTCTCTTGCTGTCTTCTCTCTAGCTGTCTGGCCTGCCTATCAATCTGTTTGTCTGTCCTATCACCTGCGAGTCCCTCTGTGAATTGTCCTGTTCATTTAGCCACGCCGCTGTCTGTGCATCTGTCTGCCCCCTGGCCTCCCCTCTCCAGCCTCCTCCCGGGGCTGTGGAGCCATGGCTCAGGGCTACGGGGTCACGATGGGCATGGTGCTCCTAGGGCTGGGCCTGGCCCTGGCCATCATCGTGCCTGCCGTGGTCCTCTCTCGCCACTACCCCCGCTGTGGCCCCCAGGCCTTTGCCCACGCTGCAGTCGCCGCTGACTCCAAGGTCTGCTCGGACATTGGACGGTGAGTATGGGGTGGGCAGTGGCTTGTGCCCCCACCCAGAGATCCTGTGACCAGTGGCGAGAGTGTGGAGAAGGTGCATTTGTTATGTGCTGGCATGTGGGGACCGTGTGGGTGTGGGCTCTAGCAGGGAAGCAGCCTCCGGGCCTTTGCACGATGCAGGCAGCAGGCACATGCGCGGGACGGGTGGGTGTTCAGGAACAATGACAGCGTGGGTAGAGGGTGTGTGACTCTGTTCCTAGTTCCAGGGGTCAGGAGGCTCAGCGAAGGCACTGCCACAGTGTCACTGGTCTAGCCCAGGCTGATTTCAGGGACCAGTGCTGGTCACACCAGTTCCCCAAGCCTGGATCTTCTTCCAGGGCCGTGGGAGAGGGAGTGTGGGGGCCCCATATACGAGTATTGGTCTGCTGGGGTGCATTTAGTGCTGTCCAGGCCCGTATCCCACTCTGGCCCAGGACCTGGGAAACCCACCACTGCTGGAACCATACCCACACGGGCTCACCTTCCAGTGTCAGGGCCTGGAGCCGGGCCAGCAGTGGGCGGAGTGATGTTTTGCTGTTTGGCGGGTCAGGTCCAGTGGGGCAATGGAGAGGGACCCCAGCTGGTGTTTGTGACCCTCTTCCAGGAAGCCCAGCCCAGGGGAGGCTTCTGCTGACCCCTCGGGGTTGGACAGGGCAGGATTCCCCTCCCACCCGCATCCCCTCCCTCCCGCTGGGTCTGCTTCCTGGAATCTCGGCTTCATGGCCATGGTCAGGATCAGGCTTGGTTTGTGAGCTGAAAGGGGCTGCCCCTTGAGCAAGGATAAGGGCGAGTATGGCCAAGTCCCAGCCCAAGGCACCACTGGGCAGATGGTGTTCGTCCCCACTTTGTCCCAGCGTCACCCCGCCTGCATGCTTTCTTCCTGTTTCGTTCATTCACCTCTTCATTTACTCCTCCATCCCTCCGTCTGCCTGCCTGTCCCTGGTCTGCCCACTCCTGACCTGGTCCTCTGGGCTCTTTCTGTCCTCTCCCTCAGGGCTCCTTACAGGACGGCAGTGGCTGAGAGTGGCAGCTGGGGGCAAGTGGGGAGCAGGCTGCTTAGTCTCCCCAGGGGCTTCCCAGGGGCTGGGAAGGGAGTGAGCCCCCCCCACCCCCCGTGCTCATGAGGACATGCAGAGGCACCACGCCCACCTGAACCCACGGCTGCGAAGATGCAGGCCCAATCTGGGTCTTGCCTGGGGTCTCCGTGACGTGCCCGTGGGAGTCTGGCCTTGGGGTCTAGGTGCTCCCAGTGACCCTGTACAAGGAAAACAGATGCCGTTTCTCCCCATTGTTTGTTTACTTGTCCACTTCCTGTTCTTGTTTCAAGAAGCTGGAAGTGGGAGAGGGCCTGGAGCTGTCCCAGCTACTGTGGTTCCAGGGGTCACCGAGCCCCGTCCGGCTGGGAGCTTGCTGGCCCCCCCCCCCCCCCCCGCTGTCACAGTGTCTCACAGGGGCCACAGCCCGCTGCCCTCAGCCCCTCCCCCTCCTCCCCCCATTTCCCCACTGACTTCTCTTCTTACCAGCAGGGGCCCCCAAACTGATCTCCTTACAACCTTTCAGGCTTTCTCCTTCCAGGCTGGGACTGGTGCTGCAGCCTGAGCCCCTAGGGGAGGGTTCCCAAGGTTCCCCCAGCCCCATCCTCGTGCGGGTACAATAGACACCCAGTGACAGGAGGTCTCTTCCCCTCTGGCCTGTCATCTTCCAGCTTTATGTCCTGGTGTGTCAGGCTCATGTGCAAACAGGGTGCCCTAAGGCTCTGAGTAAGTGTCCTCTAGGGCCTTGGCCAGTGGCAGCCCCAGGCTTCATGCTATCTGTCTGCCATGGTCACGGCAGACACGGCTGTCCTCCTGCTGTGTCCTTGTAGGAGGAGAGTTCGCTGCTTCTCCCTGAGTCCAGTAGGTTTATGGCTGTACTTGGTTTATGAGGAAACTGGGCCTGCACAGGGGCAACCTGCCTGGTGAGAAGTGAGTGGGCCGGGCTGGGACCACTGTTCTCTGCTGCCTTGCTCTCCAGGGCTGCTGAGGGGCAGGGCCTCCCCGGAGTCCCCCACCCCATGCCCTGAACCCTAATGCCTACCCAGCCTCTTAGCCCAAAATATTCAAAGTGACGAAAAGCAAGGACCTGCAACCAAGATTACTCTGTCCAGTGAAGCTATCGTTTGGATTTGAAGGATAAAGAGCTTCCCAGACAAGAAAAACCTTTAGGAGTTCATCACTGCCAAATCAGTGTTACAAGAAACATTGAAGGGTCTTCCTTAAGAAAAAGGGGGAAAATGATGCAGACTCTGGCCAGCAGGGTCTGTGGCCTTGTGGATGAGACAAAACAAATTCACATGGCTACCGAAGTCCTGTGGAGAAAAAGGGATGGCACGGCCACCCTCTGAAAGGGAGAGGCCTCGACCCGTGTCTCGACAAGCTTTTATTGCTTTCTAGTAGCATACGCCAAGAAGGTTCTCATTCATTATACAAAGGAAAAGATGTTTCTGATTACTTCTTACAGATTAACAAGGACAAGATGTTGCAAGGGAACGATAAGAGTAATTGGTCTGGTTACACTCCATCCTTGGGAGAATTAGCACAGACTTCAGGAAGTTACTTTAAAGGTGGTAGTCATTTTCAGCTTCAATTCAGGGAGAGGGAGTTTTAGCAAAAGCAAGGATCAAAGCAGCCTGAGTACAATGCAGGCCTGGTTTACAGGAGAGCCGATCCCTGGGTTTGGCTCCTGTGTGCCTGTGGGTTTTCCAATAGGGCTGGGCTACATTTGCATTCCACATGGATAAGTTCCCTATAGGGAAAAGATAAAACATATGAATAATAAAATGGCAATGAATATATATTTGTCATCCATATATTTGTTGCAGCTTTACAATAACCAAGATATGGAAGCAACCTAAGTGTCCATCAGTAGATGCGTGGAGAAGCAAGAGGCAGGTACACACAGCGGAATATGACTCAGCCATAAAAAAGAATGCGATCTTGCCTCTGCAACAACATGGATGGCCCTGGAGGGGATTGTGCTGAGTGAAGTGTCAGGCAGAATGAGACAAATGCCACACGATTTCACTTAAATGTAGAATCTAAAAAAACAAGATAAATGAACAAACAGAACAGAAACAGACTCATAGATAGGGAAACATTTTGATGGTTGCCAGGTGGGGGGGGGTAGGGGTCTGGCCAAAAAGGGGAAGGGGTTGAGAAGCACAAACTGGCAGTCACGGAGCAGTCACGGGGATGGTAAGAACCGCACGGGGAATGCAGCTAATAATGTTGTGGTGATCGTGTGCGGTGCCAGACGGGGACTGGACCCGTCAGGGCAGTCACCTTGTGAGTTACCTGAGCTGGTTGCGTACCTGCAACTAATATAACGCTGTGCATCCGCTGCAATGGGAAAGTGAAACATGATTAAAAAGAGAAAACAGAAATGCTCCCTGAGTTTCTAACCTGCTGGTCTACCACACAGATTTTGAACTTGCCAAACTCCTCAATTACATAAGACAATTCCTCAAAATGAAAATCTTTCCCCATGTGCAAATCCCACTGACTCTGTCTCCCCGAGACCCCCCGGCTAGTGCAGTGCTGTGCTACGAGTAACAACCACCTGGGAACCTCTTCCTCCTCCTGCTCCTCCTCTCTTCCAGCATAGGGTTCGAAGGGGCACCTTTTTAAAATATATATATATATATTTTAAAGATTTTATTTATTTATGTTTAGAGGGGTAGAGAAGGAGAGAGGGAGAGAAATATCAATGTGTGGTTGCCTCTTGTGAGTCCCCTGCTGGGAACTGGCCTGCAACCCAGGCGTGTGCCCTGACTGGGAATTGAACTGCGATCATGTGGTTCGAAGGCCGAGCTCAATCCACTGAGCTACACCAGCCAGGGCTAAATGTTAGTACTTTATTATTAAAGTCGTAATATATATAATGTATATATTTGTATATATATTATATTATATTATATGTATATAATATATATTATATTTCAGAACAATAGTCATTGCATTGCCATACTGTTTCCATGATAACCATCACTTTTAGTCTTTTTTTAAAATATGTTTGCCCTGGCTGGTGTAGCTCAGTGGATTGAGCACAGGCCTGCAAACCGAAGGGTCGTGGTTCAATTCCCAGTCAGGGCACATGCCTGGGTTGCGAGCCAGTTCCCAGCAGGGGACTCACGAGAGGCAACCATACATTGATATTTCTCTTCCTCTCTCCTTCCCTTCTCCTCTAAAGATAAATAAATAATTTTTAAAAAACACAAAAATATATTTCATTGATTATGCTATTAGTTGTCCCATTGTCTCCCTTTGATTCCCCTCTGCCCTGCACACCCCCTCCCACCCCCATTCTCTCCCCACCTTAGTTTATGTCCATTGGTTGTACATATAAGTTCTTTGGTTTCTCCATTTCCTACACTATTCTTAACCCCCCTCTGTCTATTTTGTGTTTATCATCTATGCTTCTTATTCCCTGTACCTTTTCCCCCATTCTACCCACCTCCCGGCTGTTAACCCTCCATGTGATCTCCATTTTTGTGATTCTGTTCCTGTTCTAGTTGTTTGCTTAGTTTGTTTGTTTGTTTTTTTTTAGGTTCAGTTGTTGATAGCTGTGACTTTGCTGCCATTTTACTGATCATAGTTTTGATCTTTTTCTTAGATAAATTCTTTTAACATTTCATATAACAAGGGCTTGGTGATAATGAACTCCTTTAACTCGATCTTATCTGAGAAGCACTTTATCTGCCCTTCCATTCTAAATGACAGCTTTGCTGGATAGAGCAATCTTGGCTCTAGGTCCTTGCCTTTTATGAGGAATACTTGGAATACTTCTTCCAGCCCCTGCTTGCCTGCAAGCTTTCTTTGGAGAAATCAGATGATAGTCTAATGGAAACTCCAACTCCTTTGTAGGTAACTGTCTCCATTTCTCTTGCTGCTTTTAAAAAATACATATTTTATTGATTATGCTATTACAGCGGTCCCATTTTTCCCCTTTCACTCCCCTCCACCCTGCACACCCCCTCCCCCACCATTCCCCCCTTTAGTTTATGACCACATGTCTCAAGTTCTTTAGATTCTACATTTCCCCTACTATTCTTGCCCTCCCCCTATCTATTTTCTACCTACTGTCTATGCTATTTTCTGTATCTTCTCTCCTCTTCTCCTCCTCCCACTCCCCTGTTGCTAACCCTCCATGTGATCTTCATTTCTATGGTTCTGCTCCTGATCTAGCTTTCCTCTTGGTTTGCTTTTGTTTTAGGTGTGGTTGTTAATAACTGTGAGTTTGCTGTCCTTTCGCTGTTCATATTTTTCATCTTCTTTTTCTTAGAGAAGTCCCTTTAACATTTCATATAATAAGGGCTTGGTGATGATGAACTCCTTGAATTTGATCTTTTCTGAGAAGCACTTTATCTGCCCTTCCATTCTAAATGAAAGCTTTGCTAGATAGAGCAATCTTGGATGTAGGTCCTTGCCTTTCATGACTTGGAATACTTCTTTCCAGCCCCTTCTTGCCTGGAAGGTCTCTTTTGAGAAATCAGATGACAGTCTGATGGGAACTCCTTTGTAAGTAATTGTCTCCTTTTTTTCTTGCTGCTTCTAGAATTCTCTCCTTCATTTTAATCTTGGCTAATGATGATGTGCCTTGGTGTGTTCTTTCTTGGGTCCAACTTCTTTGAGACTCTCTGGGCTTCCTGGATTTCCTGGAAGTCTATTTCCTTTGCCAGACTAGGGAAGTTCTCCTTTATTATTTGTTCAAATAAGTTTTCCACTCGTGGCTGTGTCTTTCCCCCTTCTGGTACCCCTATAATCCGGATGTTGGAACATTTAAAGATGTCCTGGAGGTTACTAAGACTCTCCTCATTTTTTTGAATTCTCATTTCTTCATTCCTTTCTGGTTGGATGTTTCGTTCTTCCTTCTGGTCCATTCCATTGATTTGAGTCCCAGTTTCCTTTCCATCGCTATTGGTTTCCTGGACATCTCCCTTCATTTCAATTAGTTTAGCCTTCATATGTTCCTCTAATTTGTGACTATAATCAACCAGTTCTGTGAGCATCCTGATCACCAGTGTTTTGAACTGTGCATGTGAGAGGTTTGCTATTTCTTGGTTGCTTAGAGTTATTGGCTCTGGGGCTTTGAGTTCTTCTTGAGCCATATTTTGGACTGTTCGTGCCTGTTCCATATGAGGAGTGGAGCCCTAGGTGTTCACCAGGGCGGGGCAACTCAGTCGCTGGGTTGTGACGCTGTATGTGAGGGCGGGGTCAAAGGAAAGCAATGGCGGTCCCCTCTGCCGCCTCCCGCTGCTGGGCCCACACGGTCTGTCCCACTGCACATGAATGTGTGACTGCAGTCAGCCTGCCACCTTGCGCACTCACTGGGTTCGCCCGCTGGGGCCTGCGCAGTCTGTCTCCCTGCTCACTCCTCTGCTGGTTTATCTGCATGCGAATGTGTGACCGCGGTCAACCAGCCACCCTTCGCCCTCACTGGGTCCGCCTGTTGCCACCCCACGCCTGTGATCCGCCAACCGCTGCTGCCTACGCTCCTGGGTGGGTCAGACCAAATGATCTTTCCTGCCCGACCGGGCTCCGCTGCTGGCTCCACCCCCCTTACGGTCTGGTTGAACAGTTTGTTGTTGTTGGACTTATGTACAGTTCAATTTTCTGTTCTTTGGCTGTGTCTTTGTTCTCCAAACCTTTGTTGTATTCAAACTTGGTTGTAGAAGAAGGCACAGTGTTTCTACCTACGCCTCCATCTTGGCAGAAGTTCCCTGAATATATATATTTATATCTTAGTCCAATTCCTCTGCCAAAGTCTTTGCAGTTATTTTGGTCATCTTAAGTTTGTTTTTTATTAGGTGCCTCAGGAAGTGTTTGTGGGGGAAAATATTCACTAAGTTCTCACATGTTTATGCTAGTCTATAGGCCTTGTAGGTAAAGGTCAGTTTAGCTGGATATAAAATCCTTGGTTCACATTCTTTTTCCTTGAATGTGTGATTGTAACTCTCCATTGGCTGAGGCATAAAGCACTGGTGTTGAAAAGTCTGATAACAATCTGGTTTTCTTCCTCTTATAAGAGACCTAGTCTTTCTACCTAGATGCCCAAACAGTTATCAGTTTTGTATTAAATTCCAATTAGTTTATTACAATATGTCTCTGTGTTGTTTATTCTAAATTGATGTTCCCTTGCAGTGGAGTGTGCTTTCAATGTAGTGTCGGTTTTTTAAGTGAGAAAAGTTTTCTTGTAGTTTTTATTACTTATGCTGTTCCTATTATTTATTCTGACTCCTATTAAGTATATGTTTGATTTTCTTTGCCCATCTTCTATATCTGTATTTTAAAATCTTTTTATCTTTTTTCATTAAAATGTGTTTTCCCCTTTCCAACTTATCTTTCTTTTAAGGTATCTCTGTAAGTACTCTGTGTTTATCCTTATTTAGCTTTCATTTCTGAGAAGGTTTTCTTATTTAGGAACATTTCTCAACTATAGTGGATGTTCAATATTATATTAGTTTCAGGTGTACAGCATAGTGGTTGGACATTTATGTAACTTACAAAGTGATGTCCTGGGAAATCTAGTGCCCACCTGACACCATGTATGGTTATTACCATGTTATTGACTGTATTTCCTAAACTATACTTTATATCTCCTTTTTGTTACTGCCAATTTGTACTTCTTTTTTAAAAAAAATATTTTACTTATTTTACTTTTAGACGGTGGGAGCAGGAGGGAGAAAGAGAAGGGGGAAAACATCAGTGTGCGAGAGAAACATTGATTGGTTGCCTCTCACATGCCCTCATCTGGGGACCTGGCCACAACACAGGCATGTGCCCTGACCAGGAATCAAACCGGTGACCTTTTGGTTCTCAGGCTCAGGCCAGCATTGAGCCACACCAGCCGGGGCCCAAAGGGACTTCTTAGCCCCCTTCACCTTTCTCACCCAGCCACCCCAACCCACCTCCCGCCTAGCACCCATCAGTTTGTTTGCTGTATCTATGAGGTTGCTTCTGTCTGGCTTGTTTGTTAATTTTGTACTTGGGATTCCACATAAAGTGAAATCACATGGTATTTGTCCTTCTTTGCCATATCTGTTTCACGTAGCCTGATACCCTCTAGGTCCATCCACATTGTCACAACGGTAAGACTTCATTCTTTTTGTGGCTGAGTAACGCTCCACTGTATATATACAGGGTGGGGCAAAAGTAGTTTTACACTGTTCATATGGGAAATAGCACACTGATTAGTAAATAGTAATACCAGAATAAACTCTGTGTTTTGTGTGCTCAGAACGGGGAACATGCTTTGCAAACTCCCCTTATTTACTCCACCTTATTTACTCACTTGTCTTTTGATTGGAGGGTTTAATCCATTTACATTTAACACAACTATTGATAAATATGTAGTTATTGCCTTTTTGTTAGTTGTTTTCTGATTGCTTTCGTCATTTTTCCCTGTTTCTTTCTTATTCTCCTGCTCTTTCCTCTTCTATGTTGATAACCTGCCGTGGTATGTTTTGGATTCCTTTTTCTTTATTTCTTGTATATCTCTTATTACAGAGTTTTGGTTTGTGGTTACCATGTGCTTCATGTATACCAACCTATGTTCATAGCTGTCTATTTTATGTCAATGGTTATTTAAGTCCAAACACCTATCATCACTAACATTTTTACTCACCCCCTCCACATTTACCTTTTGTGTATGTGTGCACGTGTGTGTGTCCCCGTTCATCTCCTGTTGTAATGACGCATGGTCTTTCTACTTTTGCCTTTGCACCTTTGTACCAGCTTTGTAGCTGGTTGATCCACTGCTTTCATTATGTGTTTGCTTTTGTCAGTCAGAGGTTATTCTCTCGGCAATATTTTCAAATATATCTGATTTTACCTTCTTCTTCTTAAGTCCCTCTAACATCTCTTGTGATGCCGGCTTGATGGTGATGAACTTCTTCAGCTTTTTCTTGTCTGAGATCTGAAAATATTTTCTATTATGCTCCATTCTTTTCTGAGTTCTGTAATTTTGTTTTTTCAGTCTTACTAGTTTCCAGTCACTTTACTTCAGGTTTTTCCAATTCTGAGGTATGCTGTTTTTTCACAGATTTTTCAATTTTTAAAAATTTAGTTGAGCACATTTTGGAAGTCTAGGTTGCAGTTTACTTTGTGGGTTTATCTTTCTGGCATGTCTCCAAGGACAGTATTCTGCTCTTTCTCATCTTTTTTTTTCCTATAACAATTTTGTATGGAGTATGACTTCAGTACTTTTTATGATTCATGTTTAAGCAAGATGAATTTTCCTGTACTTTGAGAATGAAGGCTGAGTCAAAATAGCTTTTATAGCTTCTTGATTTAAAAAATACACACTGGCCGTGACCAGTGTGGCTCAGTGGACTGGGCATCGTCCCACAGATTGAAAGGTCACAGGTTTAATTCCAGGTCAGGGCACATACCCGGTTTGCAGGTTCAGTCCCCAGTTGGGGCACATAGGAGAGGCAGCAGAACGATGTTTCCCTCTTTCCGTTCTTCTCTTTCTAAACATAAATAAAACTTTTAAAAGATAGCCTCTTCCTTTTGGTACCTGTCTTCCCTGATCACCTGCACAACTTAAAAAAAAAAGTTGAACTCTTCTCTTTCAGTTGCCCCTGTTGTTTCTGCCCTGCTCAGTTTGACTTCTACTCCAAGCGGCTTTTCCTCCGTGCAAATCCCTGCGCTGGAAGAAAGCACTTGTTCACTTATTTGGGGAGTTCCCCGGACCCAGAACTCTTCCGCGTAGTTTGACCCTTACACTCACCCATAAGCTGGAGACGGCAAAACGCAGTCCGTAAATCTGAGCAAAGGTGCTCGGGTCGATCGGCCTTCCAGCCTTCTCCGTGGCGGGCGGGAGTTCTCCAGGACGCTTGCCTTCCTTCCCCTTCCCCCACTGAAAAGCCCACACTTTCTGATGCATGGCATTTTTATTACACTCGGTTCAAAATAACTTCTGATTTGCATTGTAATGTCTCCTTTGTTTCATGGGTCGCTGATTCGTGCTCTTCTTGATTTCCATATGTATGGGGATTTTCTAATCAATTTGTCTGATTTAAGTTCTTCAAAAGTGGCTGAGACTTACTTCAAGGTCCAGCAAATGATCCGTTTGGTAAACATTTAATGTGCTCTGGAAGAGAACGTGCGTTCACCCACACGACTCTGGAGCACGCGTTCCCTGCGTGTCCGCACGGTCAGTTCACTGCAGCGCCGTCAGTCAGATCTTCCTCAGCCTCCCTGACTCTTTCTGTGTATCGAATCAGCTCCTGAGGGAAGTACGTTCAAGTCTTGCCCTATTTCTTCTTTTCATTCTGCCGCTTTTTGCTGTATATATTCTAAACCTGCTCAGTGCACACTCATTCAGGTTGTCTGGTCTTTCTGTTGAATTGAGCTTTTATAATAATAATGTAACCCTCATTATCGCTAATAATACCTTTCTTCTTAAAGTCTGCTTTGCCTAAAATTAGTGCCGTCACATAAGTTTTCCTGATTAGTGTTTGCAGGAAGGTTTTTTTTTTGGGGGGGGGGTCATTTCACCCCCTATGTCTCTTAATCTATTTTCTGAATATTCTATCCCTTTTCTCTCTGTAGGTGAATGTGGTATTTGCAGTGAACAAGTCTTTCTTGCGTCTGTGTGTAACCTATTGTTACTGCTGTTGGTACTGAGCCCCTGTGGCCACATTTGATCATTTTCGGGCCTCTGTTGAAATTTTTAATTTTGTCTTTTATATCCTTGAATGTGGTTATTTCTTTATTTTTTCAGATTGATTTATTTATCTTTTATAAACATTTTATTCATTTATTTTCAGAGGGAGGGGAAGGGAGGGAGAAAGGGAGGAAGAGAGACATCAGTGGGCTGCCTCGCACACCCCCCTCCCAAGGGACCTGGCCCGCAACCCAGACATTTGCCCTGACTGGGAATTAAACTGGCGACATTTCTCTTCGCAGAGCAAAGCCCAGCCCACGGAGCCACACCAGTCAGGGCTTGAACGTTGTTATTTAAAGTCCGTGGTCTGACCGTTTCCTAATCTGGAGATCCTATGGGTCTCGTTCTTCATGTCCGTGCTTTCCTTTGGGCTCTGTTTCCTTTGGCCTCATGTTCCATATGACTTCCTTGTTTGCCTGACTACTTTTCATTCAGCACTGGAAAGTACGTATCCAACTTGTTCAAGGTCATTTTTAGAAATAATCTGAGGCCTAAAATACCAATATTCTGGAGTCACCTGAATCTTGTGTGAGTGATTTGAGATGATGTGCTTGGACGGGCTGGTCTCCTTCTTGTCTACCGTCATTCCTGGAGTCAGGCCCCATCTCCAAGTGCGGTTTGCCAGCAGGTCCAGCTCCCAGACATGCAAGGGTGACAAAAGCACTGGGCCTCTCAGCCCCCTCTTCCAGGCCTGGCAATCGCCTCACGAGGAAAGCATTTCTGGATGTCGAGCTCACTTCTCTCTCGGCCTGGATTTCTTCCCTTCCTCCAATGCCTTTATAAGCAGATATTTTCTGTATGTCTGGCTTTTACTTGTATATGGGAAGTCTGATCCTCCCTTAGGTTGGTCTCCCATTACCGATGTCTGGTTTACACGTTGACAGATTATTTTTTAGAAGATAAGGGAGCAAGGCGGATGCAGCTTCCGCGTGGGAGACAATTGCAATAATTCCATGCAGTGAGGGAGGCTGGTGGCTTGGACCAGGTGGCGGTTGGGCAGCCGATGAGAAAGGTCCGAATCGGGTATATTTTGAAGGTATAACTAACTGGCAGGATTTTGCTGGTGGATTAGGAAGTGGGGGCGGGGCTGTCACCAGTCAAGGATGACCCCAGGGTTTGTGGCCCGGGCAAAGGAGATAACTGCGTTGTTCTCTTCTGAGGCAGAGAAGCCTAGGAGAGAAGCCATCCGGGGGCAGAGGTGGGAGAGACGCAGCAGGTTCCGTGGAGGTCACGTGAAGTGGGACATGCCTCCTACCCACCCAGGAAAGGCGTCTGGTGCGTGAATGGTGATACAGTGTCTGGAATTTAGGGCAGGGGGACTGGGCTAGAGAGAAAATTGGGGGACCATCATCAGCATAGAGGTGACGTCTTAAGCCCCGAGCTGGATAAGCTCATCCAGGAGAGAGCATACCTGCCCTAGGATGGAGGACTGGGCCCAGGGCCTCTGACGTCGAGAGGTCAAGGCAGTGGGAGGAGAACCAGAGCACAGCTGGTGGGGCGTGTCCCCAGGAAGCCTGAGGCAGAAAACGTTCCCGAGGGAAGGAGCAGTAGGTCAGGAGAAATGAGGTCTTTGTCTGCGATGGAAATTTTTAAATATTCTTCTTAGTTTGTCTTTTGACTTCATGGTGTTTTATTCTTATTGAAAGAAATTGTGTTTTTCTGTTCCCGAGTATAACAGTCTTAGTGGTTTCATGCTTCTGGCTGTGTGCTCTCTTTCCAGGATCATGTGGGTCCCTGTGGCACCTGTGTGTGTCCATGTGTCGGCCCAGAGCAGGGACACGTGGCTCAGGGGAGGGTGTGAATGCAGGAGGGAGTGGCCAAGCCAAGGGGCTCAACCTGAGGGAGGTGCTGGGTAAGAGGTCCCACAGGGTGGAGGACAGGGACACACGTCCACTCCCTCTCTGAGCTTTGGTTTCCCAACCTGTAACTGGTCTTTCACTGCTGGCTTCCCAGGAGCTCTGGGGAGGATTCCTGGGTGTACGGGAAGAGGCAGCCCAGGGTGAGCTGGGCAGGGCTGTGTCGCAGGCATAAGGTCATTTCCAACACCGGCCAGTACGACCGCATCTTGAAGCTGAGGGGTCTGCCTCCTTGTTGCCCATGGACAGACGGGGAGACTGAGGCCAGAGAGCGTTCCCATATACACTGGGCTCTGGGAGGGGTTGTGGGGCCCATCAGCCCAAGTCCAAGACCTGATGGCAGGAAAGGATCCTGGGGTCACTTGAAAAAGTCCAATCTTTTTTTTTTTATTGTATGACATTTGTTTTTTTTGCCTTATTTCAGCCAAAGAAAATAATCACATAGTTTGTGTTCTTCTGACAGTGTCTTCAGGTAGAGATCCTTTAGTAAATTTGTTTCTTACATCATTCTTTCTTCTTTTTTAATTATATTTTATTGATTATGCATTTGCAATTGTCCCCATTTTTACCCCTTTGCCCCCTTCCATTCAGAACCCCCCACTCCCTCGGGTAATCCCCATACCTTTGTTCAGGTTCATGGGTCATGCGTGTAAGTTCCTTGGCTTGTCCACTTCATACACTGCTACATGTACTTTACATCCCCATGACTGTTCTGTCACCACCGATTTGTGCTTCCCAATCCCTCCCCCCTTCACCCATTCCTCCAATCCCCCTCCTGTCTGGCTGCCATCTAACTGTTCTCCGTATCTGTAATTTTGCTCCTGTTCTGCTTGTTTGCTTAGCTTGTTTTTTAGACTCAGTGGTTGATAGGTATGTATTTATTGCCATTTTATTGTTCATCGTTTTGATCTTCTTCTTCTTCAATAAGTCCTTTTAACATTTTGTATAATAATGGTTTGGTGTTGATGGACTCCTTTAGTTTTTTCTTGTCTGGGAAGCTCTTTAACTGCCTTTCAATTGCTGAGAAGACTAATCTTGGTTGTAGGTCTTTGCTTTTCATGACTTTGTATATTCCTTGCCAATCTCTTCTGGCTGCAAAGTTTCTTTGGAGAAATCAGCTGACAGTCTTAGGGGAACTCCCTTGTAGGTAACTACCTACTTTTCTTTTGCTGCTTTTAAGATTCTCAATTTATCTTTAACCTTTGGCATTTTGATTATGATGTGTCTTGGAGTGGGCCTCTTTGCATCCATCTTGTTTGGGACTCTCTGTGCTTCCTAGACTTGTGTGTCTATTTCCTTCACCAAATTAGGGAAGTTTACTTTCATTATGTTTTTCAAAAAGACTTCCAATTTCTTGCTCCTTCTCTTCTCCTTCTGGCGCCCCTATGATGCGAATGTTGATATGCTTGAAATTGTCCCAGAGGGTCCTTACACTATCTTCATTTTTTCAATTCTTTTTTCTTCTTGTTGTTCTGGTTGGTTGTTTTTTGCTTCCTCATGTTCCAAATCATCGATATGATTCTCAGCTTCATCCACTCCACTGTTAATACTTCTCTGTAAATTATTCCTTATTTCAGTTAGTGTCTCCTTTATGTCTGACTGGATCTTTTTCATGCTGCTGAGGTCCTCACTAAGTTCCTCGAGCATCGTTATAACCCGTATTTTGAACCCTGCATCTGAAAGACTGCTTAACTTCTACTAAGAGTTCTTTTTCTGGAATTTTTTTCTGTTCTTTCATTGGGGCCATATTTCTTTGTCTCCTCCCTGTGTTTATTTCTATGTGTCATGTAGAGCTGTTTTGACACCCTGTCTTGGTCGTGTGGCCTAATGTAGTAGGTGTCCTGTAGGGTCCAGTGGCACAGCCTCCCCTACACCCAAGCTGAGTACTCGAGTTGTGCCCATTGTGTGGGCGGAGTACACCCTCCTCTTGTCATTGAGCCTTGATAGCTGTTGGCAGGTCAATGAGAGGGATTTACCCAGGCCAGTCGGCTGCCAGGACTGTCTGTGTCCATTGACCACCAACCTCTGCCCTCCACGGAGGATCAGCTGTGCAGGGATCCCTCTACAGAGCAGGGCTTTCTTCAGCACGGCTCTAGTACCTCCTTGTGTCCTGTCTGGGGCCACTTGGCATAAGCTATAAAGCGGTCAGCAGCTGGCTGCTTCTTGTGATGGGCTTGGAGGTGCCCTAGTGGGGCCAGGCTGTGAACCGAGGCCAGCTGCGGCAAGTGGGAGCCGGTGCCAAGACAAGTCATTTCTATGGAAAAGCCAGTTAGCACTTGGGTGGGTCCCTAAGCTGGGTGGGGCGGGTTCTCAGGGAATCATCAGGGCGGGGCCAACACTGTGAGCCAGGTTGTCGGAGTCTCAGGTATGGTGCGGGCTGTGCTCTGGGCATGAGGGCGTAGAGAAGGCGCAATCGCCTCTGTCAGCAGTTCTGCCTTGGGGACTCACCCTGATACCAGACACTTCAGTTCCTCCTCCTCGTATGCCACTGCTGCCTTTCAAGCTGCTGCCCCAGGGCTGGAGCTCAGCGGGAGTGAGTCTATGCATGGGCCCTTTAAGGGGAACTGCCGGGACTCCAGAAGTTTCTTCCACTGACTCAATCTCCATTGGTTTTCACAGTCAGAAGCCACAGGGACTTATCTTCCTGGCACTGGAACCCTGGGCTGGGGGACCTCGTGGGCACCTGGAACCCCTTGCTTCTGAGCTATTCCTCCAGATTTTATTGGCCACGTGTGGGTGTGGGAGCAGCCCATGCCGCGTCTCTGGACTGAGCAGCCCAGCCCAGTCCGGATGGATGTGCTTTCTTCTTTAATTCTGTGGTGGCAGGATCTCCATGCAACCGGATTTCCGCTGGTTCGGAGTGATGGCTGTTCTGTAGCTTAGTTGTAATTTCCAAACAGTGATTGGATGAGGCGGCGAGCCGTGCCTACCTAGGCCGCCATCTTGGAGAGCTGGCTCTTCTATCATTCTTCATTTCAATTTGGGTAAATCTTACACTGTGGCAGCGGCATCCAAGTTTCCATACCTGCAGACAGAGGTCTGAACCTTAGCACCATAGGGCAGAGTAAAGACGATGGGCCAGACACAGAAGGTCCACAGGGTGGAAAGCCCCAGGGGCCGAACTGGGGAAACAAACGTTACTCGCCCCCAGGGTAGCCTTTCCTCCTTTAGCAAATCCACAAGTCACGCAGTTCGGACCCTCCCCTTCATGCATAGAAGACACCCAGGAAAAGGGAGTTACTCCCAAAAAAAGTCCAGTCTTAAAGGGGCTGGCGTTCGTGTGTCCCCAGTGAGATGGGTAATGGTGGCTGCCCGGGCTGGGCTCCTGGGATTGCCAGGGGGACCTAGGGATAAGGGGCAAGAGAAGAACTTTGCACGTAGAGAGGCATCTCATCTATGGCAGGGGGCCGTGCACATGGCGCCGCAGTTTGCAATCTAGAGTTCTGTGGATCTGTGAGTGGCTGGACTCGATGGGGCAGCCTGGTCCGTTCTCTGGTGGTTTGGTCGCAACAGACAGGCCACCTACCTGTCACCATTCCCCAGTGATTGCCAGCTGAGCAAGCCCAGGTAGGGAGGTGGGGGCGCAGGAGCCAGGCCCCTCGCTCACCCTGTGCCATGCCTTCTAGAGCCGTCCTCCAGCAGCAGGGCTCGCCCGTGGATGCCGCCATCGCGGCTCTCGTCTGCACCAGTGCTGTCAACCCCCAGAGCATGGGCCTGGGCGGGGGTGTCATCTTCACCATCTACAATGCGACCACAGGTGCATCCATAGGGGACCCCCAGGGGGAGGATGGGCTTGTCCACAAGCACAAGTATCTGGCTGAACCTGTTCCATCTGCCCAGGCCCCTTCCTGGGTCTTCCTGGTACCCCCGCTATCTCCTCACCCCTGCTTCACCTTCATGGCAGGTCCTGTCCTGAGTAGAGGATTCTCAGAGAGTTGATCCTCAATTCATGATTCGGGGAGGGAAGCCTAGGGTGAGGGACACCTGAGGAGGACCACGGCATGGGCCGAGGCTGGGTGGCCACAGGAGTGCCCCCGACCACCTTCTCCCCCTGCCCTGACTCCAGGGAAGGCGGAGGTCATCAATGCCAGGGAGACGGTGCCTGCCAGCCATAACCGGGATATGCTGGACCAGTGTAAGCATGCCCAACCACTGGGCACAGGTGAGACCCCGGGAAGGGCCACTGGAGCTGACTAGAACACCCCCTAGAGGGGCGGCAGGCTTCATGAACAGGCTGAGACACTTGGGCGCTGGGGGACAGCAGCTGGGGGATGGGGAGCCCCCACAGAGGTCCTGACCCGCTGGGGTTGGGGAGTATTGGGGGAGGAGCTCTCTGAGTAGGGATGGGGACCTAAACAGAGGCACCAGCCCAGGCAAAGGCTGGAGGGGTTCAGTGGAGAGGGGTGTGGGGCTGGGGGAGACCTGGGGCCAGTCTGTGCTGTGGACTTTGCACAGAGGGCAGTGGGCAGCCAGGGGCATTCAGTGGGGAGGGACATAGTCAGGAGTGGGCTCCAGAAAGCCCACTTGGGCTGCCACGGCTAGGGTGCGAGGCTGTTGGGGTCCAGTGTGAGGGTGATGGAGAACCTGGGGCAGGCCTGGGGCCACGGGACTGCAGGCTGAGCGTGGGGAGCGTGGGGAGCGTGGGGGCAGGAGCATGATGCCGCCACGCCCTGCAGGGACCCTGTGGATAGGCGTGCCCGGGGAGCTCCGCGGCTACGCCGAGGCCCACCGCCGCCACGGCCGCCTGCCCTGGGCGCAGCTGTTCCAGCCCACCATCCAGCTGCTCCGTGGGGACTACCGCACACCCTCCGTCCTCAGTCAGTTCCTGAACAACAGCTTGCTGCGCCATTTCTTGCTGGAATCCTCCCTGAAGTGAGCGGCTGCCCTGGGGTGGGGTGGGGGGTAGGGTTTAGGGACCCTTTCTCAGCTCCTGGGTTCAGGCCACAGTCTGTCGGAGCCCAGCCCCCATCCCAGCTCCACCTGGGCCCCTAGAAGATTGACCCTCTAGGGTTTTGGGGGGACCTTCAACGGCCAGTACTTTGCTGGCCAACCTTGCTGGCTCCGTATGGCAAGACCTAAGGGGAGGACCTCAGGCTGGAAGGAGTTTGTGCCCAAGGGATAGGACCCCCAAGGCCATGGATTTGGGCTCCACCGATGCCCTCTAGCTCTGCCGCCCTTCTCATGCTCTCTGGGATGGCAGGATGGCTTTGGCTTTGGCTTTGGCCACCCCTTGCCTACCTTGCCAGCCCTCTGGCCAAAGCCTCCTGGGAGTGTGGGGAGGACAGGCCTGAGCGGACACAGGCCTGACTGGGGAGTGCGTCCTCCCTGGGCAGGGTGATGAGTGACGTGAGAGGGGCCCGCCCCACGCAGTCCTAGAGTCTGTCCCCTCGATGTCCACCCCAGCCCCTCAGGACCCCAGACCAGGCTGCTCCTGTGTGGGGCCCCAAGGACCCTGCGAGGGCCCTGCAGGCTACCCTCCGGGCCCCAGGCCCACCCCGACACTGCCCCCTACCCCCAGGCAGCTCTTCTTCAATGGGTCACAGCCCCTGCAGCCTCAGGACCCTTTCCCCTGGCCTGCGTTGGCTGACACGCTGGAGACAGTGGCCAGGGAAGGCGCAGAGGTCTTCTACTCAGGGAAGCTGGGTCAGATGCTGCTGGAGGACATTGCCGAGCAAGGTGAGCCACACCGGGCCCAAAGCCCCCTGCCCCGCCGGAGAAAGTGCCAGGCTCTGCACATGGGCTCTTGGGGGCAGGCTCTTCCCTAGGCCTTGAGGCAGTGCCGGCTGCTCCCAGGGCGTGGAGAGCCTGTGTGCCACGGGCAGCCTCAGGGACCCTGCTGTCACGGCCCTCGAGGAGCAGAGTCCTTGAGGTTTAGGACCAACAGAGGAGAGTTATTTGTGGACATGGGGGCCACGGGCGACTCCTGGGCCTAGAGCTGGCAACCCTCACGGTCTCCCGAGCCCAGCTCACCTCTCCCACCTTCCCCTCCTTCCCCCCACCCGCCTGCTCTGACCCCTGCCCGCCCACCCCCACCTGGCTCTAGGGCCGAGCCCTCACCTCTCTGTGTCTAGACTGTTAGGGGACAAGGGGAGGCCCACTATGTGACCAGTGGCTGTCACTCTCCGTCTGCCTCCCCATCTGTACACGGAGGCTTCTCTGTCTCACTCCAGGCGGCAGGCTGACCACGCAGGACCTGGCAGCATTCCAGCCAGAGGTGGTGGACGCCCTGGCGATGCCTCTGGGGAACTACACCCTGTACTCCCCGCCTCCGCCTGCAGGGGGTGCACTTCTCAGCCTCGTCCTCCACGTGCTAGAAGGTGAGGCTCCGGCCTTCCTGCCCAGTCCTGCCCTGCTGGGCCCCTGAACTCCAAGCCCAGCCGTGCCCTTGGGCAGCCATTGCCTTTTCCAGCTCAGCCCCTCCTCAGATGCTGAAGACAGGGTCGTGGGAAATGGTCCAGGACAGGGTGTTCTAGGGCTGGCCTCGGGTCTCCACCACGGGGTATGCTGTCATCCACCCACTGGGAGTCCTTCCCACAGGTGGTGAGCCCAGGGTCCAGCAGCAGGTAGCAGGTAGCAGGTAGTGCAGGCTCCACAGGTGGAGAGCTGCCCATCTAGTGTGCGCATCCTGTGGTCTGGCCTGGCCTACGGAAGCCTGTAGGGTAGTGGGGGGTCCAGGCAGTGTCAGGGGCTGGGCTGCCCAAGGCTGTTTGTTCCCTGGGGCTGCAGCAACCGAGGACCCCAAACCAAGGGGCTTCAAACGACAGACACGTGATCTCACATAGTTCTGGAGGCCAGAAGTTCAAAACCAGGGGCCAGCCAGGCCATGTCTCCTCTGGGAGCTCTGGGGGCTCCGAGGCCCCTTTGTCTGCTTCTTCCAGCTTCTGTGCCGACCGGGGCCCCCAGGCCCAAGGCTGCATGGCTCCTGTCTCTGCCTCTGGGGTCACAGGGCCTCCTCCCCTCCTCTGTGTGTCCAGCTTGGAAGGTTGCACGTGATCACGTTTAGAGCCCGCCCAGTTATAGCCAGGATAATCGCTCCTCTTAAGAGCCTTAATTTAATCACACATTTTGCCGTAGAAGGTAATATTCACTCTTTTGCCATATGTGGCAGTCAGTATTCACAGGTTCTAGGGACTAAGACATGGACAAATCTTTTTGGGGGGGTGGGTCGAACACTCAACCCACTCCCCAGGGTGACCCCCACCTGTGCCTGCCCCCCCTGCAGGGTTTAACTTTTCTGCCAAGTCAGTGGCCAGTTCTGAGAGGAGTGTGGACTTGTACCATCACCTCGTGGAAACGCTCAAGTTTGCCAGAGGGCTGAGGTGGCGGCTGTGGGACCCTCGAAGCCACCCGGAAGTCCAGGTGAAAAGGCCCGGGCAGCCCAGGGCTCAGCATGAAGGAGGGTTGTCCAGTGGCGACTGGGTCCGTGAGCCCAAGAGCCTGGCCGGGTGAGGTTGGAGGGCTGTGTATGCGCTTGGTTCTAGAACAGGACAGCCCAGGGCAGGGAGGGGTCTGCGGGTCTGGGCACTGGAAGAGGCAGACGTGGGAGGTGGCACCAAGTCTCAGAGGACCTAGAAGGTGGGCGAGTGTCTTCTGGGCTCAAGGGAGAACAGACTGGAGAGGGTCCACCCATCCCCCCGTTTACCTTGCCAACTACCCACCCACCCCAGAACAGCTCCTGGGAGCTGCTGGGGGAGGCTCTGGCCCAGCACATCCGCCAGAAGATCGACGCCCGGGGTGACCACCAGCTCAGCCACTACAACCTGGGTGGGACCCAGAGCCACGGAACGGGCACAGCCCACGTGTCTGTGCTGGGGGAGGACGGCAGCGCCGTGGCTGCCACCAGCACCATCAACACCCCGTGCGTGCATGTGCCCCACAGGCTGGCAGGCTCCACCCACTCCTTTGCCTCCTAGACCTGAGACCCCCTCCCACTCCCGTCCCTGGCCCCCACCTGGTCTCCCAACCCTTGGCCTCTCCTTGGTTGTCTCCATGGGGCAGCATCTGGCTTTTCCTGCTGTTTTTTTTTTTTCTCTCTGTTGAAGGGGATCTACACCCCTCATAGCTCTGCTGACAAGGCCGGCCATGGGTGGCCCTGAGCCAGGACGCACCAAATGATGGGCTTTACCCAGAGGATGGCCTGATTGGGGCACTGGGTGGGTCTTCGGGGCGGTGCCAGGGAGAAAACGGCAGCCATGGCATGCTGGAGGGCCGCCACTAAGTGAGGGGCTCCCGGAAGGCTGGGGAGCGCGGCCGCCACACCAGGCATGGGCAACGGGAGCCTGCAGCCTGAGCCTGGGCTCCGCGTCCCCCTCCACAGCTTCGGAGCGATGGTGTACTCGCCGCGCACGGGCATCCTCCTCAACAATGAACTCCTGGACCTCTGCTGGAGGCGCCGGCCTGGCTCCGGGGTGGCCCCGCCACCTGGTGAGTGCGGGCCCCGCTGGGGAGCGGGGTGCGTGCAGCACGGAGGCTCCTGGAGCAGCCACCCCACGTCACCTGGCCGAGGTTCATGAGGTGGCGCGTGGAGATGGAGATGGAGGGGCGGCCCTGGAGGACGCTGGCCGCCGGTGACGTCCATCTGGGCTCCAGTTCCAGGTGAGCGGCCCCCATCATCCATGGTCCCTTCCATCTTGGTCAACACAGCACAGGGGTCGAAGCTGGTGATCGGAGGGGCTGGTGGGGAGCTCATCATCTCTGCTGTGGCCCAGGTGAGTCGGGGGGCTCCTGGCTGGAACATCCCCTCTCTGGGCAACCCTGCTGTCCTGCTCTCCCGTGGGCAGGGAGGGGTGAAGGGGGTGGTTGCTGCGCCCTCCCTCTCTGCGTCCTCCTTCTCTCCCCCAGGCCATCGTGAACAAACTGTGGCTTGGTTTTGACCTGGGAGCAGCCATTGCAGCCCCCATCCTGCATGTGAACGACAAGGGTCAGGTGGAATACGAGTCCAGATTCAGCCAGGTGAGGCCAAGGTCCGAGCCACCTCTAGGCGGGGCATCTCAGTGCGTGCTGCTCGCAGCCCCCCACGGGTCTCAGCTCCAGAGCCGAGCGCGCATCCGTTCTGGGCACCGTGAGGTGGGTGGCACTGTGAGTTGGGTGGCACTGTGGGGTAGGCACAAGGCCAGACTCTTGGTCTCCAAGGCAGAGAGCAGGGTGGTGGTCACGCTTCCCCCAGGCCGAGCACCTCGGCACCTTGACCCTGGCACTGTCTGAGCCTTTCCCTCCAGAAGCTAGTTTTCCAGGAAGTGGCCTCACAGACTCTTCCTCATGATGATCTGTAGCTTTTATGCGCAAGTTTATTTATAAAAGAATTTATTATTCCCAAGCAAGTCTGCAGAGGACTGAGGCACCAGGGCTGCCCTCACCGCTGTTTCTCGGTCCCCTGCACGAGCGGGTCTGGGGGCTGATTCCACCCCACCGGCACCCCCAGGGAAGCCTTCTCCAAACCCCTCTGGGCTGGCAGATGCCCTTTGCAAGGCCCTAATTCAAACACTGGCAGCTTCTCAGGGCTCCAGGCTTCATGCCCGGGGTCAGTTCAACCAGCCAGGGTTCAAGATCTTCAAAGCTGCCTTTCCTTTTAGGAGCTGCTCCTGCCCTTAGAACACCCCACTAACCACAGAGTGAGAGGCCTGGAGCCCAAGGGGGTGGGTCAGCCCTGGAAGCTTGGTCTTCGGGCCAGGAGACGGAGGGCTTACACCCATCAAGCCCAAACTCTCAGAGTCCGAGGCCTTTGCTGCCTGTTCAGGGTTCTCCCCAAGGAAGTACGTCACGTGCTCCCTCAGGGCTCTTTGTCTTAGGCTCTTCGCCTTGACCTTGTCCTTACTCTGGGAACACAATCCTCCGTGGACCTTGGACTCTAGGACCTTCCATGGAGAGATTCCTAGACCCCGAGTGGTGACTGTGAGTCTCCAAGGGCCTTTCACAAAAAGTCCCAGGGACCGAGGTCCAGAGAGCCGTTGTTTCTCAGGGCCCCGGGGCTTGGCCAGTGGGCCGTGCGGAGTGGAGTCTCGGGGACTGCGGGCCCTGCTGGTGCCCTTGGGTTGGGACAGAAATGAGCATTCATCTCACGCGCCTTCCGCACTGGGTGATTCTTCCCCATCATGCTTCTCCTTTGGTGCCTTTTTATTTTAAATATTTTATTTATTTAATTTTAATAAATTAGAGAGGAGAAGGAGAGGGAGAGAAACATCAATGTGTGGTTGCCTCTCACAAGCCCCCACTGGGGACCTGGCCTGCAACCCAGGCATGTGCCCTGACCGGGAATCGAACCGGTGACCTTTCTGTTTGCAGGCCAGTGCTCAATCTACTGAGCCACAGCAGCCAGCACCTTCAGGGCCTTTAGAGTGGGAAATGTAGACTCCGCGGACTCCCATCCTCAGCCCCCACTCCATCCGGTCCTGTCTTCTCAGTCCGGGTTCTCAGGTTCCAGCCTGGGCCTCGTCCACTATGAAGACAGAGCTAAGATGCCCTCACCAATCAGCCGGCCTTCTTTCCTCTCCAGGAGGTGCAGCGGGGGCTCCGGCTCCGGGGCCAGAGCACGAGCAGCAGGCCCTTTTTCCTGAACGTGGTCCAGGCTGTGTCCCAGGACGGGGCCTGTGTGTACGCCGCTGCAGACCCGAGGAAGGAAGGGGAGGCCGCAGGCTACTGAGGAGGCTGCTCCTGAGAGTTGGCATCTGGCACGACATCAGTGCGTGGCCCAGGCTGGCCATGGCCATGACTGTGAGACTGAGTGTTCCGCCACGACCTGGGCCCCTAGGCCGGGGAGTCAGCCTTGGGTAGCAAGAGGTGGGGATACTGCAGATGGGGGCTGAGCCCTCCCTCAGAGCTTCTGGTGGCCCTGCCCTGGCCCTTCCAGCCTTCCCCAGGCCTCTCCCCCAAGGCTGTGGCCCATCCTCCCCCAACCCCACTCCCCAGCTGTATATCTTCCAATTCAAGATTAAAGAGGAGGCCGACCACAGCCTCACTCAGGGTTGAAGTGAGGGAGGGGCCTTCAGAAAGCATCACACTGGCTCCTACAACCCTTTACAATCAACCACAGTAGAAGTGGGGAAACTGCGGCCCAGAGGCAGCTGGGCCCACCCAGGCCACCCTTGGATAGAAGCAGTACCCCCATCACTTGCTGGGGCTCCAAAATGTGGCTGCTGGGGGGCCACTTATTGGGGAAAAGGCAAGGGTGTGGCCCAGGGGCCCTTGGCCAAGTCCTGTCTGAGTCTTGCCTTGCGTGCCGGGAAAGCGTTGGGTGCAGCCAGACCTAAGACCCCAGCCCCGCCCCAGCCCCAACAGCCCATGTTCTCACCCTTGGCACTGCTGACACTTTGGGTGGCACATTCTTTGTCGCAGCGGCTGTCCCCACATTGTGGGGTGTGGGGCAGCGTCCCTGACCTCTACCCACTAGATACACAGCAGCCCCCTGTCCCCAACAGCGAGTCACCAAATCGCCCCTGATTGAGAACCATTGCTCCAAATGGGCCCCCAAACACCGTGATTGGCTCTGCCCGCTGGCGGGTGGGCCACCCTCACATTGGGGGGTCCTCACTGCACTGACCAGACCCCACACTAGTTCCTGAGGGCACTTGGGCTTCCCTTGTCACCCCAAACACCCCTTGGGGGTGTGACTCTACCTGGCAGGGCGAAGGAGCAGCATCACCTCTGAGTCATGGCTTCCCACTCTGCCCTGGAGTTGGGCCAGCAGGATGGGGGCTGGTGTTCGTTCTCTGCCTGCGGAGACAGAAGACCACAAATGGAGTGCCTCCAAACAGCAGAAATCTGTTCTCTCCCAGGCTGGGAGTCCGAAATCAGTCTCACTGGGCAGAAATCAAGGGGTGTGTGGGGCCGTGCTCCCCCGGGGCTCTGGGGAGACTCCTTCCGGCTTCTTCCAGCAGCTGGGGGCTGCTGGTGCTCCCGGGCCTGTGGCCGTGTCCCTCCATCCCTCCCCTGTGGTCTCGTGGCCTCCTCCTGTGTGCGTGGAATCGCCTTCTGCTCCGGGCCAATCTAGGTAGGGAAGGCACCTTCGGAAAGTATAAGGACACTGAAGGACAGACAGGGCCCACACAGAGAGGTCAGGACAACTCCCCGTCTCACAGCCTTAACTCAGTCACAAAGTCGCTTTGCCGTATGAGGCAACCCCCACAGCCTCCAGGCATCGGGATGGGGACAGACTCGAGGACTACTACTTAGTTGGCAACACAGGTGGTGAGCGGTCGACATCCCTGGTCCTGGCTTGACTAAGGGGGAAGAGGTGATAATCTGGCAGATTTGGGAGAAAGGTCGAGGACCACAGCACACTCTGGGATGCACTGAGGCCACCTTGAATCTACCAACCCCTCCTGGGGTCCAGGTTTGGGAGGCCATGCGGGGAGTAGAGTTTCTGCAAGGGCAGGTCTAGTTCAGGGCTCAGGGGAGGCAGAAGATGTGGGCTTAGACGGAAGCAGAACAGAGGGGCTTCAGACCTGGGGAGACCCAGAGGCTGGCCCCCAACATCAGGACCAGCCTCGGGGGGGCCTCTCACTAGGCAGGCTCCATGGCCACCGTCCCAGTGGCTCCGGAACATCTGCTGAAGGTCACAGTCAGCAAGGGTGACCGTGCTTCTACCCTGTGCCCTGGCCCCTTTCAGTTTAATAGAAGTTCCTGGTCCAGCTGTTGTGGGTCCTTCCCAGAGCCATCTGCGTGGGGAGGGGCCTGTGCGCAGCCCGGGCCCGGGGGGGGGGGGGGGGCCTCCCTGCGCCAGTGAGGCCTGAACCAGCCTGTGAAGGCCTTGGCAGTCCCTCCGTGCAGTGCCTTCCAGCATCATTCCTGTCCCTGCCTGCTGGTGCCTCGCTCCTGGCACACCTTCAGCCATCCCTGGGGCTGTCACCCACCCGGAGGCTCAATCGCCACTTGTGAGGGCCCAGGGACCCTGACCAAGGCTCTGGCCCAGGCTCTGGAGCTTCAGGCCCCATGCCCACTGTGCCCCCTTCAGAGCATGTGGGCCCACAGGGAGCTCAGACTCGACACACCAAACCAGGAAGCCAGTTCTAAGGCAGCAAGAAGCTCTCTGGTGTCTGCCGCTCCCCCTTCCCAAATTACTCTCTGCTCTCCCTCCAGCCGCATGGCTCGGCCCTGGGTCCCTCTCTGCCTCCTCGCCGCTGCCACCACCTTGCTCCATTCCACACTCATGACAATGACGAGCCTTGGACAAGCACACCTGGCCCAGCCACAAGCAGCTGGGAGCCCTGGGTCCCGGCGGCCCCCGGAAGAAGCCCACTTCTGTCTCTCCCTGCTCGTCCTGCCCCGGGGCACTTGCCCAGTCCCTGCCCACACCACGGCTGGGTCCCCCGGTAAGGTATTCCCAGCCCAGCCGGGTCTCCAAACCTGTTACACAGAGGAAATCAAAACCGAGACTGTGGCATTTTCAAAATGACATTGGTGTCAGGACAGATCAGCTCCCACAGGATGCGGCTGACGCAGGGGTCAGGGGAAAATGTATTGCCTTAAATGGTTACATTCATAGGAATCCGAATAAATAAAGCAACTAAAGAAGTTAGTAGAGGAGGACTCAGAGTAAGCAGGAAAGCAAGAGAAAGGACACAGGAAAAACTGAAGGAGAAAGGGATACACTGGAACCCAGAAACAACAGGCCTTGGAAAAAAAGATGACAAGTTATTTAGCCAATCAGCGAAGACGGAGGAAGTGTGAATACACAAAAGAAGAAATGAAAATGGGAAAACAACCTAAGGTGTAGAGGAAGTGAAAATTATAAAAGATCACTAACCTTTGCTCAAATAAATTTGGAGATGTTGACAACATATATTACTTTTTAAGACAATATAATTGTAGTACTTGGGACACTTGTAACATTGCTGTTTTTCTGAAACGAATTGGGCATCTTATATTTTTGTTTGCTGAATCTGAGTGTAAATGACCTATGGACCCAAGAAGGGGCAAAGATCGAGACACGTCAAGGGTCATTTAAAACACTGAGGACATTGTCCCGGCTGGGTGGCTCAGTTGGTGGGAGCTTTGTCCTGCGCACCAGAAGTCTGCGGGTTTGTCTCTGGTTGGGGCGCGTGTCTATGTTGTGGGTTCGATCCCCTGTTGGGGAGCGTATGGGAGGCAGCTGATCAACTCTCTCACACGGATGTCTGCCTCTCTGTCTCTCTTTCTCCCTCTCCCCTTCCTTCCTTTCTGAAATCAATAAATGTATCCTCGGGCGAGAAATTTAAAAAAATTTTGAGGGCACTGTGAGGACACTAGCCTACCTGCAGGGCATGTTTAGAAAGTTCCACAGGTGAAGTCTGTCCTGCCCTGAGGACCAGAGACCTCCCCTGCCAGTTGAGCTCCCGAATTGCAGGGAAGGTGATGCCCACGTCCGCCTCATGAAGCCAGCGTAGCACTGACCACAGGCCTGGTGAAGCCGAACACAGGCCACTTGTGCCTGTGAAGCTCACCAAATCACCCCCAAATAAACCACTGAGGAGAGCCCAGCACCGCATGAAAACGGACATGCGCGTCCGCCGCAGCGGCTCCGCAGGAAGGAGGAGAAAGGTCACAGGGCGGTCTCCATAGAGACGGAAGACGCATTTGACAAAAACTAAACAAACATACAAAAAAACAGGCAAAAAAAAGCCCACAATGCTATTCCCCTAAATGTGTTAACCTGAAACTAAAACAGGCCCAGGTGAGAAGCAACACGGGATCCGAAAGCAAACCGCATTCCGGGGGGCACTGCCCCAGGCAGAAACCTGAGCTGTTAAGAGGCGAAGGCAGCTGGGTGTTGGTGGGGAAGGAGCTTTCTTGTTATCATAAGGAACAGGTGTTTGGGATACAAATCCCAGGCCAAGAGTTATTTTGTTCGGTTTTAACGTCCGAAGTTTGAGTGTAAGCCGTGCGAGGCGGCCCCAGGATGGCAGCACCGACCCCACGTTAAAGTGGCTCCGGTTGTATGACTTTCTACACGTGAATGTGTGTCTCGGGACAATAGTAACAGCATCGCTGTGACAACAACGGGGCGCAGACCGTGGGCTGGGTGCTATTCCACTGCTTTGCCCGAGTTAACTTATATAACTCCCCCGAGTGGAGGAGAGCTATAGTTACTCCTGTTTCATAGATGCCAATAAGGAGGTACTAATGCTTCAGGGCCCACGCAGAAGGTGGGCACAGGGTGGATGGTCGGAAAAAATGGGCTCTGGCCCTCCTCCACAGCACACACGCACAAAAACGAACGCGAGGTGCACCGTAGGCGGAAATGGAAAAGTTAAAATAACTGCCTGCACAATTGCTCCAGCATCATTTATGACAAAGGCCTTCATTTCTCAGTGAATCACATTGGTTCCTTTGTAAGAAAAAAACCAGCTGAACGCATCTATCACATCGTAGACACACGATAAGGGTACAGCAGTTCAAACGGCTCCGAGTTCGGGCACAGACCGACCACCACCAGGGAAGAGGTGCAAGTGAGCACGGGGTTCGGTCTCTGCCGAAGGAAGTACCACATCAGTGGGAAAAATGAGTCATTAACAACTGGTATGGGAACGAGTGAGTAGCCATCTGGGGAAATAATAACCCGAGATCCTTATCTTTCTGTTCACACCAAAGTAGATTGCAGTTGGAACAAATATTTTTTAAGAGTTTAAAATGAGCCCATATACCTATTATAAGAAAGCACAAGAATGTTTTATTCATATTCTTAGAGTGAGGAAGTCTACTGTAGGCATGATGTAAAATCAAGGGGTCATAAAAGAAAACAAGTGGATACATTTGAACACATAAAAATTTAAATGTTTATGTGGAAAATATCTTAAAAGACCAAAGAAAAATGTGGGGGGAAATGCTTTCAATAAGCGATATGATACGGGGCTGGCTTTTAAAATACTTAAATATTTAATGTCAAAGACCAAATATCCATTAGAAAGATGGACAGGGATGGGACCCATTAGAACGCAGAGAGCTACAAATGGCTGTTTCAGTATACAAAATACTTGCTCAACTTCACTCGTAAGTATGTGTTGCCAATTACAACAAAAAATGAGATCCCACAGGGACAAAGGAAATAACTCCAGGCCCAGACGGCGTCCTCGGTGAGTTCTCCCAATTACAGAAGAAAAAATTACCAGTCTTACACAAACTCTTTCACCAAACAGCAAAGAGAAAACATTGCTCAACTTTTTACTTATTTATCTTTAAAGATTTATTTATTTATTTGGGGGGAGAAGGGAAGGAAGGGAGAAAGTGAGGGAGAGAAACGTTGATCAGTTGCCTCTCAGAGGCACCCTACCGAGGACCGAACCCACAATTCAGGCCTGTGCCCTGACTGGGAATCGGTGCTCAACCAACTGAGCCACACTGGTCAGGGCTTGCCCAACTTTTTAAATGAGACCAGCAGAAACTTGAGAAGAAAACTCAACAAAGAAGTTTCATAAAGGAATAGTAGAGGGTGATTTTACTTATGCACAAAGATGCAAAACTCCTAAATAAAATATAAGCAAATCAAATGTGAAATGTAAAAAAGAATTCATTATCAACACTTTGGGTTTATTCTGTGAAGGCCAGACTGATGGAACATTTAAAAATAACCGATGTAATTCACTATGTTAGCACACTAACAGAATGAAGAGGGGAAATCACTGACCATCTCAATAAGTGCAGAAAAGCATTTGAATTCTGTTATTTATTGATTTTAGGAAGAATGAGGAAGGGAGGGAGACAGAGAGAGAGAGAGAGAGATGGAGATTGATTTGCTGTTCCACTTACTGATGCATTCATAGGTCGATTCTTGTATATGCTCTGACTGGGAATCAAACCTGAAACCTTGGCGTCCTGGGACCATTCTCTAACCAAATGAGCTACCCAGCCAGGGCCCAGAAAAGCACTTGATAAAATTTCACAATTTTTACTTTCAGTCAAGATGGCAGCATTAGGCCGACATGGTTGCCTCTTTGCACAACCAAATCAAAATTACAACTAAAATATATATCAATCGTCACTCAGAACCATTAGAAATTGAGTTGAGTGGAAGTCTGGCAATTACGGGATTAAAGAAACCACATCCATCCGGGCTGGTAGGAGGGGCACAGACTGGACCTGGCTGGTCCCACACACACATGGTCGATGAAAATGTGGGAGTGCTATCTCAGGAGTGAGGAGTCCCAGGCCCACACGAGGGCCCCCAGCTGGAATTCCAGTGCCAGGAAGGTAAATCCATACAATTTGTGGCTGCGAGGCCCAAGCAGTTCCTCTTAAAGAACCCACACTCCGACTCACCCACTGAGCTCACTCCCTCTGAGCTCCAGCACAGGGGTGGCAGCTTGAAAGGCACCAGTGGTGAGCAGGCAGGGACAGAAGTGTCTGGCACCAAGGGAAGCAGAGGCCATCGTTCCTTTTCGAAATCCTTTCTCCCACAGAGCCAGCAAGCTGGTGCCCTACCTGAGACTCCATCAACCTGGCTAATACTGACCCGCTTTGGAGATCCTCAGAGACCCTGCCCCACCCAATTTAGGGCCCACCCAAGCTGCTTTTCCGTAAGAATGGCTGGTCTTGGCTCAGGCCTCAAACTTCCTAAATCTCCTCAAAGAACAATAGCTGGCCTCAGTGAGCCCCAGACACAGCACTAGCAGCAGCAGGCCGAGATTAACAGCTTGGCTTTGCCTGGGAATCTCCAAGCCCAGCACAAGTAGCAGTCATCTCAGATTGCTTTAGGCAGGGTGCTCTGGGCAAAACACAGGTGGGGGCTGATCTTGCCCTGCACCACCCAGGAAACCCCAGGGCCAGTGTACCCAGTGGACAGCTACAGACCATGTCAGAACACCGCCACCCTGCTCCTGCACAGCTGATCTTCCACTGAGGGCAGAGGTAGGTGGTATGCGGTCACAGACAATCCATAGTTAACTGGCCTGGCTAAATCCCTCCCATTCATCTAAGAACAGCAACCACAGCTTGGCTATAAGAGGAGGGTATACTTAGTTCACACAAAGGGCAGCACCTCAACTACCCAGTTTGGGTGATAGGGAACGCTGTGCTACTGGACCCTATAGGGCACCTATTACATTAGGTCACACTACCAAGACACAGAGTCAAAGCAGCTCCACCGAATACACAGAAACATAGGGAGGAGGCTGCCAAATGAAGAGGCAAAGAACATGGCCCTAACGAAAGGNGGCAACGTGCGGACCCAGTGAGGGCGCAAGGTGGCAAGCTGATCTCGGTCACACATTCGCAGATAAACCAAGCAACGGAGCAAGCAGTGAGACAGACCACGCAGGCCCCAGCGGCAGGAAGCAGCAGAGGGGAACTTCATTGCCCCTCTTTGACCACGCCCCCACATACAGCGTCACAACCCAGCGACTGAGTTGCCCTGCCCTGGTGAACACCTAGGGCTCTGCCCTTCATATGGAACAGGTGGGAACAGTCCAAAATATGGCTCAAGAAGAACTCAAAGCCCCAGAGCCAATAACTCTAAGCAACCAAGAAATAGACAACCTATCAGATGCACCAGTTCAAACACTGGTGATGAGGATGCTCGCAGAACTGGTTGATTTTAGTCACAAATTAGAAGAACAAATGAAGGCTAAATTAATTGAAATGAAGGGAAATGCACAGGAAACCAATAGTGACGGAAAGGAAACTGGGACTCAAATCAAGGGAGTGGACAAGAAGGAAGAAAAAAATGACCAAACAGAAAAATATGAAGAAACAAGAATTCAAAAAAAAATGAGGTGATGCTTAGGAGCCTACAGGACATCTTTAAACATTCTAACATCCGAATTATAGGAGTACCAGAAGGGGAAGAGGAACAGCCACGAGTGAAAAACTTATTTGGACAAATAATAAAGGAGAACTTCCCCAGTCTGGCAAAGGAAATAGACCTCCAGGAAATCCAGGAAGCTCAGAGAGTCCCAAAGAAGTTGGACCCAAGAAGGAACACACCAAGGCACATCATAATTACATTACCCAAGATTAAAATGAAGGAGAGAATCCTAGAAGAGGCAAGAGATAAGGGGACAGTCACCTACAAAGGAGTTCCCATCAGACTGTCAACTGATTTCTCAAAAAAGACTTAACGGGCAAGAAGGGGCTGGAAAGAAGTATTCCAAGTCATGAAATCCAAAGACCTACATCCAAGATTACTCTATCCAGCAAAGCTTTCATTTAGAATGGAAGGGCAGATAAAGTGCTTCTCAGATAAGATCACATTCAAGGAGTTCATCATCACCAAGCCCTTATTATAGGAAATGTTAAAGGGACTTATCTAAGAAAAAGAAGATAAAAAATACGAACAGTGAAAGGACAGCAAACTCACAGTTATTAACAACCACACCTAAAACAAAAGCAAACTAAGAGGACAGCTAGATCAGGAGCAAAACCATAGAAATGAAGATCACATGGAGGGTTAGTAACAGGGAAGTGGGAGGAGGAGAAGGGGGGAGAAGGTACAGAGAATAAATAGCATAGACGGTAGGTAGAAAATAGGTAGGGGGGAGGGCAAGAATAGTATGGGAAATATAGAATCTAAAGAACTTGAGACACGTGGACATAAACTAAAGAGGGGAATGGTGGGGGGTGCAGGGTGGAGGGGAATGAAGGGGGGAGTAGGACAACTGTAATGGCATAATCAATAAAATATATTTTAAAAATTATTCCAGAAAAAAAGAGATAAATGCAAGGAAATAAGTAATATATCAGATACAGAGTTTAATACAGTGTTATAAGGATGCTCAAGGAACTTAGTGAGGACCTCAGCAGCACACAAAAGACCCAGGCAGAAACAGAGGATTCAGGGTACTTCCGGTTCTGGCAGTGGGCAGGCGGCAGTGAGGGTGGAGGTAGTACCAGGCGGACACTTCCCACCCCCAAGCCAGTTCCGAGTGAAGTGGACCTGAGGATGGGCCGAGCTGAGCCAGCTGAGTGGGTGCCGAACCCCTCACCGAGGCCCAGAACATGCTGTCCTCACACTTCCACCCAGTGGACATCAATGAGTTTAACGAGAACAAATACGTGGACTAGCAGGAGGAGGCAGCAGCAGTGGCAGGCAAGCCAGGCCCGGACCCAGCGAGGCGGACAGGCTCCTGCAGCAAGGGGGCATGCTTGGGGCGTTTCGTGCAGCCTTCCGGAACTCTCTGGTCAGCACCAGGAATCGAGCCGTGCAGGAGTGAGCCCGGGCGTGGTGCTGAAAGTACTCGCGTATTTTAAGAGCAGCGAAAGTGAGTGAGCAGGCTCTGCCCTCACTGGACAGAAATGGCCTTGACTTGCTAATGAAGCTCATTGATAAAGGGACTGAGAAGCCCTCGGCAGGCAGCAGCACAGTCCTCCTCCAGTGGGTGTAGTCCATCCAGTGGATGAAGAGGCAGTCGGAGGACCAGGCTCCCTTGTAAGAGTGCTCACAGCAAGAGAGAGAACACGAGAAGACTCATGTCACCTTGGGAAGGATTTTGGATGCACAGGCTGGTGAAGAAGGGATTGACAATGGACCCTCTTCCTAGGAACTGCCAACTATTTCAGGACATGCATCCGCTGAAGTGTATTTTATTTTCAAGGTGGAGGGAGAAATTGTCTTACTATTTCCTAAATCCTTTGCAGGACCTGATCGTTTATGCATTTGTCCACGAATAATGCAGAAATGACATTGTGACTGTCTGCGAGAGTGGCGGGCCACCATTGTTGCTCAGATGCACCTGTGGGCACTACCTGTTTGAAACAGGGGAGGGCTGGTTTGGGCAGGTGCAGATCCAAGGGCGGCCGTGAAGGGGGGAGCTTGTGTATTTGGAGTGGAGCCTCCCCTGCTCCCCGCCGAGGGTTTGCACAGACGTCCCATTCTCCCAGAGAAGGCGGGCTCTCTTGGGTTGGTTGTAAAGAGCCTGCTGCGTCGATAAAGTTCTTGGCTTATTAGTACTAAAAAAAAAAAAAGAAAAGAAAAAATAAACGAAGGATACACTTGTTGAAATACAGGACAATTTACAGGGAAACAACAGTAGAGTGGATGAAGCCAAGAATCAAATCAACGACTTGGAACATAAGGAAGAAAAAACAACCAATGAAAACAAGAAAAAAAGAATCTAAAAAAATGAAGGTAGTATAAGCAGCCTCTGGGACAACTTTAAGAGGTCCAACATTAGCATCATAGGGGTTTCAGAAGGAGAAAAAAAAGAGCAAGAAATTGGACATCTATTTGAAAAATTAATGAAAGAAAATTTCCCTAATTTGGTGAAGGAAATAGACATGCAAGTCCAGGAAGCACAGAGAGTCCCAAACGAGAAGTTTCCTACAGTGAGCTCCCATGAGACCACCAGCTGATTTCTCAAAAGAAACTTGAAGGCTAGAAGGGATTGGCAAGAAATATTCAAGTCATGAAAGGCAGGGACCTACATCCAAGATTGCTCTACCCAGTAAAGCTCTAATTTAGAATCAAAGTGCAGGTAAAGAGCTTCCCAGGCAAGAAAAAAACTAAAGAGTTCATCATCACTAAACCATTATTACATGAAATGTTAAAGGGACTTAAGAAAAAGAAAGTCAAAACTGTGAACAATAAAATGGCAAAAATACAAATCTATCAACAATTGAATCTAAAAAACAAACTAAGCGAACAAGAACAGAGACAGCATCGTGGATGCAAAGAGCATTTTGAGGGTTGCCAGATGGGGTGGGGTAGGGGAATGAGGGAAGAGGTGAGGGGATCGGGAAGTACAAATTGGTATTTTCTGAATAGCCACAGGGATGTAAAGTGAAGTATAGGAAATGGAGAAGCCAAAGAACTTACACCCATGAGCTATGAGCAAGAACAACAGTGGGGGGATTGCCTGAGGGAGTGAGGGTGCTGGGTGGATGGGGGTCAGGGGGGAAACCAGGACAACTGTAACAGAATTACCAATAAAACATAATTTTTAAAAAATTTCCAACTTTCCCTCACAATAAAAATGCTCAGTGGAAGGCAACCGGCTTGGGGTGGTGAACACATTGCACAATATACAGATGATGTGTTATAGAATTGTACACCTGAAACCTATATAATTGTACTAATGCGGTGAATGGCAATATCATCTTTTGGTTCTTGAGTTTGGCAAAGAAAGGATTCGGAGCCAAGAACTTGGCGCTCTCCCTCCCAGGAGCATGCCCACGCCTCTCTTCCCTCTTGAGCCTGCGTCTCCTAAACTCTAAGCGTCCCCATGAGACTCACAACTAGGGGAGCAGTGGGCAGCGGCAGCCCCTCCCGGGCTAACCCCTGAACCTGCCTCCAAGGCCCCTTTTCTCTGAGACAGGACTCAGTGAGCCAAAGCAGCTCCGCCTAGACTCTCTCCCGTTGCTGCTTCTCCCCTGAACCTGTCCTTGTTTCACTGTTTCCAACTTTGATAAGCGCACATTCACCGTCACCTGGACTCGGGCATGAAACCTTTGCCGTGTGACGTCCAGAACCCACACGCTACAGGCTGGCCCCAGGCAGACCCGCTCCAGGCCCAGTTTCTGTCTCGTAACAATCACACTGTCCCACCAAAAGGCTGATCGTCAGTGCATCCTCTAGTTTGGTTTATGACCAAAAGGGAAAATGTCCCAAAAAAGGCAGGTATTCTGTGGAAAGTGAACACAGGGTGATCTAATCGTAAATCCCTAGCTGGGCAGCTCATGACATGTAAGTTCCTCGGTGAAAGGTTTGTGTTTGCCCTGAGCAAGCCCTGCCCAGTGTTTCTGTGCCTCTAGGTTAAGGGATCTTTGAAGTAAGCTGCAACCGCACTCGAGAGAGCACGTCATCTTGTTAACTATTTTATCATCTAAAGCCTGCCTTGTTTTTTCCACCTTCAGGTAATCTTCCTTACCCTCCTTAAATTCTAGAATACCAAAAAGCTACAAAAGTTACTTCTGGAGCATTGGATCATCATTCGTTTGGGCTCAAATGAACTGTATGAACCCCCCTGCAGGCCCTGGCCTGGTAGGTAGGTTGGTTAAAGCGTCATCTCCACACACAAGGTGGCAGGTTTGATCTCGGGTCAGGGCACATACAAGAATCAACCAATGAATGTACCAATAGGTGGAACAGTAAACTGATCTCTCCTCTCTCTCTCTCTCTCTCTCTCTCTCCCTCTCTCTCCTCCTTACCCCTTCTCTCTCTAAAATCAATTTTTAAAAATCCTCGGAGCCAAAAGCTCTGACACAAGAGGAAGTTCATTTAGCAAGTGAAACAAAGTTACAATGTAGAGGAAGAATCGATCCAGCTGCTCACAGAGCTGCCTCGCTTCTTAGAAACAATGTTGCAGAGGCAGAAGGGAGCCAGCTGGGCAGTGGGTGCTCAGGAAACAAGTTGTGGTGTGGGGGTGGGGAGGGAAGGGCTCTTGGAGGCAGGTCCAGGAGGGTTACCCGGGAGGAGCTGCCACGGCTCACCGCTCCCCTGGTTGTACGTCTCGTGGGGACCCTGAGAACCCAGGAGAAAGAAAGGGACATACACACTGAAGGACGGAGGTGCAGGTGTGCTCCAGAGAGAGAGGGGTCCTTTGTCTGAGGGTTTTAAATTTTTTTCTAAAGGCAGGAATTTTAGGGGAGTTCTCAGGGGAGGATCTTAATAGAATACCGTATTTAGCTGTGTATAATGCGCGTCCACGTTTTGGCCCAAACTTCGGGGGAAAAATATCTTTCGTTTTAATTCTTAGTTCAATGATTTGTTTGTTTATTTATTTATATTTAGATACTTATTTTTTGTATTATAAAGGTAACTTAACAGTCATTTTTGAACATATTATGGTACAATACTTTTTTAATAATATATTTTATTGATTATGCCATTACAGTTGTGCCCTTCCCCCACTTCATTCCCCTCCACCCTGCACACCCCCTCCCACCCACATTCCCCCCCTTTAGTTCATGTCCATGCATCATAAATTCTTTAGCTTCTACATTTCCCACACTACTCTTGCCCTCCCCCTGTCTATTTTCTCCCCACCGTCTATACTACTTATTCTCTGTACCTTCTCCCCCACTCTCCTCCTCCCCTGTTGCTAACCCTCCATGTGATCTCCATTTCTGTGCCCCCACTCCTGTTTTAGGTGTCCACTTAGTTTGCTTTTGTTTTAGGTGTCCACTTAGTTTGCTTTTGTTTTAGGTGTGGTTGTTAATAACTGTGAGCTTGCTGTCCTTTCACTGGTCATATTTTTTATCTTCTTTTTCTTAGATAAGTCCCATCCAAGTATTACCAGGCCTGACCCTGCTTAGCTTCTGAGATCAGATGAGATCTCAGAAGCTAAGGGCAGGTTCAGGGTGGTGTGGCCATAGATAAGTCCCTTTAACATTTCATATAATAAGGGCTTGGTGATGATGAACTCCTTGAACTTGACCTTGTCTGAAAAGCACTTTATCTGTCCTTCCATTCTAAATGAAAGCTATGCTGGATAGAGCAATCTTGGCTGTAGGTCCTTGCCTTTCATGACTTGGAGTACTTCTTTCCAGCCCCTTCTTGCCTGCAAGGTCTCTTTTGAGAAATCCGCTGACAGTCTGATGAGAACTCCTTTGTAGGTAACTGTCCCCTTATCTATTGCCTCTTCTAGGATTCTCTCCTTCATTTTAATCTTGGCTAATGTAATTATGATTACATTATTAATCATCATTATGTGTTCATTAATCATCATTATTAACACATCATTATGCCTTGGTGTGTTCCTTCTTGGGCCCAACTTCTTTGGGACTCGCTGAGCTTCCTGGATTTCCTGGAAGTCTATTTCCTTTGCCAGACGGGGGAAGCTCTCCTTTATTATTTGTTCAAATAAGTTTTCCACTCATGGCTGTTTCTTTTCCCCTTCTGGTACCCCTATAATTTGGATGTTGGAATGTTTAAAGATGCCCTGGAGTTTAAGCCTCTCCTAATTTTTTTGAATTCTTGTTTCTTCATTCTTTTCTGTTTGGTTGTTTCTTTCTTCCTTCTGGTCCACTCCATTGATTTGAATCCCAGTTTTCTTCCCATCACTATTGGTTCCCTGTGCATTTTCCTTCATTCCACTTAGTGTAGCCTTCGTTTTTTCATCTAATTTGTGACCAAAATCAACCAGTTCTGTGAGCATCCTGATCACCATCTGATAGATTGGCTATCTCCTGGTTACTCAAAAGTATCATGGTACAAGAAATTTTATATAACAAATAATTACAAAATGCAAGCAGATACAAGGTACCAGAAAGTTTACGTGCTGGTAACAAATTTACAATATTTACCCACCACAGAAGGCCAAGAACTCTGGGTCACTGTCAATACCAGAAGCGTCATCTTGTCCAACTCCTGTGTGGCTTGTGTCTCCACATCCCGGTAAATTTCACCGGCCTCAGCTCCAGCCACAGCATTGCTGATGCCGCGTGTTTTAAACGATTTCGCAGCCACTTCCTTCTCAACCGCGTTCCAGGATCTCAGGATCCAATCTCGAACCTGGGTAGCAGATGCTTCCTTAATCCTGCCCGTAGATGCTACGTCATTAGCCTCTGGCTGCCCCCACGACTCCACCCTTTCTTCCTTAGGGCCTCCCAGGGCTTGTTTGCTGAGCCTTCAAGAGGTTGCGGTTGGCGAGATGGCCACCAGCTCCCACAGCAAGTTGGGTTTGCGAGCTGCCCTGCTTTTGCACTTTGTGTGAAAAGTACCACCCACGTACAAGGCCCACCCTTATTTTCCCCTCAAAAAGCGCACGTTATACACGGCAAAATACAGCATTCATAAGCTTTCCGGAGTTGCCCTTTAATGTGCTGACTCATAGAAATGAGCCCACAGGGTCAGAGTCATGGTCTCTGCGGATTGGTCGGTGCTAGGGTCAGGGGTCATTGGTCATTGCCTCTGGTCCTGAGGTGGCCACGGCTTCACTTCATCTGGTTTGGGGCTATTCTGGGCCTGGAGCTGAAACACCACGGAGACCTAGATGTCACCTCTCCTTCGACCAAAATGTGGTCTCTGTGGTCCGCAGACCCCAGGCTTTGTTCCTGGGATTATCAGATGCTGATCCGAACCTCCTCCTCCTGAGGGCAAGGATGGTGATGAAGGCAGCGGTCCTGCGAGGGAGAGCAGGCAGCAGGGTCAGGGTGCGCCGGGGAGGCCAGAGTGAGTCAGCCGTCTGTCTCAGCTCCCCTCCCGCTCACCAAGGATTTTCCCAGCTTCTTACTCTCCTGCCTCAAGGTCACCCTAGGAAGTTCAATAAAACTGTAAAACATCTCAGTAACATCTTGGCCTTTCTTCCCAGAGTTTCTTGGGAAGAAACTTATTTATTCTGGTAAATCATGGCCACCGAACCGTATGGTAGGAGTCGTACTTCGTAGTGAACACAAAAAATTCCCTTTGTGAAGTGGGAGACCAGCCCCTTCCAAGGTAAGGTGGGCATCATTGGTTCTCATGATTTCCGTTCAGTAGTGTAAGGGGTCCTGCCAGTGGAGGAAGGAGAGAAAAATAAAAGTCTAAATACTGGAAAGGAGGACACGAGACTGCCATTATTTGTAAAACTCTACAGATGAACTGCTAGAAATAGGTAAATCGAACAAGACCCCTGAAGTCAAGGAGAATATGCAAAAATCAATAACACTTCTACATACTGGCCACAAATAGAAAAAATACCTTTTTGAGCTGAAGTCACTTAGAATAGCAACAAAACAAAACACACACACAAAAAGATCAAAGCCCAGAAGTTAAAATAACAAAAGGTATGCGAGACCTCTGCGCTGGATGCTACAAACCAGGATCTAGAGAATCGAAAGGAGACCCAGGGCAGTGGAGGGTTGTACCTCGTTCGTGCACTAGGTGGCATCCTACTGTGAAGTTCTCCCCGCGTCCATCTATAGGTTCAGTGCAACCCAACTCCAAATCCTAACAAGTTTTTTGGTGGACATTGGCAAGCTGACTCCAAAGTTCCCAAGGAAATGCAAGAAGCTGGACACGAGAAAGGGCTGACTCTACAGGTCCGTCTCTGTCGAGTACACGGCCCTGCAGAACTGGTCTCCCACCCACGCCCCCCCTCACCCCCCAGTCACCATTCTACTCTCTGTTTGAGTCTGGCGGTTTTCCATCCCACAGTTACACGACATCAGGGAGTCATTGCCTCTCTCTGTGACGCATCTCACTCAGCACAGTGCCCTCAAGGTCCATCTGTGTTTTTGCAGCTAGCAGATGTTTTTTCTCATGGAGGAGAAAATAATAATATTCTAGTGTTTGTATAAACCACATCTTCTCTATCCATTTATCCATTGACAGACATTTAGATTATTTCCATATGTTAACTATTATAAATAATGTAATAAACATGGGGATGCAGATACCTTTCCGAAACCCCATTTTTATTTCCTTTGGATAAGCACCCAGCAGTGGGGTTGCTGTATTATATGGTCATTCTATATTTAATTTTTTGAGAAGTCTCTGTACTCTTTTCCACAGGGGCTGTACCAAGGTACATTCTCACTACTTACACTAAAGAGAAGTTAAAGACATCACATTTGTATCAGTACGGGTTCGATCTGAGAATTAGGACCCCAATCTGGGAGCCAGCTGCTGGCTGGCCCTCTTGCCTTTGATCTGAGACTAGAGCCCAGGGTCCATGTGGTGGGAGTCGGGGGGTGGGGAGGGGGAAGATGGACATAAAGTGGAGGGAAGGATCCGGAGCTGGCTGCTGTCCTGAGTGTGGGCTGGAGCCCAAGACGATAGGCTGAAACCCATGTCTCTTCTTGTTGCCAAGAGCAACAAGATTTCTCGCAGAAGCTGGAACCCTTCATCGCACCCCTGGCCCAGGAGTCTGGGAAGCTGCAGGTGGATGGGGGTGGGGGGGTGGGGGCAGGTGGACCAGCTGAGTCAGCAGACACTACAGTGAGCGTGAGCTTAAAAAAAACGTGGATTCACTTCTACCCTCTCGGTCTTGCCTAGGAATCTCTTGGGGCCCATCCTAACCCAAAACGCACAGGGGAGGGAATTCTGGGACTGTCATGCAGCCGAGCTAAACCAACACAAGCCCACACCAGTGCTTTTCCCATCTGGCAAAGAGAAGCATTTGAAGGCCCCTCACCCTGATGAAGGTGCAGGGGACCAGGCGCTCGCATGGGTCGGTGGGGAGCGCCAGCCAGTACGATTCTAGGAGGAAAGGGCGTGTGCTGTGTAACCAGTCACGTCTCTGTTTGAGTTTCTCCTACGGGTAAACTCGAACTTCGTTTCAAAGCACAGTAGTGTTTGAGGCAAAAGACTGAGCGCAGCTTAATGTCCACTGACTGGGCATTAAGTCAATTTGTCTTGTTTCCATTTATTTTTTTAGTTTTAATTGTAGTGAAATACAGTAGTATTGTTAATTGTAGTGAAACATTTGCCGTCTTAATCACTGTTAACTGTACGCTCAGTGGCCATGAGCACGCTCACACCGGCGTGCTCCCGTCACCACCCTCCGTCTCCAGAACTTTGTCGTGTCCCCAAGCTGGAATTCTGTCCCCAGTAAAGCAGCAACTCTGCACGGCCCTCTCCGAGCTTGGGGCAGCCCCCGCCCCATCTCTGTGAGTCTGACTGCCCCTGCATCTCGTGTGCGCGGGATCACATGGTTCTCGTCCTTTCATGACGGGCTTGTTTCACTCGGCGTAATGACTGCCCCGTTTATCCGAGTGGTAGCGTGGGTCAGAAACTCCTTCCTTTTTAAGGCCGAAACTATTCTGTTGTGTGGATGGACCACACACAGCTTGCTTTCCCACCTCCCACTCTCCCCATGCCCTGGGCTGCCCACCCCCTTCTCTGTGGGCAGTGTTGGGCCAGGAGCCCCGTGAGGACCGGAGCGGGGGCAGGATGTGCACTGGGCCATCCTGGGACTTGCAGAGGAGCCAGCCTGGCTGAGGAGGGGTCCGTCTCTCACTGCGCCCTGTTGGTCAACATTGTGGTCACCCACAAGGAGTCCCCAGAGGGAGGCTGGAGACAGGAGGAGGAGGGGCACTCCCCCCACCTCAGGCCTTCAAGGGCGTCTGTGGCTCAGCTGGTGCTTCCACAGCTCCTGCTGGGCCCCCACAGGCCTGTGTGCTTCGTGCTGCATGGGACCCGAACCTGGCTGGGCAGCACCCGCCTCCGTTGTCCCTCAGCCCTGGGGTGCCGCTGGAAGCATGTGGCTGTATCACCAGCTCCCTTTGACTCCCTAGGTCTACCGTCACCTGCATTTCCAAGTCCCTGGATCACTGTCCCCCATACTCTGCCTGGTACAGGGGTAGGGGGCTGGCCACTGGGTTTCAGTGTCATGATTCCCAGCGACTGCACTGGGGAGCACCTCCCTGATTCGGGCCCCTGTCTCCAGGGAGTCCATGCCTGGTCCTGGGAACCTCTGCCCTCATACAGGCCCAGATAGAACCCATGACTCACTGGGGCCCCTGGGGAAACCCTGCCAGGTGTTGGGGCTTCCCAGCCCGGCGGGCCCCTGGCGCAGACAGAGTCTGACGCCTGGTGCCAGGGCCACGGACAGTGCACCTCTTCCCCTGCTGGGGCGGTCAGAACAGCTCTAGCGCCTGTCCAGGAGAGACAGGGGTGGGGCTCGGGGACACTAAGAGGGCCAGGCTTTACTCTTAGGACGAAACCTAAGTGCCCTGGGCTGATGGGGGAGGGGCCTTGGCTGCCGTCAGTCCTCAGGCCCCGCCACACTTCTCTCCCTGAGCCCTCGCACCTGCGGTGCCGTCTCTGGGAGTCCCATGGCCTGTCACGGAGCTGTGAGACCACCCCAACCCCTCGGCCCCTGTGTGTCTGCTCCCACGTGTCCAGACTGCCTTGACCGTGACACCAACCTTTTACCCACTGACAAGTGCTCAGTGGGGCTGGCTCAGTGTGGGGTGGGGGTGCCCACTAGGGACTCCAGTCGGTGGGGAGCCAGCCCTGCTTTACTTCATCTGGAGAGGAAAGTACCTGCCCAGCAGCCAAGGGGCTGTCCCTCCACCCCACCCTGTCCTGAGTGGGATGCTGGAGCGGTGGGGAAGCGGAGGTGTGGGCTGTGGAAGGGCAGGAAGCACCAATCCTATCCCCATTTAGTCACCCTCCTAGGCACCCTCCCTGGGGGCTCCCCAAACCCCTCAGTCTCGGCTCTGTCCCTTCACGTGCCCCCCTCTGTGCACCCACCTACTTCCAGAAACCCTGCAGACACAGCCTGCTTCTGCCACCCGGTGCCCACCTCTGCCCACAACCCTCCCCCAGAGGCGAGCCTGAGGGGCTGGAGAGGTCTGGGCTCCGGGATCTGGCAGTTGGTGCCCACTGGATGACCTCAGGGGACCAGTGCGACCTCTCTGAGACCTGAGTTAGAGACTGGGGAGGACTCAGAAGCTCCTCCAGGTGGGGGGAGATGCAGAGGTGGTCCTGCCTGAACCTGGGCTGCCATTGTGACCACAGGCTCCCTGGTCTGGGCCCTAGTGTGGCCTGCAGCTTGGTTCACTGTTCTGACCCTCTGCTGCCCCCACGTGGCCACTCTTGGTGCTGTAGGCCACGGTGAAGAGGGTGTCAGCTCGTAGCCTCTCACCCAGGGCTCTTCATCCCGTAGGCTAGCCTACTATCCCCTGGCCCCTCACCCTTCTCAGACTGAGGGGCCTGCTGGTCTAGGGGGCACTGCCCTGTCATCCCACCCTCCTCAGTGCTTTCTCTGACACCTACAATGCAAATCCTACCCTGTCTAGGCCCTCCCACAACCCCCACTCAACTCCCTCGATACAAAGGGGCACTCCAGGCTCCACCTGTCCTCGAGCCAGCTCCTAGTCTGTTTCCAGGCCTGGCCGTGGAAGAGGGGCAGGGGCTCAGACGGCAGCAGTGGCACGGGGCCCGTGTTCTGTACTTGGCTTCTGGACACTCCCGGGTGGAGAGCCCAGGGACCCAGGGCACGGACCCCAGTCGGAGGACACGGGCATGCCACTGGCCACAGGGCAGGGCAGGGCGGGCGCCCAGGCCAGTGTTCCCCAGGATGAAGGGGCAGGGCGGGCTCTGTCTCCACTCCTGGGCACCCAGTGTGGCACCCCAGATGCTGTGTCCCTCCTCCCTACTCCACGGAGTGGCCAGTATTCCCAGATGGAGACGAGGCCGAGGAGGACCCTGTCCCAGGTGGTGTGGCAGTGGATGAAGGAACCAGACCCAGGTTGCTCTGGGCCCCGCCGGGCAGCTGAGGGGGGCCTAGAGGGACGGCATGAGCACCAGGACACAGAGAGGAGCACCACAGGCTTCTTTCTCTTTGTAAGGCAGGGAGGGGGTTTGGAGTGACATTCCAGAGTTAGAGTTACAAGCTCAGAGCTTTTGCTTGGGATCCCATGGCCTCTCTGTGCCCTGGGCTGGGCACACCTGCAGTTCTAGGTGGGCCCCGGAGTCTGGGAATCAAGGCAGCTGGGTGCTGGGGCTCCATTGTGAGGGCACCAGGTAGGTCTCGGCATATCCGGAGTTGGGGCACGGGCATCAGTTGCTGGATCCGAAGTATTGGCAACGGAGTATCAGATGCTGGAGGGCCGGGGCTGGGGAGGCAGGTGTTAGGGTTCAAGGGCCTGGAGCCGAGTTTGGAGAGCTAGGGCTGCGAGGGCTGGGAGACGGGCCTCCGGAGCAGCATGGGTAGGTAGAGGTCAGGGCCTGGGGCCGAGGCCGAGGCAGCAGGGCAGGGCACCGGGCCTCCCGCCCACAGGCACTAACGGCTCAGTTATCAGGTGTCCAGGTCCAGGTGCTAAGGGTTTGAGGATTGAGGTATTGGGGTGCCTGCTTCTGGGAGTTCGGGGCCTTCTCCTGGGAGGCTGGTCTGCGGCCCCTGAGGGGCCCAGGGTACAGAGTCGCCGGCCAAGAGTGCTCCCCTCAGGGCTGCGAGGTCCACGGCGTCCTGCAACAGAGACAAGGTCTAGGGCCGGTGTGGGGGTCCCACGGGCACCCCGGGGGCCCAGGGTCTCGGGGAGGTGAGGAGGGCAAGACCCGGGGCTCGTGCTGGGGTCTCACGTGTTGCGCTTCCTGCGCTGCAGCAGCAGGTAGAGCAGAGCAGCCAGCACCACCAGGGCCAGGCCTCCGAAGACGATGCTCAGCAGCACAGTGTGGCTCCGCCCTGGGGACAGGGTAGGAGGTGAGGGCAGCCCCCGGCAGGGGCTATGGGACTGTGGGGAGCCTGGGGACCGGAGACTGGAGTGAGGCATATGGGAGGGGCAAGTGCGTGGGCCAGGCCAGGTGGGCCTGGGAAGCAGGGCCCAAGGACAAGAGAAGCAGGCCATCTCACCTGGCTGGCATGCCGGAGCAGGGTAGGACCAGTTGCCATTAGCCTGGCAGGTGCTGACCTGTGCCCCCTCCAGACTGTAGCCATTATTGCAGTGGAAATAGATCGTGGAGCCCACCAAGTACTTGCTGCCCTCCTTCAGCCCATTGGCAGGTGGGGCCAGCCAGCCGCAGGACACCACTGGGGTAGAAACAAGGTGCAGATGGCCCTGAGCCACTGGTTGCCTTGGAGACCCTGTCCCAGTGCAAGGTGCCTGCCCCCTCCCCCGTGTCCCCTGCCACCCTCACCAGGCTTCAGGCCCTGCACACGGTGTTGGTGCAGCTGGTGGGCCGCCCGGGTGGCATTGCCCACGCTCAGGCTCCCGGTGGCTGCAACGTCGAAGCTGCAGAAATTGTTGTCCCCACACAGTTTGTCTGCCTCCGTCTCCTGGCCGGGGCTGGGGGTGATGTCCTCAGGGAAGAGCGGCTGGAAGGTGGGGTCATGCTTGGGCCCATACAGGAAGTTGTTGACCAGCAACCGAGAGTCATAGGTGAGCAGGGAGGAGGCGTTCTTCACGGCCCCTGGGGAGACACACAGCAGGCTCGGCTGGTGGAGGAGGGCCCCAGTAACCCCTCACTGCCCTGAGCCCGCCCCTGCCAGGTCCCTTCCTCCAGCACGGGTCTCGTGGTCACTCACAGTCAACCCCGAACTGGACCAGCTCCCGGGAACTTGCAGTCGGTGGCAGGACTCTCCCACTACGCAGGGTGAAGTCGTCTGTGGGGCTGTCGTTGAGGGTCCCCAGGAGGCCTTGCGTGTGGTTAAGAAACCTCTCGGGCAGCAGGATGGTCACACTCAGGAAGGGACCCTGGACACTGACCTCCAGGCCTGCCCCAGATGATAGCATGATCGATGCGCTATCCCCAGCAGCCATGGACAGGAACATGCCTGGGCACAGTGAAGTCAGGGGAAGGTCGCCTCCTGTCGGCACCGTGCGGTGACCCCAGAGCCCCAGGACGGGTGGGCCTGCACCCTTGGGCTTTCAGGGGAAAGGCGGGGCCTCACCAGGGTCAATGCTCTGGTGGTGACACTCTGCCACTCCAGGCCCACACCTGTGCCGGGACCCCCACGCCGATCTATGGTATGGGCCCCAGAGAGAAGCACCCCCATGCTGAGGCCAGGCCTGTCGGCTTTGGGTTCCTGGCTGGGAGGCAGCTGCCTCTGCCCATTCTAGGGGTCCCAGCATTCTCAGTGCCAACAGACCCATCCCAGGTCCCCACCCAGGCCACCTGGGAGTCACCTCATTCATTCAGTTCCCTGAGGCAGCACCACTGAGGGAGGGGGACAGGTGGGGGGCTGGCACTTCTTAACCCTTAGCCCAGCTTCCTTGGGGCCCCGCAGCTCCTAGCAACTCTGGGTTTCAGTGAGGACTCAACCCCCCAGCCTGGCATCTCAGGGCTCTGACGAGGGTGTGTCTCACAGCTCCACGGGCTCAAGGTCAGAGAAGGTTCTCCAGGCTGGACTTTGCTCTCAGGGGCCTAGAACCATGTCTGCCCGCGGGCGGCCACGGGCACACACCCACTGTGCCAGCCCTCTGGAGTGGGTGCAGCAGACAGGGGCCGGCTGATGCTTGGCAACACACCCTGTGAGACCTGTCTCCACATCTGTGCCTGGCCCCCATCCCTGTCACCTGCCAGGGCCGGTGAGAGGGGTGCAGGCCCAGGCGGAAGGGAAGGGGAGAGAGGTCAGGCAGCTCACCATCTCAGCTGGCCGGTTGTCCCACTCACCCTTCAGGTCCATCCAGCTCTGCTCGGCAAAGGTGAGCACCTCCTGGTTCAGCAGCACCTGCAGGTCTCCCATCCCAGGGGCCAGCCGGACCTCCACCACATCAGAGTTGCCCTCCTGGACGGCCACGGCGGTCAGCCTTGTGCCTCGGTCCTGCAGGCCTGGGGTTGTGGGTGCAGAAGGGGGTCTGCTCAGCTCCAGCCTTCCACCCGGGGTGACCCTGCGCCATCCCCAGGCCCTGGGCCCCGCCTCACCCTCAGGCGTTGTCCTGGGCTCTGCCCGAGCCTGCACCCTCAGGTCAGTCAGCCCCGACTCCAGCAGCACATACTCGCCGCGCCCGTTGAAGGTGAAGTTGGCACCGTCAAAGGTGATGAAGTGCGGGTCCCCAAAAGCAGAGGCTGGAGAGAGCAAAGGGTCAGGTGAGCCGCCCTGGCTCGGCCGGTCCAGGGCCCCACTCCGGCTGGCACCCACCCAGGCGAGGGGGCCGGTAGCTGCGGCAGTCGCTGGAGCGCCGTAGGCGCATGTAGCGGGAGCATTCTGGCGCCCAGAGGCAGCAGTGGTAGAAACTGATGACATCGTAGAGCCAGTGGGAGAGGCCAGGCACACGGGGCGGTGCACGGAATGGGGGTGAACCCCAGTCGTGGCCGCGGTCGGGGGTGCTGCCGCTGGTGGAGTCGGCGGTCAGGAGCTGCGTGCCATCTGCCGTGTAGCAGCACTGCTGGCCAGCGCCGTACTGGGGGCTGAGGGTGCGGACAGGTCAGGCCTGGCGGCGGGATTCTGCCCTCAGGCTCCGCCCACGCCCCGCCCCACTCTGGGGTCTCACCTGGCTTGCACGGAGCGTACACAGTGCACGGCCCCTGGGTGGTAGGTACACACGCTGCCATGCTCCATGTCACAGCCGTAGTCCGTCTGTAGAGCAGCAGGTTGCTGTCACCTGCCCCAAAGTCTGGCTCTGCCAGTCCCATGACTCACAAGCCCCGCCCCCCACACACCCGAGGCCTCTGCCTCCCCCCGTGATGTTCTGGGCGGGCGCAGTGGGGTCGGTGGTGGGGGCTGCTGGCCCCACTTGCACCCTGGCTTACTCCTGGGCCCAGACCTGGGTAGGGACTCACGTGGAAGCGGCCAGAGTCAGCCCGGGCTTGGGCCAGGGTGCAGGGGCAGTCGGGCAGTTCCTCCAGAAAGTCGGGCAGTTCGTTCTCCAGCTTCTCCCAGGCCAGGCACTGAGTGGTGGCCCAGGACACAGGGTCCGCCCGGAAGTCATCACCCAGGTGCCAGGCCAGCGCGTGCTCATTGCTCCAGAGCGCGTGCACATCCCTGCAGGGCGCGCGCACAGTGAGGGCTGCCTTCGAGGCTGGGCCCCAGCCCCGCCCATCCCCTGCACTTCTCCCTTCTCACTTCTTCCCCGCGTAGTGTTTGCTGCTGATGATCCGGAGTGCACCCACTTCCCACCTCTGGAAGTTCTGAGACGCAGGGGTGGGAGTGAAGCTAAAGGAGCCGGAGTTGGGGACGTTTGTGGCCAGGGGGTACAGGTAGGACCACTTCGCCATCCATTCCCCTGAGTATGGCTTCCCTGGGGGAGAGAAAGTCCCTGCGGTCAGCGCTGCAGCCGGTCAGAGGACCCGAGGGGCAGGGTAATGTGGGCGCCTGTCTTTGGTGCTCACAGAAACCTGCTAGGTGGACAGACGACTCCCATAAGGGGACCTTCTCTGTTGCTTCCATAAAGACCCTGGCTGGAGGACCACCACACCTCCTCCTCCCCCTGCACTCCGGGGGCACTGTCCCTGCTCAGGGCCAGGCCAGCCACCCAGGGAGTTAGAGAGGAGGGGGAGCAGGCCTTTTCTGTTTCCAGGACAAACTTTGTACGCAGGAGCCGAGCACCCATCCCCATGTCTTCCCCAAGGGGCCCAGCACCCCCATACTGCTCTCCTCCACCCTCCTCGTGACCCTGACATTCCCTCCCCCATCGCCCCCAGGAATTTCCCCCTCTCCCGGGGTCCCCCCCCACCTGTGATTCCCTTTGTCTCATCTCTGCAAGCCTAAAGCTTCTGACCCGACCGGTCCCACACAGGCAGCCTGCAGAGTGCCTCACCTGTCTCCTCGTAGCCCCACAGCTCGATGGTGACCTGGTTGGTGGGCAGAGCTGAGGCATTCCAGGTCAGGGAGAGGGCATCCCTGGTGCTGGTGGTGCCATAGTACTGCCAGTGCGTCTCATTTACCAGCTGGCTCTTCTCCGTCTCCGACACTTTGCTGGGGTGAACTGGGCAGGGGGAGGGGAGGGGACAGAGGACCTTGGACCCAGGGGGCCCAGGGGCTCTGGGAGCTGTGGGGGCCTCCCACGGACAAAGTATGGCAGTCTCATTGGAGCCATAATGTCCCCTAGACCCCCACGGTGGTGGGGAAGGACAGAGGCCAGGAGAGCAGGGCTCTGCCCCCCACTGCCCAGGCCTTTGGCCTCCACCTGGCTCTGCCTCTCCCCTGGCTGGGCCCAGCTGAGGCAGCAGGCACTGGCCCACCTTGCTGGGGGACCCCCTGCAGCCCGCACTCCTTTTGGGCTGACTCCCATCTGGATACCATGGGGAGGGAAAAGGAGCCACAGGAACCCAAACCCTGTGGCTGGGTGGCCCTCCCAGAGGGCTGGTTCAGGCAGAACGGCAGGAGCCAGTGGAGGGCCAGGTGCACACAGATTCACACTGGGGAAAGTCTCCACCGAGGTGCCCAGGTCTGGCCCAGCAAGGTGGGGCTCACCAGCCAGCCAGGTGCCTGAGCGAGGGAAGGAGCGGCCGTTGTCCATGGAGAGCGTGAAGGGGATGCGGCCGGTCTCGTAGAGCAGGGGGGACACGCAGTGCACGCGCCCCAGCGAGTCCACATGGCCCAGGGTCTGGACGCTCTCCTTAAACCTGTGGAGGCCGGAGGCGACAGAGAAGCTGGGCAAGGGTGGGCTGGCTTTCTCCAAGGCCTGGGCCCCTGACATTCCTGGGGAGTCCGTTCAGCCAGCTGTCCCCATCCTTGGCCCTCAGAGCTCCACCCAGCCAGCTGAAGGGGCGTCTGGGCCCCCTGCATGTGTGGACCCTGTGCCCCACCTGCAGATCACACTGTCGATGGGGCCGCGCCACGTGAGGTGCTGCACCACGAAGTCCTTGCCGCCCATCATGGAGCCTGAGTAGGGCTGGATCTCCAGGCAGAAGTCCCGCATGTCTGCACAGCAGGTGCCCAGGCCCACGCAGGTCGGGTGGCACGAGCATGGCGCACCCCGGTCCCCACAGCGGAGGGAGCAGCTCTGCTGGGCATCTGTGGGAGAGGCCCTGAGAGCTGGTCCCCAGCGGGCGCCGGGCTGGCCTCCTCATGTCTATTTCCCAGAGAGAAGCATGCCCAGGAGAACGCAGCCGGGGATCGTACTGACCACCACATGGACACAGTGGAAAGCCGGAGGGCCTGTGGGCTGGGGCAATTCTTAGTACAGATCACCCAGCCCTTGGCTTGCAGGCTGGCTATAGTGAGAGGAGAGAGGGGGAAGAGCCTCCGGACGCACAGCTCTGCAGCATCAGAAGGAACCCTCAGCCTCCAAGTCTGCAGCAATGGCATCTCCAGATGACCACAGATGCCCGAGCCCTGTCTCCACCACTCTGTGGACCCACAGCCTGGGAGAGGACCCTTTGGCTCGCTCGTATGGGGTCTAAGTACGCAGCTACTGTGAGTCGCACTGGAGGCAGGTGAGGGCAGAGGTTCGAGCTGAGCTGAACCCCTCGCTCTGCAGGACAGGGCTGACTCACTGCTGGCAGCCCCGAAGGGAGCCCAGGATCTGGGGAGGGGGCAAGGGGCATGTTCCTGCTCTTCGGGGAGAGGGACGTGTCCAGCAGAAGGCCCAGCTTGGCCAGGATAGAGGAGAGGAGAGTGGTCTGGAGGGGGGGCGGGTGCTGTGCACTGCAGCCCTTATCTTTTCCTCCAGGCGCAGGGACTCCTGGCAGAGTTACATCTTGGGGAATTGGTCCCTTGGGCTGTCAGGGCTGGGTAGGTTGGAGGATGAAGATGGGTATGGGTGGGGTGCAGACACAGGCTGTGTCGCACGTGCCGCTCCGCCCTTCCCTGACACTCCCTAAAGGGGACGAGTCAGGGCTGGGCCTGGGCCATCCTGGTGGCCCCACTCGAATGCAGGGCTGGGCGCTGGGTCAATAAATATTTACCGACGGAGGGTGGAGGGTGTGATGGCTCAAGGAGGAGGGGGAGGGGCCGAGGGATGCCAGTAGGCGAGCTAAGTGGCCGGAGGGTGGTGGCACTTTCCTGCAAGGGAAATAGGGATGGTAGGGGGCTGGGGGTCCTGTGACCTTTGTCCTTACCCAGCAGGGGATTTGGGGGGGCAGAGTTCTCGCTCTGAAGTGTGGTTCTTGTGCTAGACTTTCTGGGGTTCCGCTCCACCCTGACAAGGCTGCATCCTGCCTCTGGCCAGATGGGGCCAGTGGGACTGGGGGGTCCTCCATGGGCAAGCACACCCTCCATCAGGGCTCGGGGTACAGGCCAAAGGCTATTCTGAGCCTGCGGCCACCTAGCCACTTCCCTCCCAGGCAGCCAGTGTCCCCCAGCTTCCAGCAGGTTCAGGGTGGACACCACCCAGAGTCCCCCATCCCTGCTGGGTGGCCCCTTGACCCCAGATCCCAATTTCTTCCCACAGCCTCCAGTACAGCCACAGCTGGCCCGACAGATAGGCAGATGCCCAGAGGGGTGTCTGCCCCGGGCAGGGCTGCAACAGACAGGCGGACAGGTGGCGAATAGAAAGGTGGGGTGAGGACATACCTGCTGTAGGCCAGGGGCCTGGGCCAGGGGCTGTCACCAGAAGCAGCAGGGCCCAGGGCAGGAGGAGCAGCTCCATGGTGTGGCCTGCGTCTGCAGCTGGCTGCGCAGCAGCAGCGGCTGGGAGACTGGGAGGCTGCCTCTGCTCACTCCCAGAGCCTGGCCCCGCCCTTCCCGAGCTCAGCACCAAGGCCCCGCCCCGCCCCGCCCCGCCCCGCCCCCAGCCTCACTGGGTCCCCTCTCAAAGTCCACACAGGTGCCCGAGTGAGCCAGCAGGGCCCAATGTGCCCTGTTAACACATTCCTAGCCAGCCAGACTAGAACATGGGGGAGGGGCCTGAGCTTCCAGCTGCTGGCCTTCTGGCACCTTCTGGCACTAGAGGAACCGAATGTCCAGAGGCTATGCCTTCTAAACAATGGATCCCAACTGCTGGCCCAGAGCTGGGGGGCCAGGGAGGGGCTCCTTCCTGCAAGGGACTACGCTTCAGGATGGGTGAGGCTGCACTTGCAGTCCCAGGATTCCAGTCTCTGGGCTCTTCTGCCAAAGATGCCCCATCTCTAGAACTGTTACCCTGTAGGGAGGTGTGTGGGCACTGAAGGAAGGGCCCCCAGGGAGTGAGGGCAGGTGGACGGGAGCCGTCAGGTTGGCCCATCCTTTGGAGAGAGCTGGTGAGTGGTGAGGGGTGAGCCCAGGGTGGGGAGCAAAGACCTGAACCCCATGTTCTAGAGGGAGGCCGCCCAGCCCCACCCACTCCCACTGCCACCCGAGGAGTTTGCATCATCTCTTCTGTGCTCCCCTGCCTTCTCATGGTGGAGGTGGTGGGGAGGTGAGGACACCGAGGCCCAGACAAGAAGGGAGGGGCCGAGGTCCCCTGGAAGCACAGCCCCAGGAAACCCTTGGCGGTGTCTGAAAGCCCCCCGAAGCCAGGCCTACGGGGGGGGTGGGGGGCCAGGCCTGGAAACCACCACACACTTGGTTCCGGTCACATGGGCTGGGTGTCGGGTGGGACAGGCACAGTCCTCTCCGCAGTGGCATCTTCTTAAGGTGTCCAGGAGTGCCTCCCTGACCTCGCTGGGAGCCGCAGCCAACCCTGGCGCATGAGCTTAGGCTACCTGGCCATGTCCTGCCTCAGCTCTGGACTGGCAGGCCTGCAGTCGCCCCCAAGCATCAGGGGGGCCGGCCTGGGGAGTCCCAGCTTGATTGCTGGGGGCTCGGGGCACCTCTTTAGGCATGAGGCAGATTAGTAAGAAGCTAGGAAAATTCCTTGCCAAGCAGAGAGGGGAAACTGAGACAGGCAGACCCCTGGTCATGTGGTTTTGACCCCCTTGACCTTTCCCCCCTAGGGATGACCTCCAGGCTTGTTATTCCAGCTCCGGGCCCAGGAAAGCAGCACAACCGGGCGGTGGAGGCCAGGACCAGCTCCAACTAGAATGCCCCACCCCCACCCCCGTCACCAACCAATCGGTAGAGACCAGACCTTCAAATGTCACACCTGGAAACGCTAATGAATATTCTATTGAAATTCTCCCTTAAACTTCTGTCCTTTATGAAACCCCCAAACAAAGGACCCCAGGGGAGCAGGCTGGAATGTGGGCGTTCTCTCCAGGGAGCACCCTGTACCCTCCCCGCCCACTCCCTTCCCAGGGTCCCCTTGAGACTTGCAACCAGGGGAGCAGTGAATGGGCAGCAGCAGTGTGTCCGGGGCTGACCCCTGAACCCCAAGGTCCCCTTTTGTCTGACTTCCCAGGGAGCCAAAGCAGCCCCGCCTGGGCGCTCCTGTAGCTTCTGATTAGGGAGTTAAGAGTTGGAAAATTTGAGTTTAACTAATAGCTAATAAGCTTGGTGATCAATGCACGTAAAAGCTTTTGTTCCAGGAACTGAAGGCACGACCCACCCTGCCTCCGGGAGACCGTAAGCGGCTCCACCTTCCTTCCTCCGGAGGCCTGGGAGCCATCAAGATGGTGTCTGAGCCACGCTGCTCCAGGGTGAGATGCCCACTGCCCAGGACGCAGCTGAAGACCACACCCAGGGTGCGAATGAGGACGTTGTTTTCAATCCAATTAACTTTTCCTGAATTTCCAAACCCCTCACCTTACCTTGTTTATTCCTGGCTATAAAAACCTTGGCCTGGAAAGAAAAGGGAAGATGGTCTGTCAGGGTGCGACCCCGCCATCTTCTCAGATCACCAGCCATCTCAGAATAAAGCGCCTATAAAGACTCAATCCTGTCCCTGCTTATTGGGTTTGTAGGGACAGGCAGCCCGAAATCTGGTGTCTTTTCCAGTTCCACTTCTTCTATCCCAAGCCGTTGTTTCACTGTTAAAATTAATTGTCAGCTTCAATAAAAAACACCCTCAACACCACCTACACTTGTGCCGTGAAACCTTTCCTGCAGGTCAAGAACCCACCTGTTACCCACCGGCCGGGGCAGGCCAAGCCCCTTCCCAGTGCAGGCAGTGGGCGTGGGCACTGGGGCCCTGCCCCGGGAGCAGCCCAGACACCCAGCCTGGAAGCTGCTGCTGGCACTCGTGCCAGGCCCAGGGCCATGGGTGCCTCCTCGGGCACGGGTTAGGGAAGGAAGAGGGTGGGGATGCCCCTGGGCGGTCAGAGGTCCCATGTAGCCAGGAAAGGAAGGCCCTGGGAGTGGCTGGGCTGTTCCCAAGGAGCGGGGCTGGGGTCCAGAAGGGAAGGCTGCTCTCTACTCTTTCCAGGCTGAGCGCTCCGGCTGCAGGTGCTCGAGGGGAGGATGGAAGAAGTCAAGAAGCTGGGAGTGTGGCGTGGGCCCTGGGCCCTGCGGGGGGAGGGGGGAGGTGGTCGGCTGAGTAACCAGTGGGTTAGTGGCCCAAGTGGCCCTGAGAGGGCCCAGGCACAGCAGGCTCAGGGAGGCCCCATCCAAGGTGGCTGTGCTTCTGGGTCCCTGTGGTGGCCCTGGGAGGCCTGGGCTGGGGGCACAAGGTGTCCAGCCCACGAGGGGCAGAGCCAGCCTGGAACTGTGGGGGCAGCTGGGCCCCCAGTGGGGGCTGACAGTGTGGAGAAAGGCTGGTTGGGGCTCCTTGAACCTGTGCCTTCTCAGTTGGGCCTGAAGCCTGGGAGGGCGGGGCCCGCACTGCAGGCTGGCTTATCGCTCTGCCATCACCAACGAGGGGCCCCACTTTGTATCTTGCACTGAGCCCCACTGTTAGAGGCCAAGTGTAGTGGGAGGTAAGTGCTCTTTCCTCTGGCCTCATCGCTCAGCCCCTGCAGCTCACCCTTCCTGATACAGACCCTGCCCCTCGGGACTCCCAGGACCACCCCCCCAACATCGGGATGCAAGCCTGCTCCTCAGCACGGCCTGGGCCCCACCTTCCCCTGCAGCCCACCACCCCACTCCAGAGGGACTAGCCCTCAGACTTTGCGTCCTCCAGGGATGTTCCCGACACTCGCCCCAGGCCTGGTACCAGTCTCTCGCAGAAGGGCCTGCCCCACCTGGCTCCAGGGCTGTGCTTACTTCTCCTGACTAAGCACGGTCACCCGCTATCCGGGGTGCCTGAGGCCTGCACCCAGACCTGTCAGGTGACAGCCCAGAAGCGCTGGACGGCTTGGCTAAGGGAGGCCCCGGGGTGGTGAACGAAGAGGCATAAAGAACTGCTCCATCTTTATTAAAAAAGAAACCAAAAAAGGGAGTGGGGTGAGCCCAGCCCTAAATGACCCTCCTGTGACACGGGTGGGCAGAGCCTGGCTGGTCCGGGCACCGAGGTGTGGACGGCCTCCTGGGCTGGGCTCGGGCACATTTACAGCCCACATTTCATAGAAAAGGGTGCTGGCCTGTGCGAACTTCAACCCATGCGTCCATTTTCACGTGGCCAAGCTCGTTCCTCTGGGCCCCACTTGGTGGGGACAGTCCCCGACCCCGGTGGGCAGGAGGATGCCACGTAGAAGGGGGGCCGAGCACCTGGGGGCCTCCGTGGGCCCCTCAGATGTCCATGTAGTCGTCCTCCTCGTCCGTGTCACTCTCCAGCGAGGACTCCTGGCTCGACGTCTCCAGGACCTCCAGGGCTGGCTGGCACAGGCGCTCCTTCCGCACGGTGGCAGCCGACTGGGCAGACAGGATGGCTGACTGCAGACCGGGCAGGGCACTGGTCAGGGAGGCCTGGCCTGGCCCCAGGCCCCCTGCAGCCCCAGCCCTGACCCATGCTCCCTGCCCAGCACGCTTGGTCACCTTCAGCTTCTGCTTGGTCTCCTCCGAGATGCTGCCCTTGGGCGAGAGCAGCGTCGGGGTGGGCGGTGTGACGGTGATCTCGGGGGGGAACTTGGTGGCGGCTGAGGGGATGACCAGCTTTGGCATGTTGGGCAGGAGGCGAGACTTGGCCCGGCTGGGCTCTGCCTTGCCTGGGTGGCCTTCAGGTGGCTGTGTGCTCCCACTGCCGGGCGCCTTGGAGCTGGCCACTGTGGGGTGGACCTCGGACTCTGAGCCTGGCTCACAGTCTCGGAGCCTACCTGCCCCTCCCCAATCTGGGCCTCAGTTTCCCTTCTGGAAGACAGGGGCCCAAGGCCACCTCCCTTGCCTACATCAGACCCTGGGTGCCTTCTCTTAGCCTTCCCGCCTGTGCCGGCTGCAGAACCCAGATCCCCTCCACATTTCGCTGCTGCCCTGACCCCTGGGCTCCAGGTCTGGGCCAAGAGGTGAGGGGGCTGGGACAGTGCCTCTGGGAGCCCAGGCCTGGGACAAGGGTGAAGTCCCAGCGCCTTCCCCAGGACTTCACAGGCCCTCGGGGGGCTGTGTATATGTAAACTTTCACTTCCCTGCAACCATCCGAGGACACATCTCAGCAGTGCCCATGTGACAGGGAGGGCGCCGAGGCCCAGAGCCCCCAGGCCCACCATCCCCTCATCCTCCAGGGCGGGCACGGGGCTTCCTGCGTCTGGAGCCTGGAGGCGGCAGTTCCGGGCAGCAGCTCCTGGGAGCCTCATGAGCCTGGCGGGCATCCACATTCCTCCCTGGCCCCACGGCTTTAAAAGGAGCAGGGCTCATTCTGAGCTCAGGCCTGGCACCAGGCCCTGCCGCCCGGAGTGGGGTCTGTGAGAGGCTCTGGCCCCGAGGAGTCCCCAGGGGCTTGGCTGGGTGGGGCAGCTGCTGGGAACGGGCTGACTCGGACACGCAGGCTGTCTGACCCGGCCCTGCCAGCCACCCCTCCCCGCCGGCCTGCCGCCTCCCCTCCATGTGCTCCCCTGGCACTCTCTGAGCGCAAGCCCTGCCCCCTCCCCCACCCCCACTCCACACTCAGCCTGGGCCCAGGCTCTGCTTGCCCTGGCTGTTCCCTCTGTGGAGCAGAGGGCGAAACAATGGGCTCTTGGGGGCTCCCCTCCTACCCTCTGGACACCTCACCCCCACCAGGCTCTTCAGTGGCAGCCGGCCTCCCCTGCCTACACCTCACCACTGGGCCCTCCCCAGGCCCCACCTGCCAGCCCCTTCCATCCTTCTAGGGGAGGGAGGTGCCTCTGCTGGGAAACCCACCCTGGCTGCTCCAAACTGCCTTACCCTGGCTGCAGGTGGGCTCGGTGCCTGTGTGGGGGGTGGCCTCTGCGGGCCAGCAGCGTGGCTCTGCTGGGGGGCCCTCAGGGGCCGTCTTCACCTGCTCACTGCACTGAGGTTCCTGGGGTGGGAAGCTGGTGCCCTCTGCCCCTCCTGCCGGTTCTTCTTCCCCTGTGGGGACACGGGGTGGCTGTGGGTTACATCCCCATCCAGCGGGAGGATCAGGCCCCGCCCAGCCGTGCCCCAGGACCCCCAGCAGGGGACCTGCACAGAGGCAGAGGCAGCTGCCCGCCTTTGCAGAGTGACCCGTGGGCCGGCAGAGGCCCCTCTGGATGGACTGCAAGGGCGTGGCCAGGCTGTGCTGGTGGGAACCCTCTGACCCCGACCCCCACAGTGGCCCCAGGGGGTTGGCTCCCCTGGACTGTCGTGTACCTGACCCAGTGCCCTCCGCCCCACCCCACCCCGGCCTACAGAAATAAAGGGCAATAATAAACATGGTTTTGGGTTGGGACCCAAAAACAAACCAACCATCTAAGACCAAAGTGGCTGGAGTGGCATGCTGGCATGGTGCCCTCCCGCCAGGCCATACCTTCCCGGGTATGAGACAGGGACTAGGACCCATGCCAAGGCCTGGATGGGCCCAAGGGAGGAAGGCTGCACTGTGGCCACCAGCCAGGCCATTAGTCAGCAGCAGTCTGCTTGCACTCGGGCCTCCCAGGCCCTGCCTCCACCCTTGGCTGCATCCCGGCCTCTCCACAGTCCAGTCCATACGCTGCTCTCCTCTTCGTGTTCTAGTTCAGGCCCAGAACCTCCCACCACCCTGGCCACAGCCCTCCTCCCCTCCTCTCCCCCGCTCCACCCACCAAGGTCCTTCTGCCAAGAACAGTCCCCACTCTCCATCAGGTGAAGTGCCTCCCCACCCCGCACACAATGGCAGGCGGGGACAAGCACCCCGGGTTGGCTCCTCCTACTGCCCTCCTGACCCAGGGGGCAGGGGGAGCAGCCACACTGCAGTCACTGGGGCAGGACTCGGGCCCCTACAGCCTGGCACACACCCAGGAGGCAGGCCCATCTGGTCCAGGCCCCTCTGAGGTGGCCATGCCCTGCCTGCCTCTCCTCACACAGCTGCTCCCTAAGGGCCTGGCTGAGTGGCCTGGGGGCTGCTCAGTTGGGATGGTGGGGGGACGGCAGGGGAGAGGCGGTGATGTGGAGGGGCCTGGCTGCCCTTGTGGGGCCAGGTGTCGGGCTGACTCCCTCCCGACCCAGGGCACTGTGCGCCTTTCCCAGGCCCTTCCTCTTTGGTGGATGACCAGGAGGAGGGACACGCGGGGCAGGGGTGTCCAGCAGAGACTCCAGCACACGGGGTGGTACTCCTCAGGCCAAGCAGCCCCCTCCCTTCCCCAAAGCAACTGTGGTAAGATCCACAGGTGGGCCAGGGAGGAAGGGGCCTGCAGGGCACCGGCCTGGGGGAAGGGCTGTCTGGGGCTCTCACTGCTCTGGCCCCAGGCTCTCTGTGGGAAGCTGGAGGCTGGGCTCAAATCTGTCCCTGCTCCCTGGGCAGTCTCGCAACAGCCTGGCCCCGTTTTATACGCCCCCTGGCTTCTTGGCTGGCATACGGGCAGCCCCTCAGCCCCACTGAGGGGGCGGTCCCAGATCCAAGTACTCACTGAGGCTGGTCCTGTGGCCTGCAGTCTCCACTCTTCCCCAGGTTCTACTCTCCCCACAGTTGGAGGCCTGACCACCTCAGTGAGAGGGACCCTCCCTCCCTCATGAGCCAGGAGCTCTGGCGGCTGGGGAGGCAGAGGAGCCCAGATCCTGCACTGTGGTGGGCAGACGCCCAGCAGACAAGGATAAGCAAGTGCCCGTGCTGGTGCAAGGGTGTGGGACAGCAGCAGGCAGCACCATGGGACACGTCCCATGGTGGGGGGACCTCTTCAGATGCCTGTGGCCCACCATGGGGCCCCCCGGGAGTACACCTGCCACACATGGCCACTGGCCCTGGCATGCCTGGCCTGAATGAGTGTGTAACATCTTTCCTAGTGACCAGGGAAGCTTGCAAGCACCCTTGCCTGTCTCAGGCTGTGGCAGGAAGGGAGTCAGGAGTGGACGCTGTCAGCTGCCTTCCCTCTGGCTACAGGTGGAAGGCCTGCGTGAGGGGCACTCCTGTCAGGGGCAGGCCTGCCCACTCTGAGAACAGTGCCCGTCAAGGTTTCTCCTGTGGCTGACCTCCCCACGCTCACACCTTGAGGACAGTGTCCTGGGAGAATCTGTCCTTAAGCCTGCGCTCCCAGTGGCTCACGGCCTCTGGTGTTGCCAGCCCCAGCTTCAGCTCCAGGCCTACACACCCTCTGGTCTCTGGGCAGCTGCACAGGGCAGGCTCCACGCCCTGCCCCCTGAACCCACATCCAGTTCTGGACCACCTGCTGGTCACCAGGAGTGGCAGGTGAGGCCACAATGCTAGGCCACCCCGTCACATCTGGTAAAGCAGAAAACCCCACTGGGTGGCTCCTTCCTGGTGCCTTCCCAGTTCTGAAGGCTGTGGGAGGCAGGGCCGGGGAAGACATGCCTGTCACAGCCCTGACCTCTCACCAGCACAGAAAGCTCTAGAAACCACTGGGGACACCCACCTAATGTGGCCAGCCAAACGCCATCCACGTGTGGCCGCCCCGAAAGACAAGGAGGCTACTCTGCGAGGCAGGGGCGCATGTGCAGGTGCAGGGAGGGCTGGCTGGAGGCGGGCGGGGCTGGGGGCGGCTGGCTGGGGGGGGGGCCCGGCTGTGCATCTGGTCCCTCCGGGACCACCTCTCCCTCGACGCCCAATGTTGTGCGAGAGTTCCATCCCCAGAAAAGACCGTTTAATTTAGTTTTAGGAAAGACAATTTTTAAAAGAGAACTCTCCAGGCTGCAGGCTATGCATCAGGAAGCACGTGCTCTCCCACAGACCTAACAGAAGGAAAGAAGGCGTGAACTACAGTGTTTGGCCTGTTTGGGGCGTGGGGCCAGGCACGCGGGGGGAAGAGGCAGACAGGCTGCAGGCCCTGCCCGCCCGGAGGGACCCTCCCTCCCTGTACCAGGCTGTGTGTGGCCAGTACCAGCGATGTCCCCGCATCTCAGGTTAGGTTACAGAGGACACCAACGCTTCCTTCACGTTCTGTCTATCTGTCTCCCTCAGATCCCGGGCCCCGGGGGAAGCCAGTGGCCATGGCTCAGGGCCACTTGAGCCACTGGAGTGGCCAACGGCGGAGGACCCGAGGCCCGCCCAGGACCTGAGTGAGCCCAGATGAGCAGCAGAAGCTCGATGCTCCCAAGTTCTGGGAGATGGTAAATAAGATCTCAGGGGCGAGAGTCAGGTGGAGGGCAAGGCGGCCTAAGGGGCAGACACATGGAGGGACAGGGCAGGGTTCCCGTGGGAGTGGGGGACTTCCCTGTGCAGTAGACTCTTACTGCCAAATGACCTTTGAGATCACCACCGCCACCAAACCCCACGCCTCGGCCTTGCCCACGGCCAGCTGAGCCCCATCCCGAGTCTGGAGTGCTGGGCCAGCACCTCGGTCTCATTGTGTGCAGTGTACAACTGAGATCCGATGGGCCAGCTGAGGCCACCTGGAGGTGGGGCCCCCACTTACAGTTCTCCAGCTCCCCTCTGCCCTGTGGCCTTCAGAGGCCCCTCTCAGAACAGACGGCTGCAGGAGCGGACCCCAGTGCAGTGACCCTTTACTTCATGGGGCTGTGGCCGGCACAAAAGCCGCTGACTGGGCAGAGTGCTTCCACCGCCCTGCTCCTCAAAGCAAACTGTGCATGGGCTGGGGGGGGGGGGGGCACCGGGTGAAAACATCGGTGCCTGAGCTAGAGATGTGGGAAAGAGTTGGGAGAGGAAGGCCGCCACCCTCTGCCTCCACTTAGGCAGCGTGACCTGGGGGCAGTGCCCCTGGGTCATGGCGGCCGGAGCTTTGAGGTCTGGCACCTGTTGGGCACTCTTGCCGGGTGGCTGTCCCATCCTTCAGGAAATGATGCAGCTGAGTGTGCAGGGCTGAAAGCAGCAGTCCCAGGTGTGCCCCTTGCACGGGACTGCAACTGGGAGGACCAGCAGGCCATCAGGGATGCCCTGGGTGCGCAGACAGGCCGGTGCTGGCCTCTAGGCCAGTGCAGGGCCGTGGCCGTATGCAGGCTGGGTCTGCGAGGCAGGAGGAGGGCTCTGAAATGGAGGGTCCAGACAGCGCCTCGCCCACTGGCCTGTGAGGCTTCGCCTCAGTGGCCCCTCCTCAAAAAGCCTCAGGCCGCTCTGCCCCTCCCTGCTCTGCTGGCTGCCCCAGCTGCAGCCACCATTCCCGGGTGCCTGGGTCAGAAGGTATGGGGCTCCAACCCCCCTATTAATGGAGCTGCCCCGCCCTGCCCTTTTCCTCCCACGAGTCAGGCCTGTGAGGTCACAAGTGTGCTCAGGGTCAGGACTTCTGCCCCTCCTGAGTCTCCTCCTGTTTTTTTCTCTGTGTTTATCCAAAGGCTTTGTGGGAGGAGAAAACGCAGTCTAGTCAGACCAGTGACCTGGTGCTCCTGCCCCCCCTCCTCTAACAGACAGGGGGACTGGGACACCGAGGGTTAGGTCAGCAGTGTGGTGAAGGGGTGCCTACCAGGGTGCGTGGCTGATGAGCAGACCAGAGGGCCTGCCCCCCCACCCCCTCAGATCAGGGATCCCCACGCTGGCAGTTGCTTTTCTCCCCCCACCCTCCCCTCCTTCGGGCAAGAAGCAGGACTCACCTGGGCCCAGAGAGACCATGCTGGTGGTGGCCTCAGGCCTGTGCGGCTGGGGGGGCCCGGGGTCCTTGGATGGGTCTGGGGTGGAGGCTGACGCGGAGGGAGGGCAGCCGATGATGGCTGTAGCAGCAGCCAGCGCAGGGCGGGGCTTGGTGTGGCTGTCACTGGGCCGTTGGAGAGTGTCTGCTGGCACAGGGTCGGGGGCTGTGGGGGCCACGGCAGCAGGGAAGAAGTTCTCTCGACTATCCTTGGGGTGCTTTGGGGTGGTGGGTGTGTCCCCTGCAGCCTGTGAGGACAAAAGGGAGGTGAGGAAGGTGGGCTGGGCGGCCCTGAGCCCACACTGTTCCCCAGGACCCTGGTCTGTGCCGGGCACAGCCCATATTACCCTTACTCGCATGGCCTTCTCTGGGCCCCCACTGCCAGTGAGGCCCACAGACAACCCTTTGGGCGCTGCTGGGGACCCAGAATCCCTCTCTGGGAGGATGTCCAGGCCAGGGCTGGAAGACTCAGGAGAGAGGCCGCGGGCTGGCCAGGACCTCCAGCAGGCGTCACCCTCCCACTTCTGGCTCCAGCCGGGGAGGTGCAGGCCTGGAATGGGGTGCACGTTGGCCATGACTTGGAGCACGGGGCTGCAGTGTCCGATGTGGGGACTGTGGTGACGAAGGTCAGTCCTAGAGGGTGACTTTCCAAAGGTCACTGCTGGGAGGGCTGGAGTGACACAGCAAGAGTCAGCTCCTGGGGCTCAGAACCATAGTCCCAAAGCCACGGCAACCAATGCTGCCCCCCCCCACCCCCCGCCCAGCCAAGCAGGACCCCTGCAGCTTCCTGCTAGTCTTCTGCTCCACCGGGGCCTCCCCGTCTTTGTCCACAGGGTTTCTTCCCCCTGCCTCCAGGCCCCTCCACTCTGCACTGAAAGCCCAGCCTGCGGGACAGGCCTGGGAGCGCAGCTCCCGGAGGAGGGCTGGCTGCAGGACGGGCAGGTATCTGCACAGCCTCGCAGAGCAGAGCCGAGGGGCTGGATGCCAGCACGGGAGCAGACCCCAGCTCTGGGCCCCAGCCCTGGGCCCCTGTACTCCGTCAGCATAGTCTCACACCTGCTGGGGACACCTCAGTCAGGCTAGTTCACCCGAGGACCCTGCCTCTCCTGATACCGGTTCTGCTTGAGATGCCCCGCCCCCAGCTGCATGTGGCATCACCGCCCTGAGACCCTGCACCGTGGTGCCAGTCCGGGATGAACCCTCACCTCCGGTGGGAGGGTGGATAAGACAGACCAGGGGGAAGGTGAGCGCCATGTCCCTGTCCTCGGGGAGCAAGCCTCAGCCAAAAGTGATGGCAATGAGCACACTCCAGGCGTGCACCAGGCTGCCATGGCCAGCTCCTCCCCTGCGCTAGACAGAGTGGGCCCAGGACAACTGTGATTGTCCCCCTTACCTTCTCTGAGTTCCCTTCCAGGGCTCCTCTGACAGGCCAGACCCCAGCTGGGTGCTGTTCTCTTTGGGCCTCAGTCACCTCATCAGAGAAGTGGGGCCCCTCTGGCTAACCCAGCAGTAATGGAGTGGCGCAGACCGCCAGCGGGCAGGGTGCATCTGTCCAGGGAGTCGGGCCCAATGCCCCGTCCCCTGAGAGGATGCTCCCAGGCTGCAGCTGGTGCCCGCCGTCCTGTCCCAGGACACCCTCGTGACACTCTTCTCCAGGGCAAATGCTAAGGGGCAGCCCTGCATGGGTGGGCCCACTGACTTGTGGGGCAGGGCAGAGACGGGCAGTGGCTGTCAGGCCCCTGGAGACACTAGCTGCACCTGTTCTAATGGCAAGTACCTACCCTCTGACCCAGTGACCCTGGCTCAGGGGTCATTTCTACAGAAATACCCACATGCAGTGCAAAAAGATGCACCTTGGCAACACCAAACAGGGGAGCTGTGGTACCCCTTGCTCTGCTGGCCAGACCTGCCCAAAGGGCCTTCCCTTGAGCGGGGCCTCTCCAACGGGGCCCCTCTCCTTCGACCCCCACCCAAACACTCCTCAAAACCAGCCCAGCTCTCTGAGCCTCAGATCCAGCGGGTCCTATCCCAGCGGGTCTGGCATCTCTCCTTCCCGGACACCACTGGGTTCTGTCCCAATTCTCCCTGTGCCGGCAGCCCGGCCTCAGAGCTCTGCCCTGCCTGTGCCCTCTGCTGGCTCCATCTCAATGAGCTCAGGGACACCTGCACCCAGGGCTCCAGCCTGGACTGTCCCTCTGGGCGTAGGCCCCCAACCTTTCTGCCTACTCACTTTCTGCCTTGGGAGAGTCTCAGATCCAACACAAATCCAGTCTCAGCCTCGGCCGGGGCCTCCCAGGAGATCCATCTGCCAGAGCCCAGGAGGGCCTCGACCCTCCTCCCCGTCACCAAGTCTGGCAGCCCTGGGTCTGCCAAGGCCCCACCCCCCGAATGATGTTGCCCACCAGGCCAGTGGCCAGGGGCTCCCCTATGGGCACGAGGCTCGGCTTCCTCCTGCCCGCCTCCCCTCAGCCTCTCCGACTACAGGAACAGTCCCAGCATGAGTCACACGCACCTCTGGGCCCGCGGCCAGGGGCACTGGCACAGGGTGGGCCCTGGGCAATGGGGCCGGCACACGCTGAGTCACACTCACCTGTCTCTGGGCAGCGGCCCCGAGATGCACCTGACAGAACTTCACAGCTTGCTCCAGCGCGGCCTCCTCGTCCACCTGAGCAAGGAAATGCCCCGTTAGAAGGCCCAGCCCCACGGGGAGGCCTGGGAAGGTGCACGTCCATCTCGCAGGTCCATCCCCCAGGACCCAAGCTCCAGCCGAGCTGGCCGTGCCGAGTTTACTCCTGTGACGGTGTGGCCTTGCCCTCAGGAGCTGGAGTCGACAGGACGAATGGCCTTTTGGAGTCCCATGTCTGAATGACCGATAGGGCTGATCTGACTTGGGGCCCCACAGCCAAGGCACAGGGGGTGGGAACAGGCTGGGGAGGCGCGGGGGCCACCTTGGAGAAGCGGGCAGGGTGTGAGGGAGACGGCCTGGGTGTTGGTGCAGCTGGGTGGGCAGTCTGGGGGGAAGGGCCCCCCTCGGCAGGGAACACGGGGCTTGCTCTTCCCCTAATTAATCAACAACAAAAACAGGTCAGAGTCGGTACTGGATGCTGGTGAGTGGTGATGAGCAGGTGTGCTCAGAAGGGGCACTGCCCCAGACGCGGTGTGAGGAGAAACTGAGTGAACTGCCTGTGAGGACGGTCACCCCGCTCCGCCCGTCACTGAAGTTCTGGGGGTTCGCCTTGTGGGAATCATTTTGAATAGGAAGAAGGCTATGTGTCTAACCCACTGAAAAATAAAGAGAAAAAGCCAGGCAGAATCACAGGGGCGACAGAAGCTGCTCACAAGCTTGGCGCCGGCCGCAAGGCGGCAGTCCCCAGGGCCCTATCACAGGGCCTGGGGCCCTCTCTCCCCGTCCTGGAGTGGACGAGACTTCTGCCAAGTGCTTTAACTTCCTTTCAAATTCAACACAGGCTTTTTAAAGCTTGGGTTTCGGGGAATACTTACCCAGTGTCATTGAGGCACAGTGACAAAGCTGTAACGCATTTAAAGTGTGCCACCAATGCCCTGAGTGCAGCCCTCCTGACCCTAGCCCAGTGTGTGTGCACTGTAGGAAACCCCTAGTGCAGGAAAGTGAACAGCGGCGGGTGGGGACTGGAACGACACCTCACCCCCCCCCCAAGGGCGGGACCTGAAACACCTGAGTAGACTGTTCCAGGAGAACGGTAGACTGCTCCAGGAGAACAGACCCCAGACCCACCCCTGGCCACCCACCTGCTTGATGAGCATGTAGGTCTCAGACATGATCCTCTCGATGCGGCCCAGGTCATAGGCCACGCCCTTCTGGCCCTGCTGCCACACTCGGTAGGCGTCCAGCAGGAGCGTCTTGCCTGACTCGGTGTCCTCCAGGAGCTTCCTCTTGCGGCTGGGCCGTGCAGGTGGCTCCTCGGGATGGCCGCCTGACCTCGTGGCAGTGGTGGTGGCGGCGGCGGTGGCCGTGGTGGTGGCAGTGGCGGGGGCTGGCTGGGCCACAGTGAGTGGGCAGGGCTGCTGCCGGGCGCTGATGCTCAGTTCCTCTAGGGACAGCTCGGCAGGCCGGCTCTCGGGGGCCCGATCCCGAGGGGAGCGGGCTGGCGGCAGGGGCAGTGTCCGCTCTGAGTCTGAGCGGCGAGTGGCAGCCTCACCGGTGTCCATGGGCTCAGTGGGGCCCACACGGGGGCCCTCCTTGTCCTTCTGCTCCCCGCCCTGGTCTGCACCGTCTCCCACGTCCGTGGCCACAGGCTGGTGGTTCGGAGGACACACTTTGCCTGCTGGCTCAGCACCCGGCCCTGAGCCATCAGCCAGAGGCGGCTTCTTAGGGTGGGGGACCCCTTCCTGGCCATCTTCAGGACTGGCCTTGTGGGAGACATCAGAGGTCATCCTAGCGGCAGGGAGGCCACAGGCCTTGGGCCCTGGGTGTTCTGATCCCTATAAAGAGACCAAAGGTGAAAGACTCTGTCTTTGGTGTCTACACAATAAAGCGCCCTGGGCACCACATGTGTCCACCCAAGGCCACTCTGGCCATGTCCTCTACTGTGGGCCAGGGCTGGGCCCGGAGACCTGCCTGAGGAAGGGCCTCCAGCCTTGAGAGGGGCCAGGAGGCCTCTGGAGCTGGCACTTCGGCAGGGAACAGACCTGGCCATGCCAGTCAGCCTTCCTCTCAGTGACAGCCTCAGGTCAGCCCTGAGGGTCTGAGGGGAGGGGACCTGCCTGGCTTGCTGCAGGGCCCAGCCCTCCGGTTCTGGGCTCCCATGTGCCCAGCACGTAGAGGCCAGGTGAGGGGGTCAGGAGGTCCCACCCCGGACCTCGGCACCACAGCCCGGCCATTCCCACTAGGCGGGCAACACTGCCGGCAGACTGCTCTGGCTCAGGTCCCAGTGGCCCCACCTGCTCAGCCGGTGACCTAACCCCCTGGGCCTGCGGGTACTCAGCTGTGAAATGGGGTGAGGACTGCGCATCGCCTCGGAGGGTGAGGAGGGACCGTGTGTTGGGGTGTGCTCAGAGGCCTTGCTCAGCCTGTGGGAAGCTGGCCAGGCGAGGGCAGCCAGGGGTGGCAGCAGCCTGGGGGACGTCACTATTATTCTCACTGACCGCCAGCCCACGCCTGCCCAGCATGTTGGCGTGTCACCAAGTGCCTGTGCCTTCGTTCCTGTGCTTGACCTTCCCCATCCAGGGAAATGGGATGCTTCACAGGTGAAGACATGGGACCTGCCTAAGGGCACTGGCGTGTGAATGGCGGGCAGGGCCACCACTGGGAGAAGAGAGGGCCGCCAGGAGCATACCTCCGAGAGCTCACTCAGCGTGTCCTCCAGCACCTTCACAGTGAGGATGAAGGCCCGCTGCGCCAGGACCTGGCGGTCAGCATCTCGCAGATACTTCCTGCAGGCACACGGAGGTGGACAGAGAGGTGGCAGGGTGTCAGAGCCACATGGCACTGCTGGATGGTAGCCCGAGCCCCTCCCCACGCCAATCATACCTGCTACTCCCTCAGGGTCCCCCTTGTCCATCTGCCCAGGGTTTGCTCCCCAGAAGCCTGCCCTGGGGGCAGGGTAGGCAGGGCCAGGCTCAGTGAGAGCCGGGGCCTCTGGCTTCTCGCCCACGAGCCCGTCTCCAGTGTGCCGCGGGCCCCATGGGAAGGCCCCTCCGCAGCTCCGGGCACAGGGCAGGTGAGTGAGATAGCAGGGAGAGGAGGCCCAGCTGGCAGTGCGAGGACTCTCGACCGGGCCAGAAGTGTCTGCGCTGTGTCTCCCCTGGGACTCCCCACGCCCTCTGCAAGTGGCAGCTGCAACAGACGCCCGCTGGTTCTGTCTGTCCCGCCCTTTCTGACAAAGGGATGCCTGGTTACCTCAGAAACCCAGGCCCTCCTCCTGCCTGGCATGTTATTACGCCAACCCAGGGCTGGCTCCGGGGAGCCCCACCCTTCCCTGTGCCAAGCCTACCCCACTGCCACACTGGGAACTCGGCCCATTGCCATCCCCAAAATCTGGTTCCCCAGGTGCCCCAGCTACCACCTGGACTGGACGCCTGTGCCTGTGACCAGACAGCATTCTCAGTGCCCCAGGTTGGGGGAAGCAGAAGGAAAGGAAAGACTGGCTTGCTCAGAGTCTCAACGGGGCGATCAAACGCCTGTGTCGGCCCCAGGTGTCTGAGGCATGGGTGCTGCGGCCTCAGTTCTAGACTCTGAACAGGAGTCTAGAGGGGCCCAGACCCACGTAAAGACAGCCTGGGCAGAGGGGCCACGGGGCTCCAGCCGGCACGTGCTGCACTCACTTGCCCTGGTCTGGGGTCCGCTGCAGCATGGAGGACACCTTCAGCAGGGTGCCGTGGTCCCGGAGCTGGGCCAGCACCTTGAGCAACAGCACGATGGAGCGGTTCATGTGCCAGGCGAAGCTGCCCGGCCGGTCGATCTCGTCCACAGGGATCCGCCAGATGCCCTGTGGGGTGGGGGGGAGGGTTTCTGAGAAGGTCGGCTGCAGCTGCAGCTGCCATGGTGCCAGAAGGGGCTCTGCCCAACCAGGGGCTCCTCACACCCCTCTCGCTTCCCAGGGGGGATGGAAGTGTGGCCGCGCCCAAAGCTGCATGAAGGGATGCACGTGCCACCATGCACCCGCTCTCTTTTGAATGACTGCACGGCACAGGTCCGCGTGATCTGCCCCTCCGGGAAGCACGCCAGCCACCGCTGGTCAGATGCAACCACCGGGAGGAGCTCACTGCCCACTCGCCTGTACAGGTGCAGACTGATCGATGAGCCCAATTCCGGGAGGTCAACTGAGGGTCAAAAGTTGGCCGCCGTGACCTTCTGGCAGGTGTTGCTGGCCAGACAGGCTCAGGCTTGGGACCCTACCCCCCATGTGGACTCCCTCTGGCAGTGTCCAGAGAATCAAGGTTTGGGCAAAGGATGACCTGTGGCCCCTAGGACTCCTGGTTCCCACCAACTTGCCTTGGTCCACAGTTCGCTTTGGCCAGGACCCGCTCCACCACTTCTCGCCCATCCAACCCACTGTCTGAAAGCCGAGCCGCGGCAGGGCTGGCTCTGGGGAGCCCCACCCTTCCCTGTGCCAAGCCTACCCCACTGCCACACTGGGAACTCGGCCCATTGCCATCCCCAAAGTCTGGTTCCCTGCAACGTCCCCACACCCAGCATGGCCTCTGGCACCCACTCGGGTCCAGACAAGGTGTGCTGAAGGAAAGGGTGACCCAGGGAAGGGGTGACAGCAAACAGCAGCTCATGTCTTCTGAGTGGCCAAAGGCTCCAGCGCCTGGACATTAGGAGTCAGGCCTCTGAAGCAGGACCCTGGGGCCTGGAAGGAGCTGGCAGCTCCCTGGCAGGTCCCAGTAGCCAACACCCTAGAGAAATTCCTGCCCGGGGTGAAGCAGGGCTGTGAGCGACACCGCCTCCTCTGCATGGAGCCCACGGTGAGGTTTCCCGGGGGCGCCCCTCCCAGGCCCCAGTCCCTGAATGCCCAATGACTGTTCACGGCACCCACCCTCACCAGCAGTCCAGGGAAGGGCGCCAGGGCCCCTCTCGACCCGGACTACTCAAGGAAGAGAGGATCTGAAACCCCTAGCCGTGAGTCTACGCAGATTCCACAGTGGGTCACTGGCTCATGCTGAATATGCAGAGATGCCTCGCGGATAGGGCAGCCACCCTCCATCCCTGGCAGTGCCAGAGAAGGCAGCAGCTGCCCCCGAACTCCATCTGAACAAAACCAGGGAGCAGAGGCCACCCTTGCCTGGGGCATTAACACGTCCCACCCGGCAGATGCGGGTTCTGCAGCAGCTCAGGAAAAGGTGCCAGCTGAGAGAATGACAGAGCCTTGAACAGCTGTCCCCACCAGTGTGGCCCTGGCATCCCACCCTCCAGTGTGACGGCAGTGGCCAGGAAGGTGCCAGCAGTAAGGGCCTGGCCCTGCCAAGGCACCACTGGCACCGTTGTGGTCCTCACTGCTGCTTCACATAGTGACATGAGTGAGGGCAGAGCTCAAAGTCCCTCAGGGTCACAGCACAAGAGGCAGCCCCAGGGTCGGCCCCCCCACCACCTGAGGACAGATAAGGAGAACGAGCCCAGAGGGAAGCCTCCACGGCCGGCCACTTGGCTCCTCTCCGCACCTCACAGGAAGGGCAGTGGAGCTGGAAGCGCCGCCCAGCCTCGTGCCGGGACACCACAGGCGTGTGCCGGGGCTGGCCCGGCGCCACAGCCCGGAGCTCCGGATCTCGCTCCTCCTTGGGCACAGGGGGCGCTCTCAATCACGAGATCCAGGTGACTGCAGAATTCACTGAACCCCGAGTCCCCCAACAACTCCCCACAGAGCCTCTCAAGACTCAAAGGACAGGTCGGAGTCACTTCTGGTGTGCTTTGATCAGGGGTCAGGAGGTCTCTCCCAGGCGCCCCCAGGAGCAGCTGGGGTGCAAGGGCCCTGCCCTTCCTGGGAGAGCTACCAGGAAGAATGAATGAAGTCTCACATCTGCCCCCCTGATCGTGTTTGGGGGTGGCTGTGTGAGAAGAGGGGTGTTGACGTCTCTGGGCCCGCCCCTGGGAAGTGGCCCTGTTCCTCCTCTGTCACCCCTGCCGACCACACCAGTGGACCACAGCACAGGTAGGGGGAGGGGAGGGAAGGAGGAGGCTCAGGACAGGCCTGCCAAGGACGAAGGGTCAGCCTGGCTGAGAGGTGGGCAGAGGCAAGGGTCATGGGGGCCTCAGATATGGTGCCAATGCCTTGGGGGCTCCAGGTACTTGGGGAGCCAGGGCCCAATGTCTGTTCTCCACACCCGCGAGGTCTGCACATCTGGGGAGCTCACCACCTCTGGAGGGGAGCAGTTTCATCTTCGGTCAATTGCTAGAAAAGGCTCCTTCACAAAGTCCTGGAACCCAAGGCTTGTCCCCATGCCCTCACCCTTCCCTAGCACCCGAGCCTGCATCCCGTACCCCTAACACCCTGATACAGCCCAGGCGTCACCAGGCGTCTTCCTTCGACTCTTGCCCTCCACACCCATCTACCCAGCCTGGGCCAGGGCAAGCTCGGAAAAGGATAATGCGGCTGTATCCCTCCCTGCTTACAGTCCCGACAGATGGCTCCTTCCCCTACCGCAGCACAAGTCTGGGCCGTGCTGGCTTTCACACCTCTCTTGCCTCAATTTGGGACACTCACCACCCCCTCACACAGCTGTGAAATCCATACTTCTCGTCTGTTGGGGTGCCTTCTACCTCTTTTGCCCAGCCAGCTCTCCTGTGTCCCTCCCAGGCCCAGCTGCAACATCGCCTCCTCTCTGAAGCCCTCCTGGCTTCCTGCCCTTCTAAGGCTCTGCCACGACCACTTGAAGCCAGCTCCTAAGATGGTCAGTGGGTGGGTCTGTGGCTGGGAATGTGTCCTGCATAGAAGATCTCCAGCTCTGGGTTGCTAGGGCCCTGACCCAAATCTGGCAGCTTGAAAAATGCTTGGGGAAGGGCAGCTCCCCACCCTCTGCTGGTTCCTCATCCAGGGATAGAAGGTAGAGGGTAGGCAACCCTGCCTGCAGTGGAAGGAATGTTCTGCAGAGTTCTGGGTGCATACGGCCCGACACTGGGGGTGAGGGAGCAGGTGGGGGCACTCCTCCTTACAGAAAAGGCCGTAAGGCAAGTCGCCAACACCCCGGCAGTGAGCAGAACACTTGCCAGGGCTGGCAGAACCTGGGCCACGCAGGGGCGGTGCAGACCAGGCTCCAGCTGAGGGCCAGCTCTCCTCTCTCCCCTGAAAAGGGGGGCCGAGAAGGCACTGCCGGAGCTAACACACATTTGGCCCTCTGCAAGGTCAGCCAGGTGGGCACAGTGGCCTTAGCAGATGGTGGGGGCATGGGCAGGGCCCTTGTAGAGACGGATCCCAAACACCTGCTCTCTCTCCCAAGCTCTGCAATGGAAGACCCGGCATTTACTTGTTTGGTTTTGTTTTTCCCCTGGGTGGGGGTGGTAGGTGGAGGTGCCCCAAAATGAGCCAATCAGCATGCTAACAATGCTCCCTGAAGGGCCCGCAGGGCCACCTGCTGCTGTGGGCTAACCTGGGGCTGTGCAGGAGGGTGTCCTGACGCTACCGGCCTCCCCAGGAATCAGGCGGGTGCGGGGCTGCCATCTGGTCACGGAAGCGAGGCAATGCCTCATTCACAACACTTCCTGGAGGCAGGCCAAGGCAGGCCTGCCTGCCATCCAGTCCCCACCACCACACGGCTCACCCTCCCAGCCCCACCCCCGCCCCCTTCCTGCACCTCCTTCCCGATCCCCAGGATGCTGCCCACTGAGGAATCTGGTGGCATCAGAGTTACACAATCACGCACATCTCCAAGCACGCGTGGATGGCCAAACCTGCTCACTGTGTAGGTGGGAACCCGAGTCCCAGGGAGAAATGGCTTGCTCTCAGCAGCACTGCTGGACCCCAGCTGAGCCCCGACTGTGTGTGGGTTCCCTCCTCATGTCTGGGGCAGATGGGCCTGGCTGAGCAGCCTCTCCACGGGCCAGGGACAGCTGCAGAGGTGTCCTCATCACCAGAGGCAGGCACAGGGTTCCTATGCCCAGGAGGCTCCCGAGGGGTTTTCAGCCAGCCCCCAAGGAGGGCCAGGACCAGGACACACCCCGTAGGGCCAGGTCTAGTTTACATCACGTGTTTCAGGGCACAGTATGGACCCCTTCCCTCTCCGTCCATTTCCTGCCAGGACTCAGTGGAGGAACGCATACCATAAACCAGCAACCCACAAAAGGATGGAGGACAGAACACATATCAAGCAACGTGTCCACAGAAAATTAGAAAAGAACCACAGACAACACAAGCCCCAAGGAAGTTCCCGCAGCCTCCACGAGGCCGGCCTCCAGGGACAGATGGCCTGAGGGCGTGGAGCTGCCAGTCACGAGCTGGCAGGGTGGCAAGCAAGCTTTGTGCCCAAGCAGACAGTGCTGGGCTTCTGTGTTTACAGCCAAAGCCCGGACACCGGCAGCCCCAGCATGGCTGGGACACGTCCCACACCTCAAGCCCGCATGCTCCCCGGCCCATGCTGTCCCCTCAGGAAAAGATGGCCTTCCCACTCTGTGCCTGTGGATGGCCCCAAAGGAACCAGGGGCTCCCAGGGAGGGGGAGGCACCACAAGGTAGGGGGCAGCCACACATGGGAGCCAGAGGACCCCAGAAGGAGGGCCCGGGATGGAGATCACCCGGGGAAGGTAGTACTGATGCCAGGCGGGGCCTGGGGGTATGACTCGGGCCCTCCCCAGTTCTTCCCCAGCACCCTCGCCTGGCTGCCTCCTCCAAGACCCTCTCCCAGAGCTGCAGGCACAGAATTCGATTCCTGGCTGGGAAGATGCTTGCTTGGAGAGTGGTGGGCCACTGGGGGCAAACAGCAGTGGGCACTTAGAGGTGCTGGGACTGTGCTCAGAGCTCTGCTGTGTGTCGAGTGTCTCGATGGGAGCGTCTCTGCCGACCCCTCAACCCATCAGAAAGGTTCCAGGTTTGGGCTGGCAGATGAGATCACCAAGACAGACTCTAACCGCTGAATAATTCATGGGGCCCCACGCTCTGATACAAGTTACCCAACCCTCCCTGCAGCCTTGGGTCTCAGGCGACATCCTCGCGCTGACTTGAGGAAACAGCTTCAGAAGCTGAGCCCCACAGTGGCGCCTGGTCGCCACAGCTGGGGACCCTTGGAGCCTTTCAAAGGGAGCCAAGGGCTAGGTCAGGGGAGGGGGTGGGTGCTGTGGCCCAGCCTGCGTTGTTGCCCACAAACCCACTGTCTATTTACAAATGGGGATGGGAAGTGGGGCAGGGCCAGTGCCTGGGCAGGACAGCCATGGGGCCTGGCCTCCAGTCGCCACAACCTTGGCAGGTGGCACCCCAGGGAGGGGAGGACGGCAGATGTCCTGGTACAAAGCACTGCTCCTGGAGGGCAGGCTCAGTCCTTGCTCAGGGCCCCAGCCCACGCTCCTGGCCCCTGCCCACACTATCCCTGGAGCACTGCGGTGTGAAGGGAGCTTCCTCCTGGAGGGGCAGAGGCTCCCTCTCCCCCACCTCCTGACTAGCTGGCCAGTCCACACCTCACCTCCCTGACTGCCTCAGTGTGGGCCAGAGACCCCGCCCATGCACACTGCTGGACACCCGGTGCCCTGCACACCAGTGGGGCTGACCACGCTTTGCTGGGCAGGCCTCAGACCAGTCTCACAGCACATCCCAAGGCTGTCCTGGGGCCCCCAGCCCCACCTTTCAGTTACAGCTGCCCCTCCACTCTGAGGGCACAGGCAGAGGCCCCCTGGTCGCTGGGAAACGCAGGCACGAGGCACAGCCCAGTCAGGTTCCGTTTTGTTGCGGCCACACTCAGACCCAGGGCAAGAGCCTACCAAGAGGGGGCGGGGCCCAGGAGAGGGCACAGACTCCTCCCATGCCCACCTGGCACAGACAGTGCATGTGTGCAGTTGACCTGCCTCTCGTTCTCCACAGGGGAAAACGAGTCCAGACAACCTGCTGAAGGCTGTCCAGGGACCCTGGGGTGGGACAGAACACAGAGGCCGGGTCGCCCTCCTTGGGTCTCGCCTGCACCCTCCCAGAGCGCTATTAAAGGAAGAGGAGGTCAGCAATGCAGCCTACGATTTACAGATGTAGAAACGAAGACACAGAAAACTGGACAGGACACCAAATGACTTCAGTGTGGAGCCACCGTCTTTGGAGACCTGAGGACGCCCTGTCACGGGGTAAGCTGGGGCTGGAATGCCAGACCCAGAGTGCCGGGAAGCCGTCGGCCTCTGCCAGCAACTGAGTGCCCCAAGGCTTCAGAATCAAGTCCCTTGGGCCCCTGTTGTGGGAATGGCCTCCAGTCTCGGCCTCCAGGACCCCACTGGGGACAGCTTCTCCTGCTGTCCCCTGCTGCCACCCACGGACTCCAATGTGGCCCCTTACCCACTCTGCAGTACCCAGGTGGAGCAGCACGTGAGGCCCAGGCAGGAAGATGTGATCGCTCCTGGGAGCAGCCAGCAAGTCCCTGAAGGAGCCAGGCCCGGGAGGCTCATGGAGGAACTGGCAGGGAAGGGCAGCAAGGGGCCCACAGCACTCTGGAGAGAGCCAGGGCACCTGGCTCAGCCAGGTGGCAGGTAGGCAACTGGTGGTCTGCCACACGCTGTGGACCCTCTCAATCCAAAGGGCATGTGTCTCCTTGGGGACTTCTGCCCACAGGCTGGTTCCACGGATGACCTAGTTCTCGGGGTCAATCAGTTCTCAGCCAGTCCCGAGGGCCTAAATCCCAGCATGCCCTACCACGGTCCCCTGGACTCTGGGCTGCCTGGGGATAGGCGGATGGGGCTACGCCTCCACCCCCCTGAACAAAACCCTGATGTGCCCACAACCTGAGACAAGACGAAGCCTCAGGGGGCCCCTGCAGCCCTGCCGGGGGAGAGGAAAACCGGCTTCTGTAAGAGTCGGGCCAGGCAGAGAGGAAGGCAGGCCCAGCAGGCCTCCCTCCAGGAAAGGAGTGCTCTAGGTCAGCCACAAGTCCTGGCCTCCAAGTCTGCTCGACGTTGGTACAGCTCCAGGCAGCTCTCAGTGAGGGCCCCAGTGTGGCATCTGCGCCACGTCTAAGCAGGCTCTGGGGAGTTTATGCCCAGGTGAGTGCCCTCCGGGTGCTGGAGAGGCCCAACTCAGGAGTGGCCCCTAGGCCGCGCAGGGCAGGTCAGCCTGGAGTGCCCTTCCCTCTGCAGCCTGGCAACTGCACTGCTAGTGCACCGCAAGGGCCTGGGGTCATGTGGACGGGGCAGACACCGCCCACCCACCGCCATGGGAGTCCCTACTGTGGGACAGAGAGACACATGTGCAGTTACAAGCGGTAACGGTCCAAGAGAGCAAGGAATTTGAGGAGGGGGAATCAGGGGGCCAGAGAGAAGCCAAGGAGCAGCAGCTGGAAGCGGAGGAGGGGAGTCTCCAGCAAGTGAGGAGGACACGGGCAGCCCAACACGGTTGACCTCGCCACCTGGGTGTCCCGAGCAGAAGGAACAAAGGAGCGTGTAGTTTTTATATTCGTTTTTAACTCAGTAAAAACAGCACACATATTTTCTTACACCGAGAAGTCCCCATCATTTAAAAGGCCACGGCGCATCAGCCCAGTGGGATCCCCTTACTCGTCAAACCCCCTGCGGGTGGGTGTCTTCAGGTTCATTGTGAAGAACGCGGGCTGAACAGCTGTTCGCCCTCTCCTCAGGATGGATCCCAGAGGAGACCAAGAGGGCGGGTGGCAGCAGGTGCACTCCCATAGACAGGGCCTGGGTCCTTTGTCTTCCAGAGCCTCCCAGCCCCCCGCCAGGCCCATGTGCCACAGCATGACAGGTGGGCAAAGCTTCCTGCAGCCTCTCAGCTTCAAGGTCCCCGCTCACAGAGAACACAGGGCCGGGAACGCCCGAGGGAGAGCCCCTTCCGCCCCAGCAGTGGGATCCCTGCAGCTCCCCTCCGTGGGATGGTTGCAGTGGTGACTCAGCTCCAAATGGGCGAGGGTGGGAGCCTGCTGGCACCCCATTCCCAGGAGCAGCAGGTGTGGGGCTGTGGCAGCAGGCTGCTGCTAGCTGAAGACCAGCTGCGCAGGGGGTGGCTGGCCCTGGAGAGAGTGAGGAAGCCCCTCACTGGGGAGGGGTGCTGGAGTAGCCTGCCCCCCACCCCAAGAAGCACAAAATCTTTCTGCTGTTTCTAGGACAACCAAGAACAGGATGGAATCTGGGCTGTAGGCCCTGAGGTTAGGAGCAGCCTTGGAGAGAATACCAATGTCCTCCACAGTCTTAGGGAGAAACCTGTAACCCACAAACTCCCAAGAACCTGCCAAACAGCAAGGCCAGCTGGAGAGGGGTGGAGAGGGTGTGTAGAGCCGCACTTGTGCGCATGAGCCTCGGGGGGCCAAGGGTCCTCACAGGGCGCCTGCCCAGCTTTCCCCACACAGGGCCTCACTCATACCCTGCTGGGAGAGTCTTATCCCAGGACGCACTGCCAGGGAGGTGAGCCTACGGCAGAACTCAGCCTCCCGGGCTCTTTCCACTCCAGCCTGCTTGGCTCACAGTGAGGTGACCAGCACAGAGAGAACAGGAAGGCAGGGCAGCATCTGTCCCACCCTTGGCCCAAATGCCCCTCTCTCCAGCAGCAGCCCTCTTCAGGAATCCTCAGGCCTCCGGGGCCAGAACTGAGTTTCAAGGTGTCAGCCCCACACCATACCCCTCCTCAAAGCCATCAACCTGCTCCAGGCCTAAGGTTGGGGGCGCCACCGGGAGCGGGTTAGGTTGAACACCCCTTGGGGCAGGAAGTCCTGCAGTTTCCACTGCAAACCCCTCCGGGCGGGCCCCTCCCGCCGCAGGGTTGTACAGAGGCCGCTAGGGGCGCCACTGCCCTCTCTGCACAAGCAGTCCAGGCTGGGCTGCCGAAAGCAAGGGATTCCCCGCGCCATCCACAGGTAATGAGTCCCCAGCGCTGGCAGGGGCTAGGGAAGCCTGCAATTTGCCTGCAGTCGGAGCCCGCCCGTTCCCAGCCTCTTCTGCCAAAAGAGACGTTGCACACTGGGTTTCCGAGTTGTCCCTCTCCCTCCCCCTCCCGGAGAAAAGCTGAGACGACAAACAACAAACAACTAAGTGCCTCGGGAGAGCCCGCCAGATAACTCCTCCGCGGCCCCACCTGGGCGTGCCACACCCCACCCTGTGACCCGGACCCGCGTCCCTCTACCCCCTCCTCCCACTCTGGCGTGGGGCAAGGTCCTGGCCCAGCTCAGAGCTCCGAGCAGGCTGGGTGCCCGCAAAGCGGTGGCACCATCTTCCCGCCCCCGCACAGAGCTATTTATAGCTGGGGAAGCACCGCGCGGGGCGCAGCTGCCCACCGATGGGTCCGCTCACCATCCCCGGGAGCGCCCTGCGCAGCTTCTCGTCACGCTGCTCGCCGCGAAGTTGGTAGGGCCCGAGGCCCGGGGAGCAGCTTTCGCTTTCGCGCAGCGCACACCCCACGCCTGCTTGTGGTCCCGGGCTGGGCTCGCTGCGTGGCTTATCCCCCATGGCTCCGCCAGTGCCCGCCGTCCACCCCCGCGCGCCACCACCCGGCCTGCCCTTCCGCCCACCTGACGCTGTGCAGGGCGCCGGCCCGGAGCATGGGGTGCCGTGGCCCACCACGGGCAGACTTCCTCCGAAGCAGCACCCGGGAAACCGCGGCCCGCGGGCTTCCTGCTGCGCCAGGCGGGCCGGGGGGCCGGCCGCTCCGGCCGAGCCTGGGAGCTCCGGCAGGGCAGAGGGGAGAAGCAGTGGCGGCACAGGCCCCCGCCCCCGGGCAAGTTCCTACCCGCTGGCTCCGCTGTGGCATCTGTGCAGCGGAGCTAGTGCGGGCGCTGGGCCATGGCCGCGGAGGCTCACTCGCAGTGGGCCGGGGCGGGGCGGGTAGAGCTGGACGGGGCGCGGGCTCTCGCTCG